>NC_090648.1:93560120-94298591 GCF_040937935.1 Hyperolius riggenbachi
ATAGGATAGAAGAAATAAGGCTGAAAATTTTGTTACAGTCTCTTTACCTAATGTCTGCTTCCATGAAAGCAGGAAGTAGAAACGCTGCAGATTTATTGCAGGATTTGTATCGGCTGTAACAAAGAAGTGTCTTTCTGTAAAGGTTATTATGTTATTGTTTATCTTTTGGAGCAGAGAGAAAGTTCTGAGTTCAGGGCCGCTTTATGAGTATGAATGTGTCACATGTGTACCCCTCCCGCAGCCAGCCTGAGCGCTGCTGTGAAGAGGATTACAGGGAGCTGATGTGAAGGCAAAAATCAGGTAGTTCTATTGGCTCTATTATTTAGAGAGATGCAGCATGAACCATCCTTAATTATACACACAGAGTTAAATGGTCACACATTACATTTGCCAGAAATGAACTTCCAATAAGAACAGCATATCTACAATGGTAAGATACAGATGCCATACCACGTTTATGCCGCCTGCGTGGCTCCTGGAACACACAGTGCCCACAAAGGCCATGCCAGCAGTGCCCCCGAATCCTTTCTTCCTGCAAGACAAGACAAGAAATAACACAAATTACTGATTTTTCTTTCCAGGAAAATGTAAAGGTTATGAAGCATTTATATGTTCGCCCCATGTCTGTGTGGGTTTCCTTCGGGCTGTCCGGTTTCCTCTCGCATCCCAGAAATGTAGATAAGTCGACTTCCACCTCAAGTTTCATCTAGCATGTGTTTATGGCTATGTGTCTATGGCTGTACGCACATTGGACATCCCTGCGCTGTACACTTTCCTACAACCTGCATTATCCTCCGACTTTCACTGTGACCAATGGGTACCCATCTGGTTGTTGGCAGCTAAAGCCAGATGACTAATATGACAGCTACAAAATGACTCTTTTTTAAAAACAAGTCAGGAATGGCAGATGCATGATAGGAAAGATAAATACAGTAGACTCCCAGTTATCAGGAATTCAACCAACCAGAAGTCTCAACCAACCAGCACAAATTACTGGCAGTACACAGTGGTACAGGCCAAATTCTTAGGCTCTTTGTAGGACCTCTGTGCTTATCAGGCAAATAATAGGAAAGCCAATTTACTTACCTCTAGCTATCTCCAGCCCCTTGCAGCTGACTGTCCCACCCTGACAGCTCCATTCACAGCCGCCGGCCCGGGGTCCCCACCGGTGCAGAGGCAGACCTCGAGGTCGTCCTTATTGCGCCTGCGTGAATCACCGCTGTCAATCAAGCCCACATTGTTCGCGGCAGCCTGCGCAGGCTGCCGCGGACAATGTGGGCTTGATTGACAGCGGTGCTTCATGCAGGCGCAATAAGGACGACCTCGAGGTCATTCTTTCCTTTCTGTGGGGACCCCGGGCCGGCGGCTGCGAGTGGAGCAGTCAGCGTGAGAAAGACAGCTGCAAGGGGCTGGAGCGAAGCTCCAGGTAAGTAAATCAGCTTTCCTATTATTTCCCTGATTACTCCTTTAAAGACTGGGTTCCACAGCTCCCTCAAGAATTACACACTTTCAGTTACTGTATGTTAACATTTCATACAGACTGGTATGTATATAGAATGGGGTAAATTACTGTGTTAGCTAGGAATATTTTTATCATTGAGTGACAAGCAACCAGAAGGCACAATCATCCAGCATCAGCCAATCCACGTCGGTTCCGGAGAGTCTACTGTGGTTGCATCATATGTCTCACACTACTGGATGCAGAATTAGCTGCAGATCAGTCTGACTTCATCCAGTGCATCCAAAGTATCTACTGTCCTATTGTAATAATCAATGAATTGCAACATTTTTTCGAACTGATACAAATTTGGTTGTATGCAGACTGAGGCCTGGTGCACACCAGAGGAGTTTTTCTGAGCGTTTTGAGTTTTTAAATCTGCTGCTAATGTTATCCTATGTGTCTGTGCACACTGGAGCAATGAGGTTTTGTAAAAAAAAACCATAGCATTACATTGGGAAAAGCTTTTGAAACCTCTAAAAGCTCTTCCCAATGTAATGCTATGGTTTTTTTTTTTTTTACAAAACCTCATTGCTCCAGTGTGCACAGACACATAGGATAACATTAGCAGCAGATTTAAAAACTCAAAACGCTCAGAAAAACTCCTCTGGTGTGCCCCAGGCCTATAAGTAGGCTAATCTAAATAAACTGTGACTGGTCCAATATCACAGAGAGAGGAGACAAAAGAGGAAGGCATATAATACAAGCAACATATCAATGAGCATACAAACTGCAACAAACTCTGCATCAAAAAACTAAGGGCCCGTTTCCACTTGTGCAGTGGTAATCGAGCGATGCGGAAAAAAATTAGCATACGGATGCAAATTTCGCATGCAGTTGTATGCAAATTTTCATGCCAATTTGCATACGATTTCACATGGATGACTATGTATGCGATTTTAACCATGGCAGTGCCTGTGTGCTTTTCCATTGTTTCTATGCGAAATCCTATGCGAATTCGCATGAAAACTCACATACCGCATGTGAATTTCCTATTAAATACATTGTATGCGAATCGCATAGCGCAGCTGTGCCCAACCTACGGCCCGCGGGCCATTTGTGGCCCGCGAGGCCAGTTTCTGTGGCCCGCGCGGCGGTGTCCTGCGGAGGGGGAGAGGATCGGGTGGTTTTGCGTAGTTATAGTATCCGCGTAGTCCCGCGCATACAGCCTGATTCCTATTGGAGGAAGGTTCCTGCAGTAACCAATGAGCGAGGCTTTCTAACTATCCCAGCGCTACCCGGGGCTGAATACGGAGCACACGCCGGTGTATGCGCGGGACTACGCGGATACTATAACTACACAATACCACCCGATCCTCTCCTCTCCGCAGGACACCGCGGGCAGCCCCCTCAGCCCCACACAGAGCGGGCAGCCCCCTCAGCCCCACACAGAGCTGACAGCCCCCTCAGCCCCACACAGAGCTGACAGCCCCCTCAGCCCCACACAGAGCTGATAGCCCCCTCAGCCCCACACAGAGCTGACAGCCCCCTCAGCCCCACACAGAGCTGACAGCCCCCTCAGCCCCACACAGAGCTGTCAGCCCCACACAGAGCTGACAGCCCCCTCAGCCCCACACAGAGCTGACAGCCCCCTCAGCCCCACACAGAGCTGACAGCCCCCTCAGCCAGCACACTACAGGCAGGCCACGTGTGGGTAATTAGGCCTCTGTTTCTCCTCAGCAGATCGGACAGCCTCCTCAGCCAGCACACTACAGGCTGGACTCTGATACCATTGCTGCATTAATCTGCCCTGTGAATACACCCAGGTAACATACTGGAACTTCTCATTAAGAAAATGTGCATCATATGGTGAGTACAACAATTCTTATATTGTCGTTTTCTTTCCATATCCAACACCATGTTAACTGTTACTAGAAAAACGTTAAAAGTTTTACATCGAAATTTTGTATGCATGTGTTCCGGCCCTCGAGATTTTTCTTGATTTGAAGTTCGGCCCGCGGGCCAAAAAAGGTTGAGCACCACTGGATAGCGGTATGCAAATTCTGATGGCTCTGCCGTGCAGATTTCGTCTGCACAGAAAAACACTCAGGATTTCTGACAAGTGGAAACAGGCCCATCCACTTGTATTGGTTATGCGAATCTGCTGCAGAAAACGCATGCAGATTCGCGATAGTGGAAACGGGCCCTAAAAGTATATATTGTTGTAGCACTTGTTAACCAAGAAATCAAATTGGCTACACTGAGTAAGTAAGGCTGATGTTACCTACACCCACACCGTATATATAGATACAAAAATACAATTCAACAACTCATGCGCCTATGCATGCAATGTAAATTCTAGCATTATTGTATGCATAGGCGCATGAGTTGTTTAATTACATTTTTAAAATCTGCATCAACTCAGAAAGACTAGCATCTCATCGACATCTGTACTTGACTGGTTGCAGTGCTGCATATTTATTTAAACAAGGCTAGCAATTATTATTATTTAGCATTTATATAGCGCCAACATATTATGCAGCGATGTACAGAGTATATTGTCTTGACACTTAACTGTCCCTCGGAGGGGCTCACAATCGAATCCCTATCATAGTCATATGTCTATGTATGTATCATGTAGTGTGTGTATCGTAGTCTATGGCCAATTAAGGGGTAAGCAATTAACTTATCTGTATGTTTTTGGGGTGTGGGAGGAAACTGGTGTGCTTGGATGAAACCCACACAGACACCATACAAACTCCATGCAGATAGTGCCCTGGCTAGGATTTGAACCGGGGACCTAGCACTGCAAGGCGAGTGCGCTAACCACTATGCCTCCGGGCAGCCCATTGGCAATGGCAGGCTCCTTATTTTTCACAGTACAGGTTCCACAAAAATAAAAAATAACTTTCTTTGCTGTAGATCTTGAAATTAAAGTTTTCTTACAGAACAAACTGAGCGCTGTCGTGTCTGCGGCGCGGTATAAGCTCCCTCTCACGCCATTCCACAAACCGCCCCAAGACTTCTCCCGCCGTGCCGTCAATGTTGATTTGATTCACGTGGGTCCAGATCTCCAGTCCAACCAGGACAATTCTGATATTCAGCATACTGTACATCTAGAGAGAGTGGAGAGACCACGCCTGTTATCCAGAGGTTACAAGAAGCAGAAGAGGCTAGATAAATAAGGCAGAATGAGTTAGATCCTAAAAGTTGAAGGGGCACTGTAGGGACATGTACTAATTATTCAGGGTATGGTAATTTTCCTGGTTTCAGCATCAGAACCACTTCCTATATATATTGCTATATATCGATATGTAGCACCGCCCTCTCAGTGATGTTACGCCTATATGCAGATGCTTGCAAGGAAGAATCCGCTCAACTGGCTATGACTAAGGAGCGAGCAGGGCTCCGATATGCATGAGTTACTCTTTTGTTATAAGCCTGTGTCTGTGATCATGGAAGAGGTGGAGCTTAGCAACAACATGGTAGAGTGCCTATACACACTGAAAATCGCAAATGCAGTGCAAAACAATTGCGTTTTTTTTATCAAATTTCGACATGCGATTTTTGCTGAGGCTTTCTTTTCCTGGTTTCCTGATTGTTTACCTAAAAAACACAAAGCAAATCGCATGCATGGTGTTTTTTCAAATGCAGCGCTTAAAAAGAGCAGCAGTCAATGCAATTGCGTTCATCTAAAAACGCATCGCACCAGTGTGTACAGGTCATCACGATTTTCATGATTTTTCAAAAGACCTTTAGATTCTAAAAACGCAGCGCAAATGCAAAAGTGTGTACAAGCCCTAAATGATCTCTTCTACAGAGAACTCATAGAACCCACCAGTGATTTTTCTGCGTTAATCACGGGAAAATCACTCCCGCAATTTTAGATGTAAACGGGCCCTAAGTGTCTGTGGGCACCATAAGGATTGTACTTTTGCTGTAGTATGTTTTCTCATAGTTAGACACTGAAGTTTAGGAGGTTAAAGAACTTTAACCAAGGATTGAACTTTATCCCTCCCATGATAAATCTTTACTTTTCCTCAAATAGATCACCAGGGGAAGTCTGTGTGGCTGATATTGTGGTGAAACGTCACAGTGTGATGTCATGACCATGATCGTGATCGTTTCCTGTCTGTGAACCTCATTGCATTGTGGGAAATAACAGTGGTTTCCAACTGCCAAGCAACCAGTATCTCCCTCTGTGCATATGTATATCTATAAGAAAACAACCTTTTAGCCTATCGCATTGTTAGTGGGTGTGGGAATAGATAATGGCAGTTGGTGCTGTCTGTTTGGTGCTGTCTGTTTTTTTCTTGTCTGCCAGTAGTCACAGTGCAGCTAAAGTGCAATTTTTTTGCAGGCTTTTAGGCCCTAAAACTGGAGAAAAAAATTCACACCGCAGAGAGATCTGCAGCAGCCCCAGCACTTACTCACCTCCCTGGGATCCAGCACTGCAGTTCTCCCTCAGTCCTCTAGGTGGTGCTGTAACCCTGAAGAGAGATCAGTCTGTTGTCATGACGACAAATGGCGATCTCACTGAGGGATGCAGAAACTCAGAGGACAGAAAGGAGAATAGCTGCCGGTGTCTGGATCCCCCGGGAGGTGTGTGAAAATGCCCGCTGCGTGCTATGATCTGCACAGTCTTGCCTGCAGCTACCACGAGTCACGCTCGGAGTTACCGCTCCTGGCTTGTGTTTTGCACCCAGAGTCTGACTCATGATAACCAGGAGTTTAAATCTCACACCTTAACATAGTATGACTTACTCCATCAAGATAGTTGGATAACTGCACCATCTCGGCCCTCACAGCTGAAGCGTTCTGTCCTACAAAGTCATACTGCAAAACACAAACATAAATCAGATAGCAGGTTAATCCAGCCAAGATGATTTACACAATGCCAGAAGGAAAATGTAGTTTATAAATTTCACAAACCATCACAGGGAATGTAAAGAAAACTCTCTCTCTCTCTCTCTCTCTCTACATCATTCAATTTTCATAAAAATTGATCGGAAAAATCCAAACCCCCGATCTTTTTTTATCGAAGAAAAACAGGAAATGCAATCAGATTTCTTGAACGAATGAAAAAAAACGTTTTCAATTTCTCTCTACAACAGATCATTTTTATCGAATTGCGTTAAAATTGGATCATTTTATTGTATCATGTGTGGCCAACATAAGCCTCGGAGCACAGCTACATTACAGCAGAACCTCATTGCTCATATATCCTGAGGTGAGCACATGCTATAAAGCATCGTAGTTTTATTCGTGACCAGGGAAGAATTTGTGGCCCATTTTAATCCTTTCATAAATACACGTCTCTTATAGTAGTACCATCACTTTAAGCAATGTCCACAAACATATGCTTCATGTATTGGAAACTGTACACTGGCTGTGTTGGGGCCAGTGGAAGGAGGGTCCTGAGGGAGGATTATTAGAGCAGGACAGAGAATGCTTTCTAATGATCTGTATTAGACAATTGGCAGAGTGACTCTGTCAGTACGCTCAGTGTGGACACTGCGTGCGTGGATAACTGGGTGAGGACTGAGCGGGCGGAGGTCCTGATGAAGGGTGGAAATACTCAGGGGAAGGTGGAGTAATGAAACAATAGCAGATGTGCAGCACATTACATCACACGCAAGTTCACATGGAGAACACAAGTTCACTGAAATAACCATTAATAAGCTTCTCTGTGGACAGCGCTACAAACTATGTACTGGCAGCTCTCTGCGAACTGACCCAATACATACTGTGCAGTGTGGCCACCCAGTTCTAGTGCTGTATATGCACACACCAAGTAATCTGTCAGTATGGCATTCTGATCACGAATGGAATATATCTGCATTAACAATAACAATAATATTTTTCTCCCTCTTTTCTCCCTGGGGAATCCAAGCGCTGTGACCCTGCATTATGCAGTCTCAAAGGCTCGGGAAAAGAGGTGAGTTTTTAGCCTTTTTTTAAAGCTGTCCAGAGAGGGAGCCTCTCGTACTGATTGTGGAAATGAGTTCCATAGAGTAGGGGCTGAATAGGAAAAGGCCCGAGCACCAAATGTTAAGTGTATCCTGGGAAATAACCAGATTCATCTTACTGGCAGAGCGGAGGGTGCGTGGAGGGGCATAAAGTTCCAATAGATCCGCTATGTATTTGGGTCCCATGTGGTTTAGAGCCTTGAATATCAGCAGGCAGATCTTAAAATTGATTCTCCATTTTACTGGCAACCAGTGAAGAGTTTGCAGTACTGGGGTGATGTGTGAGCTGCGGGGGGCATTGGCTAATAGTCTGGCTGCAGCATTCTGTACTAATTGTAAGGGGCACAGAACCTTATCTGTAGATCCGATGAACAGGGCGTTGCAGTAGTCTAGGCGGGAGGATACAAATGCATGAACCAGGGCAGGTAGGTCTTCAGCTGAGATAAGGTGTTTGATTTTCGCTATAATTCTTAGATGGAAGAAGGAAGACTTGACGACAGCTGATACCTGCTGTCTGAGTTTTAGATTTCCATCCAGGATCACCCCAAGGTTTCGCACCGAGTCTTTATACTGTACGGTATCTCCCCCAATTGCTAGTTTGAGGTGGTGAGCGTTTTGAACTTTATCCATCATGTGTGGACCACCAACACCTCTGTTTTGTCAGAGTTCAGCCTCAACCAGCTTGTACTCATCCAATTTTGTAAATTAATTAAGCCTCATCTACACGCGTAGATGATGCTCCGATGTGTATTATCAATCGAGCCGCTGATGCAGCTCGATTGATAAGATCTGACAGGTCGGATCTTGCCACCGCCAATTCCCTGCTCGTTCCCCACGAGGGGACAATGGCAGGGAATCGAGCGGAAGATAAGCGGCACCGGGTGGGGACGAGGGCGGATCGAATCCGACGCAGACGCGGCGGGTACGCGCAGGGAAGCGGAAGAGGCGATCCGGCGGCTAGTCAAGCCGCCGGATCGCCTCGTGTAGACGGGGCTTTAGACACGCATTTATGGATGCTGATGGATCTTGGGTGCCAGGCTTGAAGGACAGATACAGTTGTGTGTCATCTGCATAACAATGGTATCCTAGGCCATAGTTCTGGATTATTTTGCCCAGTGAGAGCATGTAGGCTGCAAAGAGTAATGGTGATAGTACAGAACCCTGTGGAACTCCATAGGCAAGTGGCACTGGATTAGAGTATTGTGTGCCCAGACATACTTGCTGTGTCCTGCCAGATAGGAAGGTCTGAAACCAGCTGAGAACAGTAACCCTTAGGCCACAGTAATTCTTCAGTCGCTGGATTAGTATTTCATGATCCACAGTATAAAATGCTGCAGACAAGTCAAGAAGACTCAGAATTGAGCAATCACCCTTGTCCCTTGCAGTAAGTAGATCATTCATTACTCGGACTAATGCCGTTTCAGTGCTGTTCCTTTTCCTGAATCATGACTGAAAAGTATCGAAGATGTTGTTATCTGTAAGCCTGGCTTCTAGCTGGTTGGCGACTGCTTTCTCGATAACTTTTGATAGGAATGGTAAGTTCGCCACAGGTCTGTAGTTGGTCACAGAATCAGAATCTAGTGATGGTTTCTTCAAGAGGGGTTTTATGATTGCTTTCTTTAGTTCTTCTGGGAAAAGTCCACTTTGCAAGGAGCACTGAGTGATTTTGTGAAGTGCTGGTCGGATCAGCTCTGGGCACTGCATTAAGGATCCGGTTGGGCCAGGATCCAGGTTGCAGGTAGTGGGGCGGAGACTTTGAATGAGAGTTCCAAAATCTTCTTCACTCAGAGTGTCAAAGTCTTGCCATTACTGATTTGTAGGGATGAGGGATGAGCTTCAGAATGCCGTGGAATTCCGATGTTTTCAATCGGAAATTGACTTTCTGTGGCAGAAACCGGTATGTAGAAATCTGAATTCTGAAGAATACCGCATTACTGAGAGAAGTATTAGGCCAATCAGAGAATTCAAACGTATACTACGGATATCGGAATACCATGTAAATGTTAGGCCAATCACAAGTCTCGGAAGTATTAAGCCAATCAGAGAATTGGTAAGTGTACCGCGGCTGTATGCATAATAGTATAAATGTGCAAAATATAGCCGATTCTGCAAAAAAAATACTTAAAAAAAACCAAACAACTTTATTAACAAAAATGGCAAAAAACCAAAACATTCCGTGAAAATCAGAAAGTCGAAATTTCAGATTTCTGTGGAAACCCTTGGAAATCAGAAATGCACTTGTTGGAATGTGGGATTCAGTCAGAATCGGAAATCAGCATTTCCGACCACCCCTATTAATTTGCATCCCCTTTTAAGATACAGGCATGTCAAACTCAGCATAAAGTAGCTAACTACTCTGTGCTTATGCTGAAAGATACCTACTTACAGAGCTGGACAGGAAAGAAAGGTTTGGGGGAGGGGGGGGGGGGGGGGGAGATCACTCTTGCAACCAATCACACTATAGCTCCTTCTGTCATCACAGAGCCACTGTCTATCTGGCTGAATAAAAGTGCACACATGCAGCATATACCCTCTCGCACACATAGAATATACAGGGCAGGGCCTACCATATAGGCAAAGGGGGCAATTGCCCCAGAGCCTGTAGGGGCTCCTAAGGTGTCTCCCCTCAACTTAACTGTTGCTTCCCTGGGGCCCCTGCAGAGTAGTGTCTCACCTGTGCTGGCGGGCAGGCGAGATGCTACACCAAAGACTATGCAGGGGTACCAGGGAGCACGGTTAAGTTGGGAGGTGATTGGGAGTGAGGGTCAGCAGGCGGCTCAGGGGCCCAGGAGGAAAATTTGGTAGCAACAAAGGGCCCATAATGCCACTTTTTGGTTGGGGGTGTCTGTTGGGGGGGGGTTAATTTTGCCCTGGGCCCCCATTGTTACTAGTACCATCCCATATATATGCTTACACAGATAAAGCCTTGTAGTGCACACTGGCCATAGGTTCATTTAGTGCAAAAAATGTCACTCTAGAGTCTAGACCAGTGATGGCTAACCTTGGCACTCCAGCTGTGACAAAACTACAAATCCCATTATGCCTCTGCCTCCCCGAGTTCTGCTTAGAGCTGTCAGAGTATTGCAATGCCTCATGGGACTTGTAGTTTCACCACAGCTGGAGTGCCAAGGTTAGCCATCACTGCTCTAGACTTTTGGTTCGTTTTATGCATGATAGCGTAACAGAGTCACTAACATATATTACATAAGAAGCAATGAATGAAACCAGTGCCCTTTGGCTTCACGACCTACCCGCTCTTTGTCAACAACCAAGAAGAGCTCCACGTATCTGGTCTGAGGCAGGACGGCTCTCTTCCGCTAAACACAATCATAAAGAACAACACGTAAGTGTATACATCATATTTATATATCTTTTTAAATATACTGAATAATGCAAAGCAAACCAATTGTTCAAGCAACTCTGAACCCCCACATCCAATTGTAATTAGATGTAAGGGTTTAAACTGTCTGAAAGCAAGACTGTCCTTAAAGCATATAATAAATGTGTCAATCTGTAACTTGCTTAAAGCGGATCCGAGATGGAAAACTAACTATAACAAGTAACTTGTCTATATATCTTATCTAAAGTTTACACAGCAAATCTAGCTGCAAACAGCTTCAACGGAATATGATTATTTCTTCCTGTGATACAATGACAACAGCCATGTTCTGTTTGTAAACATTACACACAGGCAAGCTGATCTGCATCTCCAGCCCTCAGCCTGTGAAAACCTAATTCCCCCTCCTCCCCTCTGCCTCTGAAATCTCTTGCTAGTAACACCTTCCCCTCCTCCTGCCCAGACTGAGCCTCCCATAAGCCCTTGCTACTGTCTGAAAATGCCAAGGCACTCTGAAAAGCTGTGGGCGAGGCTTGTTTAGTTTATAGGGAATTCGATTATTAAAACAAAAACAAAAAAGTATTTGGCTTGAGGAATGCCCTAAAAACTATATGAAAGGAACACAATTATGCAATGAGTCAAAGTTTATCTCGGATCCACTTTAATACCGTTTATATATCCTATCACTGCACTGGCTGCCAGTAAAATGGAGAATACTCTTCAAGACTGCACTGTTGACATTCAAATCCCTACACAATTTAGGCCCTGAGTACATAAAGGACTTGCTGAAACGCATACATGAAATAAAGGTGCCTGGAAAAAGGGGTGCAGAGGATTGCCACTTGTAAAATATCGGTAAAGTTAGCCATATTCTACTACTGGATTTTGATTGTAAAATATTGGTAATATTTACCGATATTTTACAATGGCTAAACCTAACCCTACTCTCAAACAGAACCCTTCCCTGGTGGCGCCTAACCCTAACTCCCCCGGTGGTGGCTAAACCTAGACGACAATACAAACATGGGGAGAACACACAAACAATCTGCAGATACTGTCCTGGCCCAGATTCAAACCAGGAACTCCAGAGCTGCATGGAAAAGAGTGCTATCCACTATGCCACTGTGCTGCTGCTGTTGTATCAGCAACATGCAGCATTCAATTAATGCTATGAATTGATATGAAAAGTGAGCTTAGCCGGTTACATCTTGAGGCTTACACGTTAGGGCTACAGTACATTATTAGATGTATGGTCGACCTTGTGCAGCAGTCAATACTGATCAGATTCCAGCAAAAATCGGATGGAATATGGATCAGAATGTCACCATAGCTTTGTACCCCAACACTACTCTCTCCTGCAGCCCCCTCCCAACACAAACTCCCGATGCTGGTTTCATAATAGAGTGGCCTTTCCCAATCACGCTTCAATCAATGTTAAATAAAAACTGCCTTTGTGATAAAAAAGGCCTTAGTATGCAATGGGTTTTCATTCCATTACATGTTTTTACTGAATCGAATACCTTATCTATAGCAAACAGTTATTAGCAGCTGGATAGTATATTCATTAACCACTTACATGCCAGCGGTCTCTTGCCCCTTAAGGACCAGAGACCGCTGGTACAATAACGATGGAATCACGACGAATCGCTGCATATACCCGCCACTGTCACTGCCGCACGCTGGGATCCTCAGGACATTCACTCTGCTTACGTTGATAGACACGGCCAGGAGCCAATGAAATCGGCTCCTGACCAGCACACAGGGCTCTGCCGTCATAGAGACAGGCAGAGCAAGTGAGCTGCGACGGGCCACGGCGGGGATTCAGCGGCAAGATCAGCGGGAGCGACAAAAACAGCGGATGCGCGCTGCAGCGGTGATTGAAATCTACGCCCCTGGCAGTCAGATAGCCACCAAAACAGGGTGTAGATTTCAATCACCTTGGTCCTAAAGTAGTTAAAGAAACCAGATTTGACATAGGTGGAGCTTCAGATCCTGGCTAGAGCTAGTACCTATTTAGTAAGGTAGTTGACAAGACTCCCTAATGCTCCAGCATGGCCTGCTGAGTGTGCCTTGGCTGGCTTCAGCTCTGAAGGACTTCAAGACAGGAGAAGACCACTATGGAAGTGTTAGCATTTAATTTTTATCTAATTGTGTACTGCAGACTTGAGAGAGAAGAGATAAATGGGCTGTAGATAAATCCCTTAAAGAGACTCTGAAGCGGAAAAAAAAATTATGATATAATGATTTGTATGTGTAGTACAGCTAAGAAAAAAAACCCTTAGCAGCAGAGACACAAGTCTAATATTGTTTCCAGTAAAGGAAGAGCTAAAGGTGGCCATACACTGGTCGATTTGCCATCAGATCGACCAACAGATAGATCCCTCTCTGATCAGAGAGGGATCGTATGGCTGCCTTTACTGCAAACAGATTGTGAATCGATTTCAGCATTAAATCAATTCAACATTTGTAAAGCTGCCGCTGCCCCCCCCCCCCCCCCCCTCATACATTACCTGATCCGGCCGGTGCGAGTTTCCCGGTCTCCGCTGTCTTCTTCTCCGTGCTGGGCTCCAGCTTCACTGTACTTCCTGACCGGGAAAGTTTAAACAGTAGAGGGCGCTCTACTGTTTAAACTTCCTGTCCGGGCAGGAAGAAGTAAAGCCTGCCGGAGCCCAGCGGAGAAGGAGCAGCGGGGATACGCGCCGGCCGGAGCAGGTAATGTATTGCCGCTAGCGGCGGTTGTCAGACATTCGAACGCCGCTATTGAAACACTCCTGACCCGCTGGCGATCGAGTGAAATCTTCCGCACGGACGGATCGACGGAAACAAACGATTTCGGCCAGAAATCGATCGTTCAGTCAGCGTTTGTGCAACGATTTCACAGCAGATTTGATCACAGTGATCGAATCTGCCGTATATCGGCGGGAAAATCGTTAAGTGTATGGGCCCCTTAAGAAACTGCAGTTGTTGTGTATGCAAATTAGCCATTGAGCTCCACGACCAGAGAACTCTGCCAGACACTTGAGATAATAAGCTTTAAAAGACAATGTATCTTTTTTCCCTCTGCAGGAAAGATTTTACAGAGCAGGCTAGTGAGCTTTTGAATCCATTTAGAATGCTGAATAGTGTCTAAACTGCAAATATACATTTTCTTTGCTACTAAAATTCTAGTAATTAATCGTATTACACAACCAATTCATTATATCATAATTTTTTTTTCACTTCAGTGTCTCTTTAAGACTAGTAGATGAATGTTGTCCAATGGGGATTGGGACCTGATGCATTGGTCAACATCTCTTGGCCAAGGTTGTACAGACGCATAGTTAGCCTGCAGGCTAACAAAGTGTTCTGTTGCAATGGGGGGGGGGGGGGGGGGGGACTGAGAGCAGAGGACCCAGTGCAAATGTGACATCATGCGGTAAGCAGGGTTAGAGAGGGAAAACAAAGCTATTGGCTGAATTGATCTGCCTGGTGGATCTCTGGAGAGGTGGTCGTTGTTAGTCGAGGGCGCATTATCGGCAGAAGTGGTCATAATCTAGTGTGTGCTCGGACCTTGAGAAGGAACTTGTTTGGCTGTAGATAAATCCCTGAGGAGGAACTGTTTTGGTGACATACACCACAAGCCTGAATTCCTCCTACCATGGCACAATTCCCTACAACTTCCTGTTGTGTTCCTAAGAAAAGCAAGCGAGGTAACCCTTCCCAAGAAGCTGACACAGGCTCTAATTCTACTTCATTTTAAACAGAAGGAAAACGTTAAACTTTAACTTAGACCCATGACTACTGGAACGAACAGACCAGCATTCCCCTGCATGGAAAAATTCCACCGAGTAGGAAAATGTTGATGTGCAGCAGTTTGAATGGTTTGATGTGCTCATTATTCACCTCTGGGGAGGATTATATGGTACTGATCAGACTGAGATGAGGAGTAACTCCAGGCAAGGCCAGGCTGAGCATGTGCACACGGGTGTTACTTCTGTGTTTCATAGTTTTTTCTAAAGCACTCTTAACAAATCTAACGTGCATTTTAAAGTTTGGATTTAGATTTGGATATATCACTGTGTAACTGTATTTGTATTTCTTTGGATGTGTAGTTACTTTATGCTCTGTACTCCAAGCCTGTCCTGTTCAGTGTTGGAAACATGATTGCT
Organism: Hyperolius riggenbachi; assembly: GCF_040937935.1. NCBI lineage: Eukaryota > Metazoa > Chordata > Amphibia > Anura > Hyperoliidae > Hyperolius > Hyperolius riggenbachi. Next base: position 93,575,013 of record NC_090648.1, read on the forward strand.
TTGAATGCACCAGGGCTGATTAACCAATACCTGTGCAAAGAAAGAACAAGGAAAAGTAGAAGTTACCCAGAGTAACCCAGAGAAGGACTTCAGGTTATGGAATATGTGGGATTTTATTGCTATTACATGTGAATTTGAGTGGTGCCTGTACCGAGTATTGAACTGTACTATTGTTAAAAAGAGCAGGAGGCGCACCAACAGCATATTGTGTATTGCTATGTTGGTGGCTGTTTACTGGCTTTACAGAAGTATTTTTTTTTGTACTTTGATTTCTTGTGGCCCCAACAGTCACCTATCCTCACTTGATGACACATTGCTCTACTATTTATTTGATTTATGTACACAAGTTTACTGTTAAGCCAGATCACAGTTCTCATCGATTTCACAGTTTATCAATGGGAATTTTGCTGATCAGGTTTGCAGGTGTTAATGGATCACTGAAAGATTATGATCAAGTCTGTTGGGAAAATAGTCCCATGTATGGTCATCATCAGGGCCGGCCCGCTCATGAGGCGGGGTGAAACTTTTGCCTCAGGCGGCAAATTTCCAGGGGCGGCACCCGCCCGTCCGTGGGTGCGGGGAGCTGGCCCGCCGAGCTGGAGGGGTAGCTGGCAGGACGGGGGTATTGGGCCAGCGGCGGGGAGGGGGGTCGGACCCCCCCCCCTCCCTCGCCTGGGTCCCCCGTCCTCCGCTCCCCTCCAGCCTAAATAGAAGCAGCCGTATGTGTAAGAGGCACGGGCGGGGAGACACTCACCTCCTCCTCGCTCCAGCGTGCGTTCCACTGACATCACTTCCTGCAGGACGCTGCAGGAAGTGACGTCAGTGGAGCGCACGCTGGGAAGAGGTGAGTGTCCTCCCTGCCCGTGCCTCTTACACATACGGCTGCTTCTATTTAGGCTGGAGGGGAGCGGAGGACGGGGGACCCAGGCGAGGGAGGGGGGGGGTCCGACCCCCCTCCCCGCCGCTGGCCCAATACCCCCGTCCTGCCAGCTACCCCTCCAGCTCGGCGGCCCCCCAGAGCGCCCCCCCCGAGGGGGGGGGGAGGGGCGGCGGTGACAATTTTTTTAAAATTTGCCTCAGGCGCCAAAAAGTCTAGGGCCGGCCCTGGTCATCATTAAACTGGATACACATTTCATTATCAGTCAGTCGGTGTGCAAGAATGGGTAGGGTGGTCAATACAAAATGCCTTGATAGCACAGGGGATAGAGTGTAGGTGCCTTAGAGGCGCCTAAACTCTATCCCCTATGCTATCAAGGCAATTTGTATTGACCTGATGAAGCTGGGCATGACCCGTGAAAGGCGTTGTCAGATTGCTCTTTGAATAAACATTTTTCCAGTTAAATTGGTGTCTATTTTTATTTAAAACACTAAAATAGAACACACATTGGGTGCCTCCATCCTACCCACTACCGGTCAGACCTGCTTTGGAGGTAGTAGCTTTGTAGTTTTTCTGGAAAGTCCATCGTACTACAGGAGAGCGACCATCCAATATCCAGCAGGACCTGGAGTACCAAGCAGGGACTGCCAGCAGGCCTATACGCTGGTTGCAGGAACTGCAGCCCACCTTTGTGAGTATATATTTATATAAGTTTATCCTCCCTATACCTGACAATGTTGCACCATTGGGCTTCTGGTCTCTCCCGACTTCTTGCCTAGGTATTCTTGGTCCCTACAAGAATCACTGAAGGACCCCCCAGACGGTGTGCAAGAAGACTCCATCACCTATTAGGACACCATATTCACCTGCAGGTATCAATGTCTGAAAGAAGCCAGCCGGCATGTTCTGTCTATACAGGGAGTGCAGAATTATTAGGCAAATGAGTATTTTGACCACATCATCCTCTTTATGCTTGTTACTCCAAGCTGTATAGGCTCGAAAGCCTACTACCAATTAAGCATATTAGGTGATGTGCATCTCTGTAATGAGAAGGGGTGTGGTCTAATGACATCAACACCCTATATCAGGTGTGCATAATTCCTTTCCTTTGGCAAAATGGGTCAAAAGAAGAAAGAAGGACTTGACAGGCTCAGAAAAGTCAAAAATAGTGAGATATCTTGCAGAGGGATGCAGCACTCTTAAAATTGCAAAGCTTCTGAAGCGTGATCATTGAACAATCAAGTGTTTCATACAAAATAGTCAACAGGGTCGCAAGAAGCGTGTGGAAAAACCAAGGCGCAAAATAACTGCCCATGAACTGAGAAAAGTCAAGCGTGCAGCTGCCAAGATGCCACTTGCCACCAGTTTGGCCATATTTCAGAGCTGCAACATCAGTGGAGTGCCCAAAAGCACAAGGTGTGCAATACTCAGAGACATGGCCAAGGTAAGAAAGGCTGAAAGACGACCACCACTGAACAAGACACACAAGCTGAAACGTCAAGACTGGCCAAGAAATATCTCAAGACTGATTTTTCTAAGGTTTTATGGACTGATGAAATGAGAGTGAGTCTTGATGGGCCAGATGGATGGGCCCGTGGCTGGATTGGTAAAGGGCAGAGAGCTCCAGTCTGACTCAGACGCCAGCAAGGTGGAGGTGAAGTACTGGTTTGGGCTGGTATCATCAAAGATGAGCTTGTGGGGCCTTTTCGGGTTGAGGATGGAGTCAAGCTCAACTCCCAGTCCTACTGCCAGTTTCTGGTAGACACCTTCTTCAAGCAGTGGTACAGGAAGAAGTCTGCATCCTTCAAGAAAAACATGATTTTCATGCAGGACAATGCTCCATCACACGCGTCCAAGTACTCCACAGCGTGGCTGGCAAGAAAGGGTATAAAAGAAGAAAAATAATGACATGGCCTCCTTGTTCACCTGATCTGAACCCCATTGAGAACCTGTGGTCCATCATAAAATGTGAGATTTACAAGGAGGGAAAACAGTACACATCTCTGAACAGTGTCTGGGAGGCTGTGGTTGCTGCTGCACACAATGTTGATGGTGAACAGATCAAAACACTAACAGAATCCATGGATGGCAGGCTTTTGAGTGTCCTTGCAAAGAAAGGTGGCTATTTGGGTCACTGATTTGTTTTTGTTTTGTTTTTGAATGTCAGAAATGTATATTTGTGAATGTTGAGATGTTATATTGGTTTCACTGGTAAAAATAAATAATTGAAATGGGTATATATTTGTTTTTTGTTAAGTTGCCTAATAATTATGCACAGTAATAGTCACCTGCACACACAGATATCCCCCTAAAATAGCTAAAACTAAAAACCAACTAAAAACTACTTTCAAAAATATTCAGCTTTGAAATTAATTAGTTTTTTGGGTTCATTGAGAACATGGTTGTTTAATAATAAAATTATTCCTCAAAAATACAACTTGCCTAATAATTCTGCACTCCCTGTATTTGCAATAGAAAGCTCAACTGACCTCACTTCACCAGACATCTGACGGAGGATTCTAGAAACCCTCAGCAACTCTCTCGTTGTAATCAGCACAAACTAGAAGTTTTGGCAAATCTGCATCCTGAATAATTAATGACATAAATGCAGTAGAAGTCACAGAGTAAGCCATTACACTCTAGACTTTACTTCCTGGCATTGCATGGCTTATTACTTAGTACGACATCATTTTCTTTACTAGGCTATCGTGGATCATGCATAGTCTAAAGGTGGCCATACACACATAAACAGGGCTGTCCAGTCGACGAAATTCGGATGACGAGCCTCAGGAACCAGGAGAGGAAAAAATGAAACAGAAAATACCAGATAGTGCCAGATAGTGTAGTATTTACAGGCAATGAAATAATGTGTAAAGCAAATACTACTTACACATCTGGGTTGCTATTAGGCAAGCACAGTATTAGGCAGGTGGAGAATTCCATCTCCACACAGATTGGGTATCCTCTTCAGGATAGGTTGGGTCGCACTCCAGAAAAAGGACCACTGGATAATTATCTCAGAGGACACACCTGGGGAGGGGAAAACTGGACACTGTCCCAATGTAACGATAAAGACAAAAGAAATACCGAGAGCCCAATATAGTGTAGTATGCAAAACAAGGGGTTGGAAATGAAAAGTATATAATGTATATACTCACAAACGTGGGTTACCTCCTAGGTAACCACTGTATAGGCAGGTGAGGAGATTAGACCTGTCCTCACTCAGGATTAAAAGTCGCTCTCTGTAGATAAGGAAATAAGGGGCGACACCCCTCCACCAGGGGTGGATATTGATAATGTAAGAGTGAATAGCAGAGGCGCTATTCGTGACCTTGAGACTATACTGTGTACTCCTATCTGTTTATTGCCTGAGGAAGTGGGAACATACCCGTGAAACGCGTTGCACTGTTTGTTTTGGAGTATATTAATAAACCTGTTGTCATAAAACTGACGGTATCTTGTCTGCTTCGGGGAGGAGAGTGCACCACCACCTTCTGAGGGATTTTAAGCCTTTTAGAACCTTTTATCCTGCTGGCGCCTCTGTTCACTCTTACACGTCCCAATGTAGTGTGCAATAGGTAAATGTGGGTAATGAAACTTACCTCAGGTAGGAGGTTTAAAGATAATAATTTTATTGGACACATGAAAGGATGATGCATTTCGTGGGACCTGCCCACTACTTCAGGTCTACAGTACAGTGTGTAATGCAGCTGCATGCACAGACTAAGAGCACCTATGTGTCCAATAAAATTATTATCCTTAAACCTTCTACCTGAGGTAAGACTGTTTTATAACCCACATTTACCCCTTCCATACTACATTGGGGTGCCTCCTCTCTTTTCCATTCTCACAGATTGCCACCCAATATGCCAAAACGATTGATCCTACTCTGATCAGTATCTGGTCTCTGAAGAAGTGGGTCTTTATCCCGTGAAACGACTGTTAGGCCATCTTGTACTCCCTTTGTATGTCTCCCTGTATGTGATCTTGTGAAGAAATAAATCTGGAAGCATTCGATTGGAGCACAGCACTTTTTCTTCCATAAGTGCTCAAGTTTTATTTGTGCGGATTCTTCTTCAATTATACACACATACTGTAGCGCATGGTTTATTTTGGTGAAGCTAGTGTCAGCTGAAGTCTACGTACTATAGCCACTATATACATAGATGACATAGTGCACTCACACAGTAACCCTGTACAGAACAGGTCTGGTTTCAGGCAGAACTATCCGCATACAAAAGCACACATCCGTACATCTAGAATTGGCTATTCATGCAGGCTTACCCGCAGCAGCTGGCTCATGCTGGGTGCAGGGTGGTGATCTTCCTGCCCTGGAGCAGGACTGGACACACCACACATCATCGTCTCTCTCTTCACATCTTCCATCCGGTATATCAAGTGCTGGAACTTGGAGGAAGGCTCCAGCGGCTCAATGCCATAGCTTCCATTCTTCAGGTGCAGCAGGCCGCTGTGACATAAGCAGAGGAACTGTATGAGTGAGCAGGACATGAGAGGAGACACATGAACCAACATATCTTTTCTCAACGGTAACTGAAAGTAAAGATAAAATACAGATAGCACGCGCTGGATATTCCCCAAATTAGTTTATTAATAATAACCCTAATAGCATAAAATTCCAACAAGAAGTTTACACAACACCTCATAGATCATTCACCCACTCATGCTCACCTCTCACACTAAGAAGGGCCCTTCTGAAAACACCTTTTTAAAAATAGGCAATGCACGATTCCATGTAAAAAATGATGATAAAATGCTAATCTATCTAGCAAAAGATCTCCTTTAGGCCGTTTCTGGCACTTATAGTAACAGTCTCGTTTATCAAGAGTAAAAAACTTCCTTCCAGCAATTTGTGCAGGTATACTCCACTCCAATGTGTGGGCTGTGATACATAAACAGTTCCTTATCAACGAGTGTCAGTAGTATCAACAGCGCTTTCAAACAGGATAATGCTCAGATGGGTTATGTATAACTCACGTGTCCCCACATGTGCAAATCCTCGTAAATTGCAAGTGTAGATAGTGTTCCTCCACTCTCCCCACAAGCCGCAACAGATACGGCAGCGGATACAGCAGCGGCGTTAGATCCCTGTCCTCACAACGGCAGGTCCCGTGCAGGGCGCGTCACTTCCGCCAGTAAGACTCTGCGGGCTGCTCCTAGTACTTCCGCCCAAACGGGCTACACTGGGCTTTGCTATACACGGTGACGTCACCTAAGGATCTACGAACTCTCCACATGGGCAGCAGCTGCGCGCTAACTACTTGCCCAGTTCGGATCCTAGTAGTCTTGTCGCCCACAGATTTGAACAATAATGCTCCACCTCTACGCGTTTCAGCCACTAAACGGTGGCCTTCGTCAGGAGGGTTTCTCTTTTTGAAGTTATGATACAGTCCGCCATCTTCATTCTATATATACTCTGTGTAGGTCCGCCCACCCCTGTGATGATGAGGGCAGAGTTCACACTTGTCAGGACTTAATTTTCAAAATATGGGACACACATAGGAGATCTCAAAACGCTCTTAGGAACAATTTCTGGTGTAAAATACATTATGGTGTAAAATACATTGCTGAGTATTAAATAATACTCCTAAATCCGAAATCAAAATACAACATACATTGTACATTCTCGTACTCACGGCTCACATGCCCAAAACACCAAAGTACCACCACACTAATTGTCCCTAATGTTGTCTCTTTTGTGATTCACACTCCCACTAGTCCCCCCGCCCTCTCCACGAGGCATTATATCTATATCATCACTGATACATTTTTTTAAAAAAATGCAAAGAGCTCCATTTCGCTATTTAGTCCCTTTGGGATCAGAGTGTCCAGTTGAAAAATCCACTTGGATTCATTCCTGGACATTTTATGAATATAATTACCACCCCTCCAATCAGGTTCCACCACTTCTATTCCGAAAAAAATGGTCCCCATTAAACTCCCATTATGCTGTTCTTTATAGTGTTTAGATAATGGGTGTTCCTCATTCTTCTTTTCAATATTATTAAAATGCTCCCCCACCCGCCTCTGGAGTGATCTTTTGGTCCTCCCAATGTACCTCTTCTGACAGGGGCACTGGACACAATAGATCACTCCAGTTGTGGTACATGTTATAAAATCTCTGATCTTGTATTTCACCATATCCCATGCCTCGATTTCTACTACCCTCCCTGGGTTCCTAGTTCTTCTGAAAGTACTCTAAAGAAAATAAAAGCATCCTCCATTGCTTAGGAGAAAGCATGGAAAAGCATGTGATCAGTTTGATCAGCTGATACATTTGTAAGGGTTTGATTTGCTGGTCAGGATCATGTGTTAAATCAGGAAGTCATCACAGCAAATCAGAACCTTACAACTCTACCAGCTGATCAAACGGATCACATGCTTCTCCGTGAGTTCTCTCGTAAGCATTGCCATCCCTACCACCAACCTAATACTTTCTCCTTATCCTCCCATTAGTAAAGTTCTGCAAACGCGATAGACCGGTGGCGTTAATTACTATTCCCCCCTCCAAACCATAATTCAGTGGGGTAAGATGTAATTCGGCCTCTAGCTATTGCTGGTGGCGAATTACGTTCAGTGCATGGTAAGGTTTAGTATGACTCTACCAATCAATGCCACGCACTAATTGATCTAGTCCGAAACAGCCTGTATTGCATATTGGATTAGTGTGGCTCTGTAAATTTAACACGCTGGCACATCATTGCATTCCAGCGGTTCTGGAGGTGTGTTTAACACTCAGAGACAACAAAGGATGATTTGCATGTTTAGCTGTGATGCATTGTGGGAGACCTCATGTGATCATTCCAACCTGAATAATCACAAATGCCTTTTGTTTTAAAAAGGACCCTGAGCTGGACCCCAAAAATGCCAAAATGAACTTACCTGGGGTTTCCTTCAGCCCCTCGAAGTCCGAAGTGAGACAGGCGTGCAGAGGGGCAGTGGATGCACATTTGCGCACGACTCCTTACGAAGTTGTGTGGTTAACAGACTCCAGCGGAACAATGGAGGGAGCCCAAAAGACAACAAGGGACCTCCCTGACTACGAGGGGCCGGAGGAAGCCCCAGTAAGTTCATCTTGGCATTTTTGGGTCCTGCTCAGGGTCTCTTTAAAAAGGCAAATTTTAGTTTTGCATAGCATTTTAGTAAGAGGGCTTTTTGGTTATTTTTAGCCCCTTACATCTTTAATTTATTTCCTAGGAGTGTGTGTTTTCAAGCAGTCCAGCAGCATAAAGTTCTGACACGCTGCGGCTGTGCTCCAGAGTTATACGGAAGATGTGTGATTTTTGGAATCTTTTAAAGAGCTATTAATCAAGTACGAATTTTATGGATGGTGCTGGCTATTGGAGGACATTGGTACGGTAGAATATCTGCAATGCTGGCAGAGCTAGCTCCAGCACATCCTAACATCTCTCAGAGCCAGCATGCCCTCTCATTTAACTCCACTGTAACCTGAGCCCTGAGGCCCGTGCACCATATTTATACAACAACATCTGGAAGAGGATTTCCCCGCACCAGAGGAGTAGTAAACATACCGGAGGCCTGAGCAGGTGCTGACTGCTACTTGGGACGCTGGATCTCCTTCTGCATATCCCTGATAGTGGCACAGATCCTGGCGGAGGACAGAGAAGCAAGGACAGTCAGTGCATGTGCAGAAACACAACTCACCGTGCAAAATAAACACATTCTGAAGAGAGGCATATTGAGACCAGATGTTGTTGCACTTGTGATGTAGGGGACATTCTGGCAGAACTTGCTATATGGGGACATGTGATGGATGTACATGTCATATGGGGACAATGGCTGCATTTGTAACGTAGGTGATATTATGGTAGCACTTGTTATATGGCTACACGTGATGGCTCCACGTTATATATGGGGGACATTATGGCAGCACTTGTTACATAGGGAACATTATGGCAGCACTTGTTACATAGGGAACATTGTAGCAGCTACTGTAATATGAGGATGTGTGATGGCTCCACAGGTTATATGAGGGACATTATGGCAGCACTTGTTATAAAGGGAATTGTGATGATAGTACATGTTATGTAAGGGACATGATGGCTGCACATGTTATGTGAGGAATATGCTGGCTGCACATGTTATTTGAGGAATATGATGGCTGCATAGGTTATGTGGAGGACATGATGGCTGCACATGTTATGTGGGGGATATGATGGCTGCACATATTATGTGGGGGATATGATGGCTGCACATATTATGTGGGGGATATGATGGCTGCACATATTATGTGGGGGATATGATGGCTGCACATATTATGTGGGGGATATGATGGCTGCACATATTATGTGGGGGATATGATGGCTGCACATGTTATGTGGGGGGATATGATGGCTGCACATGTTATGTGGGGGATATGATGGCTGCACATGTTATGTGGGAGATAGGATGGCTGCACATGTTATGTGGGGGATAGGATGGCTGCACATGTTATGTGGGGAATAGGATGGCTGCACATGTTATGTGGGGGATAGGATGGCTGCACATGTTATGTGGGGGACATGATGGCTGCACATCTTATGTGAGGAATATGATGGCTGCATAGGTTATGTGGAGGACATGATGGCTGCATAGGTTATGTGGGGGATATGATGGCTGCACACATTATGTGGGGGATATGATGGCTGCACATGTTATGTGGGGGATATGATGGCTGCACATGTTATGTGGGGGATATGATGGCTGCACATGTTATGTGGGGGTATGATGACTGCACATGTGATGTGGGGGATATGATGGCTGCACATGTTATGTGAGGGATAGGATGGCTGCACATGTTATGTGAGGGGTATGATGGCTGCACATGTTATGTGGGGGAAATGATGGCTGCACAGGTTATGTGGGGGATATGATGGCTGCACATGTTATGTGGGGGATATGATGGCTGCACAGGTTATGTGGGGGATATGATGGCTGCACAGGTTATGTGGGGGATATGATGGCTGCACATGTTATGTGGGGGATATGATGGCTGCACAGGTTATGTGGGGGATATGATGGCTGCACAGGTTATGTGGGGGATATGATGGCTGCACATGTTATGTGGGGGAAAGGATGGCTGCACATGTTATGTGGGGGATAGGATGGCTGCACATGTTATGTGGGGGATATGATGGCTGCACGTTATGTGGGGGATATGATGGCCGCAAATGTTATGTGAGGGACATGATGGCTGCACAGGCTACGTGATGGACATGATGGCCATAATTGATAAGCAGTGGATCATCAGCATTTCTGATGAACTAATAAAAAGTTGCAGAAAAGCTGCAATCGGGTTAAAGTTCTCAGCACAGCTGGCTTCCATCCTCCAGATACTCAACATGACCACACCTAGAGTTTGCGTGCCATTAAGCTGCTCGTAATCCAAACACTGGCAGACAAAGCAAATAGAAGTCATCTCATTTCCAAACTACTGCATGCTAAAATATTCATTACTATGACAAATTCCCTCCGGTAAGAAAGCATATCATGTACTCCACCGCACAGTTATCTGTATTACGGTTATCTGTATTATGGCTTGTGTATTTATAACTTGATTGCTATAAGGAATGAAGTTGCTCAGAGAGCTGGGATGGCTGCCAGCAATGACACTGCAGAGCGCAGGATGGTATCTGACAACGTTCAGTCAAACTGCAGGCATCAGACCTGACCAACGCACACAATATTGTGAACACTAGAGGGCGACATAAGCTTCACTTATCCACACGACAACCTTTTCATGGGCGCTCAGAACTACCAGTATACCAAGTGCCATTAATAAAATATGTAGTAATTAAATTAGTTTCATTATAGACTATATCTCAAAATACAATTCTTGTATAACCTCAAATCACCATTCCAATCGATCCCAATTAGCAGGAAATACAAAACAGCATTCTTGCCTACATGTCTTGCAGAAAGCAAAAATGTCCAGGTAGCATTGCCACGTTGTAATGTCCTGTAAGATGCAATTCAGACAAAGCATACAGTAAATGGAAGCTGCTGAGCATACATATGAAATCGCCGCCGGGCGACTTGGGCGTAGGATACAGCCGGTATACAGCTTATCCTGCTGCTGCATAAGTTCCCGGCGGCGTTAATTACTATTCCCCCTCTAGGTCCACGTGGATAGTGGGGAATGATAGGATTCGGCCTCCAGCTATGGCTGGAGGCCGAATTAAAGTGTTTTAAAAGTAACTTCAGCTCAGTCTTTTGATGGCGCCAAAGTTTCTCACAGAGTAACCAAGCAGCTCAGGGTGACCCAAACTACTAGGAATGTATAGGGGGATAAAAGGAACCAAAAAGCCCTCCTACTAAAAAAGCAAAGCTTGGTGTAATTGCCTTCTTAAAACAGAAGGAAATTTGCAATAATTCAGTTATAAGTGAACATTTGTGGTTACCCACAATGCACTACCACTAAATATGCATATTATCCCTTTTTGCCCTTGTAAGCCAAGCAAGCATCCAGAACCGCTGGTGTATAGCAAGCTTATAGCTTTTAGTTTTACACAGCCATATCAAACCCACATGTAGACAGCCTGTTTCGGACTTTTGGTCCTCATCAGTACATGGCAGGGATTGATAAGACTGTATGAAATAGGGCTTGGACGAGTACAACAGAGTAACCAAGCAGCTCAGGGTGACCCTAACTACATGTGGGTTTGATATGGCTGTGTAAAACTAAAAGCTATAAGCTTGCTATACACCAGCGGTTCTGGATGCTTGCTTGGCTTACAAGGGCGAAAAGGGATAATTTGCATATTTAGTGGTAGTGCATTGTGGGTAACCACAAATTTTCACTTATAACTGAATTATTGCAAATTTCCTTCTGTTTTAAGAAGGCAATTACACCAAGCTTTGCTTTTTTTAGTAGGAGGGCTTTTTGGTTCCTTTTATCCCCCTATACATTCCTAGTAGTTTGGGTCACCCTGAGCTGCTTGGTTACTCTGTTGTACTCGTCCAAGCCCTATTTCATACAGCCTTATCAATCCCTGCCATGTACTGATGAGGAGCAAAAGTCCGAAACAGGCTGTCTACATGTGGGTTTGATATGGCTGTGTAAAACTAAAAGCTATAAGCTTGCTATACACCAGCGGTTCTGGATGCTTGCTTGGCTTACAAGGGCGAAAAGGGATAATTTGCATATTTAGTGGTAGTGCATTGTGGGCCACAAATGTTCACTTATAACTGAATTATTGCAAATTTCCTTCTGTTTTAAGAAGGCAATTACACCAAAGTTTCTCACAGTGGGCCACTATAGCCGTAATTCCTATTACGGCCTATGGTGGCGCCGGCTGCGCCCAAATCTTCCTGCGCTGAAAAGAACTGTTCCGGCTGCTGAGGGTCACGAAGGGTGAGGGGGGGGGGGAGTTTGTCCCTAACCCACTCGCAGCTATTTCTGTTTTGGCCATATTCACAGATTTAGAACGCAATCGGAATCTTGTGGCACAAAATTGTGCGATTTAAGTGCTCTTGCACACTACATGCAGTTCGGATTTGCGATTGTGACACGATTTTACATGCGATTCTAATTTGTGATTTTTTAATCTGTACTGCATGCTGCGTTTTTTTCTGCGTTTTTCTTTTTGTTTTGATAGCATCCAGGGAAAATCAGAATCGCAAATCAGATTTGCAGTGTGCAGGGGGCCTTAGATTTGCAATCCGTTCAACAGAACACAATCACCCCCACAGGGCCGGATTTAGGCCAAGGCCTAGGGCTCCACAGGAGGAAGGGCACCAAAGTAGCAGGCTAAACTGGTGCAGCATTTGCAAGCTTGCAAATGCTGCTATGCAGGGAGATCAGGCAAGTGTCTGACTGCGGTACTCTGCTGCCAGCTGCCTGTGCAGCAGCCACCTTGCTCTCTGTGCATGTTTGCATTGTGGACTTGGGCAGCATTGGAGAGGGAAAGGAAGAGGAAGCTTCTGCACTGGAGACGAGCGGATAAATTAGAGACACAGATGGCTTCAGCAGTGTGAAGGCGAGCTGGCTACCTATACTGAAAAGAAAGGGGGGGGGGGGATTAAGAGCGTTATCTAGCTACCTATAGTGGAGGGAAAGGGGGAGGAGTCATCTGGCTACGTATACTAGAGGGAAGGCGGGGAAGGGTCATCTGGTTACCTATACTGGAAGAAAAAGGGAAGAGTCATCTGCCTACCTATACTGGTGGTGTCATCAGGCTACCTATAGTAGAGGGAATAGGGGAGGGGTCATCTCGTTACCTATACTGAAGGGGGGCGGCTGGTGAAAGTGGCCTAGGGCGGGAAAGAGTGCAAATCCGGCCCTGCACCCCCAAAATGCTGTACGCAGCGAGAGAGTTTAATGCTGCAGTGAGAATGATCCCATAGGGATACATTAGTCACAATGTGTGACAATCCAGCCCCGCGATCCCGTCGAGATCTGCTCCCGTTAGCGTACGCAGGAAGTACGGGCGCAGACGGACAACGAGACCGGTTGCTGGATCGTCAGAGGGAAGAAGAAAGAGGCGACAGAGCGTGCCAATCCCGTCTAATCTGCTCCCGTTAGCATACGCAGGAAGTACGGTGAACAGACTGACAATAAAGATTGGTCCCGTATTACTAGGCCACTGTTGCCATGCAGGTCTCATGCACTAGAGACTGCTGGAGGCAAATTCACTGTGGGCGTAGTAAACGGTTAAGATTGGTTGGAGGTGCCCATACATGTACAATTCTGATTGTATATACAATCGGTAAACTAAAAATATCGATTTCGCGCTGGAAATCGGGTAAATAAAGTAAACTGCCACCACTCTCTCAAGTTCAGGGAGGAAAGAGACTCCCGCTATCATAATACGGTAGCCAGCCCAATCACGTTCAACACGCTCAAGTCACCGTTCGGGGAATAGTCACTTCCGACGGCTTAAAGACTGTGAGCAATGTGACGTTAAAGAAAGGTTACTGGGTCCCTATATGATGCAATCTCAAATTGTATTTATAATCGAGAAACGAAGTTATCGATTTCGCACAGGAAATCTGGTACTAGCTAATCCTAGAAGGAAGAAACGGTTATTTACAACCTAGCTAGCAAATCAACAATCATAAGCAAATCATAAAACAATGCGGTAGTATGACTGACTCTTCAGAGGGCAGATTCGTTATAGCAGCAATCAGATGACCAGAACAGGCACAAGACTGAACGATAAAAATCGTTAGTTTATTTCTAAACTACATACACACAGCTTATTTTAGAACAGATTGATTGACAGAGAGAAAAGAGGAAAAGGAACAGAATGTCTGAATATACACAGTTCAAATACCGTTATTGGTAGTCCATGCGGCAATCGCAAGTCTTTGGCGAAAGTCCCAAAATGGCGGTTGCCATGCGGCCAACAGGCCTTTGTTAGAAAGTTCCAAGATGGAGGTTTTGGCCCGTGTCCTTGCGGGCTGCCAGGATGTTACTAGGCATCAGATTGAAAGTAAAGGACCCAGAGCTTTCTGGGCTCTGTCTGGTTATAGCCCCCACTCCAGCAAGGAGGGGTTAGGGGGCGTGGATCACACACCTCTTTGGAATAGGAGATCTCTGCCCCTCTCATAGAGACAAAAATTTTACCTGAATCATGATAAGTGTGCTCATCTGCAAACCGTACAAGTTAGGTTAAATCTAACAACATTTTTAGGTTTGTCAGAATTTATCAAGAACGTTGATACCAAACTTGGGGGATCAGACCCCTGGGGTATTAGAGGGTTATTTTAAAGCAATCTTACGCTAGATCTGGCAGTCCGATTGGTTCGTAAACCTGTCAGAACCAGCGCCCTGTGGAATCCCACAACCTGTGCAGATTTCATGGGCAGGGAGATCTGCTATGCCAGGAATTATGAAGGAAATATGGAGAACATATGAATATTGGGATTCCTGAGGTCACAGCAGGTCAGCTGCTTCCAGAGAGAAACTGATAAGATCTGGGCATTTGCTAGTTCTGTGTGGAGGTGAGAATGTTAGAGACACCATTCTGCCAGAAACTTGGGGTTTACGATATATGTCAGCCTTATCTGTGATTTATGGGCTGTATAACCCCCAGCAAGGCTAGGTGACAAATTCCACCCTTGGAGGGAAGCTATGTAATTAGAAGCTACCAAAGAGCCAGGGTTTGTTAGCATTTGACCAGGGAGAGGAACTGTTAACCCCTGGCTCCCCTGATCTTCTTATAAACCAAGCCTTTCCCTCTGCTGTCACTTTTTAATAGTGGCGACAGGGAATATTTTATAAGGCTCTAACTACTTTTGTAGGACGAATAAACGTTGATTCGTCACACAATGCTTTGCTGGAAAGATCCCGAATGTGAACCAACTGCATCACCAATGCCTTTCAGCCAAAAAAAAACATTAAAAAGGAATGATTTTCCCTGGTGGCTACTGGCTAGAATACGCATGCCCATACAAACCTCAAAACGTGCATTGCTAAAAACATGAAAAATGCCTATACTGTAGTGGGAATAAGTCCTAAATCACTATATTGAGATAAGTATATTCATTTTTTTTCTTTCTTAGTTCAGGTGTACTTTAATGTTGTCTTATTTTCCATAAGGGCCTGAGCACACTTTCACATAGCTGCGCTGATTTCAGTGACACACATCAGTGAGTGATACACAGTAATGGCTCATTCACACTAAGGGCGTTTTTCTGCCTTTTTCGGCCTTTTTTCAAGCGCAGGCGATTTTCAAAATCGCCCACAAAACGCTTGTGCAATTATTCCCTATGAGAAGGTTCATATCAGCGCGTTTCATCCCCAAAGCAGTGCCTGTACCATTTTTGAGGCGATTTTGCTCTAATAGAAGGTATAGATAGAGCGCTAAACGCTCACAAAATCGCTTTGTGCGATATTAAGAAAAAATACATTGTATTTATTCTTTTTCGGGTCAAAGAGTTCACTTCCTGACTTGACGGAGTGAATTTAGAAAAGCGCTTCTAAAAAATTGCAGGGCGCAGGCAAGCTACGGGAAGCATTAAAAAAAAATTGCACACAAAATCGCAAAACGCTTGCGTTTGCATTTTTAAATGTGAACAGAGCCTAACATCAGACATACACAGACAGCACTGTCGGATGGTCACACTGATGTGCTACTCAGCACTGTTCTGAGAAGCCTTTGCGGCATGCATGTTTGTCCGCAACGCAGCATTGTCCCATTTACGGTTATTAAATGAGGGCAGCGCTGCAACAGAGAGCAACACAGGTACCAAAGCATTTTCGTTACAAGTGTGCTCAGGTCCGAAAAGGCTTCAAATTAACATACTTCTTAAAGCGGACCTGAACTCAGAACTTCCTCTGTGCTCTAAAACTTACACAACAGCATAATGACCTTTAAATAAAAACATTTATTTGCTACAGCTGATACAAATCCTGCAATAAATCTGCAGTTTGTCTACTTCCTGCCTTCATGGAAGCAGACCTATTGTTAACATCCTGTGTTTATCAATTAGCTGTTCTGCTGTAGCAGAGGAGATTCATGAGCTGACACAGCCGAGAGATCAAATTACAACTTGTGCTTAGTCACAGATGAGGGGGAATTAGACAGGCTAGACTCTCTACATAAATGGTGAATTTCTCTGCTTTCCTTCTGACCTGTGCAAGAGTTCAGGTCCACTTTAAGGCCTCTTTCACAGCGCGACGTTAAAGTCACACGTTAGAAAATGTTGCACATGCTCAGTAATGTTTTTTTTTTATGTAACGCATGCGCCGTTTTCGTTCCATCACTGTGCGACAAAAACGGCGCACCAAACGCAGAGCTAAAGAATGTACTATAACGTCCAAGTTCTAGTCTTTCAATGCGTTGCATTAGGGGCACGTTATGTGACCTTAACGTCGATCAAACGCAACGTCCCACTGTGAAAGAGGCCTATAAGGACCTGGCCAGGAGAAACAACTCCATTTAATTAAATTCACACTAGTATATAACCTGCCTTTCCCAGTTCCAGTCACAATCTATGGTACTTTTACATTTGATACAACCTTGCCTTTCCCATCTTGCACTCTCTGTGTGGTTACCGAATGTCTTCGACTGCAGATACAAGCGGCTACAGAAACTTTAGTTCCATTGTAATTGCGAGTCAGTAAAAGTTCATTAGTTGGCTGAGAATTTCCCTTGGTTGAGAATTTACCCATGGTTCTCTGGGGCATTTTGCATACTTGGTCAGGGAAGCTATACAGGAAGATACCTCTGTACTTCCTCTGCAGTGAACTTACGCCTTGTACACAGGCTAGGTGAAACTCAGTCGAGAGGGCAGATAGCAACTGCCTCTGCTGAGAATGTAGCGTGCGTGTGCAGCAGCCCCCAATGCCACCAACCAGCTGATCGAAATAGCTGATCAATGGCCAAAAGCATTGCTCTCCCCAATCACCCCGGCTGTCACGTACGCCCCCCCCCCCCATGGTGGAAAGGAAGTTTGTGAGGCTAAATTAAACTTGGAGCCTCCCTGACACCCCCCATCGACATTAGGGGTCCCTTTGTTGATGTCAAATTCCCCCACCAACTCTCAGGGCCCCTGAGCTGGCTGCCAGCCCCCATCTCCCAACTTAATTGTGCTACCAGGGCCCCTACAAAGTTTACGTAACTCACATCTCTCACACGACGCGCTGCTCTATTAGTCCATGCGTTCCTGTCTTCATCCTCCCATGTGTCAGACATATGAGCGCTTTTAGTTGTTCAGCTCCCATACAGACAGATCTTGACCTACTGGACTTGTTATCTGTTCCCTGCATTGGGATGAGTTTTTTTCAGCCACACAGGTGTTTTACAACCCTATTTATTGGTGAGAGTTACACCACAGTCTATCTGCAGAAAGTTATTTAGAGTCCTGGATTATTAAAGTGTACCTGTAGTGTAAAAAGGATTATCCAGAGGCTTCCCCCCTGTCCCTCTTCCTGAAGCCCGTCTTGGGCGCACTGCGCAGGTGGAGGACGTGGTGTCGGAACGGCTCTGCTTTTTCCATAAAAAAAAAAAAAAAAAGAAAAAACTCAGTCCAATTGGTGGTTTCTTACTTCTGCGCATGCCAGAGCCATCCTGCACCTGCACAGTACGACCGCACTCGTTTGCATTCACGAGAGCAGCCGCAAGCTTCTGAGGGTAGCAGCACTGAATCAGTGGTTGGGAGGAGGATGTAGGAAGCCACTGGGAGATCCAGAGGTTTCGCTCTAGCGAAGTAAGAATCTGATTTTTGTTAGCATAGGACTTCACAGGTGTACTTTAAAGGACAACTGAAGTGAGAGGGATATGGATGTGGCCATATTTATTTCCTTTTTTTAACAAATACCAGTTGCATGGCTATCCTGCTGATCCTCTGCCTTTAATACCTTTAGCCATAGACCCTGAACAAGCATGCAGCAGATCAGGCGTTTCTGGCATTATTGTCAGATCTGACAAGATTAGCTGTATGCTAGTTTCTGGTGTGATTCAGAAAATACTGCAGTTAAATAGATCAGCAGGGCTGCCAGGTAACTGGTATTGTTTAAAGGGAAATAAATATGGCAGCCTCCTTATACCTCTAACTTCAGTTGTCCTTTAACTAGAACAGTAAGAAAAAAAAGACCACACACGTACATTTATCCCATCGTGTCACTTCAGGTACCCATTAAGGAAGACAGCAATGTCCTTTTCCCCATGCCACTAATCTCTTTTCATAGCAGCTCCCCCACCTACACCCCGCAGTGTTAAACCTTGCATAACCCTGGAATGAACAGGTCAAGCAACAGATTTTTATCTATGGAGCGGGAAATCATATTCAATAGTCAGCTTACTGGAGACTGGGTCACTTCCTATTGCATGTGGGTGACCTCTGGCTTCCACTGTCCGCTTATCACCAGTTCCTGCTGCCTCTCCAACAACAGGACACAGTGAAAATAGCGAGCCGTCACCTTATCTCATAAAGCTTCAGACACAATGGAAATCACCACAAGGAGGAGGAAATGTGTGGGTCCGGGGGTCACCAACAAATGCATTTCATTACAGGCAATCATCTACTCCACAGAGCTGACACAATGAGTCAAGGCCTGAAATCCCCACACTGAGTCATACTGCTCTGCCCCAAGCAGCCAGCTATATGCTGACATCTCTCCCAGTCAGCAACGCATTAACCCCTCCCTCACTTTCTGTGTCTTCAGGACTGGAAACTTTCCATTCAGAAAGCTACATACTGCAAATAGTTTTAGAATAGTGTGTTTTTTCTTTTCACTTTTAAGTATACAGCAGGTAGAGGTAAGGTATGTCCATGCTGTATCCACATATGTCAGTGCACTGTCCATTCCTCACTTCGTTACCTCCAGCCCCTGAAATCCACTCCCTTAAAAATTTGAAAGTCAAACTTTTAGACAGGAAGAGGCAGGCTTGCTGCGATGCTCCATCCTATAAGTTTTTAATTTACTTTATATACTTGCGTATAAGCCTAATTTTTCAGCATAAAGCATGTGCTGTAAAGTTATACCCCTCGGCTTATATGCGAGTCAGTGGAGCAGGACAGATGGTGGAGCAGGTTTTGTAACTGGCAGAGGAGCGTAAGGATTGTGCACTAGTGATCCTGCTCTTGCCAACTGGTTCCCTGCTGTGTCCGTGCCCCCCATCCCCTGCAACATGGTGTACAAAATGCGCTGCTCAAGACTACCAGTGTGCCCCGGCTTGTGGAGTGGAGCGTGCAAGTAACATTTCAGCGGTGCAATGATCAGGGATTCTTCCTGTGTGGCAATCGCTGTGTCTCATATCTATGACGCCATCTAGTGGCATCTTGAGACACAGCTGTATCATCCTTGGAGCACATCTGGCTATGGGGTGAGGGGATGACTTGTACTGGGGACACATCTGGCTTCTGTGGAGAGGACTATACTGGGGAGGGGGCTTTTACGCAAGTCAATTACTGTTTCCTGGTTTCTGGGGGGAAAGTGGGTACTTCGGCGGGTCGGCTTATATGCGAGTATATACAGTACTATATATTTACTCTTCTTACAGGGAGTGAATGAGGCAGGGAAGAAGAGGGAATAGGAGGGTGATATAACGGAACATTGCAGAAAGCCTTCCTCTTCCTGTCTGAAAATTTGACTTGAGCCAAAATTCATATTTTTTAGGGCGAGAGTTATGTGAATCCAGCATTGACATACCTCTGTGCTCACCATAGATAGCTTTGCCTCGAATCAGGAGTGCTTTAAAGAGAAACCGTAACCAAGAATTGAACTTTATCCCAATCAGTAGCGGATACCCCCTTTCCCATGAGAAATCTTTTCCTTTTCACAAACAGAACACCGGGGGGGGGGGTGCTGTATGGCTGATTTTGTGGTAAAACCCCTCTCACAGTATGATGTCAGGACCATGGTTCTGACATCACACTGTGGAAGCCTTGTTGCATTGTGGGAAATAAAAGCTGTTTACAGCTGTTTCCAACTGCCAAAAAAGCAAGCAGCATCTCCTTCCACCGACATCGTCTGCCAGCAGTAAAAATGTCGCTCGCTGAACCTTTATCCCCCCACGCCATTGTGCCAGGCAGATAGCAAGGCACTTAACACATCATTTGGAAATAGAAATTTTTTTTTAACCTCCTTAGCAGTAATCCAGAGTCAGGCTCGGGATGGAAAGCTGCGGAACAGGGTGGTAATCCCGTGCCTGAGTGAGTTTCATGCAGTAGCTGCTGCAGACCTCTTTGAGGTATGTTTTTACTCTTGTTTTTAGGGTCTAAAAGCTAGTTTAAAAAATTGTATGGCTTTTAGACCTTAAATCTGGAAATAATCATAAACGCCAGGGAGGTTAATCATACCAGCGATTTATCGATCTCTATAAAATCAGGTTCATGAGCTTCCTTTTGGGTGAAAATGAAATAGCACCTGGAAAAATCTGAGCGATTTGACGCATAATGAATATTTGAATTGACTTTTTTGATAATTTAGAGGGGTGATAACCATTCATATGATCTTCTACTTTGCTGGGAAAAGTGATGCTCCTGAGGAAGTGAACGTTATTTGTTATAGTGTTCACGAAACACGTTGAGAAAATCAAAACTTCTTGGCAGGCATTTGTTTGATAATATACAAACACGGATACTAATTGTCCCCACTATTGAATCCGATAGACCGTGTCAGGTCTAAACGGTAAAAGAGGGACAAAAATCCATCAAAAAGTTACCCATATAAGGTTGACTTTGTTATGACTGTAGAAGTGTGTATTTGGATATGTATACAATGATTTTTTTTATAAGAAAAGTAGTGCATCTATATTTTAAATATGTTGTAATAAAATTTGGTTTTATTGGCCATTGAATGGTTTGACTTCAATAATTCATTTACCCCTTGATTTGTAGATTGGATCTTCCTAAAAATCCCTAAAATTGCCATCAAGATTAACATCTTGCAAACAGTTTGGGATATGGAGTTATCCAATATTTGAACAAAAAATCCTATAAACACTAATTGATGTGTAACTCATGTGATCATTGATCAAAAACAATGGGTAGTCTTGGCTCAAAGCAGTAAAAATGTCACCATGTGATTAATGTCAGAATGTAAATCAGGGAGAGGAAAGATTTTATAATGGGCAAACACTGATTAGGCCATACGGGGAACACATCCGTTCTCCTGGAAACAAAGAATCCATTCACTGTCAGTTTTCAACTGCAGTACAAAGGACAAAAAAAAAGTCCGTTTTCCATTGTAGTGGGAACACAGCCTCAAGCCTAGATTAGCTCAAGGGTCTGCATCAGTGCCCTGTAGATAAATCTGTACAGTGAGGATAAACAGGGATTCCAGTTACTTGAGAAAGTTTCATGTGCATCCATCATAGTACTAGAAAGTAATAAAGCTTTGTGTGTAATGAAGTTTGGGACTGTGATAGTTTTGCCTCTACATCTTCAGTGAGCATCTCTGTGACCTACTAATAAGTGTCTTCACCATAGTGGCTAAATCTTTAGTTTCAACAAACTTTTATTGGGCACTTACGTGCCAGGTTGCATAATCAACAGAACATAGCGGCATTGTACAGAGAATCTGCATCTGCCCAACATGGGCTACAGACATTTAAAGTTACATGGGGTTTAAATATCAATTACACTCTCATAGATTAACAGTAAATGTATGCAAGATAATATAAGATAAAAACACAGAATAGGGGGATAAGAACATCACGGCCTGTTCCACTAGAAAATTATGGGTAGTCGTATCTAGCGTTTTGAGATATACTAATGTGGCGTTTATGATTTCCAGGTATTGTAGGTGTTTACAGAGGAGGGGTGTTGAAAGTAGACTGATAGAGCCCAATCAGGTATAGGGGACGAGGTCTAGTTGCATTTGAACCCCTTTGGATAATTTGTTTGATGCCCAGGGGTCCCAGACCTTCTGGAAATGAGGTAGTCTGTCATTGAGTATAGCGTTAATACGTTCGCAAGTCATAATAAGGTTTATTCTCTCAAGGACTTGCAGATATGCAAGGTGGGG
This sequence comes from Hyperolius riggenbachi, assembly GCF_040937935.1. Lineage (NCBI taxonomy): Eukaryota > Metazoa > Chordata > Amphibia > Anura > Hyperoliidae > Hyperolius > Hyperolius riggenbachi. The sequence goes on from NC_090648.1 coordinate 93,597,326, forward strand.
GGAGTTCCAGTTTGCAGCAATGTGCTTCTTTGTTGCGGAAGTTATAAATTGGACAAGTTTATGTTGGGCATGCAACATTGTTTTTGGTCTATAGCCTAAAAGCAAAATTTTCGGGTCGAGAGTAATAGGTTTAGGGATTAGTTTATTGATTAGGAGACGAATCCTTCCCCAGAGGCGGGAGACCCTTGGGCATGAAAACCATGTATGGTACATAGTGCCTATAACATTGCAACCTCTGAAACAGAGAGAACTCTTTGTCGGGTCTATTTGGTGTATTCTTAGGGGGACTAGGTACGTACGATGCAACAGGCGTAGGGACACTTCCATATTAGTGGTTTGCAAGCTTCCTCTAGATAGGGTCTCCAGGCACTGGGACCACTCATCATCGTCAAGTTTGGTACGGAGATCAGACTCCCATTGTTTTTGATACTGGTGTGTATAGTTGGGTGGTGGAGCATTAAGCATGGCATAAAGGTATGAAAGTACACCCTTCTGCATGGGGTCATGTGAGCATATGCTTTCAAAGCGCGTAGGTTGGATAAATGTACCCGGCTTGGCTAACTTTGAGAGGAAATGATATAGTTGTCGTACGTTGAGCCAAGCTGAGGCCCGGGGTTTTGTAATGTCTATTAATTGGCTCCAAGTGGACATCATTCCTCTGGTTAGGTAGGTCTTTATTGTGGGATTAGTTTCTGAAGACCACCAAGAGAATGACTGAGCCTGAAGACCCTCGGGGAAGTCCGGGTTGGACTTGATTTCCGTTAGTATAGAGGGGGTAAATTGGAGAGAGAGGGCTCTAGTTGACCTCCACAACTTCAATGTATTGTAAGTTATAATGGAGTTAGCTCGCACTGAGCTTATATCTTTAGTATAAGACCATAATATACCCTTCCATGTGAGGGGGGATATGAGAAGATTTTCGAGGGAAACCCATCTGGGATTGTGGTCTTCACTGTAAATGGTTGGAAGGATCGCGAGTTGAGCTGCTTTATAGTACAAGTATAGGTTAGGAACAGATAGGCCTCCTTCCTTTTTATGCCAACACAGTATTTTACGGGATATTCGGGGTTTTTTGTCAGCCCATATGAATTTAATTATTTCTTTTTGAAGTGGCAGTAAATCAGATTTTTTGACTGGGGTTGGGAGTACCCTAAAGTAGTATAGGATTTTAGGAAGGAGGGTCATTTTCACACTCGCGATCCTTCCTGCCCATGAGATACTAAACTTGTTCCACGACCTGAGCAGAGCGACCAGTTCCCTATACAGGGGTATATAGTTCTTGGTATATAGTTGGGTATAGTCATTGGTAAGTTTAATTCCTAGATATTGCGTGTAGTGTTCGCGGTGTTGGAAATTGAATTGGTGTGAAATGGCTTGGGCCTGGGTCCTTGTGTAGTTACAATACATTGCCTCTGATTTTTCATAATTAAGCTTTAGACCAGAGAGTCCTTCAAAAAATTTCAGGGCTTTCATTAGGTTGGGGATTGATATGTGAGGGTTAGTGATTGTAAGGAGTATGTCGTCGGCGAATAAACTAAGTTTAAATTCTTCACCTGAAATCTTATAGCCCTGGATTGAAGTATTTTGCCTAAGATAAGATGCCAGCGGTTCTATAATAATTGCGAATATAGCTGGGGATAGCGGGCACCCTTGCCTAGTCCCTCTTTGTATAGTAATAGGAGTGTTAGGGGATCCGGGTAGCGTAAGAGTTGCGTGTGGAGAAGAGTATATTTGAGCGAGCCAATGTACGTAAGAGTCTGGCAAGCCTAAATATGATAGGACATCAAACATGTAGGGCCAAGAGATCGTATCGAAGGCTTTTTCAATGTCTAGTGTCAGTGTCATAAGTGGTCTTTTGGTTCTGTTTGCATGGGCGATTATGGTGGTATTTTTCCTAATGTTGTCTGTGGCTTGTCGGAAAGGGATGAAGCCAACTTGGTCATTTTTGACAACAGAGGGAAGAATATTATTTATTCTGCGGGCCAAAATAGCGGTAAAGATTTTATAGTCTATATTAAGAAGGGAGATTGGCCTGTAGTTCTTAGGTTGTAGGGGGTCTCTGTTGGGCTTCGGGATTAAGGTGATAAAAGCGTCCAGGAATTCTGGGTGAGTAAGCTCGGATTTCCGCAGGGTGTTTAAAAAGGCTTGAAGGTGCGGGCAGAGTAAACCTTGAAATTTTTTATAATAGAGAGCCGTTAGGCCATCCGGGCCTGGGGCTTTTCTGTTTTTAAGTTTTCTGATGGCGGTATATATTTCTTCGGAGTTTATAGGGGCATTCAATAGGTTTTTAGCGGCTTCCGCCAGTTTTGGGAATTGTATTTGACGGAGAAAGTTGGAGACTTTTAGGTGTTGGGGTGGGGTTGTGTCGGAGTATAAAGATTGGTAGAAGTGGTGGAAGGTTCGCAAGATCTTATTTGGGTCACTAGTGACTTGGCCTTGTTGGGTCCTAAGTTTGTATATTGTGTTAGTTTTATGGGAATTCCTCAGTTTGGCTGCGAGCCAGCTGTCTGGTTTGTTTGCATATTTATAATAGTTAGCTTTTGTCCAAGTTAAGGCTTTTTCAACTTTATCTGATAGGAGAATATGCATTTGTAGTTCTACGTCTTTTATTTGTTTCAATATGAAGTTAGAGTGCTCGGTTTGGTGCAGAGATCTAAGACGCTGGAGTTTGTATGAAAGGTTGGCTATGTCTTCAAACCTTTTCCTTTTCTTTTGAGCCCCAATTTGGATGAGTTTACCCCATATGACGGCCTTATGAGCCATCCATAATGTGGGTGGGGAAATGTCAGGTTGGTCGTTTTCTGAGAAGTACTGTTGAAGACAGGATTGTACTTCTGATCGTGTCTTAGCACTAATGAGTAGAGATTCATTTAAGCGCCATATGCGAGGTTTGGCAACGTCAGCATGTAAGTCAAAACAGGCTAAGAGGATATCGTGGTCAGAGAGGGGTGTGGGTATATGTCTGATGTAGGCCAGATGAGGGACTGTTGATGTAGTCACCAGGAAATGGTCAATTTTGGCATAGGTGCGATGGGCTGCGGAGAAGTGAGTATAGCCTTTTTTGTCTCCATGGAGTTCCCTCCATGCGTCAACAAGGAAGTTGTTTTCCATAAGGGTTTGAAGACGATTCCTTTGTGTTTTAGTTAATTTGTCCGGTGATGGTTTGGATTTATCCAGCTTTTCATTTAGCGTTAGATTAAAATCACCGCACCAGATAAAGATTGTATTAGGTTGAGTGGGGATTTTCTTTTGGATGAGTTGAAATGTCTTAAAAGCTTGGTCAGGGGGTGCATAAGAGCTAATGAGGTGAAGGTGCCAGGAGTAGAGCGAACCAGTCATAATTATGTACCTACCCTCGGTGTCAATTTGTGTACTAGCTATTTCTAGGGGAAGATTTTTATGGACTAGTATCATTACTCCTCTGTGTTTTTTAGGGGCATTAGCTACAAACTTGATAGTATAGTGTTTATGGAGAAAGTTGGGGCATGAGGTTGTGGAAAAGTGTGTCTCCTGTATACATATTATATCAGGGTGGTGTCTGCTCAGGTCGTGGAATAGCTTCCTCCTCTTTTGTGGGGAGTTAAGGCCCCGTGCATTAAACGATAATACCTTTAGGAAAACTTTGCTAGTCGAAGGTATCAACATGGTATGGGAATATTGCTAAATCTATGATACGTGCTATAATGGTTGTGGGTAGCGGGGTCGGCCGTGAGGTGAGGTTGGGGTATGAGAACGTAATCTCTAGGATTGAAAATACAATCCTATCGTAGTGGGGATGGAAGAGTGAAGGCTTATTAGTGCCTTCCTCTAGCATACCACAGTGTGTGGGTGCAGCAAGAGAACCCTGAACGGCAAAGGGTTGGTTCTTATTGCTTTACATAGGGCGGCTATATTTGTGGGACTTAAGGATCAATGAGGAGTCTCAAAAATATTTCCTTATGACTCGAGGTTTTACCGTCCTTGCCCCGTAAATTAGTTCCTTAGACCACCAATGTGAGAGAACAGGTTAAACATCAAAAATAAACATCAAACTGAACATCAAAAAAAATATTAGCGGTTAAAGATTCAGTTCCTCCGTGTAAGTATACATGGGGGACAAGCCACATCTCCAGGAGGTCCCCAGGCAGGTCTCCTCGGCTCGAGGAGCACGCCCGGGCCACCCCCCCAACCAGAGAGAGGAGAGAGAGAGCGGCCCGGGCGGGCCCCCCCGGCCTCCACCCCAAGCCCAGGGTACCAAGCCAGAGAGGAGAACCGCCCCAGGGCATTGATAACAGGGTGTTTTGTAAAGTGATTAAAAATAACTAATACACGTATCCTCGGGGCCTATAGGCGATATACCTGGTGTCCAGATGCAATATTTATGCAGATTTCTGCTTCAGACTCTATTCCCAATGAGAGACAATGTAACATCTCATCTCCCCCGTGTCGGCACCAGACAAGCCCCTTCGGCCGAAGGACGCACATGGGCACCCCATCCACCAACTAGGGTCAAGGGTGGGAGTGCCCACGCCCGCCCCCCCGGCCTCCACCACCAGGTCCAGGGTCCACACGGGGAAGAGGCGAACTTCCTTACATCAGCATAGCCTTGAAGTACCATAGAAAAATTGAACGTATGCTAACAATATTAAAGGCATTATTGAGTCTTAAAGTGCGGCACAGTTTGATAGCCCAATACTCAAAGGGGCTGTGCTTACCAGGGAACAAGTATAAGAGTAAAAAACAAAAAGGAAAAACAGGATTGTTCTGATGGTCAGTCACTGTTAGTAAGTGGAAAAAGGACAAGCAGGGTTTATAGGTGGATGTGGGACATTTAGATGGCACATTGGCATGGGTCAGCGGCCTCTAACTGGGCCTTACTTGCAAACTGGGGCTCGGACGGGGAAAACCGTAGTGCAGAACGTTTTAGTTAACTCACGGACTGCGAACAGACGAGTCCTGGGAGGATGAGGGGCCCGCTCCCCCGGGTCTTCTTCTATTTACTGTGTGCCATTCCCTCTCTGGTCTTGTGAGCCCCTGTGGTGGTGGTTGGGCATATTGTTGCAGTAGAGGGTCAGGGGCTTCAATCCTGATATCTGCTTCTTCCAGTATGAGCCTTCCCTCTTCCAGAGATTTTACATGATGGGAGATGCCGTTCATTTGGAACTGCAGTCCAAAAGGAAAAGTCCATCTGTACTTGATATTCTCTCTGATGAGGGACTGAACGATCTGTCGCATGGATCTTCGCTTTTGTAACGTAAGCGGGGACAGGTCAGCATAGAGGCGCACTGACTGTGGAACACCTGGTAGGCTAGTGAGGTTCCGTGCTGCAGTCATAATTCTCTCCTTGGTGTCATAATAATGGAATTTCAAAACGATATCCCTGGAGAGGTCAGGATTGCGCGGTCTTCCAAGCGCCCTGTGGATTCTGTCTAGGCGAAAGTCAGCGGGATCAGTTTGCGGAAGGAGGGTCGCAAAGAGGTTTAAAGCTGCTTCTTTAATGTCCACAACGCTCTCAGGCAGGCCTCAGATACGGATATTTGAGCGCCTCGCCCTATTTTCGTAATCTTCAAGGCGCGCTTCTAGGAGGGCTATTTTGGCATCCTGGTTGTCTAGCCTGGTATTGTCAGATTTCAAAGCATCAGCACAGGCATCCACCCTTTGCTCCAGGTCATTTACACAGCCCCCAATTTCGTGCATCTGGGCAGAGACTCCAGCTATTGCTGTTGCTAGTTCGTTGCGCAGCATTATTTGGAATTCTGCAAGGAGCTCTGCATTAGATCCCCGCACGGCTAGATGTGCTGCCATAGGCTCCTGAAGTTGGCCTGGGGGTGCTACAGATTCCTGAGATGTCGGTGGGGACAGCGGACGACCGCTTGCGGATGATGATACAGGCCCTAGGTTACGGTCCGGCGTGGAGGCCGGTAGAGGCTGCCGCTCTGCTTGATGAGCGGGGGGAGACCTCCTTGCAGGGCTGGAGGTTAGTGGCGACCCTTGCTGTGATGGGACTGTGGGCGACTCACGTGGTGCTGGAGAGCTGCGATCTGAGGCCTGGCTGGAGGTGGGTGACGCGGCCATCTTGTTTTTCTCCTTCCGCTGCTTCTTAGTTAGGAGCTCGGCTATAGATGGTTGGGCAGCGGATTCCCCCGTCTTCTTTCCTCTCCTGGACATATTAGTAAGTGGTCCTCAGTGAAGTGGCGGCTGGTGGGGCCCTTTAGATGGCGTTATATCGTCCTTTATTGCCGCTCAGGCACGGAGCTCACACGGAGTACATCTACTTCCGTTGGCGCCGCGCATGCGCTGGCTAAATCTTTAATATACGCCATAAAAAAGCCCAGTTACACAATACACTGAATTGCAAATAATTTACGATCTTAACAGGTAATACAAAACTTTATTGCACAAAAAGGTACAGACATACATCCACAAACAGCCTCAAATTTGCCAGTAAGCACGGCCAGGACCTCATACACTAAAACCCATTGAAATTGGCTAATTATGTCTGCCACCAGCTTTAAAGTCAATAATCTCCTAGCAAACACCTAATAATGATCTTAAGGCTGGTGTCATAGTGGGACGTTAAAGTCCCACGTTACAGCAGCCAGTAACGCAGCCTAACTCACAGCACTGTAAAATCAATGTGCTCATTCACAGAGCACATGTTGCGTTACATAGTAACGCAGCACGTTTAAACAAAGTGCTGCATGCTGTACGTTATACTGGGCTAAGCCACGTTAGACTGTTTGCACATGCTCAGTAATGTTGGAGGAGGAGGTCTCCCCTCCTCCTCCGAGGCCAGCCACATGTCTAATTAATATTCACTGCACTGCGGTGACTTGTGGTGGGACTGTAGTGTTGTCCGGATCATGAATGAGTCGTTCATTTGATCCGGATCTTTTTTGTGAGTCAAATCATCCGGATCACCACAATGAAAGATTCGGTTCACAGTGGATGTCTGTCTGGAAGAAACAGGAAAATACAGAATGTACACTGCAGGGAAAGTCCTGTCCTTCTAGTCATTTCACCCAGTCTGCTTCCCTAGTAAAATGATTCAAATGATATGGTTCAAAGATCCGATTCAAATGATCCGAATCCTTGAAAAGATCTGGACTTCCTATCACTATCCTGGAGTGGCTGCTCTGAGAGCTGCATAACGCAGCTCAATCTGACGTCCAACTTGAACACCACCATGCGTTGCGTTAGGGGCACGTTAGGGGCACGTTATGCGTCCATAACGTCCCCTAAGACGCAACGTCTTGGTGGGAAAGTAGCCTTAGTTGGTATGTTTTACCCATACGGTTTATTAGCAGCAAACTCCTGGCCGCCCATTCATATACTCATTCACAATGCCTTATAATAATCTAACAAAACAAACAAGCAAAAAAGTATTTATATCTGCTTGTGGGGCTGATAGCACAAAGAATTAACAAAACAGAGAGAAGTGGCTGCCAAGTTATGCAATAAATACTAGTTCTCTATAGTATGGAAACAATAATGATAATTTTATTAGGACATTGCACTGATATTTTGGGGATATTTTTAAACACAGATTTTTGGGGGATTTGTGGTGTTTTTGCAATATTGAATATTTTTCTCCCACTAATATTTAGCTTATTTATATTACACCATTGTACTAACACTGTCTTTTTGGCTTAACCCTGGTCTTTATCCTTCATTATAGTGAACTAATTAATGTATCATTGGTAGTGGATAATTTTTATTGGATTTTAATTGTGCTTTTATTGTCAAATTGTTGGTCCTAATACAATTACCCTTATTGTTTGCATACTATGGAGAACTAGCATCAATTGCATAATTTGGGTGCCACTTCTCCCTTTTTTGTTAATTCTTTATAATAATATAATACAGTGTTGGCAGGCCCAACGATGTATTGTGGAGCATGAACTATAAATTATGTTATGTGTAGCATAATACACTGCTCTGAAGCACTGATTTTCTTGTACATGGTTATTTCTGCCTAAATGCTGAGTGATGCCTCAGTAATCCAGTTTTGTGCAATATCTTCCCTGAAGTCGTGGTTTCAGGGGAAAACAAAACATGAAGTGTTCTGTGCTGTGAGACTGATTACAACATAACCGAGCACATGACTTACGTGACCAGAGGAAGGGAAATCACAGAACTATAATGCCAGATTTTCTTAGAAGGAAACTTTCAATGACCTGCTCAAAACAATATACCGTAAAACTTTGGATTGAGAGCAACTTGGTTTGAGAGTGCTTTGATAAAGAAGCAAACATTTTTGTGAAATTCTGACTTGATATACAAGTAGCGTCTTAATATACAAGCAAAAACAGTTTACAAGCGTCGTATAATCAAATCTAAGCCACCGTTTCTTCTCCTTTTGTAGGGACTGTACAAGGTCACATTTCCATAAAATCCTCAGAAGTAACTGTCACTGGATAAGTTCCCGAGGTGGGCTCAAGAAAAAAACAACAAAAAGTAGGCAACCTAATCCGCGGGACTGGTAGCTGCAAAAACCGCCGCTCCTGTGGGCCGCACTGGCCCACTTTCACTTTCTTGACCTATATAGGTGACGACGCTGCAAGGAGAGACTGTGTGTCGCTCGCAGCGTGCAGGAAGGCAGGGAGTGGCAGGGGGCGTGGTCAGGGAGAGAGAGCTGCCCAATGGCACCTCTGGAAACCCTTTAAGAACACCCCTGGCGGGCGTTTTGAACAGGGAATTCCTCTCCTCAATGTTTACCTCCATAATAGTGACAAATATTGTCACTAATCTCGGGGGCCTATAGCGCGGTGGTGGTGGTGGGGGAGGGGGGGACAGAGAGTGGTGGTGTGGGGACACAGAGACATGTTAGGATGCAGAGAACACATCCTCTGTGTCCCATCTGCCCCCCATTTGCCCACCTCAGGCTCTCTTTAAAGCCACTCAAAAAAAGGTTGAGGAGAACCACCAGCTAGCAATGATTCTGTTACAGATCTAGTGAAAGTCAGCTTTATTTTATACAGTACAATCCTTTGAATAAAATATTTTTCTATAACTATTTATAGATTGTGGAACGAATCACTTTAATTTACTTACTTATGGGGAAATTTGCTTTGGTATAAGAGTGCTTTGGATTACAAGCGTGTTTCCAGAACGAATTATACTCCTAAACCAAGGTTCCAATTGTACCGTGTTTCCCAAAAAAAGACCGTGTCATATTAATTTTTGCTCCAATAGATGTGCTAGGGCTTATTTTCAGAGGATGCCTTATATTTCTATGAAGTGGTGCTTTACCCCTGCACTGATTTTGCTGGGGATGCCCCAACTGCAGTTTACCAGTATTGGCAGATTGCCTCATGGTGGAGGAGCAGAGTGGGTGGCCAGCTTCAGCAGTGCCGGTACCTGAGGTGGCTGCGCCTAATGATGATGACGCATCAGGAAGTGTCTGAGCAGAACATTTTCTATTCCCTTGTACTGAACCGAAGGTACCGTATGCTACCGTACTGTAATACTCAGGCACCTGCCCTGTCATCCCTGCACAACTGTTAGCCTTGCTGTGTGCTGAGGGAACAAGTCTGGTGCCATATTAGCACTGCACCTCTGTGTCCCTGCTGGTTGGCCGGCTCTTCCAGATTGCACTGTGCAGTACTGATCAGGCAACCCCGCACACAGCCCGTCTGTGTGCTGGGATTACAGGACCGGTGCTCAATCGGCGCTGCACTAGTAGGGCTTATTTTTGGCGGAACACGGCATATGCATTATATCATATAACAATAAGAGGAGTTAAAGGGAATCTGAAGTGAAAATAAACTTATAATGATGTGTAGTAAATCTAAGAAATAAAACATAAGCAGCAGAGATATGAGTCTAATATTGTTTCCGGTACAGAAAGAGTTAAGAAACTCCAGTTGTTATCTATGCAAAAGAGCTTATCTGAGCTCCACCACTTTCAAAGTTGCAGAGAGCTCTGTCTTCTGAAGCTTATCATCTCAGCTGTCACTGTATATTGTTTTTCTGCAGAGTAAAGGTCAAAACTTCATTAGCCTGCTCTGTGAAACCATTTAGAGTTCTGAGTGTAGTGTGTAAATTGCAAATATTAGAGAATGATGCAACGGTATAAAAAAAAACTATATAACCGAAAATAAAAATATGAGAATATTTTCTTTGCTGCTAATGTTCTAGTAATTATCCGTACTACACATACAATTCATTATATCATAATTTTTTCCCCCGCTTTAGTGTCACTTTAAAATGCATGGTGAAGCACCACATCACCAAAATGAGGAGAGCGGGTGATTCAATTAATCAAGCTAAATAAGCATGAGGTGTAGTGGACTAATAGCCCTTTTTCCAACTACCACATTCTGATCTGAAAATTGGATCAAATGCGATTTTCCGGTGCTGAGAAAGTCACAGGGGTACTGACCCTCCAGACCTTCTCCGCTATGCTCTGGGTATTATGTACACCTACTCTATATATATATGTACTGCGTGTTTATTTACTGTACCATCACCGACCTGCATGTGCCAAAAATAATTCTGGGTACAACTCCCGTTATACTTGGTGAGATAAAGGAATTCTGATTATCCATATTGTGGTGCCCCTTTCGCAATGCTGCAAAAAGATGTGACTGACTTTTACTTAGGGCTGGTTCAGACGGGCGTTTTTGTGGCGTTTAACGCGGCGTTTCAGACGCAGCGTTTTTTGGGATCTACTGCCATCCCATGCAAGTGAATGGGAGCGTTTAGAGCTGGCTTTTGCAGGCTTTCATGAAAGCCTGGCGGTAGATCCCGGCGTTGCGTCTGGTCTCGAAAGCAACATGTTGCTTTCAGAGGCTGTAAACGCCAGGAAACAATAGCAGAGACCAGAACTGCTAGCCTTGAATGCTTCCCAAAAGCCTTTAAAACGCTGGCGTTTGACCGCAATGCCAAGCGAAAGCTCAGCAGACGCCCGTGTGAACCAGCCCTTAAAACGCAATGACACTGCTTGCTGCAAATTTCTAGCACTTATATTAAGTTGTTGTATATGGCAGAGAAGGGAAAACATCACATGGCAAGCCTTGTATATTGCAATTTACCTATACGAAATGAAGTCCTGCCCCTACCTCTGGAAAATGATAATTGCGCCATACAGAACAATGATCAAATGAAAAAACGCAACGCATGAAAAATTGCATTTAGAAATAGCTACAGGCCGTGATCAGCATCTCATGTTTGTAAGCATGATGGCAATTTGCAGTCAATAAGGGTTCCTAATGGCGTGCATGAAAAAAGGGTGCAGTGAAAAAAGGGCTTGGCTGGATAACGAAATAGCGCGGCTGGATAATGAATTCTCATAGCAATAAATATCGTTGTCAAACTTAGTTAACGATAAATACCATTGTAATAACAGATGGGAAATAATAACAAAAAGATATTAATGTTAAAAATTGTTACGTAATTCAACAATACAGCTTAACCCAACCCTACTCTCACACAGAACCCTCCCCTGGTGGTGCCTAAAACGAACTACTACCCTGGTGGCGCCTAACCCTAATGACCCCCCAGTAGTGCCTAACCCTAATTACCCCCCCTGGTGCTGCCTAACCCTAACCTCCCCGAGTGGTGCCTAACCCCCCCCCCCCCCTGTGTTGCCTAAAACTAACCGCCGCCCAGGTGCTGCCTAACCCTAACCACTACCCCTGGTGTTGCCTAACCCTAACCACTCCCTCTGCAGAAATACCCTTTTACACATAGAAACAATAATATCTTTGATAACGTAAAATCTGTACATATAAATGAAATAATATGACAACTATAACATTGCAAGGTTCTGAAACGATAACTACTTCAAAAATTATAATGTTATAATGTTGTTAACGATATTTTTCACAGTACCCTTTTTTCTGCTTTTTTTTGCCGTATTAACGATAATTGCATTAAAGTCTATGACGGCACCTACGACGTCCACCCTCGTCATGCGCCCTTTTTTCCTGCTACCTCCTAATGAATGTACAGGGAGTGCAGAATTATTAGGCAAGTTGTATCTTTGAGGAATAATTTTATTATTGAACAACCATGTTCTCAAGGAACCCAAAAAAGCTGAATATTTTTGAAAGTAGTTTTTAGTTTGTTTTTAGTTTTAGCTATTTTAGGGGGATATCTGTGTGTGCAGGTGACTATTACTGTGCATAATTATTAGGCAACGTAACAAAAAACAAATACATACCCATTTCAATTATTTATTTTTACCAGTGAAACCAATATAACATCTCAACATTCACAAATATACATTTCTGACATTCAAAAACAAAACAAAAACAAATCAGTGGCCAATATAGCCACCTTTCTTTGCAAGGACACTCAAAAGCCTGCCATCCATGGATTCTGTCAGTGTTTTGGTCTGTTCACCATCAACATTGCGTGCAGCAGCAACCACAGCCTCCCAGACACTGTTCAGAGAGGTGTACTGTTTTCCCTCCTTGTAAATCTCACATTTTATGATGGACCACAGGTTCTCAATGGGGTTCAGATCAGGTGAACAAGGAGGCCATGTCATTAGTTTTTTTTTCTTTTATACCCTTTCTTTCCAGCCACGCTGTGGAGTACTTGGACGCGTGTGATGGAGCATTGTCCTGCATAAAAATCATGTTTTTCTTGAAGGATGCAGACTTCTTCCTGTACCACTGCTTCAAGAAGGTGTCTTCCAGAAACTGGCAGTAGGACTGGGAGTTGAGCTTGACTCCATCCTCAACCCGAAAAGGCCCCACAAGCACATCTTTGATGATACCAGCCCAAACCAGTACTCCACCTCCACCTTGCTGGCGTCCGAGTCTGACTGGAGCTCTCTGCCCTTTACCAATCCAGCCACGGGCCCATCCATCTGGCCCATCAAGACTCACTCTCATTTCATCAGTCCATAAAACCTTAGAAAAATCAGTCTTGAGATATTTCTTGGCCCAGTCTTGATGTTTCAGCTTGTGTGTCTTGTTCAGTGGTGGTCGTCTTTCAGCCTTTCTTACCTTGGCCATGTCTCTGAGTATTGCACACCTTGTGCTTTTGGGCACTCCACTGATGTTGCAGCTCTGAAATATGGCCAAACTGGTGGCAAGTGGCATCTTGGCAGCTGCACGCTCGACTTTTCTCAGTTCATGGGCAGTTATTTTGCGCCTTGGTTTTTCCACACGCCTCTTGCGACACTGTTGACTATTTTGAATGAAACGCTTGATTGTTCGATGATCACGCTTCAGAAGCTTTGCAATTTTAAGAGTGCTGCATCCCTCTGCAAGATATCTCACTATTTTTGACTTTTCTGAGCCTGTCAAGTCCTTCTTTTGACCCATTTTGCCAAAGGAAAGGAAGTTGCCTAATAATTAGAGTGTTGATGTTGACTATAGAGTGTTGATGTCATTAGACCACACCCCTTCTCATTACAGAGATGCACATCACCTAATATGCTTAATTGGTAGTAGGCTTTTGAGCCTATACAGCTTGGAGTAAGACAACATGCATAAAGAGGATGATGTGGTCAAAATACTCATTTGCCTAATAATTCTGCACTCCCTGTATTCCTGCCACCCTGGTCGGTTTGAACCGCATACATTATTTGTTTTTTTATATTTTTATTTGATTTTTTTATTGAGCACCACATTCTGTACTTGCCTTTCAAATATGATTTGTCTTTGGAACCAATCACTCATGTTTTTGATGACATTTGACCATATAGTAGTATAAACATATGCCGGATTATGCAGAGTGGTGGAATTCGTTTGGTCCATTTTCAAGCTGCATACATTTGTAGTCAAAATTACATAATCCTGCAATTTGGATTTATTTGCATCTCATCCCTAATCTCAACTGTTAAACTGCTGTGAAATAGCAAGATAAAGCTAAATATGTATAGCACGCCACACAACATGACCCATCCATGCATGTATTTGGGCATGTGTTCAAAATAAACGTGGACATAAACACTAACAACGGTAAAATGTTAATTGTGACATTTCAGTATTCCATGAAATAAGTATAATCAAAACAAAACTGATGCTCATACACTGACTGTTATAACCACATTTGCAGCACACATGCCCAATTCATATCATGTATGTACGCTAACAGAGGATGCAATGTAACATTCACTATACTATAAGTAATTATTTACCTTCAAAAGATGCTTCCTAGTATATTCTATATCTACATATTACTATAAGGTTATTTGCAAAAACAAGAAAATTAGAAAATAACAAAAAAGAACTCGGTATATACTGTATTCTCATAAACCTCATGCAAGAGACCTACGGTACTTAAAGCGGATCCAAGATGAAAAACGAACTATAACAAGTAACTTGTCTATATATCTTATCTAAAGTTTAGATAGTTTACACAGCAAATCTAGCTGCAAACAGCTTCAACAGTATATGATTATTTCTACCTGTAATACAATGAGCGGCCATGTTCTGTTTGTCATCATTACACACAGGCAAGCTGATCTGCATCCCCAGCCCTTAACCTGTGAAAAAAACACTTCCCTCTCCTCCCCTCTGCCTCTGAAATCTCTGTCTAGTAACACCTCCTCCTCCTGCCCAGACTGAGCTCCCATAAGCCCTTGCTACATGGATCTGAAAGTGCCAAGGCACTGGAAAAGCAGTGGGTGAGGCTTGTTTTGTTTATAGGGACTTAGAGTATTAAAACAAAAAAAACATATATGAAAGGACCACAATTATGCAATGAGTAAAAGTTTATCCACTTTAAACAAAAAAAAAAAAAAAAGGTAATTTTAAACATAAAAAGTGAAGAGGAGTCTTGTACTTTAAATTATGGTCCAAACGTGTTTTTTCGATAGAAACATCGGTATTTATTGTATGGCAATTTCTAGTCATTCTGCCTGGGCTTAAATACCTCTAATAAAACTTTGAACTGTAATTACCCTCCACTGATATATATTGCTTCATTTACATAGTACAGTACTGACCTTTATCTACATATATAATGCCTGAGGATTTCCCAGTAGTGTAGGGCATACAGTACAGGACTATATGCAGGTCTTTCCTCATGTTAATGTGCCTTGCACATGTAACCCCCTCACCCCACATTCTTAGATTCTCCCAATAGGCTTTTCTCACACGAGATGCTGAACTGCACTCATGTTAAACTAAAAATTCCTGGTGACCCGTTATTAATCCTTAAAGGACAGCTGAAGTGAGAGGGATATGGAGGCTGCCATATTTATTTCTTTTTAACCACTTCAGCCTACAGTGTTGCTCACCTTATGCCTCCGAGCAACTATCACCTCCCAGTCATTCGCCAATAACTTTATAAGTACTTATCACAATTAATTTATGAGGTCTCGAGAAAGCCCTAATCGAGGGGCGAAACAGCCGTCAACTTCCCTCCGCACCTCATACAACGCATGTGCCTGATAAGTATTAAGTGGATTTCATTAAAAGTTAATGTTTTATGGCTATGGTGAGTTGCTCCTGGAGCTTTTACTTCCCTTTGAACCCAATGATTATGCTTATTCTCTGGAGGTTGCACCGCCACCCAGCGGGTTTATAGCTACTGCAATTGTTGTTTAGGAGTGCACCCGCCACAATCTTTTCTCTTGCACAATTGAAATGAGTTGAACTTACCCGGGGCTTCTAATGGTCCCCCACTGACATCCTGTGTCCACGCAGCTAATCACAGATGCTCCTGCGCAGGCACAGACCAGTATGGTCTGTGCCTGCGCAGTACGCTCCTGGTGACATCAGCGGGAGCGAGGACACGGCAACGCAGGTGCAGTGGTTTTCAGACTTTAAAGACTGAAATTCCAGAAGTGACCCGGAGGCGGGGTCAGAGCATCGGTGAGTGGCTGCGCCAACACAGGATGTCTGCGGGGGACCATTAGAAGCCCCAGGTAAGTTACACTCATTTTCCCCCGACCCCCCTACAGTATTCCTTTAAGCCTTATAATGATCTGCAATGCTATAAGTGGGGAAAAAGGCAAGCGTTATCCATAAAATTAATGCCCCGAACGGTGATCTCTTAACTACACCTAAAGATATTAATGACGCCAAGTTTTTTTTTTTTTAAATAGTAGTCTTTATTCTAAGCCTCAAGTGATGCCAGCTACCACTTCAGATCAGATAACCTAGACACCCTGAATGCGGAAACTACTGATAAAAAAATAATTGCCAAAATAAAATAATCATAAATCCCCAGGCCTTGGTGGACTGCCAGCAGAGTTCTATGAAATGCTCAAGTGAAATAGCCGGGCACTGTACAAAGCAAATGGTTCATTTGTAGATCAACGACACTTCACAATGCATGAAAAAACACAATTGCTGGTGTGTGGTGTATGAGGTGCAGGCGTTCTGGCGTGAGAGGACCAACACAACAGCCGCTTTGCGCCTTCCCGACAATTGCCCACCCACTATATAGTCAATCCTACCTCTTCGACATTTTTCTTAGACTAGACGGGGATCAGAAATTCCTTTGATGCTTCAGAAAGACTTAGGCTCTGTTCACATCTAAAATTGAAATAGCTGACGCCAGCAATTTACGCATTTAGGGGGCGATTTTTGTTTTCTCCTCCAGGCACTTGGGTGGGCGCTGCGGTTTTTTGCAAAGCACTTTTATAAGCGATTGCGACGTCACTTTTTCAAGGGTTTCGCGATATCCCTATACCTTCCATTGAGACAAATCGCCCCAAAAATGGTACAGGCAGCACTTTGCTGAGCGGATCGGAAACGAACCGCTCAGATGTCAAAACAAGTGTTTTGAGGGCGATTTTCAAAAGAACCTGTGCTTGAAAAAAGGCCGAAAACGCCCTTAGTATGAACGAGCCCTTATTTCACGTAAATAGTCAGCAGTATGTGAAGGTGTGACAGAAACATTTTCAACATCAATAACTTTGCAGGTAATAGCGTGGTGAGAAAAATGGTGGTTAATGAGGCCTGGAGATAATCTCATCTAAAGGTGCCCACACACACATTGATCTTCAGATTTGATCATTCTGATGGGAATCCATTCCTTTAAATGTACGAGTCGTTGACTAAAAATCAAAAGTATCAGTCTGAAAATCTAGGTAAACTGGGGGTGGGGCAGGAGCAGCGGATGATCAATAAACCATAGCATTGTATTGCACTGAACAAAACACTGTGTTTCAATCGATTTTTCAATAGAGTCCTTGCTTGAATGGTTCAATTGAATTGTCAATATTATTATTATTATTATATTATTATTTATTGTATTTAATAATAATAATAATATTGACAATTCAATTGAACCATTCCTGCTGGAATGGTTCAATCGAGTTTTTAATAAGATTCCCTGGCCTAGGCTGTGGAATTCTGGAATGTGGATTTCTCTCCACTCCCCCCTCCCTTCCAAGCATTCTGGGAGACTAGAGATCTTATCTACTCATTTTAGAACTCTCAGTAAGGAACATTCAGCAGAGATCACCTGCCAGTACTAAAGATGTTGTTACCCTGTGATACATTTCAGAAAGTAAATCAGGGTGAGGAAAGATTTTACAAAGGGCAAACACTGACTTAATCATTTCTTGTTGGATATTGTAAAGAAAATGGCATTTTTATTCATTTTATCTTGACTATGGTTCCTTTTTAATCCCTTCACAGGTTACCTCTGCTGTGGAGTAAATGTCACCTTATACCAATCTAACAACATATATAACATAGCTCCCAACTGTCCTTCTTTTGGAGGGAAAGTCCCCCTTTAGGAGCCCTGTCCCTCTTTCCTCCTCATTTGTCCCTCTTTCAGGACTTTGTCCTTCTTTCTATGAATATATATATATATATATATATATATATATATATATATATATATATATATATATTTATATTTCTCTACTAAAAATGTGTTTGGTTGACTCTAAAGTTTATTCCCATCCTTTAAATTGATATATTACTAATTTTAAAATGTTATTATGAAGGAAAATGAACCAGGACAGAAAGGACCAGTGTGGTTTGAATTATAAAACAACATTTTTTCTTATGAAATATTTATGGTATGCTTGACTAGGGGTGTGGTGGTGTGTGATCAGGGGTGTGGCAGGGGCGTGGCTTAAGTGTCCCTTTCTCATATAAAAAAGTTGGGAGGTATGTATATAATATAGCAATCTAGTGTGGAATTATAAAGCACATACCTTTTCCTGTAGCGGACTCGTCAGTCTTGTTCCATCTTCTGCATAGGTGTACACTGCGAAATCCTTGGCCAATAAATCCCTGTGACAATAGACAAAAGGTGTATGAGGCCCCCAGAACGACAGCCTTAATCACTAATTCAACAGTGCTATGTACACATTATTCTGCACAGCTCTCTGCATATCCAGGCACTCTGCATTCCAAACCAAAGGGGAGGCTTCCTGGTCTAACAACAGGCAAGGCTTATTGTAGCTAGCAGTCTTTCTTTTCATATACCGCAAAATGGTTCAATGAGCAACATGGCTGCATTTTTGGATGTAAGGGTGGCCATACACTGATAGATTTGCAGCAGATTCGACCATCAGATAGATTTTTGTCAGATGCCTGTCAGGACAAGTCTGACAGGAATCTATCTGATGTGTGCCACACACTAAGAACAGATTTCCAATAGGTTTCAGAAGGAAATCTATTGGAAATGTATTGAAAATCGATCTAAATGCATTACTGCACCATTAGATCCAATGCAACTCTATGGGCCATTGATCTGCTGCCAGCAGCAGATTGACCTAGATTTTCCATCCTGTCATATAGATCAAATCGATCGAAAACAATGAAAATCGGCCAAAAATCGATCGACCGATCTGCTGATTGCGTCATCAGCAGAAGCCGGCACTAGGGGAGCAGTCAGAGAGAGGAGGGGGTCTCTGATCCCTGCTGGTTAAGGGCTCCTTTCCACAGGTGGAAACTGGCCCTAAAGTGAGTCCTGCTGCCGTTGCTTTCATTTATTCAAGGGGAACGGATGAGACATGGGGGACAGAAGGGGACACAGTAGGACACATGAGGTACAAGGGAGACACAATAATTGGGGGAGAACATCCACAAGACGCTTCAAGACCATAGACACAATAGTTTATTTTTTCTCCCTGGTTTTTACCCTCTAAACCATACATGTCAAACTCAGATTTGGCCCTCAGGTGGTTTCCCCACTTTGCATTATGTTTGGCCCACTGTAGACCACCAGAGAAAGCTATATTGGAGGGTAAGCCCTAGATCACCAGGGAAGCCATATGGGGAGGGGGACAGCAATAGATACCAGGGAACTGTATAGGAGAGGGAAGGGGGCCACTAGACACCAGGGAAATGTATAGGAGAGGGAGGACCACTAAACATCAGGGACTGCATAGGGGATGGAGGGGGCTATTAGACACCAGGTAACATTATAAGGGAGAAAGGTGGACACTAGACATTGAGGTCGGCCCGCGACTTTTTCCCAGAGCTCAATTTCGGCCCACTTTGTATTTGAGTTTGACACCTCTGCTCTAAACCTAGGCGTGTCTTATAGTCTGGAGCGTCTTATATGCTGAAAATACAGTATTTTTTCCTCAATCAGACATAATTATTCTGTTTTGTAAAAGCTGAGTTGTTGGTGGGATTTGTGGTGGGTTTGGAAAGGGCTCAGTTCCATACAGCAAGAGACAACTGAGGTACCATAATTCATTTTTTTTATGCATTCATTTTCATTCATTCATTCATTTTATTAGGAACGCTTGTACAACCATCTGCTTATTCATTCTAAATCAGCCAATCATGTGGCAGCAGTGCAGTGCACAGCAGTGTGCAGATGTGCAGAGACAGGTCAGCTCTGTGACTATTCTTAGCACTGGTTGTGAAAGCAACTTTTAATTTTTTAACTAGTCCTTTAACTACCTATAGCAATCCCTGTGTATGCACAAGGCCAGATATTTAAGTAAAAAAAGTTAGATGTGAGCACAGTCTGCAAGTCACGGCATGCTGATCAGTATCAATTCCAGGAAATGAAATGTGGGCATTTGTAATGTAAACAATGATGACTTTAGATGAGTAGGAGGGAGTTTGCTTTTACAGTGGCGGGCTGACGTGAGCGCAGCAGATAAAAACGAGTTGCTACAAAATGTAAAACCATGTCTTCAATCAGAATCCCCCAAAAAAGTATCTCTTAAAGAGAACCTGTACTGAGTAAAATTATTTAAAATAAACACAAGAGGTAACTTCAAATGAACATTACATAGTTACCTCGCCATCAGTTCCTCTCAGAAGCTCACCATTTTCTTATGACAATGATCCCTTCCAGTTCTGACAACATTTTGTCAGAACTGAAATATATCAGTTGCTGTCAGTTACAGCTGAGAGGAGAACTGATGTGTCCATGTTTCCCTATGGCTCAAGTGGGTGATCTTACAGTTTAACTGTGTGCTGACCAGAAAGCTGTTATGGTGTAATGGCCATTTTCAAAATGGAGGACAGAGAATTCCATTGATGACAGTGGACAAACAGGACGCAGGAGAGGAGAAAGAGATTGAATAGTAGATTACACAGGAGGTAAGTATGACCTGTGTATGGTTATTTTGACTTTTAATTTTCAGTTCAGGTTTTCCATAAGCTAAATCAGTTATCACAATTTAGGGCCCTTCCACCCAAATAAATCGACTTCCCCTTGTTTCCGAGCATGTTTCTCTGCGATTACAGGTGCAAAATTCCTGATGTGTAAAAACAAAAAACGAAAAAAAAAAAAAAAAGCTTCAGGACATTTTTCAAAAGGGAGATTGCATAGCAAAACGCATAGCAACGTGCGATTTGCATTGTCAACTTGCATACTAATTTGCCTGTTACGTTGTGTCTGTTATGGTGACGGAACGCAAAGTCCCGACCTGCTCAGTTTTTAGGAACATCCCATTGACGTGAGATGTCTTCATAACCTCTATTATATGTCTGATGGAGAGGACACATCTGAACAAGGGTTCCATGTTGTGAACTGCCACAGCATGAACCAGTTGTAGTGTGAACCCAGTCTTAAGATGGCCTATGCAAATTTAACAAGAAAACTATTCAAAACAAAACATGGGCATTGTTTTTATTGGGTAGGCTGCACAAGTACTGTAACTGAGCAAAGACGTTTTTTTTTTCAATGGCATTTACATTTTTGTCCGCCAGTTAGTCAGTTTTTCCTGTTTGACACAAAGCTTTGCATTATGATGCAGGGAAATGCCAGTTCCACTTAGAGCATGATTCATAAAGCTTTTTTTTACCTGTTTTCACCGTATCTAGGTTACATTTTTAAGCTCCCAAAGAGCAAAACTATAATATAGTTGCGGCAAGAAAAGTAATATTGAAATGAAGTTAATCAGGAACAACTTACTTTGAGTGATTATTTTGCTTGTAAATGTGCTAAAAGGTTATTTTTTATCACTTAGGTGATAAATAAGTCATGTATGAGAAATTTTGTGAGTAGAGCCCATTTTGTGAAAGTCCCAGAGACGGGGGACATACAAAACAACATACAGACAAAGCAATAAAGGACTCAAGGTACACAAGTTAATTAGTGTATAGCACAAGGAAAGTGAAGAGCAGGGAAAGTGACAGAGATGAAAGTTCAGTCAGATGGTGGGTAGATTACTGGTATGTGACAGACAAGAGTTTAGTCATCGGATCAGTAACTAGAGGGTGACCGGTGCAAATGTGGTAAACCACACTGAACTGTCTGTATAACAGTGCAACAATGTGCCACATTCCCTTCAATATTAGATATTATTTAACTGCTTGTATCACTGAGGTTATAGCATACATTTTTTATACAGTGGTAAGATAGTGTAATGGCAGCCGATCTGTCCCTCGCCACAGCCTGGTGTCCCCTCCGTAGCAGATGCCGACCTGGCCAGGTCGACATATTCTGCGCAAAGCCGCACCGCTCGCAATCATGCTCACGTGGCCTGGAGAGTCGTGCACAGACGCAGAAGTACTGCACCTGCACAGAATGCTCCCAGCCACGGGAGCAAAACTGCACACTCACACAGGCGCAGAACCCCAGGACAACAGAACTACGGTAAGAGACAGATCAGCGACCAGGGGTGGAAGGAAGCCCCAGGTGAGTAGATCTTCGTTTTTTTTTCTTCACATCTGTCACATCTGTCCTTTAAAGGAAGTGAGGGAGTGGGATATGGAGGCTGCCGTATATATATTTCCTTTTAAGCAATACCAGTTACCTAGCTATGCTGCTGATCCTCTACCTCTAATACTTTTAGCAATAGACCGTGAACAAGCATGTGCAGATCAGTTGTTTCTGACATTTATGACAAGATTAGCTGCATGCTTGTTTCTGGAGTTATTCAGACACTACTGCAGCCAAAATTGGCCAACAGGGTTGCCAGGCAACTGGTATGGTTTAAAAGGAAATAAATACGGCAGCCTCCATATACCTCTCACATCAAGTTCCCTTTACAGTGTACCTGAGACGAAGGAAAAAAAAAAAAAGTATTATACATACCTGGGGCATCCTCCTGCCCCTTTGTCCTGATCGCTCCCTCATCGCTGTCCTTCGCCGCCTGCAACCTCTCCGCAATCCGGCCCGGTAATTCGGACAGTTGGGGCCAGTCGGCGCATATGCAGTCTGGCCACACGCACTCCGCCGTTGCGCTCCTGTGGCTGGCAGGATTTTGTGCAGGCGCAGAACTCTTCCAGCGGCAGAAGCATGATGGGGAAGTGCACGCAACAGGCCGCGCATGCGCAGTAACTCCCCAACTCTAGAAGTTACCGGGCCGGATTGCGGAGGCTGCAGGCAGCAGAGGAGGACGGCGAGGGACTAATCAGCACGAAGGGGGCTGGAGGAAGCCCCAGGTATGTATAAAACATTGTTATTCCCTTATCTCAGGTACACTTTAAGGGCTCTGCCTCTGACATAGAAGACAAGGGTTTGAAGATCGACTCTTCCGTAAGCCAGCACATATTCAGTGAGGAGACCTTGGGCTAGACTCCCTAACACTGCTACTGCCTATTGAGCGCACCCAAGTGGCTGCTGCTCAAGCCCGCCGTCCACCAGAAGAAAAGTGCAATATAAATGTTATTTGTCTTGTCTATAAATTTTCTTGCTAGAAAGTGGCCTGATCATGCATACACTTGCCCAAGACAGACAAATGCATCGTTTTGGGTATATTATGTAATCACACCATATAGCAGGCTATAAATGTAGCACATTTCTTCTTCAGGCTTGTATAAGAAGCTGCCAACATAAGAATGAAAGCCTAGACGTCGCATGTATGCAGGTCATAGGAGAACCACATCAACATCATGCATGGGATGTTAAAGTGAACCTGAGATGGCCCTAAAGGAAACATTTATACATACCTGGGCCTTCCTCCAACCCCCTTCAGGCTGAGTGGTCCCTTGCCATCCTCCTCTGGCCCCTGAATCCTCCGCTACGGCTTCTGGCCAGTTGGGGCTTAGTGCAGCCCGTCACACTCCCATGGCCAGAATTGTTCTGCGCCTGCGCCAACTGGCCCCAACTGGCCAAATTAACGGGAGAGGTAGCATAGGATACAGGAGGCGGAGGGATTGATTGGTCTGAAGGAAGCTAGAGGAAGCCCCAGGTATGTATACATTTTTCCTTTTGGGACATATAGGGTGGCCACCAACGATCCAACCTTTTTCATCCAATTTTACCATTTCTATGTAATGTAATATAAGAGAACTGCCTAAATTATCCATTCAATAAATTCACTCAGTTTACCCTTCTACTACATAGATTTGCTAAGATTGGATGAAAAAGATTGGATCGTTAGTGGCCACCCTAAGGTACACTTTAAATTATTTATAAGTAGTGTATTTAAATGAATGTTCTTGTCAAAGGCTTTGCCCAGTTGTTGACTGAAAATCTAGTTTGAAATTTGCGTCTTTCTCCAGAAGAGACTAAAAAGCCCTCCTTCTAAATAGCAATGCTGAGTATAACTTGCCTTCTTAGAACAGGGGGTATTTGCGATTCTTCAGCTTTAAAGGGAACCAGAGATGAACGTTTCACACAAAATAAACATATCAGTTGATAGCTTGTAAAGAATAAATGCTCTACCTGATAATTTTGCCGCTCTGGTGTGCCTTTTTTAGTGTTTTTTTTTATCCATTATTGCTCCAGGAAAAATCAAATATGGCCGCTGGCTCAAATCCCTTCTCCTTCCGGGTTATGAGTTGTTCTGGATGTGCTGTCTAGGCTATATGAGACTATGCTGCTATCTAGGCTAAATGCAGCCTTTCATCTGTGTGCTTTCATTTTGGTATGATGTGCAGCTGCCTGTAGGAAGTGTCTCTCATAGGAATGAAACTGCAGTCATCATCAGTATCTAGTGCACACAGAGCACACAGGAATCATATTGCAGCCACAGAGCTTCTCTCTCAGCAGGAGCAGCCCCTCCCATGTCATCATCACAGCTCTCAGTATGCAAAGCAGGAAATCTAAGCCAGGAGGTGGCAGGCTTGGGCTTGAAAAGACTCCACAGAAGAGTGACTCAGCTATAATGATTCCAGGTCAAACCTAGACTGAGCCAGTCAGGGATTCTTATCACAGCTGCTAATAGACTAATTAAGCAGATAACAATGAAACTAAAAGCAGGGTAGGTGTTTACTGTCATGTTCCCACTGATAAATGTAATAAAATACACGAGGGTGCTTCATTTCTGGTTCTCTTTAAGTGAGAAACTGTGGTTACCCATGATGCATCACCCCTGAATATGAAAATCATGGTAAGTTATACTCAGAATAGAATTGTAACGATCGGTGAAGCACAGAGAGGTCTGATTACCGGTGATCTGCAGTATCACGGGGAATACAGACGTATACCAGATTATAAGTGATCTGCAGTATCACCGATAATTCGATATACAAGCTAACCTCTGTTCACCTGAGTAGAGTGTAGTGTTTTGGTGTAACAGTAACACTTTGAGGACAAGCCTCAGCGCAGTCAGAAGTACAACGCAGATTCCTTCCGCAGACCTGAGCTCTCCAAGACGGGAGGAGTCAGACCGACAGTAGGAAAGATTGTCTGAAAGTGACACTCAGGAGGAGGTGCCACTGACAGGACGGGGAACCGCCTCCAATAGTGAGGTCGGTTCTCGGGGTCGGACAAACCAGGTCGTACACACACGGACAGATAAAGTACAAGATCAGGAGGCAGAGGCGGGGTCTAGGTACAGGCAGAGTTCGGCAACGGGGTATCAGATATATCGAGGTACAAAATCAGGAGACAGAAGCAGAGTCAAGGTACGAGCCGGGGTTCGGCAACAGAGTATCAGAAATATCGAGGTACAAGATCAGAGTTCAGGAGGATAGTCGAGCAGGCAATAGGTCATAACAGATAATCACAATCAAACTAGTACTTTAGCTATCAACAGAATCTAGCTAAGTGTAGGATTACAGCTCCAGCTGGTCCCGGCACACTTGCGGATCTGACTACGGATCTGGGTGCTCCCACATATGTGATCGCAACGCCAGACACCCGAGGAATGACCAGCCAGCAGTATATGTACACATATCCCTCTCCAGCACCTCCCACAGTGCTGGACCAATGAGAGGTGAAGCCAGAGTCAGCTGACCAGCCTGGTCAGCTGACTACCTCTGGCTGTCATATAAACCATGCCTGAGTGCGCGTCACTCTAAATCTAGAGGGACTACATGTCCCAGCCACACCAGCCCCGCTCTGCGGTACCTCCGCAGCGGGGGTATGCGCGCTAACCGCTGCGTCCAACGCGGCGGTTTCCCCGCGCTCCGCACAACCTTGCACGGAGACAGCCACCTCATGCTGAGAGGAGGCGGCTGCCTCTCCGTGTGTGTGGCCACTGTGCGCGGGAAAAAGAGCCGCCCGCCGCTGGCTCATGGCAGCGGCTCTTCCGCGCTTTCTCACAAGAATAGACTAGCATGTGGACTTATCCATGTTACTGCAGATAATCTGGTGACAGGATCTGAAGTGAAAGCTTTCCTCTAATTAGCGGCCGAGGATTACGGCTAGCAGTAAGTAAAGAGAAAAGGGATACCTGTTCTGCTGAAGATGCAAGACGTGCTCCTGGCCTCCGGCATGGATGACGTACGATAAGCCCTGCAAAACAAGAAATGGTTGTGATAAAAGGATCCATATTCAGCTCATCCATAAGGGCTCATGAACTAAATTAGATCACTGGAACAAACAATGAATTATTTCAAAGGTCAGGTTTGCTTTATTGTTTTCACTGAACACTCGAATCACGTGCATGAAAAAGGGGCGCAAGGAAATTTGAGTGCCCAATTTTAACTAGTAAAATCTCTGTAAATTGTCCAATATTCTACGCTTTAAAAGTGTAAATTATCATAGTAAAATATCGCAACTTAATCAGTGTTCTCCTCAGGCTCTTTTAGCCGTGAGCTCCACCTGGCTAATTTTGGGGAGCACCCGGCTGTCATCAGCTCCGCCTCCCCATCCTCCTCATGCTGTAAGCAGGGTTGCGCTGACCCTGCATTCCCCCCAGCGCACCTCACCAGGCTACTTCTTCATACCACCCGGCTGGAAAAAAATTCTGAGAAGAACAGTGAAACTAAACACTATTCTCACACAGAACCCTTCCTCATCAATGCCTACCCTTAACCGTGCCCCCATGCCCGACCCTCAAAAATACCCCCCAAGTCTAACCCACAAAAACACCCCTCATGCGTAACCTTAACTACCTGCGGACCGAGCGAGTGCGAATCTACATCGGGCAGGGGGCGCTGCGGTCCTGACAGGACGTAAACTCTACGTCCCATTGACCGCACGCCCTTGCCCGTCTCCGCCGCTCGGTCCGCTCTGCCCCCACCGCTCGTTGCTGCCCTGCCGCCTCTATGACGGCAGAGCACTGTGAGCCGGGCAGGAGCAGTTTTCATTGGCTCCTGGCCCTGTCATTACTGTAAGCCGCTCTCATTGGCTTACATGGAGTGACAGGGTCAGGAGCCAATGAAAGCGGCTCCTGACCGGCGCACAGCGCTCTGCCGTCATAGCGACGGCAGAGAGAGCAACCTGCGGCGAGACAGAGCGGCGTGTTCGTCGGGAGCGGCGGATCATTGCGGCGATTCGTCGGGAAGCGGCGATTTACGGGACCAGCACCCTCTGGTCCTTAAGGGGGCAGAGGGTGCTGGTCCAGAAAGGGTTAAACAACCCCCCCCAATCCACTGCAATTGCGATAATACTAGGGCACTCCATAAGCACCATTATAAACTGCGGCTATACTATGAAATTGGGGCACTTAACTGGGGCAATTTAGTATTCATTACATTAATAGGCGGCAAACATATTTTTAGCTATAGAATAAGGAGAATTATATTTCACAGTTCACGGAGCTCAGCTATCATAGCAACAGCAGGTCGAGAGAACGGCCTAATCAGCAGTAGCATGCGGTGTAGTAATTGAAATCTACGCCCTGGCAGGGATAACAGGTTCCAGAGCGTAGATTTCAATTAGCAAGGTTCGGAACCGGTTTAAGAATCCACAATACAAGCAAATGTAGTGCAGCTGACAAATGTCCTGTTCTGTATGAGGTTATCAATAATGTACACACATGAAGAGATTTACCTCTGTGACGGAGCCGGACACATCTCTTCTTAGCCGAGAAACCTTCTGGGGTATTATAATTTCGTAGGAAGACAGAAATGATGCTGGATCAACAGCTGTCAAAAGAAAGATGATCATATATGTAAGTATTCAAAAAACAAAATGAGACCATCTTTAAAGGACACCTGAAGTGAGAAGGCTATGGAGGCTGACATACCGTATTTATTTCATTTTAAACAATGCACATTGCCTGGCTGTCCTGCTGATCCTCTGCCTCTAATGCTTTTTTATTCATGGACCCTGAGCAAGCATGCAGATCAGATATTTGACTGACGTTTGACTGAATTAGCCTCATGTTTTAGGCATGTGATCCAGATACTAAAGTATACTCCCGTTATAGTAAACTCATATATAGTAAACATTCAGGTATAGTAAATTAATGTTCAGGTCCCGGGCCAAGCACCAATATAAGTAGATGGGAGTAATATCTGGTACAATAAACCCTGAAATAATAGAACTTCTGCTATAGTAAACCTTTTTTTTTGGCCCCTGTGGTTTTTTTGCATTCGGCTATAGTGGAAATGGGCGGGCACATGCATCATACATCAGTCGGAGACCTATGAGCTCTGGTCGGTGGGCAGGCTGGCAGCCACTTGTTGCCTGCTCACTATCTGCACACTATTTTGGGCCTGTGTGGATTACCTCAAAAACACCAGCCAGTGAGACCTAGGCTTCCTGTGTAAGCTGCTGCCTGATTACTGTGAGAATTGCCTGTTATCTGTGACTTGCCAGTATGCTGCTGCTGCTGCACAGAGATGTGAACAGAAGAGCACACTATCAGTACTGTACCTGCATTACCTAGTGAGACCTATGCTTCCTGTGCAAGCTGCAGGTGCGTAGCTTGGGGGGGGGGGGGGGGGTCGGGGTAGGACATATGCCCCCGGGCGCTGGGTCCCTAAGGGCGCCCAGCCGTGTCCTATTTTTTTTTCCCCCTCAGTAGCTCGCCGGGCCGGGATCTCGCTATTTGGTCAGTGACGTCTCCAGTGACGTCACACGTCGCCGCACCGCCGCCGGCCCACGCAGCGTCCATAGCAGTGGAACGCTGCGCAGAGCGGCAGAGAGCCAGCCCCATTTATTCATTGCTGGCTGGGTGACAGGAGTGAGGAGGAGCCGACCAGGCAGGGAGGGACAGCCAGGTCGGGTGCCCTGCTGCTGCTGCGAGTGTGGACTGGAGCGGATGCCGGCAGATGCGAGCGGGGCAGTGTGAGGCTGAAGAAAGCCAGCAACATCCAGCATGCAGGCTCTCCTGAGCGCCTCCAGTGATTTTAGCTTCAAGTGGAAGCAGCTTCAAAGACAGCGGGCAGCAGCCAGCCGCATCGCTTTGCCCGCTGTCATTTAAAGTCATGTGACGTCAGCCAGCCCCGTAAGCCCAGCGAGGAAAGTAAAGTGGATGGGGAGGTCTGAGGTCGTGCGGTGCGGCTGCCGCTGGGTCTGATCTTTGGAAGAGAACCCCAGCAAGCAGGTGCCGCACAGATAGAGACCCTCTTCCTCCCCCCTGAAAAAAAAGAGTTCCACTCGGCACAGCGATTGCCTCCAGGGTGTTTGATGGTGTGTGGTGGTGGATGCCGGATGGGGAGAAAAAGGCTGCAGGCTGTGAGTAGTAAATTATGTTGTTAACTGTGTTTCCCTCCCCCCCCCTTTAAACAAGTCTGAAAGTATCCATATCTGGGGGGCTTTTACCTGTCCCCATCCTCTTTTTTTTTTTTACTGGGGTCCCCTCTGCTGTCATGCTGTGGCCCTCTAATAATCTTGCTCTGCCTCTGTTCACTCCACACCCTGCGAGATCACACTTCTACTCTGTACAGTAGCCACAGCCGAGGAGCTTCCTACAGCCCCCTGTAGTTCATCTGGTGGATCGCCATTCTCCCGTGGTTTAGCATGCTAAATTTCCCAACTGGCCCAGTCGCACTTCACTGCGCATGCACAGCCCTGCCAAGACCATTCTCACTCCTGTAATCAGGAGCATTCTGCACATACACAATTCGCTAAGACTATAACATCTCTTGCGCAGAATGCAGCCAGCCATGGGGTGTCGATTGGAGTGTGTGCCTTGCCTGCCCGGGACTGCACATGCGCAGTGGCACATGACTGGGCTGGGTCGCAGATTCCATTGCAGGAGAAAACGGAGAGGATCAGTAGGACAGCGATCAAGCAGATGGATTACAGGGGGCAATACTGTACTTACTTTATCTTAGGTTTCCTTTGAAGGCTGTAGAAGCACTATGAGCACTTTCCGAGTGCTTTGCTGACCATCAGAGCTTTCTGAACGTTTTATTAAAAATGCTCCAATTGACTTGCATTAAAATCGCAGGAAAATTGCCACGATTGACATTTTTTTTAAAAATAGCGATTGCAGCAATTTCACTGCGATTTTAATGCAAGTTAATGGGACCATTTAAAAAAAAAAACACTCAGAAGGCTCTGATGGTCAGAAAAGCACTCAGAAAGCACTCATAGTGCGTCTAAAGCCTTAGACCAGAACCCCACTAGGAGCGATTTGAAAAAGCTCTAACTAATGCAATGCTATGAGGGATCACATCGCTCAAGTGGGATCACACCCATAGCATTACATTAGCAAGAGTATTTTTCAAATCGCAAAACCCTCCGAAAATCGCTCCTAGTGGGTTTCAGGTCTAAGTGTACCTGAGACAGGGGGAAAAATTGTTACTTACCTAGGGCTTCTTGCATTCCCTCGTAGCTTAACAGGTCCCTGGGTTTCCTCCTTGTCCGTTATGTTGTGCTCCTCCAAAGGCTTGCCCATTAGACCAATCGTGGGCCACTGCACGTGCACAGCCCTGGCTGTGTACATAGTCATGTCACTGACTGTCCTCAGAGGAGCTCATACTCTAATACACACCATAGTCATGTCCTAATGTCCCATCATATTATTAGTATGCATTTATATAGCACTGACATCTCCTGCAGCACTTTACAGAGTATATATTCATGTCACTGACTGTCCTCAAGGAGCTCACAATCTAATCCTACCATGGTCATAGTCTAATGTCCTATCTTATTATTATTATGTACATTTATATAGCACACTGGCATCTTCTGCAGCACTTTACAGAGTACATAGTCATGTCACTGACTGTGCTCAGAGGAGCTCACAATCTAATTACATCTCCCTCTGAGCTGCTACAACTCGAGAGGTGAGGTGAGTGTAACAGCTCTTGCTGTGTTTGCTCTCCCCACCGCCCCCACTATATGGATATAGAGGGACTCTCTGGCTACCCAAAGGGGGGGGGGACTCTGCAGCTACCTAAAGGAGGTGGGAAGGCCAGTGTTGTACTTTATTTTTTGGTTGAACTTCATGCTTTTTTTCAACCAAAATAACTCTCTGTCTCCCTGAAGGGAGGGTGATCACTGGCTACCTAAACGGGCTCTCTGGCTATCTACATGGTGGCATTCGTGACCACACTCATTTTCTTCGGAGGGAGGGGGGGGGGCGCAAAAACTGTCTATGTCCCCGGGCGTTCACAACCCTAGCTACGCCTCTGGCAAGCTGTGGCACGATTATTGCATGCAAATACCTGCATATTAAGCCCTGTGCATTTTCATCTAGCTTAGTCTGTGCTCACTTGCTGAAGCATTGAAAAGAAAAAATGACTATCGATTATTGACAGAATTAACGGGGCACTATGGAGAAAAATTGTAAAATGTAAAATATGTGCAAACAGACAAATAAGAAGTACATTTTTTCCAGAGTAAAATGAGCCATAAATTACTTCTCTCCTATGTTGCTGT
Source organism: Hyperolius riggenbachi (assembly GCF_040937935.1). NCBI lineage: Eukaryota > Metazoa > Chordata > Amphibia > Anura > Hyperoliidae > Hyperolius > Hyperolius riggenbachi. The sequence goes on from NC_090648.1 coordinate 93,628,544, forward strand.
CACTTACAGTAGGTAGTAGAAATCTAACAGAAGCGACAGGTTTTGGACTAGTCCATCTCTCCATACGGCATTCTCAGCAAGGCTTTTATTCTTTATAAAGACATTCCCTGAAAAGGCTTTAAACAATGATGCTGGCCAGCTTCCCTGCTCACTACATAGTTTTTTTTGCAGTTGGACAGAGCAACTGCCATTCACTAAGTGCTTTTGAAAATAAATAAGTCCCTGAGAATCCCCCCATGCAGAGATGAGCTAGTCCAAAACCTGTCACTTCTTTTAGAAAAGTAATGTATGGCTCATTTTACTCCGGAAAAAACGTACTTCTTATTTGTTTGCACATATTTTAAATTTTACAATTTTTCGTCATAGTGCCCCTTTAAGATACAGTATTATAGTGTACTTCATGGGCTTAAAGGGAAGGTTCAGGGACAGTTGGTAAAAAATAAAAATCCGAATCCACTTACCTGGGGCTTCCTCCAGAACTACTGAGCCTGCGCAGTACAGCCCGGAGGACGTCCGATGACGTCAGCGTGCCGGCGTGGAACGCACAATGGAGCGCAGAAGAGGCCCGACCTGGCCGCCGGCCTGGCCAGGTCGGGTCGGCCACCGGAGACCACCGGGAGCCTGCGGAGCGGCGCCGAGGGCACCTCCTGCCTGCCACGGGCTGGAGGAAGCCCCAGGTAAGTGGATTCGGATTTTTATTTTTTACCAACTGTCCCTGAACCTTCCCTTTAAGTATGACAAGTTCTGATACAGTATAGTAAACTAGTTTTCCCAGTCCCTTGGAATTTACTATATGGGTATTCTAGTGTACTGCCGGCAGAATGATCAGCAAGACTGCCAGGCAACTGGTATTGTTTAAAAGGAAATAAATATGGCAGCCTTTATATCACTCTTACTTCAAGTGTACTCTTAGGCCACATACACACATCAGACTATAGTCTTTGGAAAATGAAAGATCACAGGGCACCACATTACAAAAAATGAAAGATCTGGGCACCACATTACAAAAAATGAAAGATCTGGGCACCACATTACAAAAAAGATATTGCAGTTTTAGAGCAGGTGCAGAGACGAGCTACAAAATTGATACGTGGGATAAAAGGTCTCACTTTCCAAGAAAGGTTAGATAAACTGGGTTTATTTAGTCTAGAGAAAAGACGCCTTAGAGAAGATCTAATTAACATGTATAAATACATCAGAGGGCAATATAATAGCTTGGCGGATGAGCTTTTTGTCCCTAGGCCTTCTCAAAGGACTAGAGGACATGATCTGCGCATGGAGGAAAAACGTTTTAGCCATTTTTTTAGGAAAGGGTTCTTTACAGTAAGAGTGATTAAGATGTGGAATGCATTGCCACAGGAAGTCGTTATGGCAAACTCTATACCTGCATTTAAAGGGGGCTTAGATGCTTTCCTTGCGTTGAAAGACATCCATGGCTACAATTACTAGGTTATGCCTAATGATGTTGATCCAGGGATTTTATCTGATTGCCATCTGGAGTCGGGAAGGAATTTTTCCCTTTTGGGGCTAACTGGACCATGCCTCGTAAGGGTTTTTTCGCCTTCCCCTGGATCAACAGGGATATGTGAGGGAGCAGGCTGGAGTTGTACTTTGTACTGGTTGAACTCGATGGACGTATGTCTTTTTTCAACCAAAATAACTATGTAACTATATAACAGACCAATTTTACCCCCTTCCATGTAGTATGAGAGCCATACCTAAACAGTCTATTCTATTGAGCTGAACTCCCCATCAGACAGAAATCTTTGCAAGATGCTGCACACACAGATGCTGTACAGACACAAAAGATCAGTATCTGCAAAAGATCTGTTCCTGCCAAAGATCCGTTCCTGCAAATTACATTCATAGTCTATGATATCTGCAGATCATCATACACACCTTGTTTAACTGACATTGATCTGCAGATCAGACAATCATCTGCAGATCTGAAAATCCATCCTGGTGGATCTGATCTGCAGATGAATGTCTGTTAAACAAGGTGTGTATGAGGATCTGCAGATATCATAGACTATGAATGCATTTTGCAGGAACTGATCTTTTGCAGATACTGATCTGGCATGTGTACAGCATCTTTGTGTGCAGCATCTTGCAAAGATTTCTGTCTGATGGGGAGTTCAGCTCCATAGAATAGACTGTGTAGAGTATGGCTCTCATACTACATGGAAAGGGGTAAAATTGGTCTGTGATCTTTCATTTTCCAAAGACTATGGTCTGATGTGTGTATGAGCCTTTAGAGTAATTTTTACTCTCAGTACAGATGAAAGTTAATGGCTTTTACAGGTGTAAAGTTGACCACTAGTGATGCAACCTTGATTCTACAGTGTGATTTTTCAGTGAACGATCGTATCAGATAATTTCTGTGAACCACTGATCAGATCATTCAGACAATGAAAAGATCTGATCAGAAATCTTTGTAATAGTTCTACCTGAGCTCAGCAGCCAAATGTGGAGTTGAAGCTACAGTATAGCATTCAGAAATGTAAAAAATAAAAAACAAAAACATCTATTGCATCAGAACAAATCTTACTTTGAATTAAAAAAGAACACTTTTAAAGGGAACCCGAGGTAAGAGATATGGAGGCTGCCGTATTTATTTCCTTTTAAACAATACCAGTTGCCTGGCAGCCCTCCTGATCCTGTGTGTCTAATACTTTTAGCAATAGACCCTAAACAAGCATATGTAGACCAGGAACTCTAACTCAGCTGACTCCAACTACTGTATGCTTATTCCAGGGTTTTGACTCAGACACTACTTATGTCAGAAGATCAACAGGGCTGCCAGGCAACTAGCATTGTTTACAAGAAACTAAATATGGCAGCTTCCATATCCCTCTCACTTTGGGTTACCTTTAAGCAGCTGCATAATCATATTGCCTTCAAAAACCACACCACAAATTTCCATTTTTTTTAATCTCCCCCCCCCCCCCCCCAGATCAGGGGTCACCAAACGTTTTGATGTAGAAAAACATTACATTGAACCTAGGTAGCATAAACAGCACCTGAAACACCATCCCCACACGCAAAGCAATCAGTGTTCAAAATACATCTTTTCAAAAGTCCCCTCAAAACAACCCTCTTCCCCCAGTAATTGCAAGGACTGCAAATTATCCACCCCTATCCAGGCACGTGCACAAACTGTATTTATATTACCTCTGACCACACAACCCCCCCACCACCACCACCACAATGTTTTTGCGCACCAGACAGTGAAGCATACCCAGGTGACAATCTGCCATCAGTGCCACCTAATGTGGAATTGGATTGGAAGCCAGCGAATGACTTCTTACTGGCTTTCATGTGGAAACATGGTGCCAGCACTGCTGCCGCATCTATAAGTAATACATTTTGTGCATGGAGGACCGGTAAAAAGCTTCAGGGGGCCACATTCGGCCCGCGGGCCTTAGTTTGAGGACCACTGCCCTAGATAATGGCCTTTTGAAAGTGTTCTTTTTAAATTTAAAGCAATTTGCATGAGGCGTTAAAGTGTTATAATTATTATTATATTAATTATATAGGACATTAGGACATTCTAGGCCAATCACAAGACTCGGAAGTATTAGACCAATGTGAGAATCAGTATTGTACTATGGAAAATTGGAATACCGTGGAAATTTTAGACCAATCACAAGTATTAGGCCAATCAGACAACGCAGAAGTTTACAGTGGAAACGTGGATTCTGCATAATAGCTTACGTAAGCAAAAAAAATAGTGGATTCCGCAAATGTTTTTTTTCCATTTTTACAATTAACTAACTTTATTAACAAACACAAAAAACAACAACAACAAAAAAAAAAACAAAAAAAAAAACGCAAACATCCATTGGAATCCCAAATCAGTATTTCTGACCATCCCCGTTGGCTGTATACTGATCGCTGTGTGAAGAACCCACATCCTGTATACAATATGCAATGACATATAGCATGTCTGTCCCACATGCCAGGTCTGAGGGCTAATAAATGACAAGTGTGACCTTTGCTTGCCCTTCCTTCTCATCTGCATTTATTGTATTTGTTCATTATTAGTCACTGTGCTTCCAATGTACAACATTGTGACTGGAATGTATGTCATCATACAGATAAGATATAAATATAGATCTGCTGATCACTTCTTTGTGGTCACTTCTGTTTTTCCATTCTGTACTTCCCTTTTACTTAAAAATAAATGATATTCAATATTAAAATATGTGTCATATTTTAGTCAGTTCGATTAAACAAACACCCTTTAAACAGAGGGAACTTCTTACTAAGATGTGCTCAGACCATCAAGTCCTCCTGCAACACAGGATACTAGCAATAGCCAGGCCATAACTGGGTCAGCACTAGTGATGGTAACTGTGAGTAGCTACTTGTAATCAAATGTAATTAGATAGCACTGTCCTCGGCAGAGGGAGGGGGGTTAACTTACCTATGCCGCCTATAGCTGATGCGTTCCACTTGCAGTCTGCATAACTCCACTACTTCCTCCTTCAAACCCAGAAGGAGGAAGTAGTGGCGTTACGTGGACCGCGAGTGGAACCCATCGGGCAATAGACGCCATAGGTAAATTAACGCCCCTTAGCTATCTAATTTAAATTTCAATTATGAGTAGCCACTTAGCCACTCATAGTTATCATCACTGGTCAGCACCAACAAAAAGTTAAAAACTCATTTAATGAAAAATAATAAAAATGAATGATACAGCTGTAATCCAGCAACAGACCGAGTTACTTGCTGCTCAGCTTGAAAAAGGAATGTTGCTAGATGGTCCAATTGTGGACTATACTATTTTTACTGCAGGGAGACCTCCCTCATGTCATCAATCTTAAAGCACACCTGAAGTGCAAAGGGTATGGAGCCTGACATATTTATATCCTTTTAAACAATGCAGATTGCCTGGCTGTCCTGCTGATCCTCTGCCTCTAATACATTTAGCCATGGACTTCTCAGTTTATGAAACCTTTGACTCCAGGTAACCAAAATTGCTCCGACTCCTCCACTCTGACTCCACAGCCCTGCCTAACACAATTTCTGAGTCTCTCCATCGCAGATGATAACGGTAGTTGATTTAAAATATAGCAGATACCGTTATTCGGCAATACGTGCACAGCTACGACCCAGAATTTGGTGATACAGTAGCTGAACTCAGCTGCCAATTTTCATCCCTGCTCCATGATAGCTGCTAATTAGCTATGTGATCGGGTAACTCTGGCACCTCAACCCGGCAGACAGCTCATGCACTATAGCTGCAAGCCACAAGTATAGCTATATGCCAAGCTCTGGAGCCCAGACTCCCAAATTGTACATTTGGCACTCCATAGCTGCAATTATCAATAGCAGTTCATGGCAGCATCCTAATTCCCAGTGGGGCCTTTTAAACCGTCTTGGACCGAAATACCGATAGTGATGGTTTCGGCAGACCAACGCATAACATTTATGTGTAGCTTCAGACTTTAAGCCCTGTTACTGTACTCACTTTCCTACATGGTGAAATGCATTCCTTGACTTTTTATTGCTGTAAATCCCATCCACACCTTCATAGGTTAAACATTCCAGCAGTTTAATAATTAATATTTTTCCGCAGTGATAGACTTGTTATCCAGCAGCTCCTATCACAAGTCATGCAGTCTGAGGATTCCTCTTCACCAGAGGAGCAGCGTTCCCCACTGAGCACAGTACCGCCAATGCCTCTGATGTTTCCAGCACTGCTGCTGGCAATCCCAGCTCCCTGTGTCTGTCATTAGAATACATGCAGATCCATGCTTAGCCCACTTCTGGGATCTCAAAACTCTGCCAGCTTTTACACTCTGCTTCCTTATGCAAGAGAAAACACTGCTATTTCCCTTTCCTGAAAACACATATGACGTTCCAAAACCCAATGGTCTAGAGCCAAGGTTCTCCCCACAGGGACCTTGGGTTCAGGAGGTACTTCAGCCATGGAATGGGTGGTAGCTCAGCCATGATTCCTCTCCCTGCTGGCCTCACCACCTCTTTCCACAGACACGAATGGAAGAGGGTATGGGTGGCAGCTCAGCTATGACTCCAGTATTTAAGGACAATGAAACTTGAAGCAAAAAAAAAGTATGCTATAGTGAATTGTATGTGTAGTACGGATAATGAATAAAACGTTAGTAGCAGAGATAAGAGTCTCATATTTTTGTTTTCAGTTATATAGCTTTTTTTTATATAACATTGCGTCATTCTGTCATATTTGCAGTTTAAAAACCACACTTAGAATTTTAAGCTATAAAACAAAGCAGAAAAAATGACACTTTGAACTTTCTTGCAGTAAAACCTTATCTCAAGCTTTCTCTCACAGTTTCTTGATCATATAAAGTGCTTCAGAAAACAAGACTGTATTCAACTCAAATGGGTTAAATAGTTCAGATAAGCTCTTTTACAAATGGAGTTTTTTAACTCTTCCTGTACTGGAAAACAATATGAGACTTTTCTTTGCAACTAATGTTCTATTTCTTAGCTGTATTACACATACAATTCATTATCTCATAAGTGTATGTATTTCCGTTTCAGGTTTGCTTTAACGAACGATATACTTTTAACGAACGAGATAGGGACTGTAGGACAGCAACTGGTATATTTTAGTTCTGACAAAATATTGTCAGAACTGGAAGGGATCGCTGTAAGAAGAAAATGGTGAGCTTCTGAGAGGAACTGACGGTGAGGTTAGTATGTAATATTCATTTGCAGCTACGTCATGTATTTATTTTAAATAATATTATTCGCTTCAGGTTCCCTTTAAGTGTAGCTATTTTAATATTTTATTTGCAGAGAAGTAATTTGAGCTGTTTTGTATCTTTTTCAGTTTCCCAAGGAAATGACAGATGTCTCTCACAGCTGGACTTTCCAATTATTTATTTACTCCACAAGCCCTCCTTTTTTTTTATACAAGGTCCAGTCTGCCACACCGCAAGTTCCAGGCAGTTTCTGGGTTTCATGGGATGCCTCTGCATACATAACCTTTCCTGACAGAGTTTGAGAAGAGTTCTGAATGAGAAGCTGCAGCTATCCTGTCACCACTACAATATGGGCACAGCCACTGAAAATAGCCTGGCCTGGATGTTTCAGTCACATGGGAGTCAGTGTGCTGACAGCTGCACTGATGCTGGCAGCTTACAGCTCTTTGTGCTGATACTACACAGGAGCTGGGCGTTCCGGGGGAACAGATCAGACATGTCACTTGTCCTGCCACCATTGCTCACCACACATCAGAAGAGCTGGAACTGATTTCAAAAAGGAAACTGGTTGCGTCATAAAATACTGTCAAGATGACGCCATGCGCATGCGCAGAACGCTCCTGGTCTCGGTTGCGTACTTTAGGGTGCGTGCAGCCGGTCCAGCGCAGACAAACTGATGCCCGACCCAGCCGACCAGAAGAGGGTGCCAGAGGGCAATTACAGGGAGCGGAGGGGGCAGAATGGAGAACGGGGGGGGGGAGCAGTGAGAATTAGGACAGCTCACCACACATGCCTGCTCCCCCTGTTTCTCATATTTATTTGGGCTCTGCTATCCTGTAAGGCATTCAATGACATTTATTTAGGTTTGCAGAACAATGGATCTCCATTTAATGTCTAGTGTATATAAGCTGTGTTTTCTACATCTTGTCAGTATACAGGAATCAAGTCTGAGGAAGGCTTCATAGTCGAAATCTTACTCCTTTTCTCCTTAGCCAGTAAATGGTATCATCCTGATTCAAAACTTTTTTCGTCTACTGAGGGAAGCTTCTAACTTTTTTCATTCTCCTCACAGGTTTGCTTTAAAGACGAACTCTAAAAAAAAAGTGCTTCATTTTTACAATAATTATGTATAAATTATTTAGTCAGTGTTTGCCCATTGTAAAATCTTTCCTCTCCCGGATTTACATTCTGACATTTATCACATGGTGACATTTTTACTGCTGGCAGGTGATGTCACTGGAAGGAGATGCTGCTTGCTTTTTTGGCAGTTGGAAACAGCTGTTATTTCCCACAATGCAACAAGGCTCCCACAGTGTGATGTCAGAACCATGGTCCTGACATCACGCTGTGGGAGGAGTTTCACCACAATATCAGCCATACAGAGCCCCCTGATGATCCACTTATGAAAAGGAAAAGATTTCGCATGGGAAATGCGGTATCAGCTTCTGATTAGGATGAAGTTCAATTCTTGGTTACGGTTTCTCTTTAATGTCCAGTGTATATAAGTTATGTTCTATATGTTGTCAGTAAACAAGAACTGAGTCTGAGGAAGGCTTCATAGCCAGTAGCTTACTCCTTTTCTTCCAAGTTAGCCAATAAATGGTATCATCCTGCTTCAGAACTTGTTCCCACTACTGAGGTAAGATATCTAACATTTACTTTCTCCTCTCATGTTTGCATCAACCAGAAGTCTTATGCAGCAGCTTTTAAAATAAATATCAACTAAATCTGTGTATATGTTAATAATCAGCGCACCCTTAGCGATGGTTACCTGTCACCTTCTCCTGAACTCCGCTACAGCCCCCAATGTCCACTTAGGGCTGGTTTTCCATAAACACTTTATATCCCCTCATGGGACTTCTTGTACTTAGAAGCTTACACATCCTGCCAACCTGGATTAACTCAGAGTTGCTCTATTAGAGAAAAACCCCAACCATAAACCCACATGACGCAAGGCGCTCAGGCTGCCGATACAAATACCTCTTTCATGGTTCCTGCAGCAGCAGAGATGTTTATGTAAGTTGGTCTGCAGACAGGTCAAGCAGGTGAAAGCCAACTCTGACTCCTCTATTCTGGAGGGAAAACTAAAAGTCCAGACACCATTTTAGTGGCTGAGCCAGCAGCAGGCTGTGCATACACTGCAGAGCTGAATTACTTGTAGAAAAATGGAAGAGAACACCGGCCAATTATAGGGGGTCACTTTTTCCTTTCACTTGTCACTTTATGCTATCCATGGATGGCAATGCTTGCCAACTGTAATGACTAAAGTATGTCAGTCTAATGACCTGAAATGGTCCAGGCTGATTTCACTTGGGTGCTATTATGCCCTATATACGAATAGGGCAGCACGGTGGGGTAGTGGTTTGTGTTCTCGCCTTGCAGCGCTGGTTCCCCAGTTCGAATCCCAGATAGGGCACTATCTGCACAGAGTTTGTATGTTCTCCCCGTGTCTGCGTGGGTTTCCTTCGAGCACTCCAGTTTCCTCCCATATCCCAAAAACATACAGATCAGTTAATTGGTTTCTCTCTAAAGTTACACTACACAATACATAATATGACTGTGGTAGGGATTAGATTGTGAGCCCCTCTGAGGGACAGTTAGTGACAAGACAATATACTGTGTACAGCGCTGCAGACGATGTCAGCGCTATATAAATACTAAATAATAATAATAAATAGGGGTCTGTTTGTAAAGGGAGGGAGCAGCCTAAGTGCTGTTAGTTTTTCAGGAATAGTTATTTTTACATATATAAATGGTTTTATATAATCACCAGTTTCAGCAAAAATCCGCAATCGAAACCCTCCACTTTATAGAACGCAAAACAGAGCTTGCCACTTCAAAAGTGAAGGAAGTCATTAGTCTACAATGAAGAACAGGGGTGATGCTGCCAGTGTAAGGCCCGTTTACACTTAAAAAGACACTGAAGCGAGAATAAATCTCGCTTCAGTGCTTATATTCAGCAGGGGCACGTGTGCCCCTGCTAAAACGCCGCTATCCCGCGGCTAAACGGGGGTCCCTTAACTCCCAAATCCCCTCCGTTCTTTGCGGGGATCTCTTCCGCATACAGGCAGGGCTAATGGCCGCAGCCCTGCCTCACGCACGTCTGTCAGCGCGTATCTCCGCCTCTCCCCCGCCCCTCTCAGTCTTCCTTCAGTGAGAGGGGCAGGGGAGAGGCGGCGATGCGCCGCTGATAGACGGCGCTGAGAGGCAGGGCTGCAGCCGTTAGCCCTGCCTCAAGAGCAGCAAAATCTATGACCAGGTTGGTCGTAGATTTTGCAAGGGGGGGGGGGGATTTAGGGGGGAAGGGACCCCCTTCAGCCGCAGGATAGCGGCGTTTTAGCAGGGGCACACATGCCCCTGCTAAATATAAGCACTGAAGCGAGATTTATTCTCGCTTCAGTGTCTCTTTAATCAGTTGGTACGCGTTTTTTTTCTTCTCCATAGCAGCGCATTGTGAAAAAGATTTTAGTTAAAACGCGTTAAGTGTGAAAGGTTCCATAGGAAAACATGGGACTTACTTTGAAAATCAGTCGACCTTTCAATTATAACTGAGAGCAACTGATTAAGTGTAAACGGGGCCTTAGGCTGGGCGCCCACTACAGGACGCTAATCACAATCGCATAGGGTTTTTGCCATCGATTTTAGAGGGATTTTAAGCTATTTTTCAAGCTTTTTTTGTGCTTGCGTTTTCCCCATGGTTGCGTTTTTAGCTTGGGAAGTGAAATTGCAGCAAAAACTATTTGGCACAGCAATTGCAAAGCGGTCCTATCTTTTGTATTGGAGCGTAATCACTCCTAAAAGCTAAAAGTGTTCTATGATATAAAGTAAGACTATGTTAGGGACATTGAGCTGTGAGCTCCTTTGAGGTGATAATATTCACTATACTCTGTAGAGAGCTGTGGAAGATGTACCGGTACAAGATATAAGAAAGCACATAAATAATAATAATCTATAACAATAGAAGTCAAGCCCTCAGCTGTATGTATGTGTGTCAGCCCACCCCGGACACACCCACTACTGGTACGCCCTACTGTGATTGGATGGCGCAAGTGGTCGCATGCGGTGGGATCGGGCGCTGACAGCGTAACACTCAACACCAGCTACTAGTACTTAGCAGCAGCAGTGGATAGAATTAGCAGAATTGCATGTGGAGATAACTGAGACAAGATCCTCTATACATCCCTCATGTATGGGGCTTGTTGATATTAAGGAAACATAGAGAAATGCATTTATGTATGTATTTAGAGAGGTTAGCCCAGGCATGGGCAAACTTGGCCCTCCAGCTGTTAAGGAACTACAAGTCCCACAATGCATTGCAGGAGTCTGACAGCCACACTCATGACTCATAAAGGCAAAGGCATTGTGGGACTTGTAGTTCCGTAACAGCTGGAGGGCAGAGTTTGCCCATGCCTGGGTTAGCCTGTCTAATTCCCCCTTATCTGTGAATAAGCACCAATTGTAATTTTATCCCTCAGCTGTGTCAGCAGCCTGCCACGGCCGAGAGGCTAATTGGTAAACAAAGGATGTTAACAAAATGTCTGCTTCTATAGGTGCGTACACACGCCGGACTGGAGGCAACGACGGGTCCGTCGTTACCTCCCGCTGGGTGGGCGTGCCAACGACAGTCCGGCGTGTGTACGCACTGTCGGCGGACTGATACGGCTGCTTCTGAGCGATCCGCCGGGCGGATCGCTCAGAAGCAGCCGTATCAGTCCGCCGACAGTGCGTACACACGCCGGACTGTCGTTGGCACGCCCACCCAGCGGGAGGTAACGACGGACCCGTCGTTGCCTCCAGTCAGGCGTGTGTACGCACCTTATGAAAGCAGGAAGTTGACACACTGTAGATTCATTGCAAGGTTTGTTTTAGCTGTAACAATCAAATGTTTTTCTTTAAGGGTTATTATGCTCTTGCTTATCTTTTAGAGCAGAGAGGAAGTTCTGAGTTCAAGTCCACTTTAAGTGTAAATGTTTGTATAGATATCTGAAAACCTTAATAAACATTAAAAGGTGGAGTGCCCGGGTATTCTGTTTCTTTGGCTTTAGAGTCTCCGATTCCTTTGCTTTTCAAACCCAACTCTCATTATTTTGCTGAATGCTTTTTTATATAGTACTATGCAGGGCTGAGGAGTCGAGGAGTCTGAGGAATTTTGGGGTACCTGAAGTTGGAGGTTTCATAAACTGAGGAGTCGGAGTTGGGTGATTTTTGTACCCGCTCCATAGCCCTGCGAGGAGTCGGAGCAATTTCTGGGTTCCTGGAGTTGGTGCTTTCATAAACTGAGGAGGCGGAGTTGGATGATTTATGTACCGACTCCACAGCCCTGGTAATATGCTTTCAATGGACTTGTAAGGTCAAAGACATATCATAGAAACATGTACTGTATAGATTAGCTCTGTCAGCATCTAATAGGGGAAATTATTAATTTCAAAGGAAAACATATTAAGCATGTATTTTTAAATCAGTGTATTTTGAGTGAGTATTGCTTGTACAGCAGGGACAGGCATGACTATGACTACGTGGAACTGACAACACTCCAGGTGACCTAAGTCCCGTAGGGCACACGGGCAGCAGCAAGAAACTGACTTCATAAACAGGCAGACAGGACTTCATCTGCCAATCAGCTTGTTCAATAACCCCGTACACATTTGTTCATGCTGTATGTATCCAACTACAGTAAACAATCCATTCAAATTCAAACAAATATTTATCCATGCATACATTCAAAGGTGTTGGGATTACCCAAATCCCAGAGGCCAAATAAACCCTTCACCGTCAAAAAAAGCTCACTCATTTGCTATGCAACAGCCCAAATGAATGGCATCAGTTTCAAGGTATACAGACTTAAAGTGTAACTGTTGGGCATAAAATAAAAAAATCAATTCTTTATTTTTATCTGGTAAACAAGTAATAAGGATGCTAACCAGGCAATCCAAAAGTTAAAATCTCTATTACTTTTCTTGCTGATACATGATTATTCCCCCAGTCTAGCTGACTCTTATTTGGTACATTTTTAGCTTCTCTACTTTCCCCTCAGACCTAACTAATGCAGCCTGGTTGGCTGAAGCCTCTTTCCCTCCTGTTTTACCCTCACACACCTCTGTTCCTCTCTGATTGGCCAATATTTCTCATGCTGAGACAGTGAACTTTCTATAGTGAAGGGCGGGCAAATCAGGCAGAGGAGAGTAAGGGAGGAACTGACATCAGGATTGGCTTTAAAATAGCCACACATAAAATGGGAAATGCTAAGAAGGATTTTCTCTTTTTTTACTGTAGAAAAAAAAACACTAAAATCAAAACGCGGGCAGAGCAATACATATGTTATATAAGTAGAGCAAGTATTTATCTACTTTTGTGTTTTTTTTCAGAGATAGTATGGCTGACAGCTCCTCTTTAGAGTGAACACGAGTTGAGAGGTATGTGGAGGCTGCCATATTTATTTCCTTTTAAGCAATACCAGTTGTCTGGCTGTCCTGCTTATCATTTGCCTTTAGCACTTTCAGCCATAGACCCTGAACAAGCCTATGTATATCAGGCGCTCTGACAATATTATCAGATCTGACAAGATTAGCTACATGCTTGTTTCTGGTGTACAGCAGCCAAATAGATCAGCAGGGCTGCCAGGCAACTACTGCAAAAAGATTGTTGCCTATTTGCTTTTTTTTTAAATAAAATTTTAACCACCTGCCGGGTCTATTCATTCTCAGTGTGGGCTATCTCCGGTGAGGGTGAAACCAAAACACATCTCACTCCAAATAAATCATGAGGCGGCACACCAATGGCTGCAATTGGTGTGCCGCCTCATGATTTATTTGGAGTGTTACTAGGAGACCGTGTGAGCAATCCGGTCGAGGCTCGGCACCGGCAAACTCCAGGATACAAAATACCTGGCACTGCTACCGTGGAATTGTACAGTCAAAACACATCTCACCCTGCTCCTGCACAAACTCCGGGCCTGCGCTGATTACAATTCCCCTTAGAGGACCGGCTTTTGCCGGCAGCAGATTTACACCTTTCTTTACCCAATTTGTGAGGCACAGAAATTAGGCATGTAATGCTGGCGCAGAAATCAGCTGGTTCCGGTCTGTGTCCGCCGCCTTAGGGCACGTAGCCCTGTCCCTTGTACAAAAGGTCATGGGCGCCTCTTTCTTTCCAAATAGAGAAGTGCAGATGACCTTTTGCAGCACTCCTTTGCATTGGAGCTCAATGGCTCCAAAAATGCTGCAGGACCCACAATTGCGTTTTGGCCAAAACGCTATCGGTACTGGGGGTTCATCTGCATACACTTTCATCTGAGAAGCATTTTTTGGGAGCACCGGCAATCCCAAAATGCAGCTGCAATTACTGTAATGGGTCCTAGGCCTCAGTTCTGCCAGTAGAAACAATAGAAGAGTCTTGCTTGGGCCTGAAGGAATGGCTACACACACTTTTCTTCTTCCTGAACAATTCCTTCATTCAGGTGGCTGTCCCCTCCCAGCCCCCCCCCCCCCCCTTTACTGTGTGTAGAGAATTCCTGCCTTATCTCTTTGAGCGCAGACATGATAATAGCAAGCAGGCTTTGTGACAAACAGGACGACCTCACATTATTACATTCTGTTCCAGGGGTAGCCAGCACATGTGATCAGCTTGATGAAATAATAGTCATTGTTCAAGTTTATAGAAAATGATTCTCTGGCAATTTTTCCTTATATTGAACATCACCCCGCCCAACCTCACCAAAACAACTGCCAGATGAATGTGTAATCTGTGGCTGATTATATGACTGGAAAAATGAGTAATAATGCAAAAAGGCAGGCAGAGGAAATGTTCTGATGATCACGTCTACAAAAATGAGAGGCAACCCACAAAACACAGTAAGGATACAAAGAGAAAAAGAGACCCATCTGTGATTTTAAAGTCTTTTAACCAAAAATTTACACATAAGCTCTCCCCCCTAGAGTGTTGCATCAAGTCAAACATTGAAGATATGGGGCTTAAAGACAACAGAAGTAAGAGGTACAGTGGGTTGCAAAAGTATTCGGCCCCCTTGAAGTTTTCCACATATTGTCATATTACTGCCACAAACATGAATCAATTTTATTGGAATTCCACGTGAAAGACCAATACAAAGTGCTGTACACAAGAAAAGTGGAACGAAAATCATACATGATTTCAAACATTTTTTTAAAAATAAATAACTGCAAAGTGGTGTGTGCATAATTATCCGGCTCCCTTTGATCTGAGTGCAGTCAGTTGCCTATAGACATTGCCTGATGAGTGCTAATGACTAAATAGAGTGCACCTGTGTGTAATCTAATGTCAGTACAAATACAGCTGCTCTGTGAGGGCCTCAGAGGTTGTCTAAGAGAATATTGGGAGCAACAACACCATGAAGTCCAAAGAACACACAAGACAGGTCAGGGATCAAGTTATTGAGAAATTTAAAGCAGGCTTAGGCTACAAAACGATTTCCAAAGCCTTGAACATCCCACGGAGTATTCAGAAATGGAAGGCGTATGGCACAACTGTAAACCTACCAAGACAAGGCCATCCACCTAAACTCACAGGCCGAACAAGGAGAGCGCTGATCAGAAATGCAGTCAAGAGGCCCATGGTGACTCTGGACGAGCTGCAGAGATCTACAGCTCAGGTGGGAGACTCTGTCCATGGGGCAACGATTAGTCATGCACTGTACAAAGTTGGCCTTTATGGAAGAGTGGCAAGAAGAAAGGCATTGTTAACAGAAAGCATAAGAAGTCCCGTTTGCAGTTTGCCACAAGCCATGTGGGGGACACAGCAAACATGTGGAAGAAGGTGCTCTGGTCAGATGAGACCAAAATGGAACTTTTTGGCCAAAATGCAAAACGCTATGTGTGGCGGAAAACTAACACTGCACATCTGTTAAGCTTGGGGGTGTAATCTCCACAGTCAGCATACAACACATAAGCTGGCGTGAAGGAGGTACACACACCAGCACAAGGGATCAGGATATCCCCAGTTTAGTGGAGGAGAGGACTGACTCCAATAGGAGATTGTGGTGCACAGAGCCGGTGCAGATCTGAACAGCCACAAACACTTTCGTAATAACGTCTCAGCGCAAAGTAGCGCTGAGCGCATAAACCAGGACTGAGGAGATCAGGACAGGTAGACAGAATGAACGCTTGCTAGCTAGCGATTACTTAGCGACAGCAAGCGTCCAAGACCAGACAGACTGGAATGAGGCAGCCAATGCGTTGCGGCGATGGCGTGCCTCACAAAGACAGGACAGGAGAGACAGGAATAGCAGGATCGAGATAGATGAACGTAACACAGATAAATATACAATAAGTATGTTTTCCTAGCGTATTACAATTACAGCTATCAATGAAACTATTCGTAACGTCTGACTAACATATGTATATATTGGCAATGAACCGATATATGACATAAGCAGGAACTCTGACTAAGACTGAAGTAATACAGGGAACAGGACTCAGAAGGATTCGCTATCTCTTCGCAGAGATGAACGCAATCCACAAACAGGACCAGGAACAGGATTCAGAAGGATTCGTTATCTCTTCGCAGAGATGAACGCAATCCACAAACAGGACCAGGAACAGGATAACTAGCTCAGCACGGGTGTTCACGATACGCGCAAACTACCAAAACGTGCTGGAAACTGACTAACTGAACACAGGAAATAAACAGTTCGTGTACGTATATATCAGCGACACTGATATATTAACGTAACACGAATACAAGGAAAATAACAAAATGCGCAAGTATGCGTATATATTGGCGATGAACCAATATATGACACAAGACAAGCAAGTAGCAACTTCTAGAACAAGAGCAGAACTAGGAGGACTCGCTGACCCCTTCGCAGGAGTCAGCGCAGTCCACACGGACCAGGAACGAGGTGGGGCACGAGCAGAGTAACAGATAGAGTCTGAAACTATGATAGCCCATGAGGCATTGCAGGAAGCAGTTCTTTATACTGAGGTCATCCAATGGGAGCAGACCTGCAGATTCCCACACAAGTGAATGGTAATTAATCACAGGCTGATAGCAGGAAAAGGCAGACAATGATATGCAGCCTGCAGGAAAGGGACCGCCCCTCCACTGCAGCAGACAATGTTTGTTTACACAAAAGCATATTAAACTGTCATAAACTTCAGAGCGACTGCAGATGGAATCAGCAACTAGTTTAAGTGCAAACCAAACTATGCAAGCAAATGCATGTAATGACATTAGAACTGCTTGGTTTGCAATACCAGTGCAGTCAGCAGTAAACGCTGCAGAAGCGATCATAACAGTACCCCCTCCCTTAAACGCGGCCTCTGGACGCCTATGAAAACTGACATATTTCTCCTGAACCACCCAAACCAAAAAATCAGAAGTGGGAAATCCAGCAAACTGATCTGACTGAAAATTCATGAAGGTCGGATCCGTCCGACAAAACCAAATTCCCGAATCAGTCTCACCAAAACTAGACCAATTGGAACCAGAACCTACCGAACCATGCCCGTCAGCACTACAAGCCTCAGTGTGACACCCATCAGAACCACGACTTCCAGAAAACAACCCCAAGAAACTCTCTGCGCGATACCCACCGCCTTCCAAGGACTGTCCAAAAACGCCAAAGCCTTTGCAATGCCCACCGGAACTGTCCCTACCAACACAAAACCCACCGTTGAACCAGTCCAAGGTACCAGGACAAGTTTCCTCAGAGATCTCCCAGAACACTTGGAAGCTCCAAAGAGATCCCCACAGGTCAGAACGCCCCTTAGGCTCACATGGAGAACTATCAAGAACCCCTATGGAACCCAGGGCAACTCCAGAGTCAGGGTCACAAGGACAAACATCAAGATCAGGGCTTTTAGGGACCAGAACCATCTCCGGGCATGCAGGCCAACCGGCAACATCAGAACATGTCTCCACTAGGGAAGCACGTGAGCACGCTAACACAGACACATCTGGGCAGTCTGGCATACGAAGCACATCTGGGCACACCGGCACAAGAGAAACCTCTGGGCATGTCAAGGAACTGCGAACCTCAAAGTCAGTCAAGACAGGACCGAAACCAGAACTGGGCAAAAAAAATTCATCATGACTAGACTTCATAGTTACTGGATTCTCACTAAAAACTGCAGGATCAGACTTAGATGTCGCTGATTCCAGCAGGGTTATTAACAAATCATGTTCAGGGGCATTTACAAGACAGGGCAAATCTTCTGATGTATGCACTGAACTAGACAGGGTTCCCATAGCTTCTTCTGGACTAGACAGAGACTCATCAAATACACTGGACTGGAGCTCATGAAGGGCTGCAAAACAAGTCAATATTGCAGCAATCCCCACTGAACTAGGCAAAACTGAGTAACTCACTGGACAGGAAGGGGGCTCTGGAACTTCTGCCACACCGGCCAGAGAACCAGAATTTTCCAGGATACAGGGCTGGGTTTCAGAAACACTCATTAACCCGGACTGAAATTCTGAGATTTCTATTATTTTTTCCAGCGAGTCAGAATTATCCATGTTACAGGGCAAGACTTTTGAAACATTCAGAGGACAGGGCTGGAGTTCCTCGGCTGTTACAACACTGGAGAGGGACTCAACAACATTGGTTAAATCAGACTGTGTACAGGGCAAGGTATCTAACACACTTGCTGACGAGGACAATATTTCAATGGCTTCTGCTTCGCTGGGCAGAAATTCATCAAGTTTTATTAGAGCAGACTGTAATTCCAAAACAGCTGCTAGACAAGTGAATATTACTGCAACACCAACTGAGGTAAGCAGTGCTTCAGCCTCCTCTGCTAAAGGGTTTAAAGTATCCAAAGTACTGGGTGAAGCATAAGACTCTGCGACCACAGCTTCACTGGACAGGATCACTGAACAGTCCATATTGCAGGGCAAAACCATGGAAGCACCTGCTGGACAGCATAATGATTCTGTGACCTGAGTTTCATTGGAGAGATCTACTGCACAATTCATGATACAGGGCAAATTTATTGGAAAATTTTCTGAACAAGGTAATAATTCTGCGATTTCAGGTTCACATAGCAGATGCTCTGAGCTATTCACGAAACTAGAGCGAGGTGTAGAAACAGGAAGATCAAGACACAATGTTTGCGCATCTGAATCACCATTCATTTGTAAAATTGGAAAATTCAGATGCTGGGGTTCTGAGTTTACTAGACAGGATTGCTGGGACTCGGAAACTGATGTAGTGCATCTATTGGCATCTGCTGGATCAGACAGGAGTTGAACTTTATTAACACAGGTAATTTCTGCAGAAGTGTTTGCAGAGACAGGCAAGATTTTTCTGGTGTCTGTTTCACTAAACAAAGAGTCATGAGTACTGGCTAGGCTGGACTCGAAAGTCAGCAGGACCTCTGGGTCCTCTGCTGAGAAATTTGTGCAGGGCAAGATTAAGGAAGTATTAGTAATTTCTGTCTTACTGGGAAGTAACACTGAGTTATCCATGGTACAGGGTGGAATTACAGGAACTTCAATTTCACACAAAAGGAGCTCAGAATCACTCGCTGAATCAGCCAAAGGTGCTGAAGCAGGCGAGTCCTCAGGAACTGAGGAAGTGGAACAATCTCCACTTGACAGTGTGTCTTCCCTGGTATCAACTGATTGAATTGCATAAAAATCGTCCAGAATCATTCTCCACACATCGATCAATGGAGCCACAAAGTCATACCCACACACACCAGTTTTTATTAGGTTATAAGCAGACTTAATGCATGCATTCAATACTAATTCACTTTTTGCACTGTAAAACTGACAAAATGAACTTGCATCTTTCTTCCATTCATAGACCAGAGCTTCCATCTCTCCTTTCTCAAATGGAGGATCCCATGCATATTTAACAGCTGAGCATTCCGGCTGATCATAGTTTGCAAATGTGTTAGTGGCAGAAACATACATTGGGTTATTTAGCAGGTGATTGGCCGATTTCTTATTCCTAAGGATCTCCAATACCTGTAGCAAGTATTGAACTGTAGTGTATGCAAATTTCCCTTGCTGCACGAATAAATTGATCTGTTCAATACTCTGTAATATATCTTCATAATCATATTCAGATAATTCATTTAAACAAGAACCTTTATTTTCCCTGGCTAGCAATGAAAGTTCATTAGTAGTTTCATAGGTCCATTTGACTCCCCTGAATGGTGACTGAATTTCATTATCTGCTAATGGTGGAGTCTCGTTACAGATCTGATGCGCAGTCGCCAAGGGCAACGACTCCGCTGATTGTAACGCTTTTCTTTTGGAGCGTTTACATTTGGCTTTAGACCCTGCTGCCTTAGCAGAAGAAAAGTTATCAGAACAATTATCTGCTTGCTGATTATTTTTGTAGGCAGTAGAAGGAGCAGCTGATTGACAAGCTGCCAGGAGTTTATCAAAAGGGCTAGGCAAATCGGTTTTGCGCAGCCAGTTATGGATCACAAACGCTAGAAATTCCAGTGGTCTTTCTTTTAAATTGGTATGATCCAAGACATCGTAGGCCCACTGAAACAATCTTCCCTTAAATAAAACATAAACTAGCTGGGGGGCCCACGTTGAAACAGGAGTAGCCTGGAGCTCAGGATTGGCCAGGAACCTGGCACATTCAGAAAAAAACTCATTTTCTGTTTCAGAATTGAGCTTCTCAAATTTCTTAAAGGAACAGGAACCATAACAAACAGTGTCATTTTTGCTGGGAACCCCCCCCCACAATGGGGATTGGTAATGGGGCTATCATAATGTTAAGCTTGGGGGTGTAATCTCCACAGTCAGCATACAACACATAAGCTGGCGTGAAGGAGGTACACACACCAGCACAAGGGATCAGGATATCCCCAGTTTAGTGGAGGAGAGGACTGACTCCAATAGGAGATTGTGGTGCACAGAGCCGGTGCAGATCTGAACAGCCACAAACACTTTCGTAATAACGTCTCAGCGCAAAGTAGCGCTGAGCGCATAAACCAGGACTGAGGAGATCAGGACAGGTAGACAGAATGAACGCTTGCTAGCTAGCGATTACTTAGCGACAGCAAGCGTCCAAGACCAGACAGACTGGAATGAGGCAGCCAATGCGTTGCGGCGATGGCGTGCCTCACAAAGACAGGACAGGAGAGACAGGAATAGCAGGATCGAGATAGATGAACGTAACACAGATAAATATACAATAAGTATGTTTTCCTAGCGTATTACAATTACAGCTATCAATGAAACTATTCGTAACGTCTGACTAACATATGTATATATTGACAATGAACCGATATATGACATAAGCAGGAACTCTGACTAAGACTGAAGTAATACAGGGAACAGGACTCAGAAGGATTCGCTATCTCTTCGCAGAGATGAACGCAATCCACAAACAGGACCAGGAACAGGATTCAGAAGGATTCGTTATCTCTTCGCAGAGATGAACGCAATCCACAAACAGGACCAGGAACAGGATAACTAGCTCAGCACGGGTGTTCACGATACGCGCAAACTACCAAAACGTGCTGGAAACTGACTAACTGAACACAGGAAATAAACAGTTCGTGTACGTATATATCAGCGACACTGATATATTAACGTAACACGAATACAAGGAAAATAACAAAATGCGCAAGTATGCGTATATATTGGCGATGAACCAATATATGACACAAGACAAGCAAGTAGCAACTTCTAGAACAAGAGCAGAACTAGGAGGACTCGCTGACCCCTTCGCAGGAGTCAGCGCAGTCCACACGGACCAGGAACGAGGTGGGGCACGAGCAGAGTAACAGATAGAGTCTGAAACTATGATAGCCCATGAGGCATTGCAGGAAGCAGTTCTTTATACTGAGGTCATCCAATGGGAGCAGACCTGCAGATTCCCACACAAGTGAATGGTAATTAATCACAGGCTGATAGCAGGAAAAGGCAGACAATGATATGCAGCCTGCAGGAAAGGGACCGCCCCTCCACTGCAGCAGACAATGTTTGTTTACACAAAAGCATATTAAACTGTCATAAACTTCAGAGCGACTGCAGATGGAATCAGCAACTAGTTTAAGTGCAAACCAAACTATGCAAGCAAATGCATGTAATGACATTAGAACTGCTTGGTTTGCAATACCAGTGCAGTCAGCAGTAAACGCTGCAGAAGCGATCATAACAACATCACTCTGAACACACCATCCCCACTGTCAAATATGGTGGTGGCAGCATCATGCTCGGGGGGTGCATCTCTTCAGCAGGGACAGGGAAGCTGGTCAGAGTTGATTGGAAGATGGATGGAGCCAAATACAGGGCAATCTTGGAAGAAAACCTCTTGGAGACTGCAAAAGACTTGAGACTGGGGTGGAGGTTCACCTTCCAGCAGGACAATGACCCTAAACATAAAGACAGGGCAACAATGGAATGGTTTAAAACAAAACATATCTATGTGTTAGGGCCCGTTCACACTGCACGCGTTTCCATATGCGTTTTGGAAACGCGTGCGGGGGGGCCGACACGCAGGACATCAGACATTGCATAGAGTGCAATGTCTGATGTTCACACAGCATGCGTTCCGGACCTGTGCGGTCCGGGAACGCATGCTGCACGCAGATTTTACAAAAACGCGCGGCTGTCCCATTCACTTTTCAGTGATGGAATCAGCCACGCAACGCATACGAACGCGGATGGCGTGCGTTCGTACGCGTTGCGGTCCGCACTTTGTAGTCTGAACGGGCCCTTAGAATGGCCCAGTCAAAGTTCAGATCTAAATCTAATCGAGAATCTGTGGCAAGATCTGAAAACTGCTGTTCACAAATGCTGTCCATCTAATCTGACTGAGCTGGAGCTGTTTTGCAAGGAAGGATGGGCAAGGATTTCAGTCTCTAGATGTGCAAAGCTGGTAGAGACATACCCTAAAAGACTGGCAGCTGTAATTGCAGCAAAAGGTGGTTCTACAAAGTATTGATTCAGGGGGCCGAATAATTACGCACACCCCACTTTGCAGTTATTTATCTGTAAAAAATGTTCGGAATCATGTATGATTTTCGATCCACTTCTCACGTGTACAGCACTTTGTATTGGTCTTTCACGTGAAATTCCAATAAAATTGATGCATGTTTGTGGCAGTAATGTGACAAAATGTGGAAAACTTCAAGGGGGCCAAATACTTTAGCAAGCCACTGTATATGGAGGCAGCCATATTTATTTTTGTTTAAAGCGGGCCTAAACTCAGAACTTCCTCTCTGCTCTAAAAAGAAAAACACTTCTTTGTTACAGCTGATACAAAGCCTGCAATAAATCTGCAGTTTGTCTATTTGCTGCTTTCATAGAAGCAGACAGATTATTAACATCCTGTGTTTACAAATTAGCTGCTCTGCCACGGCAGAAGAGATTCCTGAGCTGGCACAGCTGAGAGATCAAATGTCCAGTGATGATTAGTCACAGATGAGGGGTAATTAGACAGGCTGAACTCTCTAAATACATACAGAGTTCATTTCTCTATGTTTTCCTTCTGTCCTCTGCAAGAGTTTGGGTCCACTTTAAACAATACCAGTTGCCTGGCAGCCCTGCTGATCTATTTGGCTGCAGTAGTGTCTGAACAACACCAGAAAAAAACCATGCAGCTAGTCTTCTCAGATCTGACAACAATAATAATGTCAGAAACATCTGATCTGCTTGCTCAAGGTCTATGGATGAAAGTATTAGAGGCAGAGGATCAGCAGGACAACCAGGCAACTGGTATTGCTTAAAAGGAAATAAATATGGCAGCCTCCGAATACCTCTGGCTTCAGTTGTCCTTAAAGGGTACCAGAGCCCAAGTAAATATGAGAAATGAGAAACGGGGACTGCAGGCATGTATGGTGAGCTGTTCTGATGCTCACCGCTCCCCCCGTTCTCCAATCTGCCACCCCGAACCTCCTAAGCCCTCTGCGCAAAGCGGTTGAGGCCACTGTCGCACGCTGAAGGATGTGTGCAGCCATGCCAGCAGCAGGCGCAGTGATACCCGACCTGGCCATCCGAAAAGAGGGTATGGGGGGGGGAGGGGTTCATTTAGGAGGTTCGGAGGGGCAGATTGAAGAACAGGGGGAGTGGTGAGCATCTGGACAGCTCACCATACATGCCTGCATCCCCCGTTTCTCATATTCACTTGGGCTCTGGTGGTTAAGTATCCAAACAAGCATCACATTTATTGCATCATACTAAAGTCCATATTGTTGCAAATTTCTTCTGGAGTTCAAAAGCTGCCCGACTTGTGTTTCATGGCGAAAGGCCGCTTCCTCAGAGGCATACATATAGATGCATAAAATCAAATCCAGGTATAAACCTGTCCCAAATATCTATGATGCTAAAGTAGATGGTGCTGTCTATAAGGTGCGCCCCTGCTCTGTCCCAAGATGCAGCAGTACTGTCTGCTTTAGCATCACAGATATTTGTTACAGCATAAGCAACAAAAGTTACTCTTTTTTTCCCCAAGTCTGATAACACTAGTCAGAATTCTCCATTAAACATAGTTGGGGAGTACAGCATGGATACCTACTATTATTTAGGATTTATATAGCGCTGACATCTTCCGCAGCGCTGTACAGAGTACATTGTCATGTCACTTAACTGTTCCTCAGAGAGGCTCACAATCTTGTCCCTACCATAGTCATATGTCTATGGATGTATTGTGAAGCGTATGTATCATAGTCTAGGGCCAATTTAAGGGAAAGCCAATTACCTTATCTGCATGTTTTTGGGGGATGTGGGAGGAAACCGGAGTGCCTGGAGGAAACCCACACAGACACAGGGAGAACATACAAACTCCTTGCAGATGTTGACCTGGCTGGGATTCGAACCGGGAACCAAGAGCTGCAAGGCGAGAGCGCTAACCACTACGCCACCGTGCTGTCCGTAGTTATACCATGTAAGAAAGCACAATTATCCTTGTACAGGTTTTCAGAGCTCAGCTATTTGGTATTACTGAATCAGTGAACCAGGATACCCACCATCTTTATCTATAGTTGCATATGTATCCATTACATTTAATTTTGCATTGAGGGTCTTTAAAGAGACACTGAAGCGAAAAAAAAATTATGATATTATGATTTGTATGTGTAGTACAGCTAAGAAATAAAACATTAAGATCAGATACATCAGTCTAATTGTTTCCAGTACAGGAAGAGTTGAGAAACTCCAGTTGATATCTCTATGCAAACAATCCATTAAGGTAGCCATACACTGGTCGATTTGCTATTAGATCGACCAGCTGACAGATCCCTATCTGATCGAATCTGATCAGAGAGGGATCGTATGGCTGCCTTTACTGCAAACAGATTGTGAATCGATTTCAGCCTGAAACCGATCACAATCTGTTGAGATACTCCTGCCGCCTGTCCACCCCCCCCCCCCCCCCGCACACATTACCTGATGCTGGCTCCCGGGCATCTTCTCCGCGCTGCACGGCTCTGTTCCGGCTCCATCCCGGCGCTTCCTGTGTCACTCCGTGACCAGGAAGTTCAAATAGAGCGCCCTCTATTTGAACTTCCTGATCACGGAATGACACAGGAAGCGCCGGGATGGAGCCGGAACAGAGCCGTGCAGCGCGGAGAAGATGCCCGGGAGCCAGCTTCAGGTAATGTATACCTGATCGGATCGGCCGCCGCTAGCGACGTGCTCCCTACCCGCGGGCGATCGAGGGTAATTTCCCGCACGGCGCGATCGACGGACCGATCCGATTTCGGGAGGAAATCGGATCGGCGTGTGCGTTTACCGCGAAAGATTGACAGCAGATTCGATCCCAGGATCGAATCTGCTGTCGAAACGGCCGCGAATCGGGCCAGTGTATGACCACCTTTAAGCTCTCCGACTAAGTTAGTCCTGGAGAGGGCTGTTATCTGACTTTTATTATCTCAACTGTTCCTGGACTATTTACTTTTCCTCTGCCAGAGGAGATGTCATTACTTCACAGACTGCTCTGAAAGAATCATTTTGAATGCTGAGTGTTGTGTAATTTGCACATATTATAGAATAATGCAATGTTAGAAAAAACACTATATACCTGAAAATAAAAGTATGAGAATATTTTCTTTGCTGCTAATCTTCTAGTAATTATTCATAGTACACAACCAATTCATTATATCATATTTTTTTTCCGCTTCAGTGTCTCTTTAAAGAGGCGCTGTAGCAGCATATAGTAGAATACAGTCAATTATTAAGGACTAGTGGCTTTACCTTGTTTAAAACGTTTTACAAGAACATTAACTCTAAAAAAAGAAAGTTTGACTGTATAGGACTCCTAAAGGATGAGGGGGGGGGGGGGGGGGGGAACTCAATGGTGGATGACCAAGGTAAGGCAGAGTTATTAAATGCTTTCTTTGCTTCTGTCTTCACAAAAGAAACAGCACTGTTGCAAACTACAGAGGCGGAAGAGTCTCAATCTTCTAACTGTAATAATAAATACTTAAAGGGACTCCGAGCAGTGCAGAAACTATGGAAAGATGCATATCATTTTAAACCTCTCTTTCTCCTCTTTCCAATGATATATAAACCACTGCCCTAGGCCTTTTAGTTTTCGCTATTTTCGAGATTAAAATGATATCCATCTTTCCATAGCTACATTGTATTACACAGGGCGACTTTTTCCTAAAGTCAGCAGCTCCATTCTGCTGAATGGAGCTGCTGACACTGGGGAAAGTGTCGTCCTGTGTAATACAAGTAACTATGGAAAGATGGATATCATTTTAAAGCTCTCTTTCTCCTCTTTCTGGCGACACCTAAATCATCGCCCTACGCCTTTTAGTTTTCTCTATTTTCGTGATTGAAATCTCAGCCGCAGCAATTTCAATCGCGAAAATAGCGAAAACTAAAAGGCCTAGGGCAGTGGTTTATATATCATTGGAAAGAGGAGAAAGAGAGGTTTAAAATGATATGCATCTTTCCATAGTTTCTGCACTGCTCGGAGTCCCTTTAACGCAGGAAGAAGTGAAGGCAAGACTAAATAAATTAAAAATAGACAAGGCACCTGGCCCGGATGGCATGCATCCTCGGGTCCTGAGGGAATTAAGTTCCGTTATAGCTAAACCCCTTTATCTTATCTTTTGTGACTCTCTTGCAACTGGGAGAGTCCCAGTGGATTGGCGTACAGTCCACGTTTTCCCATTATTTAAGAAGGGCAAAAAAATCAGATCCAGGAAATTATAGACCTGTAAGCTTAACATCAGTTGTATGCAAACTATTTGAGGGGTTACGAAGAGATACTATACATAATTTCATAGTAGAAAATAATCTTATTTCTCAGCATCAACATGGGTTTACTAAAGACAGGTCCTGTTTGACTAACATGCTCAGCTTTTATGAGGTAGTGAATGCTAATATGGATATTGGGAATGCTGTAGATGTGATATACTTGGACTTTGCAAAGGCCTTCGACACTGTTCCCCACAAAAGTCTGGTGCAAAAGTTGAGGATGCAAGGACTGGGGAAGAGTCTGTGTTCATGGATAGGGAACTGGCTAATGGACAGAAAACAAAGAGTTGTGGTCAATGGATCGTACTCCAAATGGGAGACTGTTGGCAGTGGGGTCCCACAGGGGTCTGTTCTGGGTCCAGTGCTCTTCAATTTATTTATTAATGACCTAGTACAGGGCTGCCCAATAGGTCGATCGCGATCTACCGGTAGATCGCGACCGCCTCCTTGGTAGATCGCGGCCTCTTGGCCGCGTCTCGTTAATGTTTGTTGCGGCCAGCAGCTCGTGTTTAGCTGCTGGCCGCTGGCCAATAGAATGCATGCAGGCGAGGAGAGAGGGAGGAGAGAGGCGGCGCGCCCGCTGCGTCATGGCTGGGGGCGGCGGAGGGCAGCCTGTGTAATGTGCGTGTGTAACGTGCCCGGCGCCGCCCCCAGCCATGACGTAGCGGCCGCGCCGCCTCTCTCTTCGCCGCCGCTTCTCTCCTACATCCCATTGGCCTGCCAGAGTCTCTCCTCGCCGCCTCTTCTCCTCCGCCTGCAGGTACATATACCTGGCTAACCTACACTGGGGGGCTCTATACCTGGCTAACCTACACTGGGGGGCCCTATACCTGGCTAACCTACACTGGGGGGCCCTATACCTGGCTAACCTACACTGAAGGGACCTATACCTGGCTAACCTACACTGGGGGGCCCTATACCTGGCTAACCTACACTGGGGGGGCCCTATACCTGGCTAACCTACACTGGGGGGCCCTATACCGGACTAACCTACACTGGGGGGCCCTATACCTGGCTAACCTAAACTGAAGGGACCTATACCTGGCTAACCTACACTGGGGGGCCCTATACCTGGCTAACCTACACTGGGGGGCCCTATACCTGGCTAACCTACACTGGGGGGCCCTATATCTGGCTTACCTACACTGGGGGGCCCTATACCTGGCTAACCTACACTGGGGGCCCCTATACCTGGCTAACCTACACTGGGGGCCCCTATACCTGGCTAACCTACACTGGGGGCCCCTATACCTGGCTAATCTACACTGAGGGCCCCTATACCTGGCAAACCTACACTGAGGGCCCATATACCTGGCAAACCTACACTGAGGGCCCATATACCTGGCAAACCTACACTGAGGGCCCATATACCTGGCTAACCTACACTGAGGGCCCATATACCTGGCTAACCTACACTGAGGGCACGCAACCTATGCTGCAGGCACATATACCTGGCTAACCTACGCGGGGGGGGGGGGGGGGGGGGGGGGGCGTGCTTAGCATTTGAGACGTTGGTAGATCTCCTGGCCTCGGCAAATTTAAAAGTAGCTCGCGAGCCGAAAAAGTGTGGGCACCCCTGACCTAGTAGATGCAGTAGTGAGCAATGTTGCTATTTTTGCAGATGATACAAAATTGTGCAGAATCATCAACTCTGAGGAAGATAGTGTCATATTGCAACAGGATCTGGATAGGATGGCTATATGGGCACATACATGGCAGATGAAATTCAACGTTGACAAATGTAAAGTCATGCATTTTGGACGTACTAATGGTCTAGCACCATACAAAATAAATGGGATACAGTTGGGGACATCAAACTTGGAGAAGGACTTAGGAGTACTCATTGACAACAAGTTAAATAATCATACTAAATGCCAAGCAGCTGCAGCTAAAGCTAACAAAATTTTGGGATGCATTAAAAGGGAAATAAAAACTCGAGATGCGAGCATAATATTGCCCCTGTTTAACTCTCTAGTAAGGCCACATCTGGAATATGGAATTCAGTTCTGGGCACCACATTACAAAAAAGATATTGCAGTTTTAGAGCAGGTGCAGGGACGAGCAACAAAATTGATACGTGGGATGGAAGGTCTCACTTATCAAGAAAGGTTAGATAAACTGGGTTTATTTAGTCTAGAGAAAAGACGCCTTAGAGGGGATCTAATTAACATGTATAAATACATCAGAGGGCAATACAATAGCTTGGCGGATGAGCTTTTTGTCCCTAGGCCTTCTCAAAGGACTAGAGAACATGATCTGCGCATGGAGGAAAAACGTTTTAGCCATTTATTTAGGAAAGGGTTCTTTACAGTTAGAGTGATTAAGATGTGGAATGCATTGCCACAGGAAGTCGTTATGGCAAACTCTATACCTGCATTTAAAGGGGGCTTAGATGCTTTCCTTGTGTTGAAAGACATCCATGGCTACAATTACTAGGTAATGCCTAATGATGTTGATCCAGGGATTTTATCTGATTGCCATCTGGAGTCGGGAAGGAATTTTTCCCTTTAGGGGCTAATTGGACCATGCCTTGTAAGGGTTTTTTCGCCTTCCTCTGGATCAACAGGGATATGTAAGGGAGCAAGCTGGTGTTGTACTTTATACTGGTTGAACTCGATGGACGTATGTCTTTTTTCAGCCAAAATAACTATGTAACTATGTAACTAAAAACAGGCTCTAGGTCTGTCACCGCCGCCACGTCATGCGTGCACACGTGCCTGCCCACTAGCCGCACATGCTCCCGCCCCACACGGACGGCCCCCTGGCCGGGCCTGCTTCTGTCCCAACGGCTGTCCGTGCGCACATGCACAATAGCGCAAACACACGGACACACACATACAGGAACAGGACGCAGAGACACTTGTATATTATTATAGAGGATACCCATTTATACAGTCATTTTCCTGGTTTCAGCATCAGAAACACTACCTATAACATTGCTATGTAGCCCCACCCTACTAGTGAGGCTTAGCCTGGGCTGTTTTGAAAGTGGGAATTCTCCTCCCAGAGCATTCTGGGAGATCAGGCATTATTTTCACTGGCTTCAGAATTCTCAGAAACAAACATTTAGTCTGACAGGACTAAAAATGTCGCCACCACTTTAGGATGTAAATCAGGAAACGGAAAGATTTTACAATGGGCAAAATCTGACTGACTGATAAATAAATACAGTATTGAAAAAAAAAAAAGAATTGTATTCATTATGTTATTTACTGCAGTTCCTCTTTAAGCCCAGCCAGCAGCATGACAGAGATTGCATCAGCATTGTGGCCATTCAGCACACTGTGTCTGTGTCCAGCGCTGGGTGAGATCACAGCCCTGGTGATTTCGGCGGTCCCTCCTTCTGAAGACAGGAGGCCGTGCTCTGTGTAAGGAATGGCCGAGGTTCTTGGGAAGTGGTTTCATCTCCTCATGTTTTGGAACCTTAGAAATATTTATGTTATCTGGGCAGGAAACCAACATTTTCCATTGTAGGAACTAAACCCAGGAGGTAGTCTTGGGAATGTGAGCTAAATAAGGAAACCTATAGTACATTAAATACACTGTCTGGATACAGGGCAGAGGAGACAGTGAGGTAAATAAGGGCAACAGACAAGATATGCTGATAGCCTTCATAAGAAATAAAAAGAAAAAACTACAGATTGTCAAAACGCAACTACATATAAAGCAGCAGGGACAGCCATATATTCCCAGGGAAAAAAAACACAAATAAATACTTGTTCTTCTCCTTACATACCGTATGTATCGTACTGTCCACGAAGTAAATAAAGAGAAAATGGTTTCATTTCCCATCTTTACTGCCTCTGAAGTGAGCTGAAGCCAGTCTTGATGTAATTTCCTCCCTTAATCTTTCTTTTCTCCTAAAAACTGCACTGTCATATCTAGCTTGCTTTGTGAACACATGTAAGCACAGCATAGATCGCATTTCAGCAGCTTCTGCAGAGGGGTGAGGTGCATTTCCCTTCTCAGCCTTGTGTCACACCGAACTGCCCCCAGCCAATCAGTGAGGAGCAGGAAAGTGGGAGGGGAGATAACAAGCTTCCCTCTCCTCGGCAATGTACCAAATAGAGCCAGGCTGACTGAGATAAGATTCAATACAGCAGAAACATTTATGATTATAGTGGAATGCTAGCAATGCAGCGTCAGGTTGTAGAGTGCATTCTAAACACAGACCAGTGGGTCAATGGAATTGAATTTAATGGCTGACAATCCCACTTTAAACTTTTTTGAAATAATGTTTTTTTAAATACCATACACTTGCAATACTGCACCTCAGAGAGCCTTGCACCCTCCACCACATCATATGCCACTTATTTCCTGACCATCCTCTGTGGCTTTCACTCCCTCCACAATCAAACATTCACCCCTCCCTCTCATGTATCACCAGTACTAGTAGTCCTGAGGTCTGGCCTGGTCCTGTGGTCCTCAGATGACCTGGCCCACTGCAGTATCCTCTGCAGGGGTGGCATGGCACATGCTGCCTCTCCCTACTGCTTTTGCAAATTTGAAGGAGGCTTAGGGTGAGGCCTTCACACATAATGGGCACAACTCAAATGAATTGATGGGACTGAATCAGGAAAGGTGTAGCTCAACAAGTAGAACATGTCTCTCCCTTTCTCAGTCCATCCTAAACACTGGCATGGACATGGGCTCAAGGACTGGAGCGTGACATCTCTGAGTTATGTGAAGAGACTAGGCTCACCAGCTACTCATTCTCCATTCAAATCAAGTCTATTGAGGAGGGCAAGGCCTGGGGAAAAGGGCAGGGCGAGGCTCCAAGCTAGTGCAAGTTCAAGCCTGGCTGTCCATTTCAAGAGGTTGGGTGAGGGAGAATCGGTTAGCCACTGAAGCTGAGGACCCTCAGGTGGTTAAATACGAGGCGGCTTCTGGAGTGTTGGGAGCCTTCGTTCAGGTTACAGGAGTTAAGGCAATTAGGAAGGGAGGAAATACAATCTTGGAGAAAGGTTTAAAGAAGGACACCCAGGAATAGTCAGGTAGCAGGTGTTTGTATTATAACAGCCCCCCCCCTCCCCATATTGTAGCTGTGGTGCTATATGAAGTTTTTCTGTGGCCAGTAAAGCAAGACTCCTGGCATAAATGTTTTCCTAGCCCTGTACAGACACTCAGACTCAGGGTTTTTTTTCGATCTTCAATAGAGGTTCACAAATTTCTCATAGAAAGTAAACTTTAAAGTGGACCTAAAGTTGGTGTAAAAACATGTATTCAGTTAACGGGTCCAATCTAACTTCCAGAACTGTGGAGTTGGAGTCGGAGCAATGTTGGGTACCTGGAGTCGGTAGATTCATAAACTGAGGAGTCGGATGATTTTTCTACCGACTCCACAGCCCTACTAACTTCTACATGTCAGCTGCAATGCAAAATAGTCTATCGGTGGGTTCACCCCCTCAACCATCCAGCTCCCCTCTGCCAGTACAGTCCATACAAGTAACCACAACTGCTCACTGGGAGACGCAACATTGAACACCAAGAGGTAAATAAGGAAAAAGCTAATTAAGTGTTTTCTATTTTAACTAAATAGCCACTTTAACTAAAGTGGTGTCCATCTTAGACCTGATGTTGTTCCAAACCCTAAAATCAAACGCCCAGTGGAGGCAAACTGCAATAGCAATCCAGGGGCCCTCATCTTCTATTTACAGCAAGCCTGGCTTCAGGGGCATAAAGAGAAAGTTTGCATATTCAGTAGTGGTGCATTGTGGGTAACCACGGATGTTTACTTCAAGCTGAATTATTGCAAATATCTTTTGTTCTAAGAAGGCAAATAACACCAAGCATTGCTGTTTAGTAGGAGGCTTTTCAGTCTCTGTTAGTTCCCTATAAGTTCCTAGTGGTTTGGATCGCCCCAAGCTGCTTGGTTACTCAGTAAAACCCCGGTTATCCAGAACCCAGTTAACCAGAATACCCAAGAAACCAGAACAATAAAATCTGGCCTTGCGGGATGTATAAATCTACTTTAACAATTCTTTATACAGTACTAGTGATGGGAATTCCGGCTCTTCTTGGAAAATCGGCTCTTCTGAATCGGCTCCCATTAAAGAGACGGCTCTTACGGCTCTGAATCGGCTCTTCATTAAATATCACTAGACACCACTCAGAATCGGAGTAAAAGCCCCGCCCCCATCTCCATGACAACTCCAGACTGCTTCTCTGACTGGGGCAATCCCTCCTGCTACTGCTCTGCTCCGCCCCATACACTCCTACAAGCTGCAAGAGGACTACATCTCCCAGCATGCCTCAGTGCCCTTTATTACACAGCAAATCAGAGCTGTGTGGGGCGGCTGAGGCATCGGCTCTTTCAAAACTGAGAACCGGCTTTTGTCGTTCGCAGCAAAGAGCCGGCTCGTTCGTGAACGACCCATCACTATACAGTACTAAACCTCTGTTATATTAAGTCAAGTCTGTCTATTGTATTAATGTGTTTTTAATTCCTGTATTTCAACATTAATACAGAGTTTATGGTAAGTAGGCATATCTTTTACATTGACTCTCAAGAAACCAGAAACTACACTTATCCAGCATCAGCCAATCCCCATTGGTGCCGGATAATGAGGGGTTTACTGTGCTGTGAAAATTAAATAGGGGAAATGACAGACTAAAATGGCAACAGCTCCTAATGCCATGTCAACTAACCCAATAAATGTCATTTCATGACAAGTCTATTGTAGAAAAGTGAAATCACAACACTCTCTCCACAGATCTCACTGGCCAGGACAATGGCTTTGTCCTAAGAGGATTACAGCCTGGATTCTGGCCACCTGCAAACCATGTTTACATAACACACTGCTTAATTAACTAGCAGGAGTTCATACAGTATCCACTATACAGGAAGTCTCTCTGCAAGCCTCATTCCCAGGCTGACACACATGGAGATCTGTACACACATAGGATATTCTGCCAGAGCTTATCCTGCAGGACTGTGTGCTCCTGGAAACAAGGCCACATTCCCAGGCTGACACACATGGAGATCTGTACACACATAGGCTATTCTGCCAGAGCGTATGCTGCAGGACTGTGTGCTCCTGGAAACAAGGCCTCATTCCCAGGCTGACACACATGGAGACCTGTACACACATAGGATATTCTGCCAGAGCTTGTCCTGCTGGACTGTGCACTCCTGGAAACAAGGCCTCATTCCCAGGCTGACACACATGGAGATCTGTACACACATAGGATATTCTGCCAGACCCTATCCTGCTGGACTGTGGGCTCCTGAAAACAAGGCCACATTCCCAGGCTGACACACATGGAGATCTGTACACACACAGGATATTCTGACAGAGCGTATCCTGCTGGACTGGGCACTCCTGGAAACAAGGCCTTATTCCCAGGCAGACACACATGGAGATCTGTACACACATAGGATATTTTGACAGAGCTTATCCTGCTGGACTGTGCACTCCGGGAAACAAGGTGTCATTCCCTGGCTGACACACATGGAGATCTGTACACACATAGGATATTCTGCCAGAGCCTATCCTGCTGGACTGTGGGCTCCTGGAAACAAGGCCTCATTCCCAGGCTGACATACATGGAGATCTGTACACACATAGGATATTCTGCCAGGGCTTATCCTGCTAGACTGGGCGGTCCTGGAGACAATGCCTCATTCCCAGGCTGACACACATGGAGATCTGTACACACATAGGATATTCTGCCAGAGCTTATCCAGCTGGACTGTGCGCTCCTGGAAACAAGGCCTCATTCCCAGGCTGACACACATGGGGATCTGTACACACATAGGATATTCTGCCAGAGCCTATCCTGCTGGACTATGGGCTCCTGGAAACAAGGCCTCATTCCCAGGCTGACACACATGGGGATCTGTACACACATAGGATATTCTGCCAGGGCTTATCCTGCTGGACTGTGCGCTCCTGGAAACAAGGCCTCATTCCCAGGCTGACACACATGGGGATCTGTACACACATAGGATATTCTGCCAGAGCCTATCCTGCTGGACTATGGGCTCCTGGAAACAAGGCCTCATTCCCAGGCTGACACACATGGGGATCTGTACACACATAGGATATTCTGTCAGAGCTTATCCTGCAGGACTGGGCGCTCCTGGAAACAAGGCCTCATTCCCAGGCTGACACACATGGAGATCTGTACACACATAGGATATTCTGTCAGAGCTTATCCTGCAGGACTGGGCTGTCCTGGAAACAAGGCCTCATTCCCAGGCTGACACACATGGAGATCTGTACACACACAGGATATTCTGCCAGAGCTTATCCTGCAGGACTGGGCGCTCCTGGAAACAAGGCCTCATTCCCAGGCTGACACACATGGAGATCTGTACACACATAGGATATTCTGTCAGAGCTTATCCTGCAGGACTGGGCAGTCCTGGAAACAAGGCCTCATTCCCAGGCTGACACACATGGAGATCTGTACACACACAGGATATTCTGCCAGAGCTTATCCTGCTGGACTGGGCGCCTCGGTTTCCAGGAATACTATCCCGTCTGGTGAAAAAAATATACAGCGGCTCACACACAAAATTCCACTGGCTTCACACATGAATTAGGGACAATTGTTACAATGCATATTAAAGGGAACCTGATGTGAGACAGATATGGAGGCAGCTATAATTATTTCCTTTTAAAGGGGGTTGTAACAGCCAAAAATTAAAAATTGCCATAAAATAGTTTGTGACCCAAAAATGTATGTAACCCCCCGTTTTTAAAAAAAATAAAATAGGTCCTGATATATGCCTCAGATTTTATTTTTATTTTACCTGGTCTATGTGTTGTTGCCATTTTGAGAGGAAGTGTGCCATACCAGGGGAATTGTGGGAAGTATTTTTTTGAGGAAGTGTGCAGTACCAAGGGAATTGTGCCAGCTTTCACTGAGAAGACAAGTGTCAGTGCTGGAGCAGCACTGAAAAGCCAGCTGGAGAGGAGGAAAGACCCAGGGAGGAATGAGGGAACAGCCAGGGAGGAGGAGGACCAGAGGAAGGGTGTGGTTAGACTAGTAGAACACATTTCTCCCTTTCTCTATCCATCCTAAACACTGGCATGGGTAAGGCCCTTGATGACTGGAGCACGACATTCTTGGGTTATGTGAAGAGACATGGCTCACCGGCCACTCATCCTCCATTCTATTCAAATCTATTGATGAGGGAGAGGTCTGGGGGAAGGGCAGGGTGAGGCTCCTAGCTAGTGCAAGGTCAAGCCTGACTGTCCCTCAGAGGTTAAAGGGGCACTATGGCGAAAAATTGTAAAATTTAAAATATGTGCAAACATATACAAATAAGAAGTATGTTTTTTCCAGGGCTGTGGAGTCGGAGTCGTGGAGTCGGGCAATTTTGGGTGCCTGGAGTCGGAGTCGGGAAAAAATGCACCAACTCCGACTCCTAATGAATTTGTAACTGTAATTAAAATAGAAAATATGATAAAATGTTCTATTTCTCAGATAATAGTCATTAAAAATAATGTATATATACAGTATATATACAGTAATAGCTGTGCTTAGTCTACAAAAATGAAATAAACCAATCAAAATTAGTTACTTGTGCTGCTTCAATAAAGCAGTCCCCGTATTTTTAAAGTCAGATATACATATCTGATTGTGACTGTATATATGATGTGTACACAGGAATCTCTTATATATACTAAATAACATCTATGCTGTAAGAATAAAGCCTGATGGTTAGCCATGTCACTAATAGAGATGGTCAACGAGATGGAAATAATTCTGCATTGATGCTGATTTATGCAAATGTATGCACTCCCTTTGCTGATGAAATCAAATAATTTGATATGTTATTAAAATTTGGTTTGGTGACTACAAATTAAAGGGAAACTGAGATGGGTGAAAAGTAAAGTTTTATACATACCTGGGGCTTCCTCCAGCCCCCTTCAGGCTAATCAGTCCCTCACTGTCTTCCACCACCCGGATCTTCTGCTATGAGTCCTGGTAATTCAGCCAGTCAGCGCTGTCCGGCCGCATGCCGCTCCCACAGCCAGGAGCATTCTGCACCTGCGCAATAGTGCTGCACAGGAGTAGTATGCTCCTGGCGGCGGAGTGTGTGCATGTGCACTACGCTTGACTGGCTCAAGTACCTGGACTCATAGCAGAAGATCCAGGTGGTGGAGGAGGACAACGAGGGACTGATTATCCTGAAGGCGGCTGGAGGAATCCCCAGTTATGTATAAAACTTTAATTTCATCTGTCTCAGGTTTACTTTGTTACACAGTAGTACTATACTCTACATATGCACTCCCCACAGAGCTGCAGGGAATCCACTGAGAATGCTGTGCACATTGAACACAGAGGTGTTGTCTGTTTACAATCTCCTCATTCCCCTGCAGAATACCTGCACATCATTCTTACATGTACCCACACTTACATTGCCTAGGGCCTGATAGATGTTCTTTGTTCCGGTTCGTACCTTTTACAAGTACTCTTACCAAGGACTAGTTTTAGTCTAAAGGGAATAAATATAGTAGTCTACATATCCTTCTCACTTCAGTTGTCTTGTAAAATTCCTAAGCATTGGCAGTTAAGAGACGAATTTCATGTTACATACTTTTAATCAACAAAATTGTAATATGCAAATTAGAGGAGTCGGAGTCGTGGAGTCGGAGTCGGTGGAATCCTAAACTGAGGAGTCGGAGTCGGTGGATTTTTGGACCGACTCCACAGCCCTGGTTTTTTCCAGAGTAAAATGAGCCATAAATTACTTTTCTCCTTTGTTGCTGTCACTTACAGTAGGTACTGGAAATCTGACAGGTTTTGGACTAGTCCATCTCCTCATAGGGGATTCTCAGGGATTTATTTATTTTCAAAAGCACTTAGTGAATGGCATGCTTAAAAACAAGAAGAGAATTGAGAGCCCAATATGGTGCAGTATTGTCAGGTGAAATGAAGAGTTCAATACAATTTTATGTATGTATGTGTATATATATATATATATATATATATATATATATATATATATATATATATATATATATATATATATATACATATATATACATATATATATACATATATATATATATATATATATATATATATATATATATATATATATATATATATATATATATATATATATATATATACATATATATATATATATATATATATATACACATATATATATATATATATATATATATATATATATATATATATATATACACACACACTCACAAACACGGGTTACCCATAGGCAACCACTTTAAATGCAGGTGGGGAGCATTAGGACCTGACCCCACTCAGGTTAAGAAGTCGCTCTCTGTAGATAGTAGATGGGGATGCACCCCTCCACCCAGGGTGGACTAGAAGATCAGCAAAAACTCGGTATACAGAGGCGCCAGAGTAAAACGTTTTAAAAACCGCTTAAAAGGAGAGGGGGATGTTAAGGTGGACTCACCTCCCTCTTACAAAAAAAGAAAACTCACTTGAGTCTCAATAAAATAGAATTGTCAAGTAATTATTCAACTCCACAAATGCAACGCGTTTCGTGGGCGTGACCCCGCTTCCTCAGGCAAAAATGGGAGCACAACTCAGTGGGTCAAGCAATAAGTTTGAGCGCTCAAACTTATTGCTTGACCCACTGAGTTGTGCTTCCATTTTTGCCTGAGGAAGCGGGGTCACGCCTGCGAAACGCGTTGCATTTGTGGAGTTGAATAATTACTTGACAATTATGTTTTATTGAGACTCAAGTGAGTTTTCTTTTTTTGTAAGAGGGAGGTGAGTCCACCTTAACATCCCCCTCTCCTTTTAAGCGGTTTTTAAAACGTTTTACTCTACTCTGGCGCCTCTGTATACCGAGTTTTTAGTGAATGGCAGTTGCTCTGTCCAACTACCAAAAAACTGTGTAGCGAGCAGGGAAGCTGGCCAGCATCTTTGTATAAATCCTTTTTAGGGAATATCTTTATAAAGAATAAAAAGCCTTGCTGAGAATCCCCTATGAACAGATGGACTTGTCCAAAACCTGTCACTTCTATCACATTTCTACTACCAACTGTAAGTGAAACCAACATAGGGGAAAATTAATTTATAGCTCATTTTACGAAAAAAACGTATTTCTCATTTGTCCGTTTGCACATATTTTAAATTTTACAATTTTTCGCCATAGTCCCCCTTTAAGTAGTGTTGGAATTCTTCATTCTGTTATAGGCTTTAGGGCAAAAACAAAGGGGGGGGGGGGGGGGATCTTGGATAGAGGTTTAAAGAAGGACACCCAGGAATAAACAGGTAGCAAGCCCAAAACAGAGGAAGGCCTGAAACACACCAGAGGAGTTTTTCTGAGCGTTTTGAGTTTTTAAATCTGCTGCTAATGTTATCCTATGTGTCTGTGCACACTGGAGCAATGAGGTTTTGTAAAAAACCCCATAGCATTACATTGGGAAGAGCTTTTAGAGGTTTCAAAACCTCTTCCCAATGTAATGCTATGGGGTTTTTTACAAAACCTCATTGCTCCAGTGTGCACAGACACATAGGATAACCTTAGCAGCAGATTTAAAAACTCAAAACGCTCAGAAAAACTCCTCTGGTGTGTTTCAGGCCGAACAGTGAATTGGAGGAGGCGGTAGCAGTTGCTTGGCTGTCTTGCTGGCCATCTGCCTCTAATACTTTTAGATATAGACCATAAGCATGCTAATTAGATGTTGACAAAAAATGTCAAGATTATCTGCATGCTTGTTTCAGGTATGTGATTAAGAGACTACTGAAGCCAAAGATCAGCAGGACTGCAAGGCAGTGTACAGTGTTTAAAAGGAAATAAATATGGCAACCTCCATATCCCCTTTACTTTAGATTCCCTGTAAGGGCATGTTCTCACTAAGGCGATTAGCACTAATCGCTGAAGCGCTAGCGCTTTTTAAAGCGCTAGTGCTATTCTAACCTTATCGCAGTGATCTCACTGCCTCGATTGGCGCCGATCGTGGCTGATTAGCGATAAGCGCCAATCGCAAAACGTGGTACCGGCAGCATTTTGCCACGATTCTGGAGCGATCGCGGAACAGTGCTTAATAAAGCGCTGATCATGATCGCTCTGAATCGCAGAAGTGTACAGTGATTTTACCACGCTAATCTCTACGATTATTCGCTTTTAAGTGTGAATGGGCCCTTAATCCAGGATGACTGTAGCCCGCAGCTCTAGAGTTCTACCCCTACAGGAAATAGCTAGTGAAGGGGCTTCTGACCAAACAATTCACATAAATCTGACCTTGTATACAACTTGAAGTTACAGACAAGCTTACTACAGTGTCTTTCCACTGACATTTCTTTCCCATAACGAACTTCTGCTGCTATTTTTTTTTTCTCTGTATGGGAGCTTTCTTCTTGCTGGTGATGTCAGCACATTGAAAACTCACATCATTTTCAGCCCGACAGGTTGTGTCACCTCAGCAAGTCAGCAGGAAAAGTTAAAGTAAACCAAGCACCATTTTTAGCACACAGGGCATCTTAATAGCACATTAAAAATGAATGCTAACATTGTGGCTCATTATAAAAAAAAAACTATTTTACCTCTTCTATTGCACACATCAGCAAAGTGCAGACAAAAGCTTTTATCAGTGAGGGGGGGGGGGGGAATAGGACGCTTTTCTTCAAAGTGTTTAGAGAGGTCACAGATGCTATCTTCACACCTTCCCCTGGATAAGTAAGGGCAGCTACAAGGGGGACATGGCAACTCCTACAGCTATTAGAAAGCAGGAGATACTGCAGGAAAAAAAGATGCTTAGTTCCCTTTAAGTGTCAGAGAAAATAAGCTTCTATGTACTGTTTTGTTTGTACGATAGAAGCATAAAGGAAAGTGATGACTGCAGTCCTAATCACTTCCTAAACGATACAAATAATTATTTTACCCATCTGTAGAGGTATGACAACACCTTGGGCTGCTTCTTTCTTACAAACACATCACCTTCAGAGTAGTGTGTATATTGTGGTGGAAGCTACTCCAATTAGCATGTTTAGTGCATGCTGTTGGTCATGGCTCCAGTTTATAAGGCCCAGCAACTTGGGAAGGCAGTACAATTTCCCAAGTTGGCTTCCTGCATCTCCTCACCCACACCTCTCTACACAGGACAGCACATGCGGCCTCCTGCTTCTCCTCACCTCTCTACACAGGACAGCACACGTAGCTTCCTGCTTCTCCTCACCCATACCTCTCTACACAGGACAGCACATGCGGCCTCCTTCTTCTACTAACCTCTCTACACAGGACAGCACATGCGGCCTCCTTCTTCTACTCACCTCTCTACACAGGACAGCACATGCGGCCTCCTTCTTCTACTCACCTCTCTACACAGGACAGCACATGCAGCCTCCTTCTTCTACTCACCTCTCTACACAGGACAGCACATGCGGCCTCCTTCTTCTCCTCACCTCTCTACACAGGACAGCACACGTAGCTTCCTGCTTCTCCTCACCCATACCTCTCTACACAGGACAGCACATGCGGCCTCCTTCTTCTCCTCACCTCTCTACACAGGACAGCACATGCGGCCTCCTTCTTCTCCTCACCCACACCTCTCTACACAGGACAGCACACACGGCCTCCTGCTTCTCCTCACCCACACCTCTCTACACAGGACAGAACAAGCGGCCTCCTGCTTCTCCTTACCCACACCTCTCTACACAGGACAGCACAAGCGGCCTCCTGCTTCTCCTCACCCACACCTCTCTACACAGGACAGCACACGCGGCCTCCTGCTTCTCCTCACCCTCACCTCTCTACACAGGACAGCACACGCGGCCTCCTACTTCTCCTCACCTCTCTACACAGGACAGCGCATGCGGCCTCCTACTTCTCCTCACCTCTCTACACAGGACAGCACAAGCAGCCTCCTGCTTCTCCTCACCCACACCTCTCTACACAGGACAGCACAAGCGGCCTCCTGCTTCTCCTCACCCTTACCTCTCTACACAGAATCGCACACGGGGCCTCCTGCTTCTCCTCACCTCTCTACACAGGACAGCACACGCAGCCTCCTGCTTCTCCTCACCCACACCTCTCTACACAGGACAGTACAAGCAGCTTCCTGCGTCTTCTCACCCACACCACTCTACACAGGACAGCACACGCGGCCTCCTACTTCTCCTCACCTCTCTACACAGGACAGCACATGCGGCCTCCTACTTCTCCTCACCCTCACCTCTCTACACAGGACAGCACAAGCGGCCTCCTGCTTCTCCTCACCCTCACCTCTCTACACAGGACCGCACACGCGGCCTCCTGCTTCTCCTCACCCTCACCTCTCTACACAGGACAGCACAAGCGGCCTCCTGCTTCTCCTCACCCTCACCTCTCTACACAGGACCGCACACGCGGCCTCCTGCTTCTCCTCACCTCTCTACACAGGACAGCACACGCAGCCTCCTGCTTCTCCTCACCTCTCTACACAGGACAGCACAAGCGGCCTCCTGCTTCTCCTCACCCTCACCTCTCTACACAGGACAGCACAAGCGGCCTCCTGCTTATCCTCACCCTCACCACTCTACACAGGACAGCACACATGGCCTCCTGCTTCTCCTCACCCATACCTCTCTACACAGGACAGCACACGCAGCCTCCTGCTTCTCCTCACCCTCACCACTCTACACAGGACAGCACACATGGCCTCCTGCTTCTCCTCACCCTCATCACTCTACACAGGACAGCACATGCGGCCTCCTGCTTCTCCTCACAGGACAGCACATGCAGCCTCCTACTTCTCCTCACCTCTCTACACAGGACAGCACATGCGGCCTCCTGCTTCTCCTCACCCACACCTCTCTACACAGAACAGCACACGCGGCCTCCTGCTTCTCCTCACCCACACCTCTCTACACAGGACAGCACAAGCGGCCTCCTGCTTCTCCTCACCTCTCTACACAGGACAGCACACACGGCCTCCTGCTTCTCCTCACCCACACCTGTCTACACAGGACAGCACAAGCGGCCTCCTACTTCTCCTCACCTCTCTACACAGGACAGCACAAGCAGCTTCCTGCTTCTCCTCACCCTCACCTCTCTACACAGGACAGCACACGCAGCCTCCTGCTTCTCCTCACCTCTCTACACAGGACAGCACACGCAGCCTCCTGCTTCTCCTCACCTCTCTACACAGGACAGCACACGCAGCCTCCTGCTTCTCCTCACCCACACCTCTCTACACAGGACAGCACAAGCGGCCTCCTGCTTCTCCTCACCCACACCTCTCTACACAGGACAGCACACGCGGCCTCCTGCTTCTCCTCACCCTCACCTCTCTACACAGGACAGCACACGCGGCCTCCTACTTCTCCTCACCTCTCTACACAGGACAGCACAAGCAGCCTCCTGCTTCTCCTCACCCTCACCTCTCTACACAGGACAGCACACGCAGCCTCCTGCTTCTCCTCACCCACACCTCTCTACACAGGACAGCACACGCGGCCTCCTGCTTCTCCTCACCCTCACCTCTCTACACAGGACAGCACACGCGGCCTCCTACTTCTCCTCACCTCTCTACACAGGACAGCACAAGCAGCCTCCTGCTTCTCCTCACCCTCACCTCTCTACACAGGACCGCACACGCAGCCTCCTGCTTCTCCTCACCCACACCGGACAGCACAAGCAGCTTCCTGCGTCTTCTCACCCACACCACTCTACACAGGACAGCACACACGGCCTCCTACTTCTCCTCACCCTCACCTCTCTACACAGGACAGCACAAGCGGCCTCCTGCTTATCCTCACCCTCACCACTCTACACAGGACAGCACACACGGCCTCCTGCTTCTCCTCACCCACACCTCTCTACACAGGACAGCACACGCGGCCTCCTGCTTCTCCTCACCCTCACCATTCTACACAGGACAGCACATGCGGCCTCCTACTTCTCCTCACCTCTCTACACAGGACAGCACAAGCGGCCTCCTGCTTCTCCTCACCCTCACCACTTTGCACAGGACAGCACATGCGGCCTCCTGCTTCTCCTCACCTCTCTACACAGAACAGCACATGCGGCCTCCTGCTTCTCCTCACCTCTCTACACAGAACAGCACATGCGGCCTCCTGCTTCTCCTCACCTCTCTACACAGAACAGCACATGCGGCCTCCTACTTCTCCTCACCTCTCTACACAGGACAGCACATGCGGCCTCCTACTTCTCCTCACCTCTCTACACAGGACAGCACAAGCAGCCTCCTGCTTCTCCTCACCCTCACCTCTCTACACAGGACAGCACAAGCGACCTCCTGCTTCTCCTCACCCTCACCTCTCTACACAGGACAGCACACACGGCCTCCTGCTTCGCCTCACCTCTCTACACAGGACAGCACAAGCAGCCTCCTGCTTCTCCTCACTCTCACCTCTCTACACAGGACAGCACACGCGGCCTCCTGCTTCTCCTCACCACTCTACACAGGACAGCACACGCGGCCTCCTGCTTCTCCTCACCTCTCTACACAGGACAGCACACGCGGCCTCCTGCTTCCCCTC
Source organism: Hyperolius riggenbachi (assembly GCF_040937935.1). Lineage (NCBI taxonomy): Eukaryota > Metazoa > Chordata > Amphibia > Anura > Hyperoliidae > Hyperolius > Hyperolius riggenbachi. Next base: position 93,672,835 of record NC_090648.1, read on the forward strand.
ACTCTCACTTCTCTACACAGGACAGCACAAGCGGCCTCCTGCTTCTCCTAACCACTCTACACAGGACAGCACACGCGGCCTCCTGCTTCTCCTCACCTCTCTACACAGGACTGCACAAGCAGCCTCCTGCTTCTCCTCACCCTCACCACTCTACACAGGACAGCACACGCGGCCTCCTGTTTCTCCTCACACTCACCTTTCTACACAGGACAGCACAAGTGGCCTCCTGCTTCTCCTCACCCACACCTCTCTACACAGGACAGCACAAGCGGCCTCCTGCTTCTATTCACCCTCACATCTCTACACAGGACAGCACACGCGGCCTCCTGCTTCCCCTCACTCTCACTTCTCTACACAGGACAGCACAAGCGGCCTCCTGCTTCTCCTCACCCTCACCTCTCTACACAGGACAGCACAAGCAGCCTCCTGCTTCTCCTCACCTCTCTACACAGGACAGCACACGCAGCCTCCTGCTTCCCCTCACTCTCACTTCTCTACACAGGACAGCACACGTGGCCTCCTACTTCTCCTCACCTCTCTACACAGGACAGCACATGCGGCCTCCTATTTCTCCTCACCTCTCTGCTTCTCCTCAACCTCACCACTCTACACAGGACAGCATACGCGGCCTCCTGCTTCTCCTCACCCTCACCTCTCTACACAGGACAGCACAAGCGGCCTCCTGCTTCTCCTCACCCTCACCTCTCTACACAGGACAGCACAAGCGGCCTCCTGCTTCTCCTCACCCTCACCTCTCTACACAGGACAGCACAAGCAGCTTTCTGCTTCTCACCCTCACCTCTCTACACAGGACAGCACAAGCAGCCTCCTGCTTCTCCTCACCTCTCTACACAGGGCAGCATATGCGGCCTCCTGCTTCTCTTCACCTCTCTACACAGGACAGCACACGCAGCCTCCTGCTTCTCCTCACCCACACCTCTCTACACAGGACAGCACAAGTGACCTCCTGCTTCTCCTCACCCACACCTCTCTACACAGGACAGCACAAGCGGCCTCCTGCTTCTCCTCACCCACACCTCTCTACACAGGACAGCACACGCAGCCTCCTGCTTCTCCTCACCCACACCTCTCTACACAGGATAGCACAAGTGACCTCCTGCTTCTCCTCACCCACACCTCTCTACACAGGACAGCACACACGGCCTCCTGCTTCTCCTCACCCTCACCTCTCTACACAGGACCGCACAAGCGGCCTCCTGCTTATTCTCACCCTCACCACTCTACACAGGACAGCACGCACGGCCTCCTGCTTCTCCTCACCCTCATCACTCTACACAGGACAGCACAAGTGGCCTCTTGCTTCTCCTCTCCTACACCTCTCTACATAGCAAAAGTAGTCTCCTGCTTCTCCTTACCCTCCCCTGTCTAAACTGGACAGCACAAGCAGCCTCTAGCTTCTCCTCACCCACACCTCTCTACACAGGACAGCACAAGCATCCTCCTGTTTCTCCTCACCCTTACCTTTCTAGACAGGACGGCACAAGCAGCCTCCTGCTTCTCCTCACACTCACCTTTCTACACAGGACAGCACAAGTGGCCTCCTGCTTCTCCTCACCCACACCTCTCTACACAGGACAGCACAAGCGGCCTCCTGCTTCTATTCACCCTCACATCTCTACACAGGACAGCACAAGCGGCCTCCTGCTTCTCCTCACCCTCACCTTTCTAGACAGGACAGCACAAGCAGCCTCCTGCTTCTCCTCACCCTCACCTCTCTACACAGGACAGCACAAGCGGCCTCCTGCTTCTCCTCACCCTCACCTCTCTACACAGGACAGCACACACGGCCTCCTGCTTCTCCTCACCCACACCTCTCTACACAGGACAGCACACGCGGCCTCCTGCTTCTCCTCACCTCTCTACACAGGACAGCACAAGCGGCCTCCTGCTTCTACTCACCCTCACATCTCTACACAGGACAGCACAGGCGGCCTCCTGCTTCTACTCACCCTCACTTCTCTACACAGGACAGCACAGGCGGCCTCCTGCTTCTACTCACCCTCACATCTCTACACAGGACAGCACAAGCAGCCTCCTGCTTCTCCTCACCTCTCTACACAGGACAGCACAAGCAGCCTACTGCTTCTCCTTACCCTCACCACTCTACACAGGACAGCACAAGCGGCCTCCTGCTTCTCCTCACCCTCACCACTCTACACAGGACAGCACATGCGGCCTCCTGCTTCTCCTCACCTCTCTACACAGGACAGCGCAAGTAGCCACCTGCTTCTCCTCGCACTCACCTTTCTACACAGGACAGCATAAGCGGCCTCTTGCTTCTCCTCACCCTCACCTCTCACAAGACAGAACAAGTGACCTCCTGCTTCTCCACGGCCTCACCTCTCCACACAGGATAGCACGAGTGACCTCCTACTTCTCCTCAACCTTACCTCTTTACACAGGAAAGCACGAGCATTTTTAGGAGGATCTCTAGCTGTCCGCAGTCTGTTAGTTAAAGCAAATGACAAATACTATAATTGCTTTAGCCAGCTGACTGTAAGGAAACAAATATTTTAGTTTTTAATATAATGCAAAGGATTTAGAACCTCTTTTGAGTTTTTAATATTTGCTGAGATCCCATGTTTTCCCTCACTTCATGTGTCTTGAACTTCCATGAATATTTCTTACCAGCTGCATACCTGAAGAACTATTGACCCAGTTCCTGTCTGGACGGAAAATTAAAGAGATTCTCCAAGACAGAGAAACAAAAATGTAAACCATCCCATACTCTGCAGAGGAAAAAATAAAGTAACTCCAATTCAAATATGCAACCATCGCTGTCACCTTGCAATGTTACAATCATGCGATTGACGCTAATGCCCTTATTCAATTAACTTTTATTTCCTACTTCTTCTCCTAATTTTACACCTTATCAATAAACTGTCTTTTAGGCTACCAGCAAGCATGGACATTGTTCTTCACCTATCTTTTGGAATTTTTTTAATTGCAGAGTGCTGAAAACATCTTTTAAAATGAAGATGGAAAATGATCTCCGAGGAGAAAAAGGGCCAATGTATCTTCTCCTGGGTTTACTCAGAGTGCAACGGTTTCCTCCATCCCCCACAACAAATGCTGCTAGGCGACTTGGTTTGCCCCCAAAGTGACCCTCAATTGCAGTACAGATATCAGTCGATATCACTGACAGCGATTATACTGTGAGCTCCTCCGGGAGACAGTTAGTGACATGAATTGTTCAATGTACTCTGTGAAGCTCAATGAGAAATATTGTGGAAAATATCAGACCTGATAAATGTGTAATTATGTTCATCGTCATAACAGGCCATAGGAACATCAAAATGGACTTTCCAGTAGTAACAATCTATGGGAACCAGGATCATCAGGGGCCAAACCAGTGGCGCAACCACAATTCATGAGGCACCCCAACAAAACTTTGATGTGGTTCCCCTATGTTCACACCCCTTCCCTTGCCTCCCTTTGGTGCCTTTCACGGCCTTCGGGCCGTCATAAAACAAGTGTGGCCATCATAATCTTCACACCCATAACATGTGTAGCCACACAAACACCTGATCTGAAGTATAGTCCCCTGTACTGGAGGAAGGGAAGGTTACTCTGGGCTCCCCTATGATCGCAGGTGCTGCTCCCTTCTAGTTACGCCCCTGGGCCAAACCAGAAATCTGCACAGGCCTAATTAAGTTCAGAAAATGAACGACTCACTGACAGTTTCATAATTAAGATTACATCTCTAAATAATAATAACATAATTATTAATCCCCTATTTATTGTTTAGCGCTGCGTACTATGTTGGTGCTTTATAAATACAATAAATAATAATAATATTGGCCAGTGTCCCACAACCTCTCTAGATACTTTCCCTTCACAGCGATGTGATTTCCTGAGGGTAGCCTGTGTGCACAGGAATGCAGAGATACAGTGCTTACCTTGGCTGGCCATACAGGTGATGATCAGCAGCAGAGACCCCGAGTACAGGGTGACAGATAAGCAGGCAGCAGCCATGGGATGGAAACTTGGAGGATGCTCAGATACAACAGTCCTCAGATACACCAATCAACAGCTCTCAGTAGGATCAGATCATCCCAGTGCAGTCCATGGACCATCAGAATCAAAGCAATGGGCTTCTCATGCTTCTCAGCCACCCCACATCCAGCCTTGCCCTCCCCAAATGATCCTCAAGTAATGATGTAAACAAGCTCCCCCAGCTTAGTGCCAGGCACACAGACCCTGCAGCAAGAACACTGAGGAGTGAAAAAAGTTAATAAGCAGCAGCCACAAGGCAGCACTTCCTCTTTGTTGGTGAGGAGCCCCCTTGTCCCCTCCCTGGGAGCAGGATGATGATGATGATTCCCGTGTCCCGCCTCTGGATCTGCTTTTCCTATAGAAGTGCTCACACTGCACTCTACCCAGCTGATCACTCCCTGACCTCAGTGCTGCTCAGCACGCATGCGCGGACCGGTTGCCACTACGCCTGGCCCCAGCGCTTATTGGAGAGAGAAATACGCTTTCAACTGCAGCGGCATCTTGTGTTTAAAAAGAGAACTGCAACCTCTTTACAATAGAGGTGATAGTGAGCCGCAGGAGACGCACGCTCGTACGTGGTGACGTAGGGCGGCGCTAGCTTGCTGTGCTCTGATTAGTGGAAGCAGTGTGGGCGGAAGAAGTCGGGTAGTGTGGGAGAGGCCCATGCCAGGAGGAGGATGCGGTGGCCTCAGCCGCCGGTGATTTATCTATTATTGGGAGGGCAGGGGCTGCTGCTCACCTTCTCCATTATCGCCTCCCAGAATAGTACGAGCCCGGCCACCTCACCGGAGCCCAGCACCACCGCCACCCCGGAAGTGAGGAACCCCAGAGGACCCCTCGTCCTGTGCGAGTATCTGTAAGCATTGCGGCTGACCGCTGTCGTTACTACTGTATAGAGCTGATCTCCTCATTGTTTTAAGAAGTAGGACATTTTGCATGAGCAGCACAGCGACAGTTATGGTGTCACCAGTGCTTAATGGAGAACTGTAGTGAGGTATATGGAGGCTGCCATATTTATTTCCTTTTAAGCAATACCAGTTGCCTGGCAGCCCCGCTGATCTATTTGGCTGATGTAGTGGCTGAATCACACCAGAAACAAGCATGCAGCTAATCTTGTCATATCTGTCAAAATTGTCAGAAAAACCTGATCTGCTGCATGCTTGTTCTGGGTCTATGGCTGAAAGTATTAGCGGTAGAGGATCAGCAGGATAGCCAGGTAACTGGAATTGTTTAAATGGAAATAAATATGGCAGCCTCCATACACCTCTCTCTACAGGTCTCCTTTAAAGGGAAGATTCGAGGTGAATAAAAAAATCTACTTACCTAGGGCTTCCTCCAGCCCCTGGCACCGTCCTGTGCCCTCGCCACAGCTCTGGTGGGTCCCAGTCCCCTCCGGTGCAGATGTCAACCTCACCAGGTTGGCATCTCACTGCGCTCCAGCGTGTGACTCACGAAGTCGCACTGACGTCATCCGGACTGTACTACACAGGTGCAGAGCTACTGCGCAGTACAGTCTGGATGACGTCAGTGCGACTCCGTGAGTCACACGCTGGAGCGCAGTGAAATGCCAACCTGGTGACTTTACGAAACCTGGTGAGGTCGGCATCTGCACTGGAGGGGACCGGGAGCTGCGGCGAGGGCACAGGACTGCTGCCAGGGGCTGGAGGAAGCCCTAGGTAAGTAGAATTTTTATTATTATTTACCTTGGACCTTCCCTTTAGGCCTCTTTTACAGTGGGACATTGCAGAAAGATGGAGGCAGGTGCTATGCACAGGTAGCAAGATCTGGACCATGGAGTGCAACTCACCAAGTCTAGTAACCGATTCAATGTGGAGGAAGCAAGCGGCGGTGCACATCCAAGTAAAATGTCACTTTTATTTTAATCCATTAAAAGGCATAACAGCATCTTGCATATCATGATGGAGAGAGGTATAGGCAGAGGAGAGCGGTCTACAGCCGTTTCGCGCCATCAAAGACTGTGGCGCATCATCAGGACCAAACGTGCCATTGACTGTAATGGTTACTGCGAGTACCGCAATGCGACAAAATGTCAGATACTTACCTCAGTAGAAGGAAGCCTCTAGAGTCGTAGTGAGGGGTGGGAAAACTTTTCTCGCAGTGGGACGCATTCCTCTAGCAGCCGTATACCTCTGCTCTCCTCACTCTGCAGAGTTGTGAGTGCGTTCTGATAAGCAACTCTTGAATTGAGAAACTGTCTCTTTTTGCAACAAAACCGTTGGAAGCCCATCCTCCTCCAGGCTCCTAATGGACCTATGGAGTGGATACAGCACTGTCTGATCATTGGAGATCCGACACTCTGTTTGCTTTTTTTTCTAATAACCTGAGGTTGTCTTGGATTTATTTAGGAATAAAAAAACTCTTGCTGTGGATTCATCATGCAGTTGCAGTCAGGGCTGCGGAGTCGGTACAAAAATCTTCCGACTCCAACTCCTCAGTTTACGAAACTGCCAACTCCGACTCCAGGTACCCAAAATGACTCCTCTACTCCAACTCCTTAGTCTAATACTTACCAGGGCTGTGAATTCTGTCCAAAAATCATCCAACTCCTTAGTTTATGAAATCACGACTCCGACTCCAGGTACCCAAAATTGCTCCGACTCCTTGACTCCGACTCTACAGCCCTGGTTGCAGTCACACCACCACTATACAAACCTCTTGGCATATAAAGAGACAGGAGAATGGTTCCTCTGGTAACAGCCCATACACAGTACTTCCTGTATATACGCTGCTATGGGAGCAGTTTCTTCATCACTGCGGTGCTGTGGGTCACTGCTGATTTGAGGTCTAGAAGCGAGGGAGACTGTGGTGGAGGAGGCAATTGCCAACTCAGAAGGTAAACGAGCTCTGGGCAGGATGCCCCCCCCCCCTTTTAAAATGCCACCTGATGCAAGACGTTCAGGCGGCGTCATGGACGGACCACCCTTGAGTGGCCTGCACAGAGCCCAGACCTAAATCTTAGTGAGGATCTGTGGCGGGTGCTCAAAGTGAATGTCCATGCGTGGCAACCATGCAATCTGGACCAGTTAGAACAATTTGCAATGGAAGAATGGGCCACAATCCTTCAGGAGACCTGTGCCAACCTAGTAAAGATCTACTCATAAGCGATTGTTGTCAGTTGTAGCTCAGAAAGGGTACACTCATGACTATTAATGGCCAGGGGGCTAATCATTTTGAATGTCTCATTTTTGCCTTTTCTTGTTTCAACTTGGTGTATCAATAAAATATCCTAATTTAACTGACTTTTTTTGTAGTGGGTTTCCAAACTAACACACACTTGTTAAATGGTGAGGACTTCATCTCATATAAAATAGCCTTGAACAACTTCAGAAATGCACTCTCTGTGGCAAAACAGTCCTATTTTTCTTCCCTAATATCTACCCATTTCCACAATCCAAAATGCTTTTTCAGCACCTTCAGCTCCGTTCTCCATCCTCCTCCTCCTTCATCATCTGAAGAATTTGCAACATACTTCAATGATAAAATTGACAAAATCCGAAGTGAATTCTCCAGGCAGCCCTCAAATACCACCTCCACACCTCTCATTGACTGCTCTCTAACTGCCTTCTTTCCACTCTCTGAATATTCTGAGATATTGCAAGAGAAAAATATGCAGAAACGCTGGCACTGCAGTCACTGTCCTCTTATGAGTGGAAGGGGGGAGGGGCGGCACTGTCACAAACAACCAGGTATGGTGTAATAAGAATCTCCAGCGTGCTCAGGCATAAGTCACATCTAGATGCAAGAAGGAGAAGAAAAGCGCCGGCACTGCTGTCATTCACTTTTTTTTGTGAATAATCATATTGAACATGATGAAAACGTGCATAAATAGCCAGGGCTGTGGAGTCGGAGTCGAAGTCGTGGAGTCGGGCAATTTTGGGTGCCTGGAGTCGGAGTCGGAGTCGGGAAAAAATGCACCGACTCCGACTCCTAATGAATTTGTAACTGTAATTAAAATAGAAAATATGATAAAATGTTCTATTTTTCAGATAATAGTCATTAAAAATAATGTATATATACAGTAATAGCTGTGCTTAGTCCACAAAAATTAAATAAACCAATCAAAATTAGTTACTTGTGCGGCTTCAATAAAGCAGTCCCCGTATTTTTAAGGTCAGATATACATATCTGATTGTGACTGTATATATGATGTGTACACAGGAATCTCTTATATATACTAAATAACATCTATGCTGTAAGAATAAAGCCTGATGTGTAGTCGTGTCACTAATAGAGATGGTCAACGAGATGGAAATAATTCTGCATTGATGCTGATTTATGCAAATGTATGCACTCCCTTTGCTGATGAAATCAAATAATTTGATATGTTGTTAAAATTTGGTTTGGTGACTACAAATTAAAGGGTAACTGAGGCGGTATAAAGGAGAGCTCAGAGTCTAGAGTTGCCCCCAGGCAACAAGCTTTGGGTAGTTGATGCTATTGGGGTGTTATCTACATTGATTGTGACAATGGGAGGTGGAACAGAGAGCGAAGGTGGAAATATCACAATCTCCGTTTTTGCTCATAATGGGCTTGATTCACAAAAGCGTGCTAACAGATAGCACGCTGGTGAAAAGCCCCTTATCACGCCTAAACTCAGTTTAGGCGTGATAACTATAGCACCAACTGGGTTAGCACCGCAGTGCACAGCTGATCAAAAGTTTTGCGCTAGAAAAGTCTGGTGCTCGCGAAACGTCGCATAGAGTTTAATGGCGCTGCTTTGCACGCAGGACTTTGCGCGCGATCTAAACTTATCACGCCTAAACTGAGTTTAGGCAGGATAAGGGGCTTTTCACCAGCGTGGTGCAATGGTTATCACGCCTAAAGTCTTTTAGGCGTGATAACTGGGTTATCACCGCTTTGTGAATCAAGCCCATTGAGTTTAAGGAAGCGGGATGACCTAAATGTAGAAAAAAATTAGTTGAGATTAGATAGGAGGTGGGTATGACCCGCTCGAGCACAAATAGGATAACAACTGTTTTTGAATCAAAGGATAATTTATTCAATAATTAATGACATAAATGTAGATACAGCGGATAGACATTCGGGGACTTTTGATAGTAGTGTAGTCTTTTCCATCTACATGCACGGTCTCGGTGACTTAATACACTCATTCGGGTTTCAATACCACCTGTATGCAGACGATACACAACTGTACCTCTATGCCCCAGACCTTAACTCCCTTCTCAAACGTGTTCCTGACTGCTTGTCTGCTATATCCTCCTTCATGTCCTCTCGCTTCTTAAAACTTAATATGAGTAAAGCGGAACTAATAATTTTTCCACCGTCTCTGTCCACCTCTCTGCCTGAAGTAAATAAATGTTAATAACACTTCCATAACAAAGCACGGTGCTTGGGGGTAATATTCGACTCATCTCTCATTTACTCCTCATGTTCACTCCATAACCAGCTCCCGCATCTCCAACTCAAAAACATATCTCGCATCTGACCTTTTCTCACTCAAGACACAACCAAAATGTTAATACATGCTCTTATAATTTCTCGTCTGGACTACTGCAACATACTACTCTGTGGACTACCTTCTAACAGACTGGCCCCGCTCCAGTCGGTACTGAACTCAGCTGCTCGCCTCATTCATCTTTCTTCTTGCTGCCCCTCTCTGTCAAGCTCTTCACTGGCTCCCAATTAACCAGAGGATTCAGTTCAAACTCCTAACCCTAATCTACAAAGCTCTCCACAATCTCTCTCCCCGGTACATATCCTCACTAATCTCCAGATACAAACCCAATCGCAATCTCAGATCGGCACATGATCTTCTGTTGTCCTCCTCTAGAATCAACTCCTCACATTCACAATTACAAGATTTCGCACGTGCTTCACCCCTCCTCTGGAATGCCCTCCCACAACACATCCGTCACTCGCCAACCTTTTGTTACCTTTAAACGTTCTCTAAAAACACACTTGTTCCGACAAGCATATACCTTAGGCCACTTCCCTTTGTCCTAAGACCAAATTGCACTCCTACTAGGTATCCTAAAACACACTGCCTTTATATATTTTATCGTATACTACCCCTCTTCTTGTTCCCCCCCTTTCCTTTTAGATTGTAAGCCCGCAAGGGCAGGGCTCTCTCCCCCTTTTGTGTCTTGGTAACCATTATACATTATATTTATTATGTTACTTTTATCACTGTCATTACCAAGTCTATATTTTGTATTCTGTATCATTTTTTTGTATTTTGTCACTAATTATGTATCTTGTATATTGGTGTACACCATTGTCTGTATTATTATGTACCCAATGTTCATTTCTTACTTTGCCACGGAACATGTTGGCGCTTTATAAATCAATAATAATAATAATAATAATAATAATAATAATAATTTTCATGGAGAAATCAAGTGTTGTCTAATTTTATAAGGGGGCTAATAATTTTGGCCTCAACTGTAACTGTATAGCCCTAATAACATTCCCGACAAAAGAAATGTATAACCCACATTAACCACTCGCACTTGCCCAGTCCTACCGATACACTGTTTAAAGTGTGAACTAAGCTTACAGCTGAATTTCCATTAGGGCATTGCGGTTTTTCATTTGCGATATTCCTGTTTCCAAACCTTCAGTCTCTGCGCACCACGTTCTCACTGGTCATGCATGTTCATTAATTCAAGAGACACGCTGTCAGTTTTGTTTTGTTTTGTTTTTCTCTACACGCAAATGCACACAAGGGAAAAACGTTGCATTTGGATGGCAACAGTCCATTGTTTTTAAATGGTCTGGCAGTTGTAGTGCAATTCAAACGTACATCAACCACAACTGATGGAAATTCAGAGAGATTTTTCACATGCCGATGTCACAGTTGAGAATACATACTTGGATATATCTATTTTGCTGTGTTTAAGAAAACAAAATGTTATGTTTTGTACACAGCTGAACAGTACTTTCTGTTTCTTAGGCCTGAAGAGTTTATCCAGTGTGATGATCCAATGGACCATACAGGAAATGAGTCTATGCAGCAAGATGCTGGCTATGGATGCACCAAGGTGAATTTTACTGTAGTTCCTTTTCTTCCTTATATACAGGGCTGTGAAATTGGTACAAAAATCATTCAACTACCAAGTTTATGAAACCTCCTACTCCAGGTAACCCAAAATTCTCTGACTTCACAGTCCATGAAGGGCTATGGAGTGGATACAAAAATCACCGAACTCCGCCTTCTCAGTTTATGAATTCATCGACTCCAGGGGCCCAAAATTACTCTGACTCCTCAACTCCGACTCCACAGTCCTTGCACTGCTATGGAGTGGGTACAAAATCATCCAAATATGACTCCGACTCCGAGTTTATGAAACCTCTAACTCCACAGTCATGCTATATACGTCATGTTTTTGATGTGTCAGTATCCTAAATTTCCATAACCACAATTTGAGGGCTGGATGACTTTACCTCTGTAACTCATTTACAAATAGTCGGTTATGGAAAGACTGGTAGATGTTATTCTGCCTTGATATCTTGTAGCTGAACTTTAATTCAGTATTAAAGCACACCTAAATATTCCTTCACATACCATAGTTACATAGTTATTTTGGTTGAAAAAAGACATACGTCCATCGAGTTCAACCAGTACAAAGTACAACTCCAGCCCGTCCCCCACATACCCCTGTTGATCCAGAGGAAGGCGAAAAAACCCCCACAAGGCATGGTCCAATTAGCCCCAAAAGGGAAAAATTCCTTCCTGATTCCAGATGGCAATCAGATAAAATCCCTGGATCAACATCATTAGACATAACCTAGTAATTGTAGCCATGGATGTCTTTCAACGCAAGGAAAGCATCTAAGCCCCCTTTAAATGCAGGTATAGAGTTTGCCATAATGACTTCCTGTGGCAATGCATTCCACATCTTAATCACTCTTACTGTAAAGAACCCTTTCCTAAATAAATGGTTAAAACGTTTTTCCTCCATGCGCATCATGTCCTCTAGTCCTTTGAGAAGGCCTAGGGACAAAAAGCTCATCCGCCAAGCTATTATATTGCCCTCTGATGTATTTATACATGTTAATTAGATCTCCTCTAAGGCGTCTTTTCTCTAGACTAAATAAACCCAGTTTATCTAACCTTTCTTGGTAAGCGAGACCTTCCATCCCACGTATCAATTTTGTAGCTAGTCTCTGCACCTGCTCTAAAACTGCAATATCTTTTTTGTAATGTGGTGCCCAGAACTGAATTCCATATTCCAGATGTGGCCTTACTAGAGAGTTAAACAGGGGCAATATTATGCTAGCATCTCGAGTTTTTATTTCCCTTTTTAATGCATCCCAAAATTTTGTTCGCTTTAGCTGCAGCGGCTTGGCATTGAGTATGATTATTTAGTTTGTTGTCGATGAGTACTCCTAAGTCCTTCTCCAAGTTTGATGTCCCCAACTGTATCCCGTTTATTTCGTATGGTGCTAGACCATTGGTACGACCAAAATGCATGACTTTACATTTGTCAACATTGAATTTCATCTGCCATGTATGTGCCCATATAGCCATCCTATCCAGATCCTGTTGCAATATGACACTATCTTCCTGAGAGTTGATGATTCTGCACAATTTTGTATCATCTGCAAAAATAGCAACATTGCTCACTACTGCATCTAGGTCCTTAATAAATAAATTGAAGAGCACTGGACCCAGTACAGACCCCTGTGGGACCCCACTGCTAACAGTCTCCCATTTTGAGTACGATCCATTGACCACAACTCTTTGTTTTCTGTCCATTAGCCAGTTCCCTATCCATGCACACAAACTCTTCCCCAGTCCTTGCATCCTCAACTTTTGCACCAGACTTCTGTGGGGAACAGTGTCGAAGGCCTTTGCAAAGTCCAAGTATATCACATCTACAGCATTCCCAATATCCATATTAGCATTCACTACCTCATAAAAGCTGAGCATGTTAGTCAAACAGGACCTGACTTTAGTAAACCCATGTTGATGCTGAGAAATAAGATTATTTCCTACTATGAAGTCATGTATAGTATCTCTTAGTAACCCCTCAAAGTTTACCATCTCGGCCATGTTTTGTGTACGTAAATAACCTTGTTTTACTGGAGTTTTGAGGGGATGGTCAGTGAGATGTAATTAACATCCACACTTAAGTTGATGCAGGATTATCTAAATGCTGTATGCAAATATAACATAGTATGGATACAGAGGCGCCAGTATAATAAAAAGATCTAAAACGTTTAAAACAAAAACAGGTCTGGTACTATGCCATGCGCCTGTTTTTGTATACGCTCCATCTTATTGCCTGAGGAAGCGGGTCACTCCCGCGAAACCCGTTGTATTATACTGGAGTATGTAAATAAATAGTTTTGCTGAAAATTGATCGGCATTTTCTTGTGTCTGCCCGGAGGAGGTAAGTCCACCACCACCTCCTCACTTTTAAACGTTTTAGATCTTTTTATCCTTCTGGCGTCTCTGTATCCATACTACGTCATACATATCCACCCTTGGTGGAGGGGTGGTACCTCTTTTTCCCTTAATCTACAGAGAGTGACTTCTTAATCCTGAGTGGGGACAGGTCTAATCTCCCCACCTGCCTTTACAGTGGTTGCCTATGCGGTAACCCTGACTTGTGAGTATATTGCACATACTCTATTCACACACCTTCATTTACCAGTGCATACTACACTATATTGGGTTCTAGGGGTCCCTCTTTTGTATGCAAATGTAGGCAGGCTCCATTTTCATGCTGCATACAGAATTGGCATACCATAGCACTGCATCAGCTCTGAGTTATTTGCATCTCATTGACCATCCCTAGTTATTATTATTTTTAGTATTTATATAGCACCTACATCTTCTGTCTTGTCCCTTAACTGTCCCTCAGAGGAGCTCACAATCTAATCCCTACCATAGTCATATGTGTATATCGTCTAGTTTATGTATGGTAGTCTAGGGCCAACTTAGGGGAAGCCAATTAATTTATTTGTGTGTTTTTGGAATGTGGGAGGAAACCAGAGTGCCCAGAGGAAACCCACACAGACACGGGGAGAACATAAAAACGCCTTGCAGATAGACCTGCTGCCCTGGTGTTTTGCTCTGCGTCATCTCACCTTTCTGGCCAGAGCTGCAGAATGTGTTCTTGTTTCATGTTAGCTGCCATCTCTTCTGAAAAAAAAAAAAAGCTTTAGATGTGCATGCAATGTATGTTGCATTATCTTTCTTAAAGTGAACCAGAGACGAAGCACCCTCATGTATTTTACCATATATATCAGTGGGAATATTAGAGAAAACACCTACCCTGCTCTCTGTTTCATCCTTCACTGCTCAGCCTGCTTGTTATCAGCCCTGATAAAATCCCTAACTGAGCATTCAGTCTGGCTTTGCTCAGGAATCATTATAGCTGAGTCATTATAGCAGAGCCACAAGGGGGCAGGCTTGGGCTTGAAAAGACACCCGAGAAAACAGACTCAGCTATAATGATTCTTGAGCAAAGCCAGACTGAATGAAACAGAAAGCAGGGTAGGTGTTGTTCCCACTGATATATATGGATACATGAGGGTGCTTCGTCTCTGGTTCACTTTAATGTGCCCATACCTGGTACAATTTTTTTTTTTTTTTTTTTTTTTTTTTTGATTAGATAATTTAGTTCAAATATTCCGTTAGATCGAATAAAATTTTTTTTCCAACATGTCTGATCCGATTTATATAGAAAAAAACGGGGTAATTGTTCGTTTTTCTTGACCGAAAAAAAAGATTATTTTCAACTTTCATTCAATTTGATCATTTTGGTTGAAAAAAACGTGAAAATTGTTATTTATTTCTGTTCAGGTACAGTTGCAGCAGAGCCGCAGATTACCAGCAGATGGTGCTATAAGAGCAGCAATGGCAGCAGCAAAATATAACTGAACATAGTCCATAATGTTTATTAAGTTATTTTGCCATGCTTTTTCCACAGTTTGGGGGCCAGGCGTACGGTGATGTGCAGCATACCAAAGTGATGTGCCACGCGCTAGTCGGCATTGATTGCGAAGGACCGACAACCTTTCAGCGTGGGAATAAGCCATGCATCAAGTAGGTCACTACTTCTATGTACGCTGCATAGCATTTGAGAATGGAACATAACACTAACCCTGTAACATGTATAGCACCTACCACACAATGGGCTTGATGCACTAAACAGGGAGCACACAACAGTTTTACCATTACTTGCGCAAAGGAAGCACCAGCTATTAACCCATTAGTGTCAAGGACTTTACCGGAATAAGGTGACTGTTGCTATGGTAACACGAGGTGATGCACATTACCATAGCAACACACGCGTTAACCTGATAATGGGCTTGGTGTTAATGGGTTAGTGGACGGTGCTCCCCCTGCACGGTAAAATTGTTGTGCGCTCCCTGTGCATGGCAACTTTACTGGAGTTTATTCACGGTACAAGGTTATTCTTAGGACGCACATTTAGCAGAGCAATTTTATACTATAGTAACTCTTCTGTTGGATCAGACCAGTCAAGCTCCCCCCAACCAGTTCCACATAAAAACAATACGTGTTAGCATGTAAGCCTCGTGAGGTTTCACTCATGGTACACACCCTAACCTCTCTCCAGTGTTATCCCATTTGCTTAAAGGGGAACAAGTATGCTATATGACTTGGGAGTGACCGGCAGGAAAAAAGACAATTGTACTCACATGGGTAGAGAAAGCGCAAGTGCACTGGAGAAGGCAACACCTGTCTGTATTGCATGCAGTTCTCAGCATCTGTCTATATGGGCTGCGAAGTGCATAAGCTTGGTCTGTATATGGAGGAACAAAACACTCCGCCTCCTGCAAATGCACAAACCAGGTTTATGCTCTTCACAGCCCTAATAGACAGATGCTGAGAACTGCGTGCAATAGAGACAGGTGTTGCCTTGTCCAGAGCACTTGTGCTTTCTCTACCCATGTGAGTACAATTGTCTTTTTTTCTTGCAGGTCGCTCGCAACGTTCCCCTTTAAGCAAATAGGGTAACGCTGGAGAGAAAAAAGACAAGACAAATAACATTTATATCGCGCTTTTCTCCAGGCGGACTCAAAGAGCCAGAGCTGCAGCCACTAGGGAGCGCTCTATAGGCAGTAGTAGTGTTAGGGAGACTTGCCTAAAGTCTCCTACTAAATAGGTGCTGGCTTACTGAACAGGCAGAGCCGAGATTCTAACCCAGGTCTCCTGTGTCAGAGGCAGAGCCCTTGACCATTACACCATCCAGCCACAGAGAGGTTGGGGGGGGGGGGGGGGGGCGGTACCATAAGAGAAGCCTGCATGAGGCGTACCTGCTAAGATATATCTGTGTCATACAGGCTGTTAAAGTATTTGACAGGCACTTTATGTAACTGGACTGATGAGGGCTGTTTTTATTAGAAGTACAGTTAAGGTACCCACACACTTATTGATTTTCCTGTTCGATTCCATACAGATTCGATCGATCTGCAGGGAATCTATTCCTCCAAAATGCTCGATCAATCGACTTTTAGTCAATGTTGACCAAAAATCAATCGAAATTATCGATTGGACAGGACGTAAGATATAGGTCGATTGGGGCGGGGCTGTGGTGGAAGATCAGCAGCCCATAGCAGTGCGCTGCATCAAACAGTGCAACGCGTCAGTTTGATCGATGTTCAATAGATTCCCTACTGGAATGTGCAGTGTGTGGTAGTAATTGATTCCTTCCTGAATCAATTCCATTCAGAGAGGAATTAAATAGATTGCCAGACAATGTGGCAAAATGATTGTGTGTGGCCAGCTTAACCTTGCAAATAAATGCTTCCATAGAAAATACAATTATAGCTTATGGTGCCCATACATGGTACAATTTTTTTTCATCCAACCTTACCATTTCTATGGAATATAAGGGAACTGCCTAAATTACCTTTTCAGTGTATTTACTTAATTTACCCTTATACTACATAGAAAAGGTAAGATTGGATGAAAGAAATGGTACCATCTATGGGCACCATTAGAGTGATTGACGCCAGTGTGCATTTTGCTTTATATTTTCAGAATAAAGCTGTGTTAAAGTGGCAAGACTGAAACTATTAACTGAAAGAAAATTAAACTTGTGTATCATTGATATGTGTTTGCAAAGATAATAAAGAAATTATTTTGACACATATGGTCTGCAGTGGTGCTGTTTATAGGGGTATATTTTCTCTTATAGTATTATGAAATAAAATAAAATAAATCATCCAATAAAAAATTATTTCCTACCTATCCTGTTGTTTTAGTACCAACTGTCAGATTTAACCACTTAACGACCAGCTAACGCCGATAGGCGGCACCTGGTCGTTTGTGGTTTTGCATGGAAACGGGCGCTCGTTCGAGCGGCCTTTCCATGCTAGTTCACTGTCTCCGTGAACAGTGTGCGAGCCGACGATCGCGGTTTGCACGCATAATGTAAACACGGGGGAAGAAATCCCCGCCGTTTACATCAATACGGCGCTGCATGATGGATGGAGATCGGCGATCCCCGGCCTCTGATTGGCCGGGGATCGCCGTCATTTGATAGGCTGAAGCCTATCCTATCCGGTGCAGGACGGATATCCGCCCTGCGCAGCTCATAGGGGAAGAGAGAGGGAGGTAAGGGGAGGGAGCGCGCAATATCGCTGCGGAGGGGGGCTTTGAGGAGCCCCCCCCCCAGCAGGTCATCCCCCTAATGGGGAAAAAAGGGGGGGGGGGAAGTATGATCGCCCTGCTGTAATGACGATCTGTGCTGCGGGCTGGAGAGCCCACGCAGCACAGATAATGCAGAGTCAGCCCGGTCCTTAAGTGGGAGACATGTGATCTGAGAAAAGAAGAGAATATTTCTGCCGGTTTCCACCTTTACTGTTTCTCTGTGATGCCAAAAGTGACATCACTTTTTTTCTTTTCTTCTTATCAGCTCAGTGTTATTTTATAGATTACTGTCCCTCCTACAGCAAACATCACCTACACACCATGCAATTTCCCTTCAGATAGGTCGAATCAATGTTGTGATCTTGTTCTGATCACTTTTCTGATTATTTCTATACAAAATTGACCATAAAAAAAAATCGGAAATCAGATTGGACCTGTCAAATAATCGATTCAACCTGTCTGACGGGAAATGATGGTGTGTACCAGGCATAACAGGCTCACATCGCTGTGTAAACTCTTCGAAGGACTTCAATTGGGGGGGGGGGGGGGGGGGGATTCTGTTGTTTGCATTTTAAGATAAGCTTGTTACCATAGCTAAAAAAAAAAATCAGTGGACATATAGGGACCTATTTTAGAACATAAAGGGTTTACATATACGGTACATTTGGGGCTCTAATGATTTTTAGGCAATATTTTTTTTATTTTTGGATCTTATAACCCACTTTCAGGCAGGAAATGATGGCTGATGGTGAATGTTGTTTTGTGTGCACAGGTACACTGGTCACTACTTCATCACCACTCTGCTGTACTCTTTCTTCCTGGGATGCTTCGGAGTGGATCGCTTCTGCCTGGGACACACAGGCACCGCTGTGGGCAAACTCCTTACTCTGGGCGGTCTTGGCATCTGGTGGTTTGTAGACCTCATTCTGCTGATCACAGGAGGACTCATGCCCAGTGACAACAGCAACTGGTGCACCATATACTGAACATATACTGTATCCATGGGGACACTCCAGTCTACAGCAGGCTGTCACAGCTGCAGGTTCTTTTTTTATCATTACAAAATGCACTTTAGCAGTGAAAGAAACGCAGATCCTATATGTAAGATGTAATTTATGTATATATGTATGCTGATGACTTATGTTAAACCAAAATAAACTTAAACAAGAGTATTATTGTCTCTTCCTTAGTTCTCAATCTGACACCGTACACACAAATATATGTGACCAGTGCACTGCCCCTTATCTGCAAGAGTTGCACCCAGCCTGAGGTTTCCCTCAAGCATCTTAAAGGGACACTTTTAAGCCAGGAATAAAAAAAACAGTTTTACTTGGGCTTCTACCAGCCCCCTGCAGCTGTCCTGTGCAGTCGCAGTCACTCCCCAGCTAGTTTCGTTTTCACTTGACAGGGACTTGGCGGGCTTTCTTCACCTGCGCAGGCCTGGCCACACGTTTCCTTCTTCATGGTAATGTCCTCAATAGCATCCAGCACAGGCGCAGGACGCTATTGCGGACGGGAACGTGAAGAAAAATATGCGTGGCCAAGCCTGTCTGTGAAAACGTAACTAGTTGGCAGGGGACCGGAGAGCTCCATGATTGACTGCGAGGGCACGGGACGGCTGCAGGCGGCTGGTAGAAGCCCCAGGAAAGTAAAACAGTTTTTTTTTGTTTATTCTTCCCTTTAAAGAATCAGAATCATTTATTTCGCCAAGCATGACAGGATCATGCCTGGAATTGGGTTTGGCACTTACAGGGCTCAGCATCTACAAGAACATGAAAATTAGTGACAAGAACATGAAAAGTAAAGGACAACTGAAGTGAGTAGAATATGGAGGCTGCCATATTTATTGCCTTTTAAACAATACCAGTTGCCTGGCAGCCCTGCTGATCTGTTTGGCTGCAGTAGTGTCTGAATAACACCAGAAACAAGCATGCAGTAAATCCTGTCAGATCTGACAATAATGTCAGAAACACCTCATCTGCTGCATGCTAGTTCAGTGTCTATGGCTGAAAGTATTAGAAGCAGAGGATCAGCAGGAAAGCTAGGCAACTGGTATTGTTTAAAAGGAAATAGATATGGCAGCCTCCATATCCTTTAAAGTAAACCTGAGACGAAGGGAACAAGAGGATTTTTAGCCACCTGGGACTTCCTCCGCTCCCGGCCCGCTGTGCTTCTGTGATGTCTGCTATCCAGCTGGGTTGCAGGCTACTGTGCATTTGCTGCTTTGGGTCATGTGCCTCCTCTATCGTGCTCCTGTGCCTGGGAGCGTCCTGCACAAGTGTAGTTAGAAGTCTTAACGAACTGCATGTGAGTGTTCTGCGCAAGCACAGTGTAATAGCAGGATCGGAGGCGTGCAGCCAGGTCCGCGCATACACTGTAGTTATCAAGTGAGGCGGGTAGCAGACTTTAATGGGGATAACAGCAGTACAACAGAAGAGACTGGGAGGAGATCAAGAGAGCTACAGACTGCAGGGGGATGGAAGAAGCATCAGGTAAGTAAAAATCCATTTGTTCCCTTCTCAGGTACACTTAAAGGGGAACTTCAGCCTAAACAAACATACTGTCATTAAGTTACATTAGTTATGTTAATTAGAATAGATAGGTAATATAATCTCTTACCCACCCCGTTTTAAAAGAACAGGCAAATGTTTGTGATTGATGGGGGCAGCCATCTTTGTCATGGGGGCAGCCATCTTTTTGGTTGAAAGGAGGTGACAGGGTGCAGGAGACACAGTTCCAACTGTCCTGTGTCCTGATCACCCCTCCCGGCTGCATGTGCTAGGCTTCAAATGTCAAATTCAAAATGTAAAAAAAGAAAAAGCAGAACATCAGAAATCCCATCATGCTTTGCACAGCATCAGGGGAAAAATGCCCAGGCAGTTTTTTTCTGTGCAGCTAAAAATGAGGCTTGTATAAGAGAAAAAAAGTTCTGATGCTGTGAAACAGTTAAAGAAACACCAGGCCTTTCCAGTGCTGCTGAGTCAATTTTTAGTCTGGAGGTTCACTTTAAGGCTGCTTTCACAGTAACACATTACAGGCGCACGTTAGTGCAGCCTGTAACGCAGCCCACCGCACAGCAATGAAAAATCAATGGGCTGTTCACAGTGCCCACGTTGCGTTACATTGTAATGCAGCACGTCAAGTTAAAGTGCTGCGTGCTGTACGTTATAAGCGGCTAAGCCGCGTTAGACTGTTTGCACATGCTCAGTAGTGTTGGAGGAGGAGGTCTTCCCTCCTCGGCCAGGCACATGGCTAATTAATATTCACTGCACTGTGACGTGCAGTGTTTACTTCCTGGAGCGGCTGCTCTGTGCGGCGATTGGCTGGCGGGACCACGTGATGCTGCATGCGTCCAAGAGTACGCATCACGGACGCCAGAGTGAGCTGCACAACACGGCTCACTCTGACGTCCAAATCCAACACCACCAGGCGTTGCGTTAGGGGCACGTTATGCGACCATAACGTCCCCTAAAATGCAACGTCCTGGTGGGAAAGTAGCCTAAAAGTGTATCTGAGATAAACTTTTACTCATTGCATAATTGTGTTCCTTTTCATATAGTTTATAGGGCATTCCTCAAGCCAAATACTGTTTTTGTTTTGTTTTAATACTCTAATTCCCTATAAACTAAACAAGCCTCGTCCACAGCGTTTTCACAGTGCCTTGGCACTCTCAGACTCCTGTAGCAAGGGCTTATGGGAGCTCAGTCTGGGCAGGAGGAGGAGGTTACTAGCCAGAGATTTCAGAGGCAGAGGGGAGGAGGAGAGGGGACTGAATTTGTCACAGGCTGAGGGCTGGAGATGCTATTAGCTTGCCTATGTGTAACGTGACATGCCGAACATGGCTGCTCTCATTGTATCACAGGAAGAATCATAAACGGTTGAAGCTGTTTGCAGCTAGATTTGCTGTGTAATCTAAACTAGATAAGATATATAGACAAGTTACTTGTTATAGTTAGCTTTTCATCTCCGATCTGCGTTAAAGAGAACCCGAGGTGGGTTTGAAGAATATTATCTGCATACAGAGGCTGGATCTGCCTATACAGCCCAGCCTCTGTTGCTATCCCAAACCCCCCTAAGGTCCCCCTGCACTCTGCAATCCCTCATAAATCACAGCCACGCTGCTGACAAACAGCTTGTCAGATCTGGCTGTGTTTATCTCTATAGTGTCAGTCTGCTGCTCTCCCCGCCTCCTGCAGAACTCCAGTCCCCGCCTGCATCTCTTCCCTCCCTGCTGATTGGAGGGAAGGGACGGGGGCAGGGACCGGAGCTATGCAGGAGGCGGGGGAGCAGCTGAGACTGACACTACAGATGTAAACACAGCCTCACAGCACGGCTGTGATTTATGAGGGATTGCAGAGTGCAGGGGGACCTTAGTGGGGTTTGGGATAGCAACAGAGGCTGGGCTGTATAGGCAGATCCAGCCTCTGTATGGAGATAACATTCTTTAAACACACCTCGGGTTCTCTTTAAGGGAACACTTTCATGATATATAGCAAATTGTATTTATTCATGATATCCATTGTTATCTTTATACCTTTGTTATCCTGGTGTTAGTGGCATAAACACATCTTCTCGCTATATGGCAGGATATTAGTATGTAGCTCCACCCCTTAAAGGATTACTGTCGCGAAAAGCATAACATTTAAAATATATGTAAACCTATATACAGATAAGAAGTACGTTTCTTCCAGAGTAAAATAAATGACTTTCTCCTATGTTGCTGTCTCTTACAGTAGGTAATAGAAATCTGCCAGAACAGACAAGTTTTGGACTAGCCCATCTCCTCATGGGATGTTCTCAGGGTTATCTTTATTTTCAAAAGCACTTAGTGAATGGCAGTTGCTCTGTCCAACTGCCAAAATAGTGTACGGTGGGCAGGGAGGCTGACCAGCATCTTTATATACAGTAATCTTTTTCAAGGAGTGTCTTTATAAAGAATAAAGGCCATGGAGAGATGGACTAACCCAAAACCTGTCGGTAATGTCAGATTTCTACTAACTACTGTAAGGAGTGCTAGTTGGATAATACATTTTGGTGGCCGCCCAGAGCACTGGTCAACTGGTAGTTGAGGTTCAGAGGCTACTGAAGCCAAAGATCAGCTTTGAAAAGTTGTGTTTTTTTTTTATGCAAATCTTCACTTAAAGCGGAGCCAATCAAGCCCAGCAGCAGTCAGATGGATAAATAGCAGGCAGCTAATTGATCAGCAGCTACTGGGCTTGATTGGTCCAGTTTCAATCCAGAGGAAATTTGCATGGAACTTTGGAATTTGAGCTCATTTGTGATCAGTAGTGATGGTGAGTGAGATGCAAATAATTCTGAGTTGATGCAGAATTTAGCAAGTTAGTGTGTCAATATATGCAGCTTTAAAATGGATGAATCTAATTCCACCTGGGATTTGGTTGACTGATTCATGCATTTACCATGCCTAGTGATCAGCCTCATAGCCAGGCAAATAACTATATGAATTGTATGGACCACTACATCTCAGTTGAGCTCGAGTTTCAGCTGGGTCTTGGTGGGACTGTTTCCCAGGCTTAATTTTAAAGCAAAAATAAACGTATGAGATAATTATATGTGTAGTACAGCTAAGAAATAGAACATAAGTAGCAAAGAAAAGACTCTCCTATTGTTTCCAGTACAGGAAGTGTTAAAAAAAAGTCAGTTATCTATGCAAGAAAGCTTCTCTGAACTATTCCACCCACTGGGCTCAATACAGTCCTGTTTTCCAAAGCACTTAAACAGCCAAGAAACAGTGAGATACTGAGTTGAGGTTCAGAGGCTACTGAAGCCAAAGATCAGCTTTGGAAAAAGTTATTTTTTTATGCAAATCTAAGCAGAGCCAATCAAGCCCAGCAGCAGTCAGATGGATAAATAGCAGGCAGCTAATTGATCAGCAGCTACTGGGCTTGATTGGTCCAGTTTCAACCCAGTGGAAATTTGCATGGAACTTTGGAATTTGAGATAATTTGTGATCAGTAGGCTGTTTAAGGCCCAGTGCACACCGAGCGGTTTTTGGAGCGATCCGCCGGCCGCATCCGCCTGGAAAAATGCTTGGCTAATGTATTGCAATGGGATGGTGCACACCGGCGGTTTGAGGTTTTTGCCAAGCCGGAAACGCGCCTCCTGCTGCGCGTTTGCGGTTTGCTAAAAAACCTCAAACCGCCGGTGTGCACCACACATTGAAATACAATAGCCAAGCGTTTTCACTGGCTGATGCGGCTGGTGGATCGCATACAAAATCCGCTTGGTGTGCACCCGGCCAAATATCTGCTCTCTGCTCCCAAAACCGCTAGCGTTTTGACAAACTGCTAGCGGTTTTGGTGTGCACTGGGCCTTAGATAAAGTTCGAAGGGTCATTATTTCTGCTTTTGTTTTATAACTTAAAAGACAGAGTGTGGTTTCTACACTACAACTGTGACAGAATGAGGCAATATTATAATAAAGAAAAAAAAAAGCTATATAACTGAAAATAAAAATATGGCCCAGTGCACACCAAAACCTCTAGCAGATCCTCAAAACGCTAGAGGTTTTTAGAGCAGATTTCAGAGAGATTCTAGGCATGTTTAGAGAGGTTTTCTAAACATGCCTAGCGGTTTTGGGTGCGTTTTTGAGTAGCAGATTACAAATATTGTTACTACAGTCTGCTGAAAACCCGCCCAGCGGGAGGTGCCGGCGGACCCGTCGTTGGCTGCTGTCTTGCACGTGTACGCACTTTTAAGCTGTTACTGAACAGCTTCTGTAACAAAAACGCCTTGAAAACCGCTCTGATCTAGCGCTTTCCAGAGCGGTTTGCGTTTTCCTATACTTTACATTGAGGCAGAAACGCTTCTACAAACCGCAAACGTGCAGCAGGAGGCACGTTTCCAGTTTGGTAAAAACCTCAAACCGCCGGTGTGCACCCTCCCATCGAAATACATTAGCCAAGTGTTTTCACAGTCGGATACGGTTGACGGATCGCTGCTAAAACCGCTCGGTGTGCACTGGGCCTATGAGACTTTTCCTTGCTACTATTAATGATTCGTACTACACATACAATTCATTATATCATATGTTTTTTTCCACTTCAGGTTTGCTTTAAATTGCCCAAGCCTTTAATGTCGTATCATTGAGATGTGTGAGAACAGAGCCCATGGGATTTTTCCTCTACATTTAACTACTGCCAGTCATCTTCTGACAATGATGGAGCCCATGGATATGAAAGCATTTGATGGTTATAATACTTTGAGAGAACCTTTAAGCTACATGATGCGATAGACGTGTGTATGTACAATACAAAGCACACAAATTACTAGGCGGTGTTCCTTTTTTTTTTTTTTTTCTCTGTTTGAAAGAGTTAAACATCAGGAATGCAAGTGACATTTTCTCTCCTGTTGGGACCTAGGACTATAGTGTAACCCTCCTTGGTGAGCAATATAGCTATAAAACACATTACTGGCAGAGAAAGGCTGGGGTAGAAAAAAAAGGTCAGTAGTTCATGTATTGTAGCTCTCTGAGACATGGAAAGGCTGTGTCATTGAGTAGAGTCAAGACAATACATCTAAGTTTTAAAGGGACTCCGAGCTCTAATTAAAATCTAAATCTGAACTTACCTTGGGCTTTCTCCAGCCCACCATAGGTCGGGAGGTCCCTCGACGTACATCTGGCTCTTCTCCCAGGGCCTGGTCAGAAATGGCTCCTCCGCGGCTCCCGGCGACACTGGGCCCAAGTGTCGGGCTCCTCTTCCTGAAAGCTGACGTCAGTCGTCACCACGGCGGCTGGCGTGACAGTACTGCGCATGCGTGGTTTAATCGGTCCCAGTGTGGCCGGGAGCTGCCGGGGAGCCATTTCTGACCAGGCCCTGGGAGAAGAGCCAGATGAACGTAGAGGGACCTCTCGACCTACGGTAGGCTGGAGAAAGCCCCAGGTAAGTTCAGATTTTGATTTTAATTAGAGCTCGGAGTCGCTTTAAACATAAAAAACAGGGGTATCTAAAGAGTAATTTTAAGAGGAGGATAGATAAAAGTGTTTATCCTATCGGTTTATTTTCACTCAAAGGACAACTGTAGCGAGAGGTATGTGGAGGCTGCCATATTTATTTCCTTTTAAGCAATACCAGTTGCCTTGCCTGCTGATCCTCTGTCTCTAATACTTTTAGCCATAGGTTCTGAACAAGCATGCAGCAGATCAGGTGTTTCTGACATTCTAGTCAGATCTGACAAGATTAGCTGCATGCTTGTTTCTGGTGTGATTCAGACACATAGGGGGGAGCGCTTCCCATTGGGGGCCTCCTCTGGCTAATCCATCTGCCTGAAATAAATAGTTTTATGGTACATATACATTGGTGCCCGCCCTTTCCCTTCTTCTAGGAAATATGGACACTATACTTTGGCGGTGGCACGATGTTTGAGACCATTTAATGCAAGCTAGCTCTGGTCCTTCCTAATGCTGATGTGCTGGCTAATTCTTTCTATGTGAAGTGAAGTGATTCAGACACTAATGCAGCCAAATAAATCAGAACGGCTTCCAGGCAACTGGTATTGTTTAATATAAAATAAATATGGCAGCCTCCATATTCTTCTCACTTCAGTTGTCCTTAAAGGTTCACTTTAATTAAGAAATGTACCTTAAAGACAATATTTGAGGCCATATATGGGTGCTGTAACCATGCCAAATACCACCAAAAAAAAGAGCCTGAATATAACAAACAGTGGTTGTATTAGTATAATGTCATTATACCATAATACAGAGGAGTTAAATGTAAATATGTAATTTTGTATAAGAAAATACAAAGTATTCAAATATATAGTTAAGCAAAAATTATGTAAACTCGTAACTCAAATGCCGCATATTTTGATGGAATTTTAACATAACAGTTATTCTGTATAAGTGAATATTGATGATTTACACAGGGATGATTTATGCTTCTGAAATAGCAAAACGGTAATATACATATGAACTGTGAAATGAGATACAGCTTGCCTTTCACAATGACCAGATCCTCAGGTATACTGTATATGTATAAACAGTCATAAGGCAGAACACTTCTAATCTGTGCTTCACCTGTGTGGTTTCTAACGTGACAGCAATATCTCCTGTTTGAATTCTCGGCTACCCACTGTGCCGCAACTACTACATGAAGAGCTTTTGTTTTCTTTTGTTTATTTTATATCACGCTAAAAGGTTTTATTTACAATTTGCAACCAGCATGTCACAAATTCCAAGGAAGAGCCTCTTGTTGATGTTTTCTAGGGGAAGTTTAAGGTTTTATAAGTAATTGAAGCACAATATTGCTTGTCAGATATTGCTAGGACCAGAACTTGTGCATAGAGAATTAGAGCAATATGTTTCAGAACCCTTTTTTTCCCAAGTAGCCTCCATGTCCTTTTGGAGGAAGGCCCAGCATATGACAGTATGACTGTATGACTGTTTTTATCTACGTAATTAGTTACATCAATTTACAACCTAAACATTTAAAAAAGGTAGGTAAGTAGGTAGATAGATATTATATCAATAGAGATGTAGACAGATGGTATATCAGTAGAGAGACATAGATGGTAAATAGGAAGACAGAAAGCATATGGGTAGGTAGACAGATATTGGGTACAGTGACATTTAATAATAGGAACCGTGACTGGATTCTTGATGAGAAGGGCTGTGAAACACTAGGATTCACCAGTTTACAGCAATCGCCTACATGCCTCTAAATGACTGTGGCTGTATAGTGTACTGGTTAAGGGCTCTCCCTCAGGAGACCTGAGTTCAAATCTTGGCTCTTCCTGTTCAGTAAGGAGACCTTGGGCAAGACTCCCTCCCCACTTTGAGCCCGCCAGGAAAAAAGCGCAATATAAATGTTATTTGTCTTAACTGACAACCGCTCTGCTGGTTGCAGGAATATTGACAGTCGTTTCTGCTAGACCTCCTAATCTGCAATTACCTAAAACATTTCAGTGAACAACAACTCGCCTATTGGACACAAAATTGCTAACTACACCCCATATTGGGGCAGACTGATCACAGAAAAATGTATATACTCGACTATAAGTCTAGAAATGTACGGTAGGTCTGACTTACTTAGTAAGAGTTTAGGGGTCGACTTATACACGAGTCACAAGCAACACCAAGCCCACTGAGTAATTTGTGTACTATTAGTGATATGGCACTTTGATACTTTGGACTTCATCTAATATTTAAAAAATGGAAGTAATATTGTTTTGAGGAGAAACCTAATGCTTTAAATTACAGGTTGTCCCCGATTTACGAATGCCCGACTTCCGAACGACCCGTCGATACGAACGGCATGGATTCTGTGTTTCCATGGGAACAAGTAAAAAAAAAATTCAAATTGGACTTGTAGTTTTTGAAAAAATTGATTTTAAAAAATGCAAAGAAAAAATAGCTTTTAAACTTGTATAAGCAGGTACAGAGTGCAGAGGTGACACAGAGGGGGGCACTGGAGGCACAGGGGAGCACAGAGGAAGTACAGGGGACAGAAATGGCACAATGTTCCGACTTAAGAACAGATTCAGGTTAAGAGTGAACCTACAATCCCTATCTCGTTCGTTAACCGGGGACTACTTGTACATTTAAAATATTTTCCATCTTGGCCTTTTAAAGTCCTCTACATCCTCAGTCTTTGTCCTGCTCATCCATCCAAGGATGCCATCCCATATGCCTGGCACATATAAAAAAAAGCCTGGTACACTCCTTCAATTTGATTGGTTAATTTTATCACTTCCATGTCATTTGAGTGTTTTGAATGATATTAACAGATCGTGTAGGTAAACTACATGGAGGTGGTAAAATTGGTCAGTTATTGGCCAATCAAAATTGAAGACGTGTATCCAGATTTAGAGTGCATACACATTCAATTTTGATTGGCTAATCACTGACCAATTTCACCATCTCCTACTATGAACAGATTGTGTAGGTACTCTCATACTACATTAAAGAGAACCCGAGGTGGGTTTAAAGAATATTATCTGCATACAGAGGATGGATCTGCCTATACAGCCCAGCCTCTGTTGCTATCCCAAACCCCCTAAGGTCCCCCTGCACTCTGCAATCCCTCATAAATCACAGCCACGCTGTTGACAAACAGCTTGTCAGAGCTGGCTGTGTTTATCTCTATAGTGTCAGTCTGCTGCTCTCCCCGCCTCCTGCAGAACTCCAGTCCCCGCCTGCATCCCTTCCCTCCCTGCTGATTGGAGGGAAGGGACGGGGGCAGGGACCGGAGCTATGCAGGAGGCAGGGGAGCAGCTGAGACTGACACTACAGATGTAAATACAGCCTCACAGCACGACTGTGATTTATGAGGGATTGCAGAGTGCAGGGGGACCTTAGTGGGGTTTGGTATAGTAACAGAGGCTGGGCTGTATAGGCAGATCCAGCCTCTGTATGCAGATAACATTCTTCAAACACACCTCGGGTTCTCTTTAAAGGGAATGTCCAAGCAAAATAAAAAAAATGAGTTTCACTTACCTGGGGCTTCTACCAGCCCCATGCAGCCATCCTGTGCCCTCGTAGTCACTCACTGCTGCTCCAGTCCCCCGCTGGCAGCTTGCCGACCTCGGAGGTCGGCGGGACGCATTGCGTACATTTTTACGCATTCCCGCTACAACACATACATTTTTACGCATTACTGGTTCAATGCGTAAAATGCCATGGCGACGGGGCGGGATGACGTCACCGGCGTCAACGACGTCGTGACGTCATAGGGGATTCCGATCCACCCCATAGAGCTGCCTGGCACTGATTGGCCAGGCAGCGCACGGGGTCTGGGGGGGGGGGGCGGCTGCGGCGCGACGGATAGCGGCGGATCGGCGGGTAGCGGCGGCGATCGGGCACTGCACGCAGCTAGCAAAGTGCTAGCTGCGTGCAGCAAAAAAAAAATTATGCAAATCGGCCCAGCGGGGCCTGAGCGGTGCCTTCCGGCGGCATAGCCCGAGCTCAGCTCGGGCTTACCGCCAGGAAGGTTAAGGCATCATCATGCAAAGGCAGGATGCAGCATAACAGGAGGCTAATGCATTAAACAGCAATGTTTCGGGAGGACGTCCTCCCTTTCTCAAGCCTGCAATGCCTCTGACTCAATAATAAAACATCCACCTTTATATTTTAGGCTTATAAGGACGTTCTCCCGAAACATTGCTGTTTAATGCATTAGCCTCATGTTATGCTGTATCCTGCCTTTGCTTGATGATGCCTTAATAAAGAGCTTATAATACATTACGAAGACGGTGCTGGGTCATCTTCTGGTTTTCCCACTCCAGATCCCCTGCTCAGGTGGAGAACAGTCCAAGGATAGGTTCGCACACCAGCTTCTCAGTGAGCAAAAGCAGGCATGGGCAAACTCAGCCCTCCAGCTGTTACGGAACTACAAGTCCCACAATGCATTTGCCTTTGAGTCATGACTGTGGCTGTCAGACTCCTGCAATGCATTGTGGGACTTGTAGTTCCTTAACAGCTGGAGGGCCAAGTTTGCCTATGCCTGAGCAAAAGTGTAGTTTATGTCTCCATAATGCTATAATGCGTCAGACACTATGCATGACAATTGCTTTCGAGGCCACTCAGGGTCCCCTTCCTTAGGTAAGTGCAGAGAAACGTTTGTCTGCACTTATCTGAGGAAGGGGACCCTGAGTGGCCCCGAAACAATTGTCGTGCATAGTGTCTGACGCAATATGGAGGAATAAACTCCACTTTTGCTCATTGAGAAGCTGGTGTGCGAACCTATCCTTGGACTGTTTGGAATTGCATTGGATGTTGCTTAGCATCTATGGTTCAGCACCCTGACATGTAAGGCAAGGTGTGCCACTCCTAACTCTATCTCTTCACTGCTCAGGAGGAGGTGCATTTCCCTATTTGTGGTGAGGCCAAGGAGGGATCATGACTTAGCTGTTATTCTATGCCTTTCCATTGAAAAGAATGGAGGAGGCTGGCACAGACAGCAGAGGTGGGCGGGTTTATGACAGCAAACTCCCGGCAGTATTATCAGAGTGGTTGGTGAGGCCGAACAAGGAGAGACATGGACTATGTGACTGAGCAGCTATGCTGCTAAACAGTAAAACTACAAGTATTTACACTTTTTTTTAAATACTGCAGAAGAAATAAATTGTATTATTTGGGGGGGGGGGGGGCTAGTGCAAAGGAGTGGAAAATTTGAGGACGGAAAAGTGATTTAAAGGACAACTGAATTGAGAGGGATAGGGAGGCTGCCATATTTGTTTCCTTTTAAACAATACCAGTTGCCTGGCTTTCCTGCCGAACTTTGGCATCAGTAGTGGCCGAATCACACACATGAAGCAGGAATGGGGCTAATCCAATCAGAATACAGGCATAAACATCTGATATGCATGGGAAACAGATTATGACTGGTTCCGTACCAGCAGTCTCTGCCCCCTTAAAGACCAGAGACTGCTGGCACCAAAGAACGTAGCCTCCCGACGAATCGCCGCTCTCGCTGGTCACGACGCTGCCCCATCCCTGCAGGCTCCTCTCTCTGCCCTCTCTATGACGTGTGACAGCCGGTCAGGAGGCGCTTTCATTGGCTCCTGACGCTGTCTATCAATGGAAGCCAATGTGACTGACTCTCTGTGATCACGTGGTCAGGAGCCAATGAAAGCACCTCCTGACCTGCTTACAGAGCTCTGCCGTCTTATAGACAGCAGAGCGAGTGAATTGCTGTGGGTTCAGAGTGGCACGTTCGGCGGTAATGGTGGGACACATCATTCATCACGACGTTAAATCTACGTCCAGTCAGAGCGGCAGCACCACCTGCTGGACGTAGATTCATACTGCATCAGTCCGGAACCAGTTAAAAACCATTTGAGTATGAAGGTATGTGTTGGCCTACCTTCATAGAAATGTCCTACATATTGGTACAAAAGAATAAGATAATCTTGTACCCATATGTGAGTCATCTCTATGATGGTAGACCAACACGTCATTCTCAAATGGGGTTTAGAAGTTGTCTTTACTTCTGAGCGCCTCTAGTCAGTATCTGTTTCCCGGTCTTAGTTACCCCTGTTGGGGAGGTGGGTTACTTTTATGATTTATCATAAAGTTTTTGGGGAGCAGCGACCATGGGGATGGTATTTTTCCAAATGCAAGTATCAGAGGTTGTATAAACAGGAAGTTGTGTCAGAGGCTAGAGAGAGGAACATCTACGCTAGAGTGCACGGAAGGTATGTATCTGCGGCTGCCCCGCCGCCTGCATACACAAACTATTCAACGCTGGAGGGGAGAGCCCGAGGTGAGGGGGGAGGGGACCGTCCGGCCTCCCCCCGCCGAAGTGCAGCATGGCTTTCTCCTCATGCTGCGTCCCCTCCAGCCCCCCAAAACTGCCCTAAGTGGGCCCACGAGGGGGGGGGGGGGGGCATAGGACCTTGTTACGCCCCTGGCATATGGCTAAAAGTATTAAGAGGAACTGTAGTGAAAATAACTTAATGAATAAAATTGCTTATTGTTTACAATATTCATTTATGGATTATTTAATCAGTGTTTGGCCATTGTAAAATCTTTCCGATTTACATTCTGAACTGTATCTCTGGTGGTGACATCTTTAGTTCTGCCAGGTGATCTGTACGGAATGTTCGTTACTGAGAGTTCTATGCACAGAAGGAGATGCAGCTCGATTGGCAGTCGGAAAAAGCCGTTATTTCCCACAATGCAACGAGGTTCACAGAAAGGAAACTGTCAGGCCCATGGTCATGACATCACACTGTGGGAGGTGTTTGACTATCAGCCATACAGACCCCCCCCCCCCTTCTCCCGATGATCTATTTGAGAAAAGGTAACGATTTCTGGTGGGGTGAAGTTCAATCCTCGGTTGCAGTTCCTCTTTGAAGGCAGATGATCAGCAGCACTGCCAGGCAATCTGCGTTGTTTAAAAGGAAATAAATATGACAGTTTCCATAGCCCTCTCCCTTCAGTGTAACTGTAGTGCTACAAAAATTTTTTTGCAAAAGTGATCAAAATCCCCCTCACAATTTATGCGACAGGACAAGCTATGCTACAGCTGGATTCATTGCTACATATGAAAGTGGAGGCTGATGTGGAGCAATATGTGAAAAAAGGGAAGCTTATGCAGAAGGGAGCTGAGAGAGGTGCTACAGTACAAGGAGGATAAACAGGGAAGAGGGGCTGCACATGGAATGGGAGGTGCGTTGCTGCACTTGGAAGGGGAGCCATAACATACTTGGCCTAGGGACAGAAAAAGTATACATTTGGACTTGCCTCTTCCACTTATCCATCATTAGGAGCCCTCGAATCTGCCAGATAGACTTACTGGAATATAATGTGAAATTCGTAGCCATTGTTTTGCTTATTTTGCCTCTTCCCATAATCCTTTTCTACTTTGGCCTTCAAGCCATAGTACTTAGATGGCCTTTAGTTAATAAGGCAAAACCTATTGTACAAATTGCAGTAACAACAGCCAGTCGGTTACTACATTTCATTGGTCGTCCTCACTAAACTGCTGATGGTGGTTGGATTAAAGTTGCTGTGGGTCATTGCACATAACTGCTCCGTAAACCATATTAATAAACAAAAGTAATTCATTTGATATGTTCCTGAGATTCAAAGGGGGATTCCTGTCTCTGCTTTGTTCAATATTAGCTAATATTTATCATTAACCCTATTAAATATACTAATGAGGTAAGCCTTATATTATACAATAATATGTTGCTTATTTGAGCGTATATTCCCAGAATCCCTTTCTGCTTTGACATGCTAGGATTCACACATGCTTACATGTTAATACAGGAAATATGTGATAGCAATTTTATACAGCTATATACCCATATAATACACCTATAAAAATACATTTCTATTAGACTCTTTGCATATAGGTCAGTTGTTTTTTTTTCTTTCTTTTTTTCCGCTAACCATTTTATATAGGATGGCTACCATTTTTTTCTTAGCACTACATACTTCATATGTGTGGCTTGATTGGTTACACCCTGTGGATATTGGTTCATGACATTCCTATTCCTCATAAGACTGGATGCAATTATTGTGGCTCCCCCTAGTGGGTCAGAAGCTGCATATCCATTGTAGCTCTGCATATACTCATATATATATATTTGTATACATACAGTCAGCCTCCCCCACAACCAGTGTGTGAATAGAACATTCCAGGGAGGAGATATGTCCCAGCCAATGGGAGTTCAGAGTCGGAGTCATGTGTTGGAATCCAAGCATAAAACTTCTGTGCAAAAAGCACTTCGTAGAGGTCAGAAGTTCTGATAAAGGACTAGTTCATCTGATGTAGGAGGGAGGGGCAAGTTAGCCCATCTCCTCAGGTACAATATTGAGGATGACGTCTTCATTTCCCCTGCGTACCACAATAGACAAAGTCTCACTGTTCTTCACAGCCTCGCTGACCTCCTCTGTGGTACTCACTGTTCTCCCATTTATGCTGATAATCACATCATGATCCTTCATTCCCGCACTGCAAAGGGAATCAAAATAAAACATGGAATTAGGCATACCTCCCAACTTTTTGAGATAAGAAAGAGGGACACTTAAGCCACACCCCCAACACACCCCCTCGTCATTCATACCATAGAGATTTCATAAGAAAATATGTTGTTTTGTAATTCAAATCACACTGGTTCTTTCTAGCCAGGTTTATTTTCCTTCATATCAATATATGAAAATAAGAAATATATCAATTTAAAGGGGTTTTGTGGCCCTTTTTCAAAATGCAATTTAAATGAAGAGATATGTTTTTTTCAAAGTACAAATCTTTTTTCCCTTGTCTTGTTTAGAAACAGCTGTGCTGTCTCTCTCCTGCTGCTTTCTAATTATTTGTCTAGTTAAACGAATATTGTGCTGCAGGAAGAGGCAGACAATACAGCAGCTGTTCCTCCCTGCTACCTGCCTCTCCCTCCCCTTGCTGCACATCATCTGATGAGTCATCCCTGACCTTTCTGTGAGCTCCAGCTAGCAGGGGGAAGATCTGCCTCCCCCCAGTGAGGCTGACAGCAGGCAGGAGATCTGCCTCCTGTGGCTTCAGCTCAGCTCAGCTCTCGTGCACAGCAGTACAGGGAGACTTTGTACTGACCCGGAAGCAATTACATCGTAGCCATCTTGCCCAAAGGTTTTAATGTTATATTTTATTAAGTTATTTATTGGCAGTGGGGATCGGCGAAAATAGGAGAAATGAAGAGGGGGAATAACGGGGGAAACAGTAATATGTTTATTTGAATGTGCTGTAAATTCATCACAGACCTTCTTTAACCAGTTCACCCTATCTGGACGACTATGCTCATCCAGCTAGGCACTGCTGCTGTTGCTGCCTGGTGCGCGCAATCGGGCTCGCTCCCGCCGCCCGCTGTTAGCCCCCCGATCAGTGAATGGGAATATAATTCCCATTCACCGATCTAACTTCCCCGCAGAAAAAAACAACGCTTTCTATTCAGAGAGCGCGGTATTTCTGCCCCCAGGAAACTTCACCGTCTTCTTTCTAGTTCCTGGATGCGAGATCGTTCGCATTCAGGACTTTTTTGACTGTGGCCATCTTGTGGCCAAATAGTAAACTGCACTCACACACATTTTTTATTAAACAATTACATTATTTTTCAATAAAAATTGTTTCCCTCCCAAACCCAAAATTACCCAAATATATTTTTTAATAAAAAAAAAAAAATTACAATAAAAAAAACAAAAACAACATAAATAGTTACCTAAGGGTCTGAACTTTTTTTAAATGTGCATGTCAAGAGAGTATATTATTATATTATTTTAAATTATAAGCTTGTAAATAGTGATGGACACAAAAAAAATAAAATATTGGCGCTATAAATTGTGATAGGGACATAATTGAAATGGTGTAATAAGCGGGACAAATGGGCAAATAAAATACATTAGTTTTAATTACGGTAGCGTATATTAATTTCAAACTATAATGGCCAAAAAATGAGAATTTTTTTTTTCATTTCTTTCTTAATCTTCCTGTTAAAATGGATTTTGAAAAAAATAATTCTTAGCAAAATGTACCACCCAAAGAAAGCCTAATTAGTGGCGGAAAAAAACGAGATATAGAACAATTCATTGTGATAAATAGTGATAAAGTTATTGGTGAATAACTGGGAGGTGACCGTGGCTCGGATGCATGAGGTTTTCGACACTGGTGCTGAACCGGTTAAAGGATGGGAATGCTAAATTTGAGTCAGATGAACACATTTTTCTGCAGGGGCGTTGCTAGAATCCTATGCAATCCGGGGCACCAGATGGGGGTAGGAAAAAAATGGACGTGGGAATTCAGTGAGTGGGCATGGCGCCAAATGTACATGAACTTAGGAGCTGTGTAACCTAAAGATAATAAGCCTGTCCAGCAAAATGTTGGATGGAGCCCCTATCCTTTCATAAGATAGTTTACTATCAGCATAGGCATAGAGTAAAGATGCATACACACATTCAATTTTGATTGGTCAATCACTGACCAGTTTTACCAGCCCCATGTAGTATGAGGGCCAACAGACTTTGATTACTATGAACAAAGCTGAGCTCTCGTAATACCTAGAAGTAGTAAAATTGGCTGATCAAAATAGTATGTGTGTACCAGGCTTTACAGCTAATACTGTACATACTGGAGGTGGAAGGGATAGGACACAATACAGCTGGTTTACAATCAGTAAAGGCACAGAGTAACAGCTTATAATGTACATACTGGGGGTAGAAATTAGCGACATACAGTACAGTGAGTTTACTATTAGTATAAGTACAAAGTAACACCTTATACTGTACATACTGGAGGTAGCAGAGACTAGTACATGCTACAGCTAGTTTAGCTTTGTCTGGAGTCTGTTCTCTCCCTCCATGGAAGGCTACTGCTCACCATCAGCCCCACACTCCATTCAAACACTGCTGGGAGGCGGAGCTACAGTGTGGCCGCATCAGCAGCAGGCGAAGGGGGAGAGTGGCTTATTACAACGGGCATCCTGGCCGCTGCGCTGCAAGCAGGGGGAGCAGAGAGCGGCAGCACCATGCCCCCGCTTCGGTTTGGGGCACCACAATGGGCACTACGTGCCCTGAGGTTTGGGGCACAGTGGGCAGAGATCCGGAGCATGAGCCCCAGATCTTCAACCCTAAAGACAAGCCTGTTTTTCAGTAGAAAAAAAATATATATATATACATAGATCTGTATACCAGTCCTGAAAGTGGGACAAATGAGGAAGAAAGAGGAAAGAGGATTTGGTTGCCAAAGAGGGACTGTCCCTCTAAAAAAGGGACAGTTGGGAGCTATGGAATTAGGGGGACCAGGCAGACATTAAAGCAAACTTGTGAGATCCACAGAAGAAAAGTGTAGATACCCATATACAGTATATACAGTATATTGGGTGAAGTGGCGGTGATCACACAGTGTGAGGAGCTCCGCGTGCCACAGGAATTCTACAAGTGGTCGGGACTTAAGGACAGTCCTGTTGTCACTTGAACCAGTGAACATTGGGCTTTCTTATGGACTAAGCGCATTCTTTGGAAATCACTTTAGGGCAAAAGATTATCTGCAGATTCTAGCAAAGTTATTGGCTGGAAAAAGAAATACATGTATGGCCGGCCTTAAAGAGACTCTGAAGTCTCGTTTTTCACCTCTTTTCTTCATATACTCCTCTTCTGCATGAATGCCCTAATAGATTCGCCCCATCCCCGCAGTAGATGGGTGATTTATTGCTGTTTTTACAGCCCTGCAAACCTCCGGAGCTTCTCTTCCTGGAGGGGCAGAGCTTTCAGCTGCAGCTCTGCCTCCTCTGCAGTCAATCTCTGCTGTTCGCCGCCTCTCCCCGTCCCTCTCAGTTTTCTTTCACTGAAAGGGGCGGGGAGGAGGTGGAGATTCGCGGAGATTGATTGCAGAGAGGCTGAGCTACAGCTCAAAGCTCAGCCTCTCCAGGAAGAGAAGCCCTGCATGTCAGGGCAGCATAATCAACGACCTGCAAAGTCGTAGAACTTTGCAGGTCAATTAAACAGCAATAAATCACCCATCTGCCTCGTGAATGCGGCGATACAAGGGGGGCATTCATGCTGAAGTGGAATTTATGAAGAAAAGAGGTAAAAAAAAACGAGATTTCAGAGTCTCTTTAAGCCTAGTACACACCTTCAGTTTTAATCACTGACCGACTTTACCACCTCCATGTAGTATGAGAGGTTACCTTCACAATATGTTCATAATATTCAAAATCTGACTTTCATACTACATGGAGGTGGTAAAATTGACCAACCATTGGCCAGTCCAAATTGTATGTGTGTGCCAGGCTTTAGAAAGATGAGCAGCTTCACAAAATCACTTTATCACATTGTAGCATGACACACACAAGAGGTTCCTCACCTGGCTGCCGCAGCTCCTGGGATGACCTCGAATACATACACTCCCGAATTGACATCAGGGAAATCTTTATCCCTCATCTTAAGTTCTTGGATCAGACTGAAAGATAAACATTCAAATATCAGTGATATCAGTGTGACCATCTGCCTCCTATAAGTATATCTCATCCTTACATGTTGTGCTCCCCACCCCATACCGGCCCTTCTGTAGTATGGCAGTAATTTATTAGGGCCAATAGTCCTGTTACATTAGTGGTCGCAAATGACCATCCATTTTATTTCCCCCTAAACTTAAGGAGACTCCGAGCACCTCTCATGGGCATGCTTTTAAGCCAGACGACCTCTAAGAAAGTCGTGCTATGACCCCTCTGGAGGAGCCTCTTGCAATGGCCATGCGTGTCACTTCCTCTTCTTGCTTCATTCAGTGATGCACTTCTCTAACAGAGAAGACAGGGGTGACATAGCTATAGTTATAACATAGCCAAGATGGCAGCCGCGTTTTTTAAATTGATATCAAACGAAAACGATTCAGGCATCAAATGAAAGAGGAGAGCACAAGCTACAGAAAGGTGTGCATATTTAAGTACTTTGCAGTACTGGTCGGAGTCTTAACCACTTGAAGACCACAGGCTTACATCCACCTAGTGACCAGGCTATTTTTTACAATTTAGTGCTCTGCAGCTTTAATAGCTTGCTGCAGAGCCATACTACTGTACTTAGCACACAAGTGATTCCCCCTCCCCCATTCTGCCCACCAACAGAGCTTTCTGTTGGTGGGCTCTGATCGCTGCTGCAAGGTTTGCTCTTTTTTATTAATTTATTTGTTTGTTTGTTTGTTTGTTTTTATTAAAAATTACTATTTTTTTTTTCAGCCCTCCTTTTCTCCCCCCGCCAGCCAATCACAGCGATCCTCTCTCATGGGCAACAACCATCGGCGCGCACGATCCCCTGCAGAAACCAGCCCCAGGATTTGATGCCTTTTAGCAGTAGGCGGTCCTGGGGCTGCCACCTTCCTGACACCTATCGGCGTTAGGCGCCGGGAAGGGGTTAAAGGAATACCCATGAGAGTCCCTTTAAAAAAGGCATTTCCTTACTTAACAATAACTTAGAACTCATCATCATTTCTTATAAGTCATCTTGCCTTATTGGTTTTTAATCTCTGTATAATCATGTGAGAAGAAGCATTCTGTTGCATAAAATCAGTGCAGCTGTCATCCAGAAGCCTACTTAGTGAACAGAAGCAAGAGCTCTTTTCTTAAACTCTAGCTAGAATACTTCTCCTTCTGTATAAATGGCATGTGAGGCCACATCTGGAGTATGGGATACAGTTTTGGGGACCTCACTATAGAAAAGACATTTACATACTAGAACAGTAGAACCAGTACAAAGAAGGGCAACTAAATTAATCAGAGGGATGGAAGATCTCACTTACCAAGAAAGGCGGGACAAACTGGGTTTATTTAGCTTGGAAAAAATATGCCTAAGGGGTGACCTGATTGAAATATATAAATATATCACAGGGCAATACAAAAGGTTGGCAAATCAGCGATTTTGTCTCTATCCTTGCACAAAGGACCAAGGGACATGATCTGTGTATGGAAGAAACAAGTTTTGCCATCTGTATAGGAAGGGGTTCTTTACATGGTGAGTGATTACAATGTGGAATATTTGACTACAGGAAATAGTTATGGCAAATTCTATATCTGTATTTAAAGGAGGCTTGAAAGTTTTCCTTGCATTGAATGACATCTAGGGCAATAAAGGCTAGGTAATTCCCAGCAGAGCTGATCCAGGAATTTTATCTGACCGCCACCTGGAGTTGGGAAGATTTTTTTTTCCCTTTTAAAGGCCACTTCCCTGGTAGTCCTGCTGATCTATTTGGCTGCAGTAATGTTAGAATAACACCTAATCTGCTGCATGCTTGTTCAAGGTCTATGGCTAAATGTATTAGAGGCAGAGGATCAGCAGGGCAGCCAGGCAGCCAGGCCACTGGTATTGCGTAAAAGGAAATAAATATGGCAGCCTCCATATCCCTCTCGCTTCAGTTGTTCTTAAAAGGTTAATTTGGTCCAGCTTTAAGAGTTTTTTGCCTTCCTCTGGTTTAACTGGGATATGTAAGGGTGCAGAAAAGAAATTAACCTAATTTTTTTTATTTATTTATGTATTTATTTATTTTATTGACTTGGTTGGACTTGATTAGTGGATGTCTTTTTTAACCAAACAAACTATGTAACTATTCAATTTTCCTAATTTTACTTAAGGCTGCCATACGCTGGTCGATTGCCACCAGATCGACCAGCAGATACATCCCTCTGTGATCAAATCTGATCAAAGAGGGATCTATTGGCTGCCTACATTGCAAACAGATTTTGAATCGATTTTACTATGAAACCGATTCACAATCTGTGGAGCTGGAGGGCGCTCTACTGTTTAAACTTCCTGTGGGGACAGGAAGTAAGTGAAGCCAGCCGGAGCCCAGCGCAGGCAAGTGACCTCGGGGACAGCGGGGATACGCGCCGGTGGAACAGGTAATGTATTGCCGCTAGCTTCGGTCGTTGGACATTCGAACGCCGCTATCGACGCACTCCCGACCTGCCGGCGATCGAGCAAAATCTTCCGCAGGGACAGATTGAGGGGAACGATCGATTTCGGACGGAAATCGATCGTTCGGTCAGCGTTTGCGCAACGATTTCACAGAAGATTCGATCACAGTGATCGAATCTCCTGTATATCGGCGGGAAAATTGTTAAGTGTATGGGCCTCTGTAGGTAGTCCAGGGCATGTTTAGGGGGAAACCAATTCACTTTACAGTTTGTTTCTGGGAGGTGGAAGGGAGCCTAAGTGTCTGGAGGAATCCTATGCAAACAGAAGGCACAAACATCCACACAGATAGTACTAGCCATTTCACTACTGTCAAGCGTATGATATCACAACTAACAACCCTGTACAGTATCCAGAGGGGAAACTAAATGAAATGATTACCCTGTTGACAGCTGTAACATTCTCACTCCCATGTACTTCTTTTTTTGAAGGGACTTCCCTGAAAAGCCAAGAGAAATGTTATGAGTAATATTATTATTTGTTTGGATTTATATAAGCTCCAGTATCATTCACACAATATACATTTTTGTCCTCTTTTTATACAATCCCTTTGTATTGGCACCTCTGTCTGTCATAATCCAACAATGTGTGGGTGGTTTTGCACTTGGTTGGCCATGGCCTTTAACCTTGTCTGGGGTGCAAAGACTTGTGTGGAGAAATTGGCAGCGCTCCTAATCAGGTTGCATCTGAAATGACTACCAACAGAGGTGTGCAGAGAGCCTAAGAGGCTAAATACAAACCATGTATTCACAACATATGCAAACTATGCACTAAACCCTAAACTCAGATTAAAACAGAATTTAAACTGAAATAGCTCATGGATGCAGCTGGCCATAACTAAACTTACATTTCTATACAGCAGGAGGAGGTGGCAGCGCTTCTCAGGCTGCATCTGATTGACTAACTTTATGGATGTGCAGAACCTAAATATAGGTAGGTTACACAACTTGCACACATATGCGCACTGACATCAGCCATGCTTACCAATTGCAATTGAGCTTGATCTCTAACTAAACATATGTTTCTGATTTGAAATGTTTATTGCACTTTATGAATAGCAACTTTTTATGTTGCCCCTGACGAAGCCCCTATTTTAAGAGGTGTGAAACATGATGGGTTATTTGGAGGGGTAGTAACGTGTATATTACTAATATTTCATTTGCTGGAATAACGGAGGGAAGTCTAACAGCACCATGGTGTCCAACTCCATACCAACCTTGACTGTTAGGTGAATTAGAACCCCCTCCAGCTATCCATGTTTTCAATCACCAATATTTTGTAGATTGAGTCTAAAATCAGATCCACTTGTTATTAGATTAATATTAAAAGGTATGTTTTTAACATATACTGTATCCAACAAGTGACATTATTTGAGAACCTAATTTTCAGGTTATGTTAAGAGGCATGCTGGGAACATTCCTAAATACAGTACTCAATCATTATAAGCATAAAGCATAGATATTTGCTTACAGAGCAGAAAGCTGAGACAAGGAGAGAGTGGTCTATGGTATGGGGTCAAAGCAGGAGAGAAATAGAGACAAGGGACAACAAGATGGGAGAGAGGCAGAGAGTAACTACTAAGTAGTATCAACCAGTTTGCTTCAGATGGTACTTCTAGGTACTCACTATTGATTTGGTATAAGCTTTTTCTTATCTTAAATGGTTACA
Source organism: Hyperolius riggenbachi (assembly GCF_040937935.1). Taxonomy (NCBI): domain Eukaryota; kingdom Metazoa; phylum Chordata; class Amphibia; order Anura; family Hyperoliidae; genus Hyperolius; species Hyperolius riggenbachi. Next base: position 93,715,028 of record NC_090648.1, read on the forward strand.
CTTCCATACCTTTAAGTTGACGGTCGTGTGCTTCAGCCAAGAACTGCCTAATACGATCAGATGGAATGGCAAATGATATCCCTGCTGTCACTTTTAAGGTGTTTATTCCTATGACCTCACCATCCTGTAAACAGAGAAAGAGAAATAGGAATATTTCAGCATCCTTCTGACATTTTGGTACAATTTCCAAAGAGTCAGTGGCACATACTGTATGCAATTCACTTTTTCTCCTAGGTGATATTTTCACACTTTGTAATTAAAATGCCTTTTAAACCACCAGCGAGCGAGAAACTACTCAAAATAATTTTAATAGTACTTTGTCATCTACTTTTTGGTACTTTTTCAATTGCAAAGTGTTGAAAAGTTATTCTAAATAGAAGCTGAAGAACAATCTCCTAGGAGAAAGAAATACACCTCACCCCTCTGTAGGAGCTGCTGAAATACAATAAATGCTGTGCTCACATGTGTTTACAAAGCAAGCTAGATATGACAGTGCAGTTTCTAGGTGAGGAAAAAAAAGAGCATGAGAGGAAATGACATCAGGATTGCCTTCAGTCAGAAGTAAAGATGGAAAATGCCTGGAACAGTTTTTTCTTTATTTACTATATACGTTACATACAATTCACTGAACTCAAAACATGGACAGTACAATACATATGTTAAGTAAGGAGAACAAGTATTTATTTACTTATATACATGTTTTTTCCTGGGATAGTATGGCTGTTCCTGCAAAATCTATATTAAAAATGGGAGCAAAATCATTTGAGATAATGAAGGGTGAAAATGCTGCAGGGATAGATTCCAGCTCCACGCTATATCTCCATGGAGAAACTAATATTTTGCTGTATGTGGATTCCTTTAAGAAATAAAAAAAAAAAAGCAGTGCTACTCGTCCCGGCTAACTAAAGCATCAGCACAGAACCTTCTGCCTGCGCTTGTGTCGTAATCTGATGGTCGGTGTTGTCAAGCCGGTTTTGTGAGAGTGATCAGTTAAAAGGTATAATCTGAGATGGAGCAAACACCTGGGATGGAATGTGCAAGAAGAAACATGCGGTCCAGCAGCCATTTATCATGTCAGATGTTTGACAGCATAAGCACAGCCACTATATGAAAGCTGGGCTATTACTGTAATGAGAATACTAATGATATCTATCCTGTTAAGAGGTCCTCAGTGCTAGCATAGGCTTCTTGCCTCATTACATAACCACATGCTGCACTTAACCACTTAAGGACCGCAGTGTTAACAGTACTGTGTTCAAGCGGACCTGAACTCAGAACTTCGTCTCTGCTCTAAAAGATAAGCAACAGCATAATAGCCCTTAAAGAAAAAACATTTATTTGCTATAGCTGATATACATTCTACAATAGATTTGCAGTGTGTATACTTCCTGCTTTCATGGAAGCAGACATAAAGTTAACATTTTATGTTTACAAATTAGATGCTCTGCCAAGGCAGTCAGCTGACACAGCTGAAAGATCAAATTACACTTGTGATTAGTCACAGATGAGGGGGAATTAGACAGTCTAAAGTCTCTAAATACATACAGGGGGCATTTCTTTATTTTTTTTCCTTCTGTCCTGTGCAAGAATTCAGGTCTACTTTATCAGAGAAGAGATACTCTTTCATCATGGCAGTTCATAGATCCCAACTGTCCCTTTTTTTGGAGGGACAGTCCCTCTTTGGGAGCCATGTCCCCCTGTCCCTCTTTCTTCCTCATTTGTCCCTCTTTTAGAACTGATGTACAGATCTGTGTAAATATATGTACTTTTCAACAAACAAATGTGTTTAAATTACTCTAAACTTTATTCCCATCCTTTCAATTGATAATTTCTTATTTTTAAATGTTAATATGAAGGAAAATGAACAAGGATAGAAAGGACCAGAGTGGTTTGAATTATAAAACAACATATTTTTCTTATTAAATCTTTATGGAATGAATGACTAGGAGTGTGGTGGGGGTGTGTTTAGAGGTGTAGCAGGGGTGTGGCTTAAGTGTCCCTCTTTCTCATCTCAAAAAGTTGGGAGGTATGGCAGTTCATTCCATTGAAGCCAATAATGATTCCTGTTCACAACGATCCAGACCATTATCTTTACATTTTACACCCATACCATAGAGCTCCACCCCCTCCTTGCCCTACATGTACTTTTCCATAATGTACCCCTAGTGCCGGATTTACAGCTCAGGAGCCTATAGGAACAAGCGTTCTGGCGCTCTAAACTCTGCACCTCAACTCAGGCCACACCCCCATATTAGGAAGTCATCCCTCCTCCCCTGACTAGGTAGCTAGTTTTTCCTCATTATTTGGTAACCCTATTAACCTAGGTAGTAGATGTGCCCCCCCAGTATAGAGAGCCAGATTTGCTCGCACCCCTGTATTAAGTAGCCCCCCCAATATTTAGGGGGAAATTTGGGTAGGGTTGCCGCCTCTCCTACATAAGGCGCATGTAGGCACGGGCCTTCAGTGCCTTATGGTAAATCTAGCCATGACCACTCCCCAGCATCCTGTGCCTATAAATGTCCTAGCATGAGTTTACACTTCCTTCTTTCTTGTCACTACATATACCCTGCATACAATATTACTCCCCAACATCCTCACCCTAAGTATATTGTGCTTTACTACTCCCCACTGCTCCATGCTTGTGTACACCCTCTATAAGACAAGGGAATACGTAGTAGATGCTTTTTGGACAAACGCAGTGCAAAGCAAGTCTGGAGATATTCTTTGAGATTCACCATCAACAGTGTTTAATTTTGCTGTACAGACTCTATAAAGCTGTGGACAAGGGCTTGAATAAGGACAAAAACTTTTTATATTGGTATGAGGCTGACGATATTTAAACTCTTTCTCAGCCTATATAGCCGAACTTGTGAACTCAGAATTTACGATACCTCATGTCAGTCCAACTCCCAGGTCTGTGAGCATGGTGTATGTAAACAAGGATTCTTATCTCAGCTAACAACCTCCCACCCCATTTGGGTGTTTTGTTTCACTTAAGGCATCTTAATGACATGTATTTATGCTTGAAAAAAATATCTGTTTTCCCTTTTGATGTTGCATGTATAAAGCTGTCTGTACCACCAGCCTGCAAACTAACAGGATATAAGCCCGATGAAGGCGGCAAGGCCGAAAGCGTGTTTATTCTTATTCATTTTTAGTTAGCCAATAAATGGTATCATCCTGATTTAAAACCTTTAGACTCTATAAAGGCAATTTATATGTACAGAAAACAGATGACCGTGACATAAACAAGACCTCACCACTAGATGGCCCAGCAGCCTCACAGCTGAACATTTAAAACTGTACATGAATAAAAATAGCGCAACAAGGTTGATCAGCGCAACACCAGGCCGCCTCCGAATGGCCTCCATCAGAGATGCGCTGAGCCCCCCCAGGAACTACAAACGCACCTTGAACCCAAACAGAAGCTCTGCATATACACCAAAAGCATGGCTGTTAAGTGGGAGCAGCTGACAAAAAACGAATTACACTAGTACATAGCAAGGAAATGAGCAGCGCTACTTAAAAACAGACTAGTGCCTACCTGCAAAAGAGTGCAAGCCCCACTTGTGGGGTCGAATACACACCGAGCATACACGTGACCTGTCTACCACTAGAGGAGGATGTTGGTTTCCATTAACAGCTTGCATGCAACCTATTAAGTACTCGTCCCTCCCACACTAACTAAATCCTAACCTATTGTATAGTGTTAGGCCCCTCCCATGGAGGATTGACTTCTTCGCAGTGGGAGGGACGAGTACTTAATAGGTTGCATGCAAGCTGTTAATGGAAACCAATATCCTCCTCTAGTGGTAGACAGGTCACGTGTATGCTCGGTGTGTATTCGACCCCACAAGTGGGGCTTGCACTCTTTTGCAGGTAGGCACTAGTCTGTTTTTAAGTAGCGCTGCTCATTTCCTTGCTATGTACTAGTGTAATTAGTTTTTTGTCAGCTGCTCCCACTTAACAGCCATGCTTTTGGTGTATATGCAGAGCTTCTGTTTGGGTTCAAGGTGCGTTTGTAGTTCCTGGGGGGGCTCAGCGCATCTCTGATGGAGGCCATTCGGAGGCGGCCTGGTGTTGCGCTGATCCACCTTGTTGCGCAATTTTCAATTTTCGATTTTATTTGATTAGCCGCACCCAGGCTATGCATATACATAGGTTAGGATTTAGTTAGTGTTAGGCCCCTCCCATGGAGGATTGACTTCTTCGCAGTGGGAGGGACGAGTACTTAATAGGTTGCATGCAAGCTGTTAATGGAAACCAACATCCTCCTCTAGTGGTAGACAGGTCACGTGTATGCTCGGTGTGTATTCGACCCCACAAGTGGGGCTTGCACTCTTTTGCAGGTAGGCACTAGTCTGTTTTTAAGTAGCGCTGCTCATTTCCTTGCTATGAATAAAAATAGGCTTTGCAAGCTAATTGCAGTACAGATGTAACAACAAGTAAAATAAGGACTTGCATGATGTTTTTTCTTTTGTCACATGTGGGAATTTTAGTTGATAACGGACATTTCTGGCCTCTGTGTGGGGTCTAGATGAAGTGTCTCAATTACTGAGTGTAAGTGAGAATGAATGTCTGTACTTCTATAATGTCATTGAGCAGCGACTGCTTTAGAGCTGGTTTACACTTGGATCGCAAAATGCAATTTTTTGGCAATTTGTGATTTCCATTCAAAAGAGTGAGAATCACGTCCCAATCGCCCTCACAATGCTGCATGCATTGTGTTTGGGATGTTACTGTGTGCAAATCGCAAAAACTGCAGTGAGAATGATCCCATAGGGATACATTTGCACAGCGCTTTTGCTGATATCCGGGGCCACAGTGTGAACCAGCCCTTCCACTTTCATACAAAATTTTGTGGGCTTAATATATGAAAGTGTTCTAAAGGGAAATGTTCTTGTTTCCCAAAATAATTTTCATACAGGCTTTGGATTTCTCATTATTTCTCAACTGAATATGAAACTGTTCTTTACTTCAATTTTCTGAAAGCGCAAAACTGTTGTTACTAAATAAGGAGCGCGAACAAAAAACTGTTTAGTTTTCACACCTTGCAGAACTAGAGTGCTGGGAGTAAACCCTGCTAAGGACACTAACTGAATGGTGTTTGTATGTAAATCTTATAGAACCTAGCTTCTCAATGTGTGGTATGCGTACCCCAGGGGGTACTTCTGATGGCTCCAGGGGGTACTTGGGGTACTTGGGCTTGATATACCTAACCAAGAATAACAAATTTATAAAGTGATAAATCTTATTTCAACAACACAAAATTAGTATTTTAGCTAATTAAAAGCAATAGTAAATGCTTGGAATTTGTTTAGAACAAACTATCATGTACTAGGATTAAATATATATATATTTTTAAGGGATACTTATGATTCGGGGGTACTTGGTGAGTACAGGGTTTTAAAAGGGCTACATACCAATAAAACATTGAGAAACACTGATATAGAACACAAAAGAACACCAAACAGTATTTAACTTATTTTCATTCATAGAATCTGTTCATGCGTTCACATTTTTAACTTTCATTTATTAAGTATTAATATTGGGAAAAAAAAGTAACACAGGCAGGCAAGTAAAAATTGTAAAAAAGTATTTTAGAGGGCAGCATCAATATTCTCTAAGGATAGGTTTCTGTAAAGAGGATCCGTTTTAAAAGGACATTTTCACCTTAGGGCCAGATGACAAGTATACAGCTACCCCATTTTTACTTATTTCAAGTAATTTACCTGTTCTTTATATACAGAGCATTGAATACTCACCAAATTCACCAAGGGTCCACCAGAATTTCCATACTGTGAGAAAGAAAATAACACAACACATAATTATATATATAAAAAAAAAAACAAGGTTAATTACCCCTCCCCCCCCCCCCCAAAAAAAAACGCAGAAAAAATGCAAGTAAAAATCGGAATTGGAATCGCATGCAGTGTGCAGGGAGCCTAACATAGCATGTTAAAAACAATTAAATTTTTCCATCTTCTCATGCCTACAGCCTATTCATTTCCCAGATCTCTTTAATACAAATAGCAGATAGCTGTTTCAGACTAGGTTGACCTTCATCGGTGCAAGGAATGGACTGATATGGCTCTATGAGTAAAACTTGCAAGATAAGAGTTGTAGACTAGAGTACTCATTTAATTCACAGAGAATCAAAATCACTGAGATTTTATAAAGGGCCTGAAAAAAACTGCCTGGGATACGAATGGGGGACCCAACACTGCAAGGCAAGAGTGCTAATCACTACACCAGCGTGCTGCCCACAGTTATGAAGACTGAATAAGGCACAGTTATGGTTGCAACCTCTGCACCCCCTATTACTTTATCACTATGAGCTCCTCAATCAGCCTTCTTTTTTCCCCTTCACTATAGAGGTTAAGGAAATAAATGAGTGATGGAGTTAAAGAGATTGAGGATTCAGGCTTTTGTATAGAGATCACAGCTCCTGGCCAATGGGTGAACCACCTATATGAAACATAAAGGTCAATACAATACAATACAATAACATTTGTAAAGCGCTTTTCTCCCATAGGACTCAAAGCGCATAGCTGTGTCTCAGATTAATACAGGGTTGCAGGCTGGGTTGTGTTACAGAGGAGATAGTCAGATGTTCATGAATGCCAGACTCAGGGCCCGTTTCCACTATTGCGTTGCAGAATCGCCGGCGAATCACCGCAGGCGAAATCGCATGCGGGTGCGATTCCGCATGCGTTTTTTGCCACGATTTCGCATAGGTTAGGGTAATGCGATTTTAACCATGTCACTGCCTGTGTGAATTAACATGGGTACCTATGCGAAATCGCATGCGAAATCGCGGCAAAAAACGCATGGGGAAAACGCATGCGATTTCCCTATTAAATACATTGCGTGCGATTCGCCTGCATTCCACACGCAGGCGAATTCTGAGGGCCCTACCATGCACATTTTTTCTGCACAGAAAAACGTTCAGGAAAACGCACAAGTGGAAACAGTCCCATCCACTTGTACTGGCTGTGCGAATCCGCATGCGGGCAACGCATGCGGATTCGCGATAGTGGAAACGGGCCCTGAAGAGGTAGGTTTTCAGTTTAGACTTAAATGCTTCCAGGGATGGAGCTGTCCTGATTGGGTGTGGCAGGGAGTTCCAAAGTGTAGGGGCAGCATGACAAAAGGCTCTGTCTCCAAAGGTTTTGAGGTGGACTCTGGGGGTGACCATGGTGTTACGTCCTTTTGATCTAAGATTGTGGGGGGTGTGATGTAGTTGCAACAAGTCCTTCAGGTATCCAGGGCCCAGATTGTGCAAGGATTTGAATCTCAGTAAGCCAATCTTAAACAGAATTCTCCATTTTATCGGTAGCCAGTGGAGTGAGCACAGGGTTGGTGTTATGTGGCAATGGCGAGGTTGGCTCAATTTCCTCTCTTTAGGCACAACCAACATCTTCAGTTACAAAACACCACCTGGCGTAAAATATAACATAATCAAACTATTGGATTATCTCTCTCACTGCCCACTGAGCTGAACCTACTACTGTGACTGTGTAGTCAATCTAGCCTGTTATTATGAGGAGACAGTAATCAGATCACTACCATGATCCTTTTACTTCACATGTATCCACTGGAACTTAAAGAGGAACTTTAACCCAGGATTGAACTTCATTCTAATCAATCAGTAGCTGATACCCCCTTTTCCACAAGAAATCTTTATCCTTGCTCGAATAGATCATCAGGGGGGTCTGTATAGCTTATATTGTGGTGAAACCCCTTCCACAGTGTGAGGTCATGACCATGGTCCTGACAGTTTGCTGTCTGTGAATCTCATTGCATTGTGGGAAATAACGTCTTTTTTCAACTGCCGAGCAAGCAATATCTCCCTCTGTGCATAGAACTCTCAGTACAACGAACATTCCATACAGATTACCTGGCAGAACTAAAGATGTCACCACCGATGGTAAGTTTCAGAATGTAAATCAGGGAGAGGATATATTTTACTATGGACAAACCCTGACTAAATAATCTATAAATGATAAAAGTAAGCCATTTTAATCATTATGTTATTTTACTACAGTTCCTCTTTAAGCTACAAACACATTCCTCAGCTGAAATTACTGTTTGTGATTGTCTTGGGCAAAAATCTAGAGTGTGTACAGCAAACAGCACGGTAGTCCCGGTGTCTTATTTTAACTTATTTTAAGGATTTATAAGAAGTTTGGAAATCAATCAGTTTGCCTTAACCCCCTTGCCATTCCAATTATTGCGGCAAGGGGGCAGCGCAACACTTTAAAATTTTTTTTTTTTATAAATCATGTAGCTAACCTAGCACTAGCTACATGATAGCCGCTGAGCAGCGGCATCCCCCCACCCACTCCGATCGCCTCCGGCCTCCGGCAATCTGTAGCTGCGAATATGCGGCGAGCGACGGTGATCGACTTATGCACGCAGCTAGCAAAGTGCTAGCTACGTGCAATAAAAATAAATTGTGAAAATCGGCCCAGCGGGGCCTGAGCAATCCTCTTGCGCAGGTTACCCCGAGCTCAGTTTGGAGGACAACCGAGGTGACATGTGACATGATGAGAAAGACATGTGTAGATATAGTGCCAAGCACACAAATAAATAGGCTGCGTTCCTTTTTTTTGTTCTCTGCCTGAAAGAGGTAAAAATTTAGGTATGCAAGTGACAGTTTCTGTCCGGGTCAGACTATAGCATAACCCTCACTGTTAAATAATTACAGCCATAAAACACTTTCCTGTCAGTAAATGGCTTCTGAGAGCAAGAAAGAGATAAAAAGGGTCAATAATTTATAGATTTTAGCTCTGGCAAACTTCAGTGAAGGTGTCATTGAGCCAAGACAATGAAACAGTAAAACTTAAAAACTAGATTTAAATATAAAATAAAACTGTGGGATATCTAAAAAAAGTCATTTTTTGGCGAAGGAGGATAGATACAATTGTTTTTCTCATCACTTTATTGTCCTTTAAGCAGAATATAACCGTATAATGTATCACAAACTAAGATTTTATATGATTATTATATATCCCTAGACATACAGCTTTATGAATACAGCTCACAAGATGTGGAAAAGTCACTATAATACTGCCTAGATGAGAAGAACTGCGAAGAGATATCTGTAACTTACATTAATGATGGCATCTGTCTGGATATATTCCATGTCAGAATCTTTCAGGCCCAGTTCTTTCCCTCCTCGCTGCGTAGTGCTGATAATCCCAGTGGTCACTGTGTTCTGCAGAGAGAATGGGCTGCCCAGAGCCACTACAAATTCCCCAGGTCTCAGGTCTGCTGATCTGCCCAACATAAGAACTGGCAGGGGAGCCTGTGGAAGAGATGTAATAACATAATGGTAGTGACCATGACTATGAGTTATAGGTAGCTAGTAGCATTAAGCCATTATTCTCTTACTTCATGTCTTTCCTATCAATCCGGTTCCTTCCCACTTCTGTAATCCAAGAGCAATAAATTACACAAGACACAAATTGTGTCCTGACCTGTACAGATTTTTTTAAAGTTATCCTACCTGCATTTAGCTCTAAGTAAAGTCATTAACCACTTCAGCCTTTAGTGTTTTTTCCCCTTATGCATCCGAGCAATTTTCACCTCCCATTCATTCGCTAATAACTTTATCACTACTAATCACAATGAAATGATCTATATCTTGTTTTTTTCCGCCACCAATCAGACTTTCTTAGGGTGGTACATTTTGCTAAGAACTATTTCTCTGCCCCTGCTCTCTGCCTGCCATTTCACCGTTTTTAGAAGAGAGGAGACATAGCAGAAAATCTGCTGCTTGTCTTATGTCTGTTTGCTATAATTCTTATTTCAGATGTCTGTCTGCCTTCCTGGATTAGATCACATCTCTTTTCACAGAGGTTGTAGGCTGGGTGAAGGACATGACAGGTGGAGTTATGACATCAAACCCCCAGCATCCTTTGCACCAATGGTTTGGAGAAAAAAAATCACCCTGTCCCAATTTCACACTGGTGGCGGGAATTTCAAGACCATACATGGAATACGGACCCTGGGGGTGAGAAAATCACACTTTATTATGTGTGAATTTATATGTCTTGGCAACTTATTAGGTTTAAAGCAAACTGTAATTTATAATGTAGGTACTCTTTAAAGGAGTTCTGTTGACCTTTTAAAAAACACAAACTGCCACTTACCTGGGGCTTCTATCGGCCCCCTGCAGCTGGAATGTCCCGCTAGGTCCTCTTCCGATGCGCTGTTCCCCGCCGCCGGCACCGCTGTAATTAATCGTCTAACTAGACGAATAGAAGTGCTCGCCCCCGTGCGTGTCAATGGGAGCTTACTATGCAGGAGCAAGCTGCCGCACGCACACGGGAGCGAGGACGCGCGCAGCCATGGCCACACAGTCGCATATCTGTTCGTCTAGTTAGTCGAATAATTACACCAGGACCGGCGGCGGGGAACAGCGCATTGAAAGAGGAGGGCGCGGGACATTCCAGCTGCTGGGGCCGATAGAAGCCCCAGGTAAGTGGCAGTTTTTGTTTTTTAAAAAGTCAACAGAACCCCTTTAACCTCCTGACCGTTACGCTGCTCAGGAGGTTTTGCAGCTGAGAGTCCCTCAGTATAGTTTTAACTTATCCCATGGCTGTAATAGCTTCAGCTAGCACTAGGCTAGCTAGTAGAGATGGCCAGCATCCACCCAATTACCGATGATCCCCCCGATCGCCCACTAAATACATTACCCCCCTGGATCCAGCGATCGGCGCAGCCTCCCTGGACAGCTCCGCTCTTCTCTATGGGGAGGATCGAACATGACGTCATGACGTCATGCGCAGACCCGATCCTCCCCATAGAGAGGACTGGAGATGTGTAGGGAGGCTGTGCGATCGCTGGATCCGGGGGGGGGGGGGGGTAATGTATTTAGCGGGCGATCGGGGGGATCATCGATAAATGTGGGGGATGACAGCCACCTCTACTAGCTAGTCTAGTGCTAGCTGAAGCTATTACAGCCATGGGATAAGTTAAAACTATACTGAGGGACTCCTGGGGCAGCCGGCGGTATGCCGACACAGTGTCGGGCATACCGCTAAGGAGGTTAAGGTACATTTCTTAGTAATACTACATGAACTATAAAAACACCTCAGTATCAGTATTAAAGACTGGAAATAAGCTGAGTAAATTGTGGCCTAGTCTAGGAAGGCTTTGAGTACTTCTTTTTATATGCACTATTATTCTATGCAGATTCACAAAACTGCTATAACACCCAGTGGTGTAGCTAAGAAGCTCCGGGCCCTAGTTCAAGTTTTATATTGGGGCCCCCCAAGCACACTATACATAACAATTGATACGGCACACCAAAACCAATCAAAGACAATCACAGTGCCAGAGGTGCAAGAATGGGATGGGAATCTATGTGTTAATGATCACTACTATTCAATGCATCTATAGAAGTGAATATTATCAGCACAGGACCAATAAAGAACTAATACTGTGGTTGAGGGTGGGCCCCTCTGGCCGAAGGACCCCAAGGCAGTTGCAACCTCTGCCTTCCCTATTGCTACGCCAGTGATAACACCTAATAAACATGTTTTGTTGGGTAGTTTTTGAAGAGAAGTGAGACTACTCAGGTAAAGCAGCATCATGGGAGAACTTTATTTGCTCACATCAAGCTAAATGAATGCAAATACCTTCTGTTTTAAGAAAGCAAATTTATATGAAAGTAAGCCTAAGATGAGGAGAACAAGTTCTATTATACTTCCCTGGGGCTTCTTATAGGTCCCTCAGTTTCCTCCACATCCGCTCAGTTGTCATGTTGCGCTGCCATTGCTGGGAATGTCCTGCGCATGCTCAGTTCGTAAAGACTGAAGCTGTGCATGCGCAGAATGCTACCGGCCATGGAAAAGCAACTGAGGAGGCGCACGGCGGGCTGTGCTTGCACAATCAGCAGTCATTTGGATGGGCACAGTAGCACAACAGAGCAGATTGGGAAGAACCCATGAGACCTGTAAAGCTACGAGGGGCTGGCAGAAGATCCAGGTAAGTCAAGTAAAAAAACTTTTCCCTCCTACAGGTTTCCTTTGAAGAGACTCTGAAGCCTAGGAAAAAACAGTTTTTTACTTTAAAAACCTGTTTAACATAATTGCCCTACCTGAAACGCCGCATCCCCGCGGCTGAAAACTCCATAAATCACCCCAAACTTCCTGGGGCACATTGCAGGGCTCCTTCCTTGTAGAGGCAGAGCTTTGGGCTGTAGCTCTGCCTCAACTCCTGTCAATCGGCGCTGATTGCCACCTCCACCCGCCCCTCTCAGTCTTCCTTCACTGAGAGGGACGGGGGGGGGGGGAGCCAGAGATACGCACGGATTGACTCGCATGGAGACAGAGCTACAGCCCAAAGCTCTGCCTCCCCCGGGCCCTGCGGGCAGCAAATTCCACGACCAGGAAAGTCATGGATTTTTGCCCAGGGAGTTTGGGGTAATTATGGAGTTTTCAGCCATAGGGATGCAGCGTTTCAGGTAGGGCAATTATGTGCAGTATAGGTTTTTAAAGTAAAACACTGTTTTTTTTCTAGGCTTCAGAGTCTCTTTAAGCATAGCTTGTTTTTTTTTTGTTTTTTAGACAGGGGGCCTTTTGAGCCCCTTATACTACCCTAGTGGTTCTGGGTCATCATGAGCTATCTGGGTTTGGTCCAACATAATGTAAAACCTTCACTCCATAAGCAGTTAAACCTACAGTCTGATACATTTCCTCTTGAAGCTCCTGCGGCCAACATGAAAAGGAATACAGTCCTATATTACTCACATCGGGGTCAATTTTAATGAGTGCTATATCCAGCTTCTGGTCCACGTCCTTCACTTTGGCATCATAATGAGCACCGTCTTTAACTTCTACTTTGATACGTTGTTTATTGGTCAGGACATGGGCATTTGTCACAATCAGTCCATCTTCTGATACAATAAATCCTGAGCCACTGGACACAGCCATCTCCTGGCCAGTGAAGACAGACCTGCAAGAGGGAATAGTTATACATAAGGCATTGTACACTACAGTTGTTACATTTAATCAGGGGATGCAATTCTTGTATACACATCAAGTGGCATTGGTGAATTTTAAGTTTCATGTACTTGGGCAAAAGAGAAGTAGTTAGGCGGAGCAACCAGTCAGTTCTCATCTGATGAATATAATAAGGATTTTGACTGGACTTTTTCACCCTCTCAATGAATCCACTCTAATAGGCAGTAGAACTGGTATTGCATAAAAGGAAATAAATATGGCAGCCACCATATGCCTCCCAATTCAGGTGTCTTTTAAAATTACAGTCACCGCCTTTTTGGCCTGTAATGATCAGGGCAAAGTTTTCAAATAGTCTCATTGCCTGTTTCCCTAAAAAGTCAGATTCGGCCTCTGTCTGACAGACATGTGACCGCTATATACATAAAGTCTTACCACGGTCGTAGACAGCACCTGGCAAAGTATCAAAATAGTTATAGACCACAAAATTACATACAGTGGGATGCGAACGTTTGGGCAACCTTGTTAATTGACATGATTTTCTTGTATAAATCGTTGGTTGTTACGATAAAAAATGACGGTTAAATATATCATATAGATATAGAAGACACACACAGTGATATTTGAAAAGTGAAATTAAGTTTATTGGATTTACAGAAAGTGCACAATAATTGTTTAAACAAAATTAGGCAGGTACATAAATTTGGGCACCACAAAAAAGAAATGAAATCAATATTTAGTAGATCCTCCTTTTGCAACCTCTAAATGCTTCCTGTAGGTTCCAATGAGAGTCATGATTCTGGTTGAAGATATTTTGGACCATTCCTCTTTACAAAACATCTCTAGTTTATTCAGGTTTGATGGCTTCCGAGCATGGACAGCTCTCTTTAACTCACACCACAGGTTTTCAATTATATATTCAGGTCTGGGGGCTGAGATGGCCATTCCAGAATGTTGTACTTGTTCCTCTGCATGAATGCCTTAGTGGATTTTGAGCAGTGTTTAAGGTCGTTGTTGAAAGATCCAGCCCCCGCGCAGCTTCAGCTTTGTCACTGATTCTTTGACATTGGTCTCCAGAATCTGCGGATACTGAGTGGAATCCATGCGTCCCTCAACTTTGACAAGAGTGTGCAGTCCATGCACTGTCCACACAGCCCCACAACATGATGAAACCACCACCATATTTTACTGTAGGTAGCAGGTGTTTTTCTTGGAATGCTGTGTACTTTTTCCTCCATACATAACGTCCCTTGTTATGTCCAAATAACTCTATTTTAGTTTCATCAGTCCACAGCACCTTTTTCCAAAATCTAGCTTGCCCAAATGTGCTTTAGCATACCTTAAGCGGCTCTATTTGTGCTGTGGGCGGAGAAAAAGCTTTCTCTACACAAGGAGATGCTGTGTGCGAGAGGGATGCAAAGTGCGCCGAATGGTTGAACCTACACAGTGACTCCATCTGCAGCAAGATGATGTTGTAGGTATTTGGTGCTGGTCTGTGGGTTGACTCTGTTCTCACTATTCATCACTTCTGTCTATCCGAGATTTTTCTTGGTCTGCCACTTCGAGCCTGTGGTCTTCCATTTCCTCAATATGTTCCTAACTGTGGAAACAGACAGCTGAAATCTCTGAGACAGCTTTCTCTATCCTTCCCCTAAACCATGATGGTGAACAATCTTTGTCTTCAAGTCATTTGAGAGTTGTTTTGAGACCCCCATGTTGCTACTCTTAAGAGAAAATTAAAAGAGGAAAGAAACATAGAATTGACCTCCTTAAATACTTTTTCTCATAACTGGATTCACCAGTGTATGTAGGTCAGGGGTCACTGAGCTTACCAAGCCAATTTCAGTTCCAATAATTAGTTCTAAAGTTTTGGAATCAATAAAATGACAACAGTGCCCACATTTATACACCTGCTTAACTGTTTTTAAACAATTATTGCGCACTTACTGTAAATCCAATAAACTTAATTTCACTTCTCAAATATCACTGTGTGTGTCTCCTATATGATATATTTAACTCAAATTTTTTATTGTAACAACCAATGATTTATACAGGAAAATCATGACGATTAATAAGGTTGCCCAAACTTTCGCATCCCGCTGTAAATCCAGCAATAAAGTCCACAAAGAACTGGCACCACACAATGTAAATATAGATGTAAATCAGGGGCATAGCAAAAGGGGTTGCAGAGGTTGTGACCGCATTTGGGCCCGATGGGCCCTCCCTCAACTGGAGTATTAGCTCTCTATTGGTCCTGTGCTTATAATAATCACTTCTATAGATGCTTTGAATAGTGGTAATCATTAACAAACTTCCCCTTCCCCTTGGCCGTATCAATTGTTATGTATAGAGTACTTGGGGGGGCCCCATTGTAAAACTTGCATCGGGGCCCACAGCTCCTTAGCTACGCCACTGATGTAAATCCAGCAATAAATGCAACTGACAGAATTGTTCAAAATGACTTAAAGTGGACCTGAACTCTTGCATAGGATAGTAGGAAAACAGAAAGAAATACACCCTGTATGTATTTAGAAAGTTTAGCCTGTCTAATTCCCCCTCACCTGTGTCTAATCACAAGTTGTAATTGGATCCCTCAGCGGTGTCAGCACAGGAATCTCGGCAGCCTTGGCAGATTAGCTAATTTGTAAACACAGGATGTTAACAATTTGTCGGCTTCCATGAAAGCAGAAAGTAGACACACTGCAGATTTATTGCAGGAGTTCTATGAGCTTTAACTAAGAAATTTTCTTCAAAGGTTATTGAGCTGTTGCTTATCTTTTACAGAAGAGGGGAAGTTCTGAGGTCAGGTCCGCTTTAAGTATCCAGATTAGTGTAAAAGTTGAATATTACCTTCTAAACAGTTCCAGATGTACAACAGCCGGGGCGATCTTCTGCACCACGTCTGCTATGAAGTTGAACTTGTATCTCAGGCTGTCTGGGTAATGTGAGCCTAGAAAATCAGTTTGGAACTGTTAATTATTCGCATGAAGTGACGATAGAAGATTTTGTATTCAGCGTTTTAAAGTGAATCCGTGGTAAGAGTTATATGGAGGCTGCCATATTTATTTCCTTTTAAGCAATTCCAGTTGCCTGGCAGTCCTGGTGAATCCTCTGCAGGTGTTTCTGACCTTAATGGCAGATCTGACAAGATTAGTTGCTTGCTTGTTTCTGGTGTAATTCAGACACTACTGAGGCCAAATAGACCAGGCAACTGGTATTGTTTAAAAGGAAACAAATATGGCAGACTCCATATCACTCTCACATTAAGTTCACTTTAAGTCTGATTTAAAGTGGACCAGAGACAAAAAAGAAAAAAAATGTATACATACTGGGTCTTCCTCCAGCCCCATCCGCCTGGATCGCTCCCACGCCACCGTCCTCCGCTGGCCGCAGCTACGAGAACCGGGTCCTGTCACTGACGTTAGTCAGAGCCAGTCTACCGTAAGAGAAGCGCGCTGTTTGCGTATCTCTCCAGCAGCTGCTTCTCCTGCATAGGCTGGCTCCGATGACGTCAGTGGCGGGACCCGGTTCTCGTAGCTGCAGACATCGGAGGATGGCGGCGTGGGAGCGATCTCAGCGGAGGGTGCTGGAGGAAGCCCCGTCTCTGGTTTCCTTTAAAGTCTGAGACAAGAAGAACCACATTTTTAAAGAGTTTAATACAAATAATCTTTCAGACCAATCAGGTGCACACATTAATGGTTGTTCTGGAACAGCCTTTCTCAGCCTTTATACCCTGGAGGAACCCTACAAATAACTTTTGGATCTCAAGGATCCCCTGCAAACAATTGTTTGATCTTGAGGAACCCCTGCATTTATTTTGCAGAAGGCTTGGTCTTTAAAAGTATGTGTGTGTTTATTTCACTACTCCCTATTACACTGCCACTCATACTGTCTCCTGACCCCCCAATTTAGTGCTTATTACAGTACCACCTATTATAGTGTGCTCTATTATACTCCCCCCACGATGGGGTAAAATGCCAAGGAACCCCTGCAGAGTACACAAGGAACCCTGGGGTTCCAGGGAACCCTGGTTGAGAAAGCCTGTTCTGGAAAGAGACAAAACTGGTCCAGCAGTTTAAAACTCAAGTTTTATCATAATATCAATCTTGATTTGAGAAATACAGTACAATGAATAAAGTACAATAATATGCAGCTTAGAAAACTATAAAATAACATTTCTCCAAACTCCTGGTTGATTTGGACAGCAATGTTTTATACGTGGGTTACATGCTCCATTTGGTAGAATTAAAAGCATCAGTCCTAGAGATTTTCAAATTATTTGCTACTGCTACAAATATTTAACATTTTAAAATGAAAAAAGCTAGTTCTCCCCAAAAATGTTGCTGTGTGTGCGTGCGTGTATGTTTTTGATACTCCATTTTTATTGAAGGGATTCCATCATAGAGAAAAAAAGATGACATGTAAAAAGTATGCATGCATCACATCATTACAACTGAACCGATAGTTCTTCTCCCTTTTCCGTATTGTACTTAATCTAAGTGTAGAGTCACGTTTCCATGAAATCCTCAAAAATAACTGTCCTTGGATAAGTTCCTTGTTAAAGTCACACAAAAAAAATTGATGTGAGTCAACAGATAGCAATGATTCTGTTACAGTGAAAGCCTTGTTTACATTTTTATTTTATACTATCTTACTATAACTGTTTTTGGATTGTGGAACAAATAAACTAGGTTTCCATTAATCCTTATGGGGAAATCGCTTTATTATAAGAGTGCTTTGGATTACAAGCCTGTTCCCGGAACTAATTATACTCGCAAGCCAAGGCTCCATGGTATACCCAAAAAAAGTCAGTATAGATAACAAAGAGATTCAAACAGTTATCAATTAACCTCACATGTTTGCAGCAGTAGGTGATCGACCCTTTTTTCCAGTTTTATAAACTCAAACATCAGAACAATAAAGGGGCCCATACAGTCAGCCGATTTTCTGGCCGACCGATCGATCAAAATCGATCGATCGATTGATCGATTGCAAATCGGTTGGCCAATCGACCGATCGACAGCCAATTTCGATCGATTTCGATGGATTTCCATCGAACTGGCAGGGTGGAAAATCTAGGTCGATCTGTTTAGATTGCTTATCATTTTGCATTGGCCCTAATGGAAATCTGATGGCAAAAAAATGCCTTCAGATTTTTCTAGTTTTTCAATAGATTTCAAACTGAAATCTATTGGAATTCTATTCTAGTAAAAAATGTTCCTTTTACACATCAGATAGATAAGAATTCCATCTGATGATCTATCTGCTGCTAATCTGACGAGTGTATGGGCACCTTAAAACAAACAAAAGGGGGAAAAAGAAAAAAGAAAAAAAGAAACAGAAAACAAGTAACCATTCCAGTAGTGCAAGTCTTCAGGTTTATCACTAATGCAAATGACACTCCATGTCACAAAATAGTATAGATAAGATACTGATTTTTAATCCTTCATGGCCTCATAGTTAATATTCCAGTAGTCCCAAATTTTTGAAAACTGTGCAGAGGTTTCATTAACCATAAACCTTAAGTATTCCATAAATCTAATCCGCTTTATATCAAAGGTCTCATAGTGGTCAAAATATGATAAAGTATTTTTTGCGTATTTGTCTTCAAACCTGGAGAAGCCTTACTCAGCGCAGAATTTGGTGTAATACTTATAAACTACTATGTTTGCTATGCAACTTGCCTAATCTCCATGCTCCATCCAGTGACTGACTAAGCATTACCTGGTACTCATACTGTGCTGCGTGATCTGGTTTTTCTTGTATTCCTGTATTGTCATATTGCTGTATGTCACCCCTAAATATTGTCTGTGACCTAAACTAATGTCCAGCGCTGCCTAATATGTTGGCACTTTATAAATACAATAAATAAATAAATAAATAAATATATTTCACATATTCTGGTTTTCTCCCACATCCCAAAAACATACAGAGAAGTTAATCAGCTTCCCCCAAAATTGTCCTTAGATTATAAGGGACATATGACTATGGTAGGGATTAGATTGAGGGACAGTCAGTTACAACACTATATACAGTAAAAACCCCAACGGGGATTGACTGATGCTGAATAAGTGTAGTTTCTGGTTGTGCGAAAGTCAATGTTAAAAATAAGCCTAGATATTATTATTTATTGTATTTATAAAGCGTAGAGTGACCAGACGTCCCGGATTGCCCGGGACACGTCCCGGATTCGGGGTCCGCTGTCCCAGGCTTAATGAGGTCCCGGGAAACGTCCCGCTTTGAGCAGCGGGACGTCCCGGCCTCGGGACTCTGGCCACTCTCTCCTCAATGAACTGGCAGCGGCGTCTATAGACGCCGTGCCAGTTCATTGCCCGCAGCCCCGCTCCAGCCTCCTCTTCCGGTGTCTGTTTCCGACACCAGCAGGCGAGCAGGGCTACGGCAAGATGGCTGCCGGAGCCCTGTACTGGAGACCTATTTGTGTCACTAGTACAGGGCTTCGGGCGCCATCTTGCCGTAGCCCTGTCAGCGCGGGAGACCAGAGCAGGAGGAACAAGACGGTCCCGGGACGGAGCAGCGCGCCAGAGGCCGGACACTTCTGCCAGGTGAGTAAATGCTTTCTTTTCCAGGTGAAATGTTTGCCCGCATTGTTTCTTTTCTGGTGAAATGTTTGCCCGCATTGTTTCTTTTCCAGGTGAAATGTTTGCCCGCATTAGGTTTCTTTTCTAGCGAAATGTTTGCCCGCATTGTTTCTTTTCCAGGTGAAATGTTTGCCCGCATTGTTTCTTTTCCAGGTGAAATGTTTGCCCGCATTGTTTCTTTTCCAGGTGAAATGTTTGCCCGCATTGTTTCTTTTCTGGTGAAATGTTTGCCCGCATTGTTTCTTTTCCAGGTGAAATGTTTGCCCGCATTGTTTCTTTTCCAGGTGAAATGTTTGCCCGCATTGTTTCTTTTCCGGTGAAATGTTTGCCCGCATTGTTTCTTTTCCGGTGAAATGTTTGCCCGCATTGTTTCTTTTCTGGTGAAATGTTTGCCCGCATTGTTTCTTTTCTGGTGAAATGTTATTGTTTGCCCGCATTGTTTCTTTTCTAGTGAAATGTTATTGTTTGCCCGCATTGTTTCTTTTCTGGCGAAATGTTTGCCTGCAGTGTGTTTCTTTTCTGGCGAAATGTTTGCCCGCAGTGCGTTTCTTTTCTGGCGAAATGTTTGCCCGCATTGCGTTTCTTTTCTGGTGAAATGTTTGGCCGCAGTGCGTTTCTTTTCTGGTGAAATGTTTGCCCGCAGTGCGTTTCTTTTCTGGCGAAATGTTTACCCGCATTGCGTTTCTTTTCTGGCGAAATGTTTGCCCGCAGTGCGTTTCTTTTCTGGCGAAATGTTTGCCCGCATTGCGTTTCTTTTCTGGTGAAATGTTTGGCCGCAGTGCGTTTCTTTTCTGGTGAAATGTTTGGCCGCAGTGCGTTTCTTTTCTGGTGAAATGTTTGCCCGCAGTGCGTTTCTTTTCTGGTGAAATGTTTGCCCGCAGTGCGTTTCTTTTCTGGTGAAATGTTTGGCCGCAGTGCGTTTCTTTTCTGGTGAAATGTTTGGCCGCAGTGCGTTTCTTTTCTGGTGAAATGTTTGCCCGCATTGCGTTTCTTTTCTGGTGAAATGTTTGCCCGCATTGCGTTTATTTTGTACCGACATGTTGCCCGCATTGCGTTTATTTTTAACTGACATGTTTGCCCGCATTGCGTTTATTGTCTGGTGAAATGTTTGCCCGCATTGCGTTTTTTTTGTACTGACATGTTTGCCCGCATTGCATTTATTTTATACTGACATGTTGCCTATTGCGTTTATTTTCTGGTGTCCGGGGTAACTGTTACTGCATTTATTATTTAATGGTCATAGATGGCTATGTTTGCTGCTTTGTGGTTACGGTATACTATTAGCATCACACAGTTTCTGCACACCCATGATACAAAGTCTCATTTGTCCACATCATGGCGTAAACACTGCTTTCTTATGCCTCGCTGTTACATCATTACGTTAGCTCCGCCCATACAATGTCATGGCCACGCCCATTTTCTCGGCGCGGCGCGCGCCCCCCTCCCCCAGTCTTCGCTACTGCACGCTCCTCACTCCTTCCCACTTTTCGCCAATATTTAGGGGTGACATACAGCAATATGATAATACAGGAATACAAGAAAACCAGATCACACAGCACAGTATGAGTACAAGGTAATGCTTAGTCAGTCATTGGATGGAGCATGGAGATTAGGCAAGTTAGGTTCACTCAGATGCATAGCATGGGTTCACAGTAATGGAGGCGCATGATCAGGTAGGACACATAAGGAGGAGGACCCTGCCCAAAGGCTTACAATCTAGAGGGAGAGGTGGGGACACAAAAGGTAGGGGACCAGAGTTCAGCTATGGGTTTAGAGCAATTGTTTGGGGTGGTAGGCCAGAGTGAAAAGGTGAGGGAGATAAAAAACAATACTATGTCCCACACTTTATAATTACCATAAACTTTGTATTAATGTCAAAATACAGTAATCAAAAACAAATTACAGTAATCAAAAACAAAAACAAATTACAACAAAGGACAGACTTAACTTAAAGGATACATCGAGGCAGATTAAAAAAACTAAATCCACTTACCTGGGGCTTCCTCCAGCCCCTGGCAGCCATCCTGTGCCCTCGCCGCAGCTCTGGTGGCTCCCGGTGTCCTCCGCTGCAGAAGCCAACCTTGTCAGGTCGGCTTCCTGGGCTTCTTGTGCGCTCCACTGCGTGGGTGACATGGTCTGGCTGACGTCAGCAGGTATGCACTGCGCAGGCGCAGTAGTTCTGCACCTGCGCAGTACAATCCTGATGATGTCGGCCAGACCACGTGACCCGCGCAGTGGTACGCGCAGGAAGCCGACCTGGTGACGTTGGCTTGTGCAGCAGAGGACACCGGGAGCCACCGGAGCTGCGGCGAGGGCACAGGACGGCTGCCAGGGGCTGGAGGAAGCCCCAGGTAAGTGGATTTTTTTTTAATCTGCCTGGACCTTCCCTTTAAAGGTAATATAAGGCAAAATAATAAAAAAAACAGATTTACTTACCTGGGCTTCCTCCAGCCCCTGGCTGCGCTGCTCGCGTTCAAGCTCCCGTCACCAGGAGCATTCTGTGCAGGTGCGGGACTTCGGCACCTGCGCAGAGCACTGCCATCGATGGGAGCGTGAGCACAAGCGGCGCGGCTGCACGCTTGTGCTGACGCAGTATCCACTGACCTCGCTGGGTCAGCACCTGCTACAGAGGGGACCTCGGGCCACCCGCTAAGAGTGGAGCTACGGCGAGAGACACATAAGTTTCCAGGGGCTGGAGGAAGCCCTGGTAAGTAAATCTGTTTTTTATTATTTTGCCTGATATTTCCTTTAATGTAACAGGTGTTTAATGTATAACAAAGTGTAAATGTAGATATCTGCATCCTGCAAGGCCAGGACTTGTGTCTGGTTGCTTGAAACTTCTGGTTAACTGAGTTCTGGATAACAGGGGTTTTACTGTGCTGTGAAAAGCACTGCAGAAGATAGTGCTATACTGTAGAAATACTAAATAAATATATAAAATAACTGCTAAACAGTACATTATATAGGTAGTAATCCCCAGTAGACTGCAACTTAAGGTATAAATAGGAGCCCCTATCGAAAATATGTCTATGTCCAGTAAAACGAGCGACCCTGGAATGAAAGGAAACAGCATACAGAGGCTAATAAAGATATTTCATGGTAGCACCAAATATGAAAACAAGTCTTTTTTGGAGACAAGCATTCTTTTCACATTATAGTCAATTCTCAAAATAGTATGGAATGTGAAAGGCAACAATGTGCTATGCAAGCTGAAAATTATGTACTGTGGTGTATGTACATGTAAAAAAGGTGCCAGGAAAATTCAATAATAATTGAAAGTTGAAAAAAAGGGGGACCTCCCTCTACTGACACCTAACCCTAAAACTTCCCTCTACCGATGCCTAACCCTAAGACTTCCCTTTATCGATGCCTAACCCTAAGACCTCCCTCTACCGATGCCTAATCCTAAGACTTCCCTCTACCGATGCCTAACCCTAAGGCCTGGAACCCACTGAAAACCGCAAACGCAAAACGCAACCGCTAGCGTTTTGTCTGAGCGGTTTGCAAGCGGATTCATGCGCGTTTTGGGTTGTGTTTTGCAACATTGTATTTTTTTCCCCAGCGGGTGCCTAGCGTTTTGCGTTTTGCGTTTTTATCCTGATTGGTCCTGTGAATTATTTTTAATTTTGTTACAGTGTGCTGAACCGCAAAACGCTAGCAAAACCGCTCAGTTTAGGTTTTGCTGAGCGTTTCTGCTAGCGTTTCAATACTTTACATTGAAGCGCTAACGCTCCCAAAATGCTGCAGGTCCTGCGTTTGCGTTTCTGGGAAACGCAAACGCTCCTGTGGAAGTTGCCCCATCCATTAACATCAGCTGAGCGTTTTGGCAAACTGCTAGCGTATCGCAGTGCTGCCAAAACGCTGCCAAAAGCGCTCCTGTGGGTTCCAGCCCTAAGACTTCCCTCTACCGATGCCTAACCCTAAGACTTTCCTCTACCGATGCCTAACCCTTAGACCTCCCTCTACTGACGCCTAACCCTAAGAATTCCCTCTAGCGAATGCGATGCCTAACCCTTTGACCTCCCTCTACCGATGCCTAACCCTAAGACTTCCCTCTACCAATGCCTAACCCTAAGCCTTCCCTCTACCAATGCCTAACCCTTAGACCTCCCTCTACCGATGCCTAACCCAAAGACTTTCCTCTACCGATGCCTAACCCCAAGACTTCCCTCTACCGATGCCTAATCCTTAGACCTCCCTCTACTCACGCCTAACCCTAAGACCTCCCTCTACCGATGCCTAACCCAAAGACCTCCCTCTACTAATGCCTAAACCTAAGACCTCCCTCTACTGATGCCTAACCCCAAGATTTCCCTCTACCGATGCCTAACCCTAAGACCTCGCTCTGCTAATGCCTAACCCTAAGACCTAGCTCTGCTGAATCCTAACCCTAATACCTCGCTCTACCGATGCCTAACCCTAAGACTTCCCTATACCGATGCCTAACCCTAAGACTTAGCCTTTACTGATGCCTAACCCTAAGACTTCCATCTACCGATGCCTAACCCTAATACCTCCCTCTACCTATGCCTAACTCTCAACCTGCCCCCCAGGTGGTGCCTAACACTTAACACCCCCTCGCGCCTAACACTTAACCCCCCAACCTTAACCTAGCCCCCTTGCTGCAAAGCCACAATTTGTGGCTAGGAATATAAATTTTGACACCCGAATGCACCGGTGCTAAGTTTATTCCACTGTAAGTTTAAACAGAGCCAGTGCGTGTTGACGTCAATACACTTGAGGAATGGAGCGCTCGTGTAGTTTGAATGCTCCTGGGAAAGTTCACTGGCGGGACACCGCGGTGTTAAAACTTACAGTGTCCCGGAGAAGTAACGTGCTGTGCACCTTATCTTTTATGGATCCTTGTGGATGCTTGCCGGAATAAACTTTTATTGGTGGAATCGTTCCTGAGTTATCCTTACTGGCTGGATGACAGCCTAAACGCTAGGTCCACCTGGTGTATGAGGTGGCAACTATCCAGCGAGCCCCTGTCTGATTGATTGAGGACTCTGATGTTATGGTCACTGTGTGCTGCTGACCTTTTATCACTTACAGTATTTTGCTCTGGGAGCTTTGTGCTATCTCTTTAGATATTGATCACTGTGGAGTGCGCACTGGTATCTTTTATACTGTGTCAAAATGTTTGCGTGCCCCTTTGATTTCTAGTGGCCATCTATATTGTGTTACAGTCGTCTCGCATGTTTCTAGTGCTCCTCTACTGTGCAGCAGAATTCTTGCGACCACCCATTCCATAGTGTACACCAGTCTTCCATTAGTTTCCATGCTGTGTCATAACTTACCTGACATTCTATTAGGCTCCACTTTACTGAAAGATAGTGGGATATTTGGGGGAAGGGGGGGGGAGAATAAATTGATACATTGCAAAGTGAGAAGTTTTAAAATAGAAGATAAATCAAGATACTCGCTGTGTAATTCATTCATGTTGTTTGATGTACAATAAGCCTGTAGGTCATCATCTTTACTGCTGGCAGACAACAACAACAACAAAAAACAACAGACAGCGCCAACTGCCATTATCTACACACCCACAAACAATGTGATAGGCTAAAAGGTTGGTATGTAAATACTGTTTACTTGGCAGATGGAAACAGCCATTATTTCCCACAATGCAATGAGATTCAAAGATAGGAAACTGTCGGGGCCATGGAAGTGACATCACACTGTGGGAGGGGTTTTACCTCAATATCGCCCACACAGAGGTCCCTGATGGTCTATTAGAGAAAAGGTATATTTTTCAGGTGGGAAAGGAAGTATCAGCTGCTGACTAGGATAAAGTTCAATCCTGGGTTAAAGTTCCCCTTGAAAATCTTAAAATATTTTAACAGTGCCAGTATCCTTTCTCCCGCACAGTAATGTCATAATGTAGGGTCAGTTGCAGTTAAAGTAACTAAGGAGCAATGTACAATAACCTGGCTCCATAATTAGGGCACACTTTCCAGAGACAAACATCCATGTGTAATTTGGTCAGTGTGTGTTGCTGCTAGGCTGCTTTCCTTATATTCCCCTCATACGTACAGCCAGCATGTTCCCGCATGACACTGACTCACTAACACACACTCGCAGGTATTTACCCTACAGAGATCTGCCTGTCACCCCATAGCTATGACCTAGAAAACCGTGACAACAAGCTCCCGCGGCACGCTTCCTCACCACAACTCATGTACTTTTCAAGGAAGGGGAACTCTCACCTAAGCGTCGACTCCCACACAGCACTGCAGCCTAGCGCACATTTTACCTCATGTGCTACTTGAAAACTGTATGTTTCCTTTTTCTGTGACTTCTCTGTGTTCCTCATTGGTTATAAATATACTGTTACAGGCAGAAAAAAAAACTACAAAACATACAGGAAAGTAAAACTACAGGGTAGCACCCCCTGTGACTGCAGGAGGGCCCAAGCTGTAAGGGGGCCCCAAATACTACTTCACTCCCTCCGATAAAGGGGCGTATTCTTCAGATCAGGTGTTTTTGTGACCATAGGTGTGGAGATTACAATGTCAACATATGTTTTATGAGCACTGCAAGATGGGCCCCCAGGTGTAGGCAAGGGAAACACTGTAGACGTTGGGGGGAGGGAGGGCATCAAAGTTTTGCTGATGGGCCCCATGAATTGTAGTTAAGCCACTGACATGACCTAAAACATCACTGGGTGTTTAACCATTTCGGTACCAGCAGCCTCTGCCCCTTAAGGACCAGAGGCTGCTGGTACGCTAAAACGCCGCAATAATCCATCACTCCCGCAGGTCACGCCGCTCTGTCCCCGCCACAGACTGCTCTCTCTGCCGTCGCTATGATGGCAGAGCGCTGTGCACCGGTCAGGAGCCGCTTTCATTGGCTCCTGACCCTGTCACTCAATGTAAGCCAATGGGATTGGCCTAGAGTAATGACAGGGCCAGGAGCTAATGAAAGCGGCTCCTGCCCGGCTCACAGTGCTCTGCCGTCATAGAGGCGGCAGGGCAGCACATTGTGGCGGGTAGAAAGCGGCGAGAGCGGCGGGAACAGGCGGGGACGCGCGGTGAATGGGACGTAGAGTTTATGTCCGGTCAGAACCGCAGCGCCACCCGCCCGACGTAGATTTAAACAGTGTCGGTCCACAAAAAGTTAATCACATCCTTTTTTTTAATAGTTACATTTTATTGGAAGTTTTCAATGCAACCAAGGTCAATAACTACGAGAGAAAGAGAACAAACGGGAAGCCTGTCATCCACTCCTGAGAATGTCAATCAGCTTGTTTCGTAAACCGCATAAGAAAAGGTCCACCACAAGAAATGAATTGTATAATTGACAGCTTACAGAGTAAATGGTCAAGGTGGAGCTCACAGCATCAATATAAAAAGAGTGTTAGGTCTTCCTCATTAGATGTCATTGACGTAAAGAAAAATAAAGGGAAGAAGAAAGAAATAGAGCCATTTGTGCCGGATACATGAAAAAAGGCACCTGCAAAAAAGGGCACAGTAGACTATTGCTACACAGTAGGGTTAGGTTTAGCCATAGTAAAATATTGGTAAATATTACCAATATTTTACTATGGCTAAAGCTAACCATACTCTCACACAGAACCCTTCCTCTACAGATGCCGAACCCTAAGACTCCCCCCTGGTGGTGCCTAACCCTAACACCCCTTGGTGGTGCCTACTCCCCCCTCCCCGGTGGTGCATAACCCTTAGACCCCCCTGGTGTGGCCTAACCCTAGGACCCCCCCCCTGGTGGCGAATAGCCCTAAGACCTCCCTGGTTGTGCCTATCCCTAAGACCCTCCCCTGGTGCCTAACCATACCCCCTTTGGGGTGCCTAAAACTATCCCCTCCTAAGCCTTAACACCCCCTTCCCTGCCACAGAGTCACGATATGCAGCAAGGAAGGTACATTTTGGCTCCGGGAGGTGCCCGATAGCGGACGCTGCTATGTGTCCAAATTTCCATCCTTTGCTGCAAATCATGGCTTTTATAATGGACATTTATATAATTTTTTTCCATAAGGGCTCCTGTGGCATTTTTTCCTGTTTCAATCTGTGCCACTACCCAGATCAACACAAGAACATACAAGCCCAAATTCACTCAATCTAAGAATGATATAAAGTCAAGGCTATTAGGATTCACAGGGCCATATGCAATTCTCTTTTTCACCTGAGTTTTCACCTAGGAGATAATTTTTCATCTTTGATTTTAAATAACTTTCCAGTACTTTTCAACTACAAAAGTACCAAAAAGTTGGTGAAAAAGTACTATCAAAATTATTTTAATAATTTTCTTGCCTTCTGGGGGCTTAAAAGGCATTTTATTGACAAGTTTAAAAATATCACCTAGGAGAAAACACAGGTGAAAAAGTGAATTGCATATGGCCCAAAATCCTTTCCTTCCCCAATGCCCAGATTCTATGAAACTTCCTAGAGCTGTTCCAATTAGATAAGGGATTCTGTAAAGCAGAAGTGCCTTATTCATTGACCGAGCCCGGTTCCCCAAGGTCGGAAGTGCAGGACTAGTCCAGAGCTTTAGGATCTCCTTCCTGGTATAAAAACAAAGCAATCGTACAGAAATCTGCTTGTACCTAGATAGTGATGCCTCCCGCAGCCAACCCAGCAGCATTACACCTGGATCCCAGGCTACAGAGCCATCCAACAAAAGATTTATCACCTGCAAGACCTCCCCTCCCAAAAGGGAACTATTTCATCGCAAGACCAAAACATGCATAAGTATGCTGTCAGAAATTGCACATTTATTTTATGGATCCGCTCCGGTATGTAGTAAGGTCTGTGTAAGAATTTAATCTGAATCACATCCTTAAAGTATGTGAATAAAATCTATTTAAACAAATTATATAAAAATTATTGTAGAAGGCCCTAAATTTATTGGAAAAAAAAGATCCAAGAACATCTGCTTATTGCAAAAGTAAGTGAATTGGGCTGAGTGCTCTCAGGATGTGCTATTACCCCTTTGTGCAGTAATAACTGGAAGGCGCAAGAATAGAGAAGTTCTGGTCATTTTCTGTAATCATATTAAGAAACTCTCTGCTCTGGGAGTGTATCAGCTTTACTTATAGCAGGTATTGCTGCAGAAGCTGATAGCATAGTAGGGTGCTTCAGTCACAGTCTAAACTTTAGTGGGATTATTAATTAAAGGTACTTATTGTTAATTAACCGATTTCGGATGAGCGTAGTTGAAATCTATACCTTGTTTATGTTCGCCTAAGTCTGCCATGGCGTGGATTTCAATTCTGCATTCCGCAGGCCACAAGGACCCCGCCGCTACCGCTGCTGGCGCCATTTTCCTGACGCTGCAGCCCACTCGCCCTGCTGTCAGTGTGACAGCAGATCTCCATGAGCCGGTCAGGAGCCAATTTCATTGGCTCTTGACCCCGTAAAATGCGGTATTTTACTGACCTTAATTATTTTACCAAACCGCCGCTAGTGAATAAAAGCCATTGGGCTTGATTCACTATGCGGTGCTAACCTACTTAGCACGTCTAAAGTCTTTAGGCGCGCTAACCAGGGTGCTAAGTAGGTTAGCACCGGTTTTCTCAATCAGATCGCGTGCTAAGTACCGCGCACAAAGTTTTACGCGCGCAAAGTCCTATGCACGTGCTAAGTCCCATAGGCTTTAATGGGCACTTCGCGCGGAGCGCCCTGCGCTCTGTGCAGTGCGTGCGTAAAGTTTTATGCGCATAAAGTTTTGCGCGCAAAAAGCTTGTTTACACGTGCTAAGGGGGTTTTCACAGGCGTGCTAACAGTTAGCCCCGCTTTGTGAATCAAGCCCATTGTATTTCTTCTATTTTCAATGAAATATAGGGCAAAGTGGTGTTCAAATCATCACATTCTCTCCTTACATTCTATACAGTGTCCTAACTTTTTGGAAATTTACATAAACAGCAAAGCACTGCTCAACCCAAAAACATTAGCCCTCTATGGTTCAAGATCCCCAAACTTTGGCATGTTACACAACAACATAGAAAAATTGGATTGCAAGCCAAGAAAAAGGAGATAAAATCCACAATTATATATACAGTATATACTATATATAATATACTTTCAAAAACATGGAACACATACAGTTTCTCTAGCGTTTCAGGAGAAGAGTTTTCACTCTTTGCCTAAAATGTGTGAGGAACTGAATGTATCCACAGCTTTTTAATTCACACAAGAGAATTTCTGATTCTCTGAACACCAAAGTATTCTCTCAGGCAACACTAAAGGGCCCATTTACAATTGTGCATTTTCAGGGCGATTTCAGCATTTCTGAAAATCGCTAGTGGTTTGAAAAACGTGTGTACAATGAAAGTGTATGGAAGTGTTCTCATCTAAGCGATTTGCTGAAACGCAAACGTGTTGCCTGCAGTGTTTTCTGAGCGATTCTGGAGCGATTCTGCTGGCTAAATTGAACTAGAAATCAGAATTGCATGACGTCAGAGCGACCTGGAGGTCGCTCTGTACTGCGCCTGCGCGATCGGCGCTGTCAATCACCGCCACGTGGGCCGGAGCGGAAATCGGCTCCGGCCCACGTATCGGTGATTGACAGCGCCGATCGCGCAGGCGCAGTACAGAGCGACCTCCAGGTCGCTCTGACGTCATCGCCGGGGACTGGGTCGGAGCTCCGGCAAACGGCTGCTTGCAGAGATGCGGCGAGGGAGGTCCTGGGAGCTTGGGGCTGGAGGAAGCCCCCGGTAAGTAGCGTTTATTTTATTTAAAATTGCCTGACAACTCCTTTAAAGGGTTGAGATACTTAAGGCCAGTTCACATGGCTGTGAGCCAGCCCTTAGGGAATAAGGGTATAGTGTAGAAATGGGAGAACCTAGTTGATTGTTATGGTTAAAAAGAACACGTTGGCCTTCCAACAGTTACAAGACATAGAACATTTATATAATGCTTTTTTCATGACAGACTCAGAGCGCCAGAGCTGCAGCCACCAGGGCGTGCTCTATAGGTAGTGTTAAGGAGTCTTGCCTCTATAGGTAGCAGCAGGGCCGGGCCGAGGCATAGGCTGGAGAGGCTCCAGCCTCAGGGCGCAGTGTAGGAGGGGGCGCAGAATTCATTCAGGTGTCATTCCAAATTGTGTTTGAAGCAGAAAGAAATAAGAAAAGGGGATACATGGCAGTGACTGCAAGCCAGATAACTAGATATTAAGGTGTTGGGGAGGTTGAAGGCCCTGTGGCGCCTCTTAGTCTAATAGCAATCAGTGTTTGATGGCTCGGGTGGCAGGGATGGAGGGGCGCACTTTGGTGTCTCAGCCTTGGGTGCTGGAGGACCTTGTCCCGGCTCTGGGTAGCAGTGTTAAAGAATCTTGCCCAAGGTCTCCTACTGAATAGGTGCTGGCTTTCTGAACAGGAAGAGCCAAGGTTTGAACACTGGTCTCCAGAGGCAGAGCCCTTAACCATTACACTTTCCAACCACAGAGAAGATTAACATTATAGGTAATTTTTATAACACTGGAATAGCAGTCAGCCAGGTTGATTCATATGTGCCCACAGTGCAGAAGAAGTCCCCCTCCGTCCCACAGAAGACAGAACAGGACATGCAGTTTAAGGGAATTGTGTATGCGCAGGAAATGCAGCTTCTGCTAGTCAGGTGAGGGCTTCCAGTAATACAGTAGACTGTCAGTGCTCCACTTCCTGTCTACAGGAGCTCCGCCATCTCGTCCACCTTCTTCCTTCTTTGGGTAGACCGGAGTCAAGAGATAACATAATTGTGTGGACTGGAATGTCAGTGTGACTGGAATAGGCATCAGGCTGTGGTGACCAGAACACTGTATCTGTATGAGGTCCATTTCTATCCTTTATATCACATGCAGCTTTCTGTACTGAGCAGATTAGTTGGGAGTTTACAATTATATCAATAGACAGTGTAGATAGATGACACGGTTCTGCAGAGCATGGCTGGCACATAGACACCATATAATAAATTCTGCAGAGCATGGCTGGCACATAGACACCATATAATATATGTGGTTATCTCAGTTCTTGACTACAAAAAAAGCTAACAAAACCATGCTGTTATTTTTGTAGGGTATGGAATCCACAAGCCTGTATTGTTCAATACATTAACCAGTTTTTCAGTCATATCTGCATGGGGTCAATTCATAAAGCATTACCGCATTCGGTAATGCAGAAAACAGCTGACTTTACAGAGCACAAAAACAGCTGACTTTACCGAGCACAAAAACAGCTGACTTTACCGAACACAAAAACTGTTACCGCATGAAAAGCTGAAATTACTGAGCAGTGAGGTAAATTACCGACTTGTGTGGTAAATAGCTCAACACATGTCAGTAAATGTCAATTCATAAAGCCGACAACAAGCTGTAAAGCCACGAAGCAATACCATCTGCTTTCAAGTGGTGAAAAGAATGCGGAGTCTGTGCAAGGAGACTGTGCTGGAAGCTGGGACTCACAAGCTGTAGCAGTGAGAGCTGTAACTGACAGGAGCAGGGAGCCAATAGAAACAGCCTCTGTCTTCTGCAAGTCTGAATGATGGAATCTGATAGGACCCGCAGCCTTCTCAGGCGGGATGAGCAGCAGCAGAGCGGAACAAAACAGGCATCCCCTGAATACCTTAGCCTGTGTGGCTGTGTTTACTTCTTGAGTACCTGTTTAAAAATATGCAGGAGCTAGAACAGAAAATCACCTAAGCATGGCATATGTGAAGTGTCTTGGAAATTAATCTAAGCTGTGACAATTAAATAGAATGTTAAGAAAGACTAATAGACAGATTCAGAGCCAGCAGAGGCAGTATAACAAAACATCTAAAGGGATGTTGGGATGCCTCTTACTGGCCTTACTGCACATCACAACACAGAGACACTCCATTTTCTTCTGCTGTTTTTGTCAATGGGCTTCCATAATTTACCGCACTTCTATCTGTGGGATTTTTTATGAATTAGCACACAAGTCTAAAATACCGAATGCTGTATTTTCCTGATCAGATATTTTTTTCACACAGCCTTTTAGGACTTGACCCCAATGTAACTCATTGTAGGGCAGTTGCCTAGATATATAAAACAATTTCCCTTTCAACAATATTAACTTTAGATATGGAAAGAAGGTGGTTAGAGTGCCATAATGCAGGCCATAGGCAGTACATGGGAATTAAACGTGATCAAACAATCCAGTCGCTGAATGATTATTATTTACCTGCACCAACACAGAGACACATATGCTTGTTTCAGAATCTGTGTTCTGTATACCCTGCAGGCACCCCCAGTGGGTGTCCCATACAGCCTGGCAATACTAAAGATGTTGCCATCCGTGGTAAGTTTCAGAATATAAATCAGGGAGAGGAAAGATTTTACAATGGGCAAACACTTACAAGATAATCTGACAGTCTGAATATGACCTGAGGTTGTGGAGGAGGGCGTGTGCCTGGCTGGGACTTTTTAGACATGTGAATGTAAACGCTATATTTCTTTGATATTTTATTCTCCTCATCTGCGTGTAAGTGGAGACTGTTTCTAATTTAATTTAATTTCATTTTGTTTAAATGTTAAAGTTTTCACATGCTAAAGGCCTCCTGCACACTGCAAGCGATTCAGATTCAGATTCCGCTTTTTAATCAGTTTTTACATCCGATTCAGATTCTGATTTGCTGTTTGCTCCCTGCACACTGCAAATCGGAATCTGAATCGGATGTAAAAACTGATTAAAAAGCGGAATCTGAATCGGAATCGCGTGCAGTGTGCAAGAGGCCTTAAAATTAATTAATAGAACTTTCAAAAAAAAAAAAAAAAAAAAAAAAAAAGGCAAACACTGATTAAATAATCTATGAATGAATATTTAAAAAAATATTGAATTTTATTAATTATGTTATTTTCACTACACTTCTTTTTTAAGGGAACCCAGCACCATTTTTTTCTATGCCACTCCCTCCCCCCATAGCTACCCTTCCGTATCCAGGGGCAGGTGTGAAGAAAACATGTGTGACTTTTCTAAACTCTTTGAAGCACAGCTTCCTATCTCAACACCCCCCCCCCCCCTTTCCCCTGAAGAAAGCGTTTGTTTGCTCTCTGCTAATGCATGTAACAAAATAAGTACATCAGTTCTTATCTGCCTGAAATATATGCGTTCAGTAAGGTAATAAAAGCCTCTGCTAAACTTTTAAATGTAACAAGGAGAGGTAAAAACTGAAGTTTTTTTAATCAATGAGCCACATTGTTAGCATGTATTTTTAATAAGCTATTGAGACACCCTGGGTGCTAAAAATTGTGTTCGGTTCCCTTTAAACAGGGGGGAAGTTGCTTAATGATTTTATCTTGGCGGGGACAGAGCTGCATCACTCACAAAGCAACCTTAGGATTGTGAGGGGGGGGGGGGAGATTGGGAGGGAGGGGGAGGAGGGGGATAGGCCACCTGCACGCTGCACAGAAGGGGGATCCCCCCGCCCGCACAGAGGGGGATCCCCCTGGCTCCCGCACAGCCGCCACACATTCTCTGCCCGCCGATCAGCTGCCCAGGGATTCCCTAGGGTGGCTGGATGCTTGTTCTGCACGCTGGGGTAGCACAGATCGCTACCCACAGTGTGCAGAAAGGCATCCAGCCATCCTGGGGAATCCCTCTGATGAGAAAAAAATGCAGCTGGCAGGGCAGAGAAACAGGAAATCTCACTGTCGGCATGGACGAGCTCAGCTCATCATTAACGTTTTTTGCTGGATGAGCTCAGCTTGTCCATACCGCCAGGGTGGTTAATCACTAACTGATTCACGGACAGACAAAGACTTCAGCTGAGGCCCATGTGTGGCACTGTTCACCGGGCCCCAGATTCACTTGGGCCCCATACAGCAGTCTTACCTGTGATGCCCTGAAGGCAGCCCTGGCCCACATCATACCACAATCAAGGTGAGAAGACATGGAGGTGCAGGGCCAACATTTAAAGCTGTGACTGGCCAAACGTTGGCCCTGCACCTGGATGGTAAAATGTTTGTCACGTGGAACATGGTATGCATTGCTCATTGAATGGAATTGAAGTATAAAGGTACAGTTTTATTTGCTGTATTCAATTCAATTCACTTTATTGTCATTGTGTAACACAACGAAATTACTTTTCATGACAACCCCACGGTGCATATAGGGAACATAGTGATAGTAACAAGGAAGAGAAGAAATTATACACATATGCCAGGTATTACAGATGTTTAAACAATTTGTACACAGTGTTAATTATTTCAGAGAGGATTCAGAGTTTATCAAGTTTATGGCGGATGGGAAAAAGCTGTCTTTCAGTCTGTTTGTGTGTGTGCGGGTTGATCTAAAACGTTTACCTGATGGAAGGAGCTCAAACAAGGCATTTCCAGGGTGAGTGTTGTCTTTGATAATGTTTTTGGCCCTTCTCAAGCTGCGAGTATTATACAAAAGTTCCAGTGATGGTAGTTCAGTGCCAATAATGGCTTCTGCTGTTTTAACAACTCGCTGCAGGGCTTCTCTAGTAGCCTTCGTGCAGCTGTTGTACCAGGCCGTCATGCAATTGGTCAGAGCGCTTTCTATAGTGCATCTGTAGAAATTAACCAGCAGCTTCTGTGGGAGGTTAGTGCTCCTTAGTTTTCTCAGAAAGTAGAGTTGTTGTGCTTTGCCAGTTAGAGCTAAAGCATTGTCAGCCCAGGACAGGTTCTCTGCGATGGTGACTCCCAAAAATTTGAAGCTGGAAACTCTCTCCACAGCCTCTGCATTGATCATTAGCGGTAGGTGAGTGGTCTTTTTGGTGGTCCTAAAGTCCAGAATAATTTCTTTGGTCTTCTTTGTATTTAATAACAGATTGTTAATGTCGCACCATGCAGTCAGGTTCCTAACTTCTTCTCTGTATGCAGCTTCCTCATTGTCTGATATAAGCCCAATGACAGTCGTATCATCTGCAAACGTAACAATTATGTTTGAAGTATGGATAGGCTGGCAGTCATGGGTGAAAAGTGCATAGAGGAGAGGGCTTAATACACAGCCCTGTGGCACGCCAGTGCTCAGGGTAAGGGTGGAGGATGTCTGTTTTCCTAGTCTGACAGTTTGAGGGCGATTAGTAAGGAAGTCCAATAACCAAGTACATATGGAGGGAGCAAGACCTAGTGCATGGAGTTTGTTGGTCAGCTGGCTAGGTACAATGGTGTTAAATGCTGAGCTGCAGTCAACAAAGAGCATCCTAACATAGAAGTTGGGCTTTTCCAGGTGTGAGAGGGCAGCATGGAGAGCTACACAGATGGCATCCTCAGTCGATCTATTTGTTTGGTAAGCAAACTGGTGTTGATCTAGATTTGCTGTGGAGGCTAGATTTGCTGTAGAGGCTGAGTGTGCCACTTGTCCCCCACCCCTTTCTCTCTTCCCTGCCAAATCTGTTACCATGCTAAGGACCACCCTAATCTACCTGTGGGTGGTGGCAGCTAAAGATGAGCTGCTTCAACGGTCGGATATTTCATAAGGTACTGTGCCTACCGACGCCTTATGTGGGAGAGGCGGCCCCTCCTCCTCAGATCACTGACTTCAGGAGCTTACAGTCTAATCCCTGCCTTATATCACTGACCTCAGGTATTTACACCCTAATACTTGTTTCATGCCACTAAGGATGATATGAGAGTAAGATTCTAAGGACAGTTAGTGACATAAGGCAGGGATCAGAGTTCAGAATATAATTACATGGGGGTGTGGCCTGTGTTCAGGGGTGGAGTTTAGGGTGCAAGAACGCCTGTGCCTACAGGCGTCTGAGTTGTAAATCTGGCCCTGGCGGCCACTATTGCTAGTTCTCCATGGATGTAAAAGGAACCATGACTAGGGATGCTCACCGCGTTCCGCGGAATTCAGTTTTCCGCGATTCCAGACGGAATTTGGGGATTCCATTCGGTCGCATCAAAACGGAATTGCCATAGCGCTATAGCGGAAATTCCGCGGAACGAGGCGTAATTCCGGCGGAATGCAGAATTTTGTACGCCAATCACAAGGAAGCCCCTAGAAGAAGTTTAAAGTGAGAAGAACAGGATTTCTTCATGAAAATCAGAATCTCTGCACCAATCAGAGGCTTATAAAAACCACCCAAACGGATTTCTGCATGAAAATCGGAATTATTTCAGCACCAATTACAGTGTTAACAAAAACCAATCAATCCTATGTTAGCAACCAGCTCCCTAGCTATCTCACCTATCCCAACCATTTTGTATAGGTCCCATAGCCTACGTGACACCTCCTGCAGTGCAAAAACCACCGCCATGGAACCACCGCCAGGTCCCATAGCTTACGCATCACCTCCTGCGACGCAAAACCCACCACCATGGATCCACCGCCAGGTCCCAAAGCTTATGTGACACTTCCTGCGGCGCCAAAACCACGGCTATGGGACCACCGCCAGGTACCAAAGCTTACGCGACACCTGCTGCGGCGCAAAAACAACCGCCATGGGAGCACCGCCAGGTACCAAAGCTTACGCGACACCTCCTGCAGCGCCAAAACCACCGCCATGGAACCATCGCCAGGTCCCATAGCTTACGTGACACCTACTGCGGCGCCAAGATGACCGCCATGGGACCACCGCTAATACTTTCTGCTGCAAACAACAACAACAAAAAACGGGGGAACAGCCACTAGGTCCCATGGGCTACCATTTAGCATAAACAAGGTTTAATTTGCGATTACTTTAATTTTTCCACCAGAATGAAATTCGCGAAATTCTGCGGAAATGTAATGGCAACAGAATTTAGCGCTGGCAGAATTCCGCAATTCCGGCGGAACGGAATTTGCTCATTCCGATCATCCCTAACCATGACAAAGCTGCGGTTCATGTAGAACAACTGCAGTCACACAATCGCTAATTCACACATCTCTCAGCACACCTGCATATGATCTCATAAGACCCAGGTGAGAGTGACAAATCCGAACCACATAATAACAGAAATACTTGAATCAGTTGAGTCGCAGGCATGACTGGAAACCAGTAGGACATCACCCAAACATTGGATGGCCCTGGCTACCGTACAAAGGGCTTGATTCACTAAATGGTGATAACTCAAAAATCACACCTTATGAAAAGATATCACACCTTATCAAAGTTAACATGCCTTATCAGAGTAGCATAGCGAGCGCTACAAACTTATGCCTGCTAATTGGAAATGGCACTTGTCCTGCCCTGAGCCACTGCGGGTTCGTTGCACTCGCTATGCTACTCTGATAAGGCGTGTTAACTTTGATAAGGTGTGATATATTTTCATAAGGTGTGATATCTTTGATAAGGTGTGTTAACGTTGATAAAGTGTGATATCTTTGATAAGGCTTGATATCTTTGATAAGGCGTGATATCTTCGATAAGGTGTGATATCTTTGATAAGGTGTGATATCTTTTCATATGGTGTGATATCTTTATTTAGTGAATCAAGCCCAAAGAGCCATATGAAATGTAATAACCTGGGAGTACATGTTATGTCGGCACTGGACAGTTCGATGCAGGGAAAGCCTAATGACGGCTCTTGCTGTTGCCACTAAACTCCCCGGCAGCAGTAAATAATATTCCCCCTCCGAGTTGTCGGAGCCCCGAATTACCATTACGTAGGGCGCACAGCATAACATTGCTGCTATGACGGCACCAAGCTTCGGCACTCAGTGCCGCGCATCAAAAGGAACTGCTTCGATGAACCGGACAGTGCTGGGTAATATTTTCCACAAGTGCTTCTGGAATTTTTAGATTTCCAAATCAACATAACAGGCATGTTCTCCAAAGAGCAAATGTAGGCAGGTGTGGCCCCCAAATAACATAATCGTGCAGGCATGTCTTACAAATTTCATAATTAGGCAAATATATCCTCACATAACAACAAGAAACCATGTCCCCCAAGTTATGGCCTGTCATGTCCACCATGATGTGACACAACAAATATTGATCCACCAGCCGCAAAACTATGGGCAGCAAGCATAGTTGGTCCCTGTGGGACGTGGTGCTTCAGGGCCCCAAGCAACCATGGCTGTCACCGGGGGTGAATGAAGTATAAGTGTGCTGCTCGGTGATTTCTGAAGGTGTCTCAATTCATGAGGTTGAGGGAATCCAATTTAAATTTTGAGAGTAACCTGCAAAAAATTCCAGCTCAGACACCCATTTTTTTCTAACTTTGCCTATGCCCACCAGCCAGCCCCCCCCCCCCCCCCCCCCACACACACACACCTTCCAGTGGAAAATGTCCCTAGATAGCAATATCTGGTTCAGTTTCAGACAGGGATGACCTGTTGCGTTGAAAAGTTGGACACATATCATCATGATTTTCTTTGCTCACTGTTTTCAGTATTCCCTATCTTGTACAGCACCATGGAATTTGCTGGTGCTATATAACATCAGAATAATAAGCTTGAGCTCAACTGAATTTATATTCCAAAGCTTTTGCTTCGCCCTCATTTCTTTCCTATGAGAGTTATGTTTGGACTATTCATGTTTAACATGGGAGGTCTTAACAGCTCTCGAGGCTCTGGGCCCTGGGCTGCAACTCAAACAGAAGAGACATGCACACACATGTGCTACAACATGTGAATCAGGTACAGATTTCATGTGCTCTGCTTTCTAAAGGATCAGCATGCTAGAATACAAACGGTCTGATTCAATTCACTTTTTCTTCAAAGTTTTCTTCTAGGACTAGGTGATATTTTCACATTATGAATAAACATAGCGCCGGCTTCCAAGGGAGCGCCTATAGCTGGTTACCTATACTGAGGGCACCTACACCTGATTTCCTATACTGAGGGCACCAACACCTGGCTACCTATACTGGAGGCACCTACGCCTGGCTACCTATGGGGACGATGGAGACTTTCAACTGACCTCCTATACTGGGGGCACTTATGCTTGGCAACCTATATTGAGGGCACCTACACATGATATCCTCTACTGAGGGCACCTATACCTGGCTACCTACCTATACTGAGTCTGAGGGCGTTTTTTGGGAGGGCTCACTGCGGCTATAATGCGTGGTGCAAATTGTTGGTGCTGTGCTATCAATCTAAATGTGAGGGGCGGGCGGGGGAGGGTGTGGTTAATTGTCCCCTGATTGTTTTTATTAATATTCCAGAAAGGTTCTAGCCTTTATTGTTAAGTATATTCAGGATAATTCACTCTTTCCATCCATTCGTGGTTATTAATAGTATTTTTTTCTGTTATACATATGTGATGTGTCACGGAGATTTGAGCATTTGGCGTGATGTGTCACGACGTCAAAAAGGTTGGGAACCACTGTCCTAGGAGATATCTCAGGAGCAAAAGGTGAATTGCATGTGGGCGTGTGTGTGTGTGTGTGTGTGTGTGTGTGTGTGTGTGTGCCTGTGTGCGTGCCTGTGTGCGCGCGCGTGTG
Organism: Hyperolius riggenbachi; assembly: GCF_040937935.1. Lineage (NCBI taxonomy): Eukaryota > Metazoa > Chordata > Amphibia > Anura > Hyperoliidae > Hyperolius > Hyperolius riggenbachi. Next base: position 93,754,890 of record NC_090648.1, read on the forward strand.
TGTGTGTGTGTGCACATGCGCAAAGAGGATGAAGGGAGAATTTTGACAGTACTGTTTCACCTGCTTTTTGGTACTTTTTCATTTGCCAAGTGCTGAAACGTTATTTTAAACAGAAAATGAAAAATTATCTCCTAGTAGAAAACCTAGTTGAAAAAGTAAGTTGGATTGGGCCCAAAGACGAAATATAGCAGAGGGGTTATGACTGAGTAGTGTTGGTGTTTAATTTTGGAACATTGTTGCAAAGTCACCTGAACACCACACTTCAGCACCATTCAGCACTGAATCTGTGGACAGGGTCAAGGGACTCCATACTTCCTCCTTCCAAAGCCGAAAGGAGGAAGTACCGGATTCATGTGAAACGCACCGTGACGTGCAGATAAGGCCCCTAAATGACTTTTAGGTGCACTTCATCATCTTGAACTTTTGCAAACAAATTATACTGGTTGGCCCAATCAAACACACAGAAGGAAAAAAGCTTGAAGGTCCATATTGCGAAAAATTGCAAAATGTAAAATGCATGTTTAAGATGCACTATAAATTAGGTTTTTCTTATGTTGCTGTCACTTACAATAGGTTGTAAAAATGTAAAAAATAGACTAGTCCAAAATGTATCCTATCTCCTCATGGGGGATTCTACAGGTTCTATTTATTTTTGAAAGCACTTACTGAACAACAGTTGCTCAGTTCAACTGCCAAAATAGCGCACAAGCGAGTAGTGAAGCTGGCTGGCATGTTTGTATAGATCCTTTCCAGGGAGTGCTTTTGTAAAGGGTAAAGAAAATACTGAGAATCTCCCCATGAGGAGATGGACTAGTCCCAAACCAGTCAGATGTTTACAGCCTACTGTAGGTGATGGCAACACATTTTACTCTAGGAAAAATGTACTTTTAATATTCCTCTATTTCAAAATTTTTCGTGATAGTGGTCCTTTATCCACTTCACCACCGAGGGGTTTTTCCCCTATGGACTAGAGCAATTTTCACCTTTCAGCACTCCTCCCTTTCAATTCGCCAATAACTTAATCACTACTTATCACCACCAAATGATCTATATCTTGTTTTTTTTCACCAACAATTAGACTCTCTTTGGGTGGTACATGTTGCTAATAATGATTTTATTCTAACTGTATTTTAACGGAAATAATAAAACATTGAAAAAAAACATTATTTCTCAGTATTCGGCCATTATAGTTTTAAAATAATACATACTACCATATTTAAAACTGACATATTTTATTGACTTATTTGTCCTGCTATTACACCGTTTTAATTATGTCTCTATGACAATGTATAGTGCCAATATTTTATTTGGAAATAAAGGTGAATTTTTTTTTTAGTTTTCCATCCATCAGCATATTGGCAAAAATAACAGTAATATACCCTCTTGGCATACATATTATAAAAGTTCAGTCCCTAAGGTAACTATTTATGTATTTTGTTTACTTGTCTTTTTTTTTTTTTTTTATGCAAAAGTTTTATTTGGATAACTATGGAAGAGTGCGGGAGGTAAGGAGTTACTTTTAAATTATGTTTAGGTTTTTTTTATTGAAATAAATGTATGCAAGTGTAATTTTACTATTTGTCTCAAATAATTTCCATAATTTTTGGATCATGTCATTGCTAAAGAAAATATTTGTGTTGACAGTAGGTGGATCAAACTAGAAAAAGTAAGCCAGGTTAATGTAACAGTAATGGGTAACTGCAAACGTAAATCATGGTGAGCTTTCAAGGCAACACAGCCCTTCCTCAGACTGGCTTATGAAGTCCTTCGCTTAAACCTTTCCATGGATAACACTGCACCGCCCTTTCATATGAATCATGGAAATGCCTGCTTTCAGAGTGATTTACTCAAGTACATTCACTTCAACCGCTGAATGGCTATTAGTGGAAACATTCTGCATTTTCTTTCCCTAAAAGCTCAGCGCGAATGCTCAGCCAGTAATCAAAACAAACAGACATTGAAGGATGACGAGACATCATTAAAAAAATCCTCTAAATTATAACTGTAAACAAAAAATGGTATCCTTAAATTCTCTTAAAGTGTACCCGGGATGACATGTGACATGATGAGGTAGACATGTTTATATACAGTGGCAAGAACACAGTCACCTATGTTGTGCATCTTTTCTTTTTTTCCCTGCATGAAGAGTTAATATCCAGCTATGCATCTGACAATTTTTCTCCAGTTGGGCCTCACTGATAACAAATTACAGCTCTAAAACACTCCTAAGATAACTGGGCTTCTGATTGCAAGGGATAGATTAAAAAAAAGTTAATAGTTCATGCATTTTTGCTCTGGGACTCTTGAGATACTGAAATTGAGCAGAGACAATAAAACATGAAATCTACTTTTTAAATGTGTATACGGAAAATACAACAGCAGGATAAAAAAAAAATCATTTTAGGAGTAGGAACACTAATCCAATTGTTTATCTCATCAGTTTATTTTCATGTCGGTTTCATGTTAACATTTGCAGAATGTAGTATCTGTGACAATTTCCTATTTGTAGAGTACTGAAAGCTGAGGTGAGGTCACATGATTTGGAAAGTTTGCGGTCGCGGACCTCTTTATGGTACAGCACACATCGGCTCCCAGAGTTCAGTCTCTGAGCTGCTGAGTTTCATGTACTGATTTCAGTGTTCATTGTAAGAGGAACTGCATGGAGCTGATGCATTAATCCAAGTAAACCCAGAACTGAACACAACAAATTCTCATAGCATTAATGCTGATGAGTGTGATTGAAGTGAATTAGAAAATTAAAAATAACTTATTAGTGAGAAAAGCACTTAGGCCCCATTCACACTTGCGTTTCGAGTCCGCAAGTGTCCGGGGGTCCGGATCCGGGGGCCGCAAAGAGACCGTACGGGTCTCTGCGGTGGCCACAAGGCGGCACAAGTTGCGGATCCGGAATGTATCGGTTCCGGCTACAATAAAGTAGCCGGAACTAGATACTTTGCAGTGCCAGAAAGGCACTGCAAGCATGGGGGATAACGGCGTGTAGTCCAGGCCCCCCAAGTGGCATAGGACCGGTGCTGGAAGCATCCGGTCCTATTGCCAGTGTGATAAGAAACATCCGTTTCCCATTGCACAGCATTGCCCGCATGTTCGGGTCAGGATCCGGCCCGGGTCCGCAGCCGCACCGGGACGGAATGAAAAATAGCGCATGTTGGAAAAAAAAGCCGGACCGTCCCGGAGCTGCATTCCCGGATCGGATCCGGACGGCGCACAAGTGTGAATGGATACATTGATTAGCAATGTATCCGTTCACCATCCGCTCTGTACGGAGCGTTCCGGGTCCGGGGAAGCCGGACCTGGAACGCTAATGTGAACCGGGCCTTAGTACTAAACCTGATATTACCCTTCATTGCCTTCAGGATGCCCCCCATCCCCCGTTTTGCGTTATTATTAGTTAGCCTGTTATGCTTCCTACATACTGTGGGCTTGATTCACTAAACCGTGATAACTGAAATATCACACCTTATGGAAAGATATCACACCTTATCAAAGTTAACACGCGCTATCAGAGTAGCATAGCGAACGCTATGAACCCGCAGGGGGCTCAGGGCAGGGCGAGTGCCATTGCCAATTAGCAGACATAAGTTCGTAGCGCTCGCTATGCTACTTTGATAAGGTGTGATATATTTGATAACGTGTGATGTCTTTGATAAGGTGTGATATTTGAGTTATCACGGTTTAGTGAATCAAGCCCATTGTGTGATATATTTGATAAGGTGTGATGTCTTTGATAAGGTGTGATATTTGAGTTATCAAGGTTTAGTGAATCAAGCCCATTGTGTGTGCTTTTATGGCATATACAGGTTTTTACATAAATTCCTCCAGAATCTTCCACACTGCAGGGAGTGCTGTGTTTTTGCTGTGTTTGCATCTTTAAAAATTGATGTGGCGTGCATTTTTTACCTCAGAAATGCATGCATGGCAATGCTATTGAATACAGGAAATAACACGATCGCAAACACATACTGACGGATTGAAAAATGAAACCTATATCATAACTAAGGGTACAATTCAAAATCCTGACTCTTGCCTGCAAAGCTGTTTACAACCTAGCTCCTGCTTATGTAATTAAACTTATTTCCAAACACCACCCTACACGCAATCTTTGCTCTACTAACGATATTCTGCTGTCTTCCTCACTGGTCGCCTCTTCTCATTCCCGCTTACAAGACTTCTCTCGATTCTCTCTCCTCCTCTGAAACTCCCTCTCTTAACACGTCTGCCACTCACCCACACTTAACATTTTTAGGCGACACCTAAAAACTCCCCTCTTCAGGCAAGCATACTATCTCAGTTAGGACACTTTGGCCACTGGCCACCACTTTACCATCTCATACACAGTTTTACCTTCTCCTATTGTGCTACCTCTTAACCTATTAGAATGTAAGGTCCAGCGGCATAACTACAGGGGAGCAGCCCCGTGACTGAAGAAGGCCCCAGACCTATAAGGAGCCCGACTACTATTTTACTCTTTCTGATAAAGGGGTCCATCTTTCAGATCAGGTGTTTTTCTGGCTACACTTGTTATGGGTGTGAATACTTGTTTTATGGTCTTTGCTAGGTGGGCTCCAGGGCTGCGAGGGTCACAAGGGGTTGGCAATGGAAAGGATGTGAATATTGAGGAGGCTTTGCTCATGATTTATAGTTCTGCCCCTGGTAAGGCCTGGCCTGGCCTCTCTTTTCCCTTTGTCTCTTAATGCTGTATAATGGACCTGCATACTTACATATCTGCCTCTCCTATGTCAAATCTGTAGTTGATTTGTGAACTTCCTCAGCTGTAATCCACCATTGTCCTGTCTTGTATTGTTAGTTGTTGTATTGTTTATATTGTATTTTTATACATTGTATCTTGTTGTACAACGCCACGGAAGAGGCTGGCGTTCTATAAATCAATATATTTGCAGCTGCAGCTAAAGCTAACAAAATTTTGGGATGCATTAAAAGGGAAATAAAAACTTGAGATGCTAGCATAATATTGCCCCTGTTTAACTCTCTAGTAAGGCCACATCTGGAATATGGAATTCAGTTCTGGGCACCACATTACAAAAAAGATATTGCAGTTTTAGAGCAGGTGCAGAGATGAGCAACAAAATTGATACGTGGGATGGAAGGTCCCACTTACCAAGAAAGGTTAGATAAACTGGGTTTATTTAGTCTAGAGAAAAGACGCCTTAGAGGAGATCTAATTAACATGTATAAATACATCAGAGGACAATATAATAGCTTGGCGGATGAGCTTTTTTCCCTAGGCCTTCTCAAAGGACTAGAGGACATGATCTGCGCATGGAGGAAAAACGTTTTAGCCATTTATTTAGGAAAGGGTTCTTTACAGTAAGAGTGATTAAGATGTGGAATGCATTGCCACAGGAAGTAGTTATGGCAAACTCTATACCTGCATTTAAAGGGGGCTTAGATGCTTTCCTTGTGTTGAAAGACATCCATGGCTACAATTACTAGGTAATGCCTAATCTGATTGTCATCTGGAGTCGGGAAGGAATTTTTCCCTTTTGCGGCTAATTGAACCATGCCTTGTAAGGGTTTTTTCGCCTTCCTCTGGATCAACAGGGATCTGTGAGGGAGCAGGCTGGAGTTGTACTTTGTACTGGTTGAACTTGATGGACATATGTCTTTTTTCAACCAAAATAACTATGTAATAATATTAACTAGCAGCTGGGCCGCTTTTAAATGAAATGTGGCCCCCCATAGAATGTTATTAGATGACCTTTTGTTCCCTCCACCTCCAGATTCCAATAGTGATGCCCTTTAAGGTGAAAGAATTGGGGCCCTATTATCTATGGGGCCCTATGCAACTGCCCAGTTTGCCTCTATGGAAGTGCAGTCCCTGATTAGCAGTGAGTAGGATAGCAATGTAGTGCAGTGACTGATGCTATGTAAAATTATTTCATGTACAGACTGCATTGAAGAACCCAAAAATAAAGACTACAAGGCAAAATTATGCAAAATGATTTGCCATTGTCCTCTCCTCTCCACTGCTACCTACGACAATCATCACAACATAATGGTAAAGGGGGAGGAGGGTCGCTATCTAGAGATCTAGAAAGTGGTAATCATGTTTATCCCCGCTTTATAAATATGGTGCCCGTCATTTCATTCTGATGATACGTGGTGATCCCTTATAATAGTATTGTGCCAATCAACAGTTTTGCAAGTGTTTCTATCCAAAACATTTTAACAGTAATATAATGCAATTTTTTGCATATCGCTTGGTTGCTATCTTTATTCATAGTGTTCCTAAAAGACCACTCCAGCGAAAAAAAAGTAACCCCGACAGAACTGACATATTTTGGACTTGTCCATCTCCTCATGGGGGATTCTCAAGGTTTTCTTGTTTTCAAAAGCATTTCCGGAACAGCAATTGCTACGTCTAACTCTCAAAATAGTGTGCAAGTGAGCAGGGAGGCTTTTTGGCTATTTTGGCAGTTAAACTGCCGTTCAGGAAATGCTTTTGAAAACAAGGAAAACCCTGAGATTGCCCCATGAGGAGATGGACTGGTTCAAAACCTGTTGGTTCTGTCAGATTTTAAATTCTTACTTTTTTTTTTGCTGGCTTAATCCTTTAAAGTAAACCTGTCATGAGACAAATCTGGGGGCTGCCATTAGTGACTGCCTCCTGAAAATGCAAGTTGTTATTCCCTGACTCACGTTTCCTGGGTATAACACTTCCTACATTCCTTATGGGGGTTAGGACTGTCAGAGGCTGTAGGAGGTGAGAAGTTAGAAAGTATTATAGCCAAAGGACTAGTCAGGTTAGTTTTAGGAGCGAGAAATTGTAGCGCTAGGTCCCAGATTCCTAACCCAGCCAAGGTACTATCTGCAAAGAGTTCTCACCATGTCTGTGTGGGTTTCCTCCAGGCACCCAGTTTCCTCCCACATCCTAAAAACATGCAGATAAGTAAATTGGCTTCCCCCTAAATTGGCCCTAGACTATGATACATACAATACACGATACATACATACATTATACACTACATATATAGACATATGACTATGGTAGGGAATAAGGATTAGATTGTGAGTTCATCTGAGGGACAGTTAGTGACATGAAGATATACACTCACCTAAAGGATTATTAGGAACACCTGTTCAATTTCTCATGAATGCAGTTATCTAATCAACCAATAACATGGCAGTTGCTTCAATGCATTTAGGGGTGTGGTCCTGCTCAAGACAGTCTCCTGAACTCCACACTGAATGTCAGAATGGGATGTTTTCTTGGCACACTTTAAGCCCCTTAGTGCCAATTGGGCATCATTTAAATGCCACGGGCTACCTAAGCATTGTTTCTGACCATGTCTGTCTCTTCATGACCACCATGTACCCATCCTCTGATGGCTACTTCCAGCAGGATAATGCACCATGTTACAAAGCTCGAATCATTTCAAATTGGTTTCTTGAACATGACAATGAGTTCACTGTACTAAAATGGCCTCCACAATCACCAGATCTCAACCCAGTAGAGCATCTTTGGGGTGTGATGGAACGGAAGCTTCGTGCCCTGGATGTGCATCCCACAAATCTCCATCCTATCAATATGGGCCAACATTTCTAAACAATGCTTTCAGGACCTTGTTGAATCAATGCCACGTAGAATTAAGGCAGTTGTGAAGGCTAAAGAGGGTCAAACACCGTATTAGTATGGTGTTCCTAATAATCCTTTAGGTAAGTGTACTCTGTACAGCGCAGCGGAAGATGTCAGAACTATATACTGTAATACTAAATAATAATATTAATTGCAGGAGTATTTTTAACATTGTTTTCTTTTTCTATCCTTTACAATGTATGTTCTATCAAAGTTAAGCTGTGCACATGTTGTTTGTTGTCATAGCTGACACTGATCTACAGCTGTGTCTTGGTAACTACATATGGGCAGCCTTCAGCACTATGAGCCCAATGTTCCCGGCCTTTGGCCAACAAGCAATATTAAATATTTTCTTTTGGAGAACTATAAAGGTGATAAAACGTTATGTATTTGGTTGCCCTGATTTACAATGCCAGATTAGTTTGAATGCTTATGCTAGCCTGTAATACAATCCTGTGATGAGAGAAATATGGAGCCTGTCATCTTTAATCTGTTAGGAAAATGCCAGGTGATTTGGCTTCAGCAGTGTGTAAGTGTCCAGAGTGCAACTCTCAAGGGCAGGGACCTCCCCTAGTGTTCCTTGTTTCTTTGGTACTTTATCAAATGAACATGTACCAGTACTGGTTATGTTTCAAGCTACACATCATCTACTGTATGTATGTATTTGTTTGTACTTGTGTTGCTGGATGTCTGTATTGTACAGTGTGTTAAACTTCTCATGTGTCGATACTCCCCACTAGTGTCTTGTTCTATTTACAGCGCTATGGAAGATGTTCGATGTAGATCATCCCTCTTTTGGAGGGACAGTCCCTCTTTGGGAGCCCTGTCCCCCTGTCCCTCTTTCCTCCTCATTTGTCCCTCTTTCTATGTAAATATATATATTTCTCTACTAAAAAATGTGTTTGGTTGACTCTAAACTTTATTCCCATCCTTTAAATTGATTTATTACTAATTTTAAAATGTTAATATGAAGGAAAATTAACCAGGATAGAAAGGATCAGTGTGGTTTGAATTATAAAACAACATATTTTTCTTATGAAATCTTTATGGTATGCGTGACTAGGGGTGTGACGGGGGCGTGGTGTAAGTGTCCCTCTTTCTCATCTCAAAAAATTGGGAAGTATGCAATATGCTTCCAGCTGGTGACATCAGAATACCTGATCTGTATACTGGGTCTGGGACAGTGACTCAGAAGATGTTAGCAGCAAATTATCATCACAACACACAGGCAAAGCACTATCCATAGTCCTCTTACCGAAGGAGTCCTTTAACCCTTTGTACAGTGCCACGGAATATGTTGGTACTTTATAAATCAATAAAATAATAAAAACCCTTCGCAATACATTTTATCCACTTCCCACGTTCCCCGTCAGCACTTACTTTTTCCTGCTGTGGGATTGGTGTGTGCTGCTGCCGGAAGAGGCAGTATGGTCTCTGTTTCCTCACACTAGAGCCAGAACTAGCGGCGGTGCCAGCTCATGCCATGTAGCTCCACCCCATTGCTCTTGCACCAGCTTAATTGCGCAGCACGGTACCAAAGGGGATCAAAGTGTCAGTCTCTGTCCGAAACTTTGATCCACATTATAGGGTGACACTGTGCTGGACTAGATCCAGCAATGGTGGCCCTAGCGGCGAGCCCAAATGCACCCACATGACGTTACATAGCTCAGCGGTAGAGCATGGGGCCAACCCCTTTTGATCTAAAGGGGCTGACGCCATGCCAGACTAGATCCAGCAACGGTGGTCCTAGTGGCACCCATGTTTTCCTATGTCATGCTGTAACTGACATTGGTGCTGAACTGGAAAGTCCAACGTTGGATTGGAAAGGGTTAAATGGAAATATGGCTTCTTTCGCTATAGACTTGCTGAGTGTGCTCTACACAAGCTTTTTTTGTAATTTAATGTTATCAAAATTGTGTTTGCGTTTCAATTTGCCGACAGCTGAGAATTTCCAAAACTGACAATGAGCTCAAATGACTCTTCTTTACAGCTTGAGCGGCACTATTCTCTTTTGGGTCCAAATTATCCAAGAACTACTATTTGGATGCACGAGTAATTACCTGCACAGAGCAGAGGCTGTTTTATTATTTCGGTTATTTTCACACCTGCACAATTCCAATGGCTGGCAGCAAATTTCAACACTCCTCTCTGCCAGAATCACATAAAGAAGCAAAAATAAGTAAAGTGAAATAAGTTCTGCCATTTATCCCGGCAGTATACAGTGCTGGCCTGAATGCATTGCACTTTTACCAACACAAGTGGAGTTTCCCTGTAAAGCGAAATTGAAGTGAAACAAAAAAACTTAAGATATAATAAATTGTATGTGTAATACGGATAATAAGTAGAACATTAAAAGCAAAGAAAAGGAATCTCATATTTTTATTTTCAGTTACATAGCTTTTTTTGCATTGCCTCATTCTGTCACAGTTGCAGTTTTAAAAGCACACTCTATATTTTAAACTATAAAACAAAGCAGAAATAATGATCCTTTGAACTTTCCTGCAGTAAAACCTTATCCAAGCTGTCTCTGACTGATTCTTAGCTGTTCAGGCGCTTCAGAAAACAGAACTGTATTGAATTGAGTGGGTCAAATAGCCCAGAGAATCTCTTTTGCATAGAAGTTTTTTTTAACTCTTCCTGTACTGGAAAACAATGTGAGACTCTTTTCTTCGCTACAACGTTCTGTTTCTTGGCTTTACTACACATACAATTCATTATCTCATAAGTTTATCTTTACTTCGGGTTTGCTTTAAGTCAAATATGGAGATTAGTTTGTACAGGAGAACATAGATATGGGCGAGGTCAGGGCCGGATTTCTGGCAAGGCCACATAGGCCATGGCCTAGGGCACCAGAAATTTAGGGGCGGCTCAGTAAGGGACAGTAAAGCTGTTCCATGCAGCCATCCCTATCTACAAGGACAGCTTTAACCTTTGAACTCTCTGTCCTGTGTTCTTGTGTCGTCCCTGCAAGACCTGTAAGCTCTATTCTGCAGGTACACTTCAACTTAACTCACATGGTGGCACAATGGGTCCATCATTAATGAGATGGCAAACATAACGTAAAAGTTCTTAAGGAAAATATAACTTATAATTTATACGCGTATTACTGAAATAGTTATTGTCTGTGACATCCAATCATGTAAGTAAAATTCTCATTGGGGCACACGGAGATAACAACCATACGGACGGTATAATTGGCCTTGGACGGTAAAAAGTACAAATCCGGCCCTGGGTGAGGTCACCTTACCTTTACAGAAAGTAATCATGGTGACCCTCCAGCTGCAGTGCCCCATGCATTGCTTACCTGTGTCGCAGGGCCCCTTCTGGATATGGATGGCAGGAGGAGAGTTCTGTAGCCTGGCCCGTCGGTTCTCTGCTTTCAGGTGGCACAGGTTCCTGTAGGTCTTCCCATCACTTCCACACACCGGCTCGCTGGTACTGCAGACGCACACTCCTATTCTTCTCCTAACTACTGCAGCTCCTCCAACACCGGGCAGCACACATTCCAGGCCCTCACCACACGGAGATCCACCACGATGCCCACAGGACTCACCCTCGCCTGCCCCACACACTGGACAGCACCCGCAGGAATCTCTCACCTCCCCCGCCTGGCACGGCGACTGGGGACGCGGGCATCGGGACAGCTCACAAACCCGGGGACAGTTGTTGGTCTGACGACGGGCAATGCGAGTTTGGGCACCAGATGAAAGAGAGAGGAGGAAAAAAGCTAGAAAAGTCCATAGAGAAAACATTTTAAAAGGGAGTGTAGAGCCTAAAGTTCAACCTTCAGCTTCTAAGTCCTACAGACACCTATCAAGCACTCAAATCTTGTGGTTTGCTAATAGACTTGACTCATGAACTTGTCCTCTATCTGCACAGCACCATTCAACTCCACCAAACTCCAAAATTCCTATTGGGTAAACACAAAAACTTCAATAAATTCTCAAAGTTTCAGTAACTGCTTCAAACCTAACAACACTGACTGTCTGGTTTCAGGAGTTGCTATAAAAGTTACTTCTGCTGTCTCTGGTGTCTCTTCACTGCACATAAATGCTATGCTACTGATGCCCAAATGATGCCCAAGTAAAGAAGATAAATGCCTTAATGTGTCTGCATCTTCTCTAGACAGACCTCCAGCCTGAGTGCATCACTGACTCCAGAAATTAAAACACCCTTCTCTAATTCCCATCTCCCTTCCACCGCCTCCTGCTTCCCTCTTGCTACAAGACAAGCTGCAGAGACTGGTCATTCGTGACTAGATCAGCTAGAGTCGTGTTCCCTCAGGATATAGAATTCTGCAGTGGCACCTCCAGCTCTGTTCTGTCTCCTAATAGCCGACTCTGAGAGTTTAGCTCTAAGATCTTCCCTCAGCTCCCCCCTGACTAGGTGGTGTGTGTGGACACCAAAGTCCCACCTCAGTGCAGACCCAGCCCCTAAATTCCTCCCATCAACCTCCAAACTCCATCGTCACCTTGTCATATTCAAGTTTCACTGAGGAAAATAACATGACAGATGGAAAAAAGAAAAAGGAAGCAAAGAAAATCTAAGTCTTAATTTTAATCCCCATTAAGTATTTTTTTTAATAGAAAGTAAAAACTATATAGTAATGCAAATAATAAGCATATTGATTTTTATCATGGTTGTTTTACTTAATATGAACAGATTACTATACAGTATATACAAAAATATCCCAGAGGCAAGGAAGGTACATACATTAGATTTTCAGCAGCCACTTATCAGTTTGAAAGATCTTTCTTAAAGATCACTCAGAAATATCGAAGAGGAACTGGAGTGAAAATATATTATCGAATATTTTTTTTTTATACAATATTCATTTATAAATTATAAAATGAATTTATAAATGATTTCGTCAGTGTTTGCCCATTGTAAAATTGTACGTCACCCTTTCTTCGCCCTGATTTACTTTCTGAAATCTTTAGTGCTGTGAGGTGCAGCTCTGTTTGTTTCTGAGCGTTCCGAAACCAGTGAAAATGATGCCTATGCTCCCAGAATGCTTTGGGGGGAGAATTCTACATAGCTAAATAGCCTAGGCTAAAGCCTGGCACACACTTTTAATTATTACTGGCCAATCACTGACGAATTTTACGTCCTCCATGTAGTAGGATGGGCAACATATTTTGAGTTCTATGAGCAGATTGTGTAGATAAACCCTCACAGCACATGGAGGTGGTAAAATTAGTCAGCGAATAGCAAATTATAATTGAAAGTGTGTACTGGGCTTAAGCATCCCTTTGGTGGGCAGGGCTGCAAATCAATATACAGCAATATATGGCTGTAGGAAGTGTTTCTGATGCTGAAATCAGGAAAATGACAGTAAAAGTGGGTATCGTGAATCATCATCTGCCTCTTGTGCTAATGCTATGGTGCGCTTATTGTAGACTGCTGTCTGTCGCCGTGCATTGCATATAATTTGCCTCACAGCAGCCACTGGCCCTGATCTGCTAAGGTTGGAGAACAGTGGAGGGAGAACCTGTGTAATCCTCCAAATTATAGCTGGAGTTACTAAAAAGTATCTGTTTTGCTTAACTCGCACTGTGTATGTTGGTTAACACCATCGTCAGAGCAGGGACAAGGTCCTCCAGCACCCAAGGCTGAGACAGCAAAGTGCGCCCCTCCATCCCTGCCACCTCAGCTGTCACACACGGATTGCTATTAGACTAAGAGGGCCACAGGGCCCACAACCTCCCCAACACCTTAATCTCTAGTTATCTGGCTTGCAGTCACTGCTATGTATCCCCTTTTCTTATTTCTTTCTGCTTCATACACAATTAGGAATGACAGCTGAATAAATTGTGCGCCCCCTCCTACACTGCGCCCTAAGGCTGGAGCCTCTCCAACCTATGCCTCGGCCCGGCCCTGACCATCGTTACATAGTTACATAGTTATTTGGGTTGAAAAAAGACATACGTCCATCAAGTTCAACCAGAGAACAAACAAAGTACAACACCAGCCTGCTCCCTCACATATCCCTGTTGATCCAGAGGAAGGCGAAAACCCCTTACAAGGCATGGTCCAATTAGCCCCAAAAGGGAGAAAAATTCATTCCCGACTCCAGATGGCAATCAGATAAAATCCCTGGATCAACATCACTGGGCATTACCTAGTACTGTAACTGTAGCCATGGATGTCTTTCAACGCAAGGAAAGCATCTAAGCCTCCTTTAAATGCAGGTATAGAATTTGCCATAACTACTTCCTGTGGCAGTGCATTCCACATCTTAATCACTCTTACTGTAAAGAACCCTTTCCTAAATAAATGGCTGGAACGTTTTTCCTCCATGCGCAGATCATGTCCCCTAGTCCTTTGAGAAGGCCTAGGGACAAAAAGCTCATGCTTTTATATTGCCCTCTGATGTATTTATACATGTTAATTAGATCCCCTCTAAGGCGTCTTTTCTCTAGACTAAATAAACCCAGTTTATCTAACCTTTCTTGGTAAGTGAGACCTTCCATCCCACGTATCTATTTTGTTGCTCGTCTCTGCACCTGCTCTAAAACTGCAATATCTTTCCTGTAACTGCAATATCTTTCCTGTAGATGTTGTTAAAATGCAGGCATAGCGCAACAAGAAAGTTATTATGTGCACTCCACATTTCATAGCATAAAATTGCTATTTATTTATTTATTGTATTTATAAAGCGCCAACATATTACGCAGCGCTGAACATTAATTTAGTTTACAGACAATATTTAGGGGTGACATACAGCAATATGACAATACAGGAATACAAGAAAACCAGATTACACAGCACAGTAGGAGTACCAGGTAATGCTTAGTCAGTCACTGGATGGAGCATGAAGATTAGGCAAGTTAGGTTCACTCAGATGCATAGCATGGGTTCACAGTAATGGGTGCATGATCAGGTAGGACACAAAAGGAGGAGGACCCTGCCCAAAGGCTTACAATCTAGAGGTAACATGCCAGTTAATACACACATAGAAACATACTGTAGAAAGTACATTTGGATAACCTGGTCCATTACAAACCTGGGATGTGAACACGCCCACGCCCATACTATTGTATGGGAAATGCATTTATGTGCAACAACGCAGCAATAAGCAAAAGTGGAAAAAGCTTGAAAACCTCACCTGTGTAATATCAGATGAATGTGAGGATTGCTAGAAGATTAGTGAAAGAGCAGTTGTGGAATTTCAGTTGTGTGCAGGCACCAGTAGTGACTTTTTGTAGTAAGTGCAGAAGAACCTACATTTATTATCAAGATTTTCATGCTCACAGATGCAATCACAGGACTGCTATTTCACTAAGGTTTTGGCAATCAGCACAACAATCTGATATACCACAGGTGAAGGTTATAAAATATTTGAATAAATCCAGTCCAGGCTTGCTGGATCACACAGGTCCCCTCATTGCCCCTCAGTATCTCAGAGCCAGAGTGTCAGTGGGGTTTGTCAGTGGGGTGAGCATAAGTGATTCAGAAAACCTGGACTGGATTTTTCAAAAAGAACTCTTATTAGACTGTATGCTATTGCAGTCGTATGCTCAAACCCACATCAATAATTAATCTTTAATAAATTCAGAACAGCCTGGATATAATTTAAAATGTTTTTACAATGGGTGTGTCACAAAGTTGCTAAATGTATCCTCTATTCAGAAACTACACTATCCTCTGATATGGCTCAGGGGAGGTTTGGTGAATTACCTTCCTCTGTGTATTTCCAACCTTAAAGCGGTATAAAACCCTAACATAATATTCAATAAAAACATGTTTTCCTACTTTTTATATGCCATACGGTTATCATATTTGCATTTGTGCATAAGTATTATTATTCATTTAGAAATTACAAGTTCCCAAAAGTAAAGCTTTTTGCTTTGAAAGCTGACTTTGCATTTTATTCATAACTGGTTTTATTCATTATGTAGTGAAGGCAGAAATGCTTTAACTCTCTGTCTGTGTTGAGCAGCTTCTCCACAGTCAGAGAATATGTCACATTCCTCACTTGATACATTTAAGTAAACACAAGATAACATTATCTAAAGTTAAAGGAATACTATCGATGTATGCATTTATTTTTAAATGCTGTATGTTGTAGCACACATTAGGACAAGTACTAGGAGCAATTTGATTCCTCACACAGCTGTTCCTCTCAGCTGTAAAATCCTCCGTCAGTTTTGGCCGTCAGTGTTTGATACAAATGTATCTATATGCTGAGGGCTCCCAGAGGGCTAAGCCCATGTCTGCACAGGGGAGTTGCTATCAACTCCTCAGTTTATAGTTTAATTATCACCTTGCTGAAAGAATCTTATTGATATGGTGGTAAGGGGTTAAAGATTCTAGCAATGTGTGTTTATTATCTTTGCTTCTCTTGACTGATAAAGATACTAATAATGCTAATTGTAAACAGTGGTCTGCCCCTCTCAGCAGCTTGTAAAGTGGATGCAGCCTGGAGTGAATCACCACAAGCAGGCAGCCAGACTGAGTGTAAACACAGACTATTGTTTATAGCTAGTTATATTCCAGCAATATTCCAGCTCATTTAGTTACCTGTTACCACCTCAGATCAGCCTATTTCTCCTCATGTCTGCTGCATGCTGTGAGTGACACAGTGAAATATATTTGTGAGCTGTGTGACAGAGTAACCAAGCAGCTCAGGGTGACCCAAACTACTATGAGCTGTGTGAGAAATGAATTTTTAAGCAGGGATAGCAAGAGAGAGACCTGGGTGAATAAATAAAGTGCCCCTAGCACTAGTGGTAATGTGTACACTAATATACAGTATTAAAAAAAAAAGTCGTTTCAATCGATAGTACTCCTTTAAGTTAAAATATTTTTTTTGTGTTCGTTTGGCACCCAATATACAACAGTATTTCTTGTTTACACTCATTTCAGCTTCACCACATGCAGTGTTAATACTGTTATTTTACCATATTTATTAGTCTAAAGGTGCCCATACACGGTACAATAAAAACGTTCAATTTTCCTCTTTATTTGACCAAAATGATCAAATCGAATAAAAGTTTAAAATAATCTTTTTTTGATCAAGAAAAAATAAACGATTATCCCTTTTTTTTCAATAAAAATCAGATTGGACGTGTTGGAAACATCTTTATATTCGATCTAACGGAATAATCAAACAAAATAATCTTATCGAAAAAAATTAAAAAATTGTACCATGTATGGGCACCATAACAGAAATATTAAGGAAAAAAGCTATAAAAACATTGTTATATAAGACATTTGTAAACCTTCGGCTTCTCCCCGTGCCCTTTTAATACCCTTATTTTAACATATTTATTATTCTAATGGATATAAAGATGAAGAAACTATATTTTGAACTTTGTTTATTTTTTTCCTTCAATTTCAAAATCTATTGTTGAATTTAATTTCCGCATATTTACAGTCCTCATCACTAAAATGCATCACTTTTTAGTGGAATTATGGCAATGACGTAGTGCTTGCAAAAACACACGCCAGGAGATTTACGTCAGGGGAGACTGTAGGTAGCTCTGCCCAGTTTCTGCTTCTCTATAGCTCTGCAACTGAAGCAGATAACACTGTGCATGGTGTGTGAACCACACTGGCATGCAGGGAGCCTCATTTATCAGTGCTGACAACAACATTGGATTTCCACTTTATATTGGCATTTTTTAATAATAAGATAGCACACAGCCTAATCTCAATCCTAATACACAAATACATTCGTTTTGGCAAAGCAATATATCTATCTATCTATCTATCTATCTATCTATCTATCTATCTATCTATCTATCTATCTATCTATCTATCTATCTATATATATATATATATATATATATATTATAAACCTGATTTCATCATAGTAATCACTGAATTTGAAATATATTTATTAGCAGTCTGAACAGCTGGATGAAGCTGAGCACTAGTCATGTAGCATTTTAATAACACTTCCAGGTCATGTGATCTCATTTTTACAACTAGATTTTATAGCTACAGAGGCCTTCTTTGATACTCTACTTACTAAGATGATATGTATAGGTCTATGCCTATGAAATTGGCTGTACAGAAAAAAATCTCCTTGATTTATTTCACAAAATGCATTTACAAAATATAGCAGAATTGTTTATGCTTTACTAATATTTTTTTAAGAAAGTTAACTGTAGGTACTAATGTTCAAAATAGAAAAAAAATGTAGAAACTGTCAGAAGACATTTCATTTACTAATCATAACAGCATACTCACTAATTGAAAAGAATTACATAGAAATCTGGAAATGACATTCAATGGTTATTTCGGCAGTCATTGTGTGGGTCTTACCAGGCGGTAGTGTTGGCTGGCAAGGCTTAGTGACTCTGCAATGTCAAAATCACACTGTCACGCATGGGCACACATATGGAAAGTATTGCAATGGGCAATGGCTAGTTTTTCAAGATGGAAGCTGACAGTTGCTGATCCCTATCGCATAGTAGCTATAGTAATTATAGTAAACCCAAGATGAAAATAAGCTGAACAGATAAGCAACAATATTTATCCTCCTATTCCTAAAAATTAGTATTTAAAGGGAACCAGAGACGAAGCACCCTTGTGTATTTTACCATATATATCAGTAAGAACATTAGAGAAAACACTTACCATGCTCTCTGTTTCATCCTCACTGCTAAAAGTGTCTGTTATCAGCTGTGATAAGAATCCCGGACTGAGCATTCAGTCTGGCTTTGCAGGGAATAATTATAGCTGAGTCATTATAGCAGAGCCACAAGGGGGCAGGCTTGGGCTTGAAAAGACACCAAAGAAGACAGACTCAGCTATAATCTTTCCGTAACAAAGCTAGACTGAGTGCTCAGTTGGGGATTCTTATCAGAGGTGATAACAGTCAGATTAAACAGAGAACAATGAAACAAAGAGCAGATTATTAAGTCAAAAGGTGCAGGCGCTGCTACGGTCTCCCGGGGTATTGTTTCACACTGTTCTTTCTTTTCACTCCCTCCGTGAGATCTCCAGAAAGTGCAAGCAGCCCTCAGGTCGATTTTGCATAAAGGGGAAAAAAACAAATAACACACCACATAGGGTAATAACGTCTGGCAATGAGTTTTATAACCTACACTTGCCCCACACCACACCGGTGTAGCACACTCCAATGACAATGTATGTAGATTGCGCTCACCAGATAATGTGGCTGCTCAGTCACAAACAGCACAAACGCTTGTTATCAATAGCCAATCGATCATGGAACTCCTTGATCTTGTTTCAGATACCCTCCAGTCCTCCACTCAATGGAACCTCCAGGTATATTTAAGAGAGAAAACACAATAGTGCAATATCTTTACACTTTCTATGGCACCTCCACCTCACCCTGGTGCAACACCCTGTGCAGTAACTACAATGCGCTCACCAGATGCATTGGCTGCTCAATCACAAACAGCAGTATCAGCCCAGCAGATGTAACCCCCGACCTTCTATTTCTCCTCCTTAGTTGCAGTAGCTTCTAATAGTGCAGATATCTTCAATTCTCAGCTTAAAAACAAAGATGGGCGCAACACATAGTATAATATCCAAGACAGAGATGCACCTCCACCTTCTCCTCTGTGTGAACACAGCAACCATACACCCCACCCTAGGTGTGAGTATCAGGTAAACCTATACGCTCACCAGATCCTGGTGCTGCCCATCCACAAACAGCAAGAAACATTTTGATAATCAGGTTTGACTCCTGGTCCTTCAAATATGGCTTCCTTAAAAACTAAACAGACACTTCCATTGCGCAGTACTACTTTAATTGAATAAAACTTCCAAAAATTGCACTCCTTAGTGTGCCGACCTCTAGCCCCGCCCAACGCGTTTCGTCCGGAGACTCATCAGGAGAGCATGCTGCTTTGATCCAGGACGCTGGAGTTTTTACCTGTATATGCCTTTTAACCTTTTGGAAAATGTGAGTGCAATTTTTGGAAGTTTTAATTAGTAGTAGTTTAAAAAGTAGTACTGCGCAATGGAAGTGTCTGTTTAGTTTTTAAGGAAGCCATATTTGAAGGACCAGGAGTCAAACCTGATTATCAAAACGTTTCTTGCTGTTTGTGGATGGGCAGCACCAGGATCTGGTGAGCGTATAGGTTTACCTGATACTCACACCTAGGGTGGGGTGTATGGTTGCTGTGTTCACACAGAGGAGAAGGTGGAGGTGCATCTCTGTCTTGGATATTATACTATGTGTTGCGCCCATCTTTGTTTTTAAGCTGAGAATTGAAGATATCTGCACTATTAGAAGCTACTGCAACTAAGGAGGAGAAATAGGAGCGTGGGGGTTACATCTGCTGGGCTGATACTGCTGTTTGTGATTGAGCAGCCAATGCATCTGGTGAGCGCATTGTAGTTACTGCACAGGGTGTTGCACCAGGGTGAGGTGGAGGTGCCATAGAAAGTGTAAAGATATTGCACTATTGTGTTTTCTCTCTTAAATATACCTGGAGGTTCCATTGAGTGGAGGACTGGAGGGTATCTGAAACAAGATCAAGGAGTTCCATGATCGATTGGCTATTGATAACAAGCGTTTGTGCTGTTTGTGACTGAGCAGCCACATTATCTGGTGAGCGCAATCTACATACATTGTCATTGGAGTGTGCTACACCGGTGTGGTGTGGGGCAGGTGTAGGTTATAAAACTCATTGCCAGACGTTATTACCCTATGTGGTGTGTTATTTGTTTTTTTCCCCTTTATGCAAAATCGACCTGAGGGCTGCTTGCACTTTCTGGACATCTCACGGAGGGAGTGAAAAGAAAGAACAGTGTGAAACAATACCCCGGGAGACCGTAGCAGCGCCTGCACCTTTTGACTTAATTATCTGATTATTACGGTGTGGCGAACCGTTATTGAGCTGAGGTTGATAAGTATTATCTGTGGGCGGAGCGCAACATCTTTAAGAACTTTGAAAGAGCAGATTAGGTGTTTACTGTCATGTTCCCACTGATTTATAAGGTAAAATACATGTGGGTGCTTCGTCTCAGGTTCTCTTTAAGCATCCCAGGGTGTTCTTTCATATTTAAACATTTACAAAGTAGGCTGAATGTTTTACTGTCTCTAATCAGTGGCAGCCTAATAAGTGTCCCAGAGTTAGAAAAGGGTCAATTTTTTATGTATTTTATCTCTCCCTGCCCTCAGAAGTTGTATTCTGCCAGGAAAACTTTTATGGCTGTAATTGATGTTTACTATTTTACCTACAAGGTACAGACAAGATAGAAGCTGTCACTTCCATGCCTAAAAATTAACTCTTTCAGGCAGAAAAATAAAACAAGTAAAACAGCCTGATTATTAACATATTTTGTACTGTACATACACATGTTCATCTCATCATGTCACATATTGGTATACTTTAAGGTTATCTATTGATCAGTAGGCTACTATGTTATTGAGATTATTATTATTATTGTAAAGAATAGCGGAGATGCCGCCGCATGGGCAAGCGGCATGGCGGCCATCTCCGCGTTCCAGCCGACGGCTTCTGCCGCGCAGCTACATGCTGCTGGTTTTCCTGGTCCTTCTAGTGCACACAGATTCTGGGGCTGGGGCCGCGGCCACGCCCATCAGCGTGACGCAGTCGGTTAGAGGTTAAAGAAAACCTGTAATGAAGAAAAGCGCCCTTGGGGGGTACTCACCTCGGGTTGGCGAAGCCTCCGGATCCTATTAAGGCTTCCCCCATCCTTTTGTGTCCCACGGCGGCAGCGAAAATCCTCCCAGAAAGGCGGTGATGTAAATATTTACCTCCCCGGCTCCAGCGCTGGGGCAGTATCAGCTCTCCGCCTCGGAGATACGCGAAAATAGCCGATCTCCGTCGGGCCGCTCTACTGCGCAGGCTCGGTAGAGCGAACCCGACAGAGATCGGCTATTTTCGCCTATCTCCGTGCAGAGAGCCGCAACAGCGCCCCCGCTGGAGCCAGGGAAGGTAAATAAATCAGCGCTTGTCAGGCTTGTCGAGGAAGGATTCCGGGACACTTCGGGGAGCCAGCGCTGGACTGCCTGCAGCTACAGGGGAGGGGCAAGCCTCATTGGGACCCCGAGGCTTCCCCCTCCCGAGGTGAGTACCCCCCAGGGGAACTTTTTTTTTATACAGAGTCTCTTTAAGTAAACTGGAGCCGCTCGTGTACCAGCAGTCACATGCTACTTCGCATGCGCAGCTGTGCTCATGCGGATACTGCACGGCCATGCTCATAACAGAGGAGGAGCGCAGCCCCCATCAAGGCGTGATCTCGATAGGAGCAAATTTGCAGGGCGAGCGTTCCCATGCAGGAAACACAGCGGGGCTGCCACAATCAGCCTGCCAGCCGCTATTGGAGCTGGCAGGCTGTGATTACATGATAAATGATGAAAAACTTTTGTACAGTGCTGCGATCTAGCGCAGCGCTGTACAGAAGACAGCCTTGTCACTTAACTGCCCCTTCAAATGGCTCACAATTTAATCCCTATCATAGGCATATTCCTATGTATGTAATGTGTAGTGTACAGTCCTGGCGAAAAAAGTGTTGAGACTGTCAAAAATATTGGAAATTAGAAAAGTTGGTGCTTAAGTTTTTATAATAGCAATTTGCATATACTCCAGAATGTTATGCAGAGTGTTCAGATGAATTGCATAGTCCTTCTTTGACATGACAATTAACTGAATCTGCAAAAAACCTTTCCACTGCATTTTATTGCTGTCATTAAAGGACCTGATGAGATCATTTCAGTAATCGTCTTGTTATCTCAGGTGAGAATGTTGACAAGCACAAGTTGGAGATCATTATGTCAGGCTAATTGGGTTAGAATAGCAGACTTGACATGTTAAAAGGAGGGTGATGCTTGAAATCATTGATCTTCCATTGTTAACCATGGTGACCAGCAAAGAAATGCATGCAGCCATCATTGCATTGCATAAAAATGGCTTCACAGGCAAGGATATTGTGCCTACTTAGATTGCACCTAAATCAACAATTTATAGGATCATCAAGAACTTCAAGGAAAGAGGTTCAATTCTTGTTAAGAAGGGTTCAGGGCATCCAAGAAATTCCAGCAAGCGCCAGGATCGTCTCCTAAAGAGGATTCAGCTGCGGGATCGGAATGCACCCAGTGCAGAGGTTGCTCAGGAATGGAAGCAGGCAGGTGTGAGCGCATCTGCATGCACAGTGAGGCGAAGACTTTTGGAAGATGGCCTGGTGTCAAAAAGGGCAGCAAAGAAGCCACTTCTCTCCCAAAAAACCATCAGGGACAGATTGATCTTCTGCAGAAAGTATGGTTAATGGACTGCTGAGGACTTGAGCAAGGTCATAGTCTCCGATGAAGCCTCTTTCCGATTGTTTGGGGCATCTGGAAAAAGGCTTGTCGGGAGAAGAAAAGGTGAGCGCTACCATCAGTCCTGTGTCATGCCAACAGTAAAGCATCCTGAGACCATTCATGTGTGGGGTTGCTTCTCATCCAAGGGAGTGGGCCCACTTACAATTTTGCCAAAAAACAGCCATGATTAAAGAATGGTACCAAAACACCCTCCAACAGAAACTTCTTCCAACAATCCAACAACAGTTTGGTGAAGAACAATGCATTTTCCAGCAAGATGGAGCACCGTGTCATAAGGCAAAAGTGATAACTAAGTGGCTCGGGGACCAAAACATTCACATTTTGGGTCCATGGCCTGGAAACTCCCCAGATCTTAATCCCATTGAGAACTTGTGGTCATTCCTCAAGAGGCGGGTAGACAAACAAAAACCAACTAATTCTGAGAAATTCAAAGAAATGATTATAAAAGAATGGGTTGCTATCAGTTAGGATTTGGCCCAGAAGTTGATTGAGAGCATGCCTAGTCGAATTGCAGAGGTCCTGAAAAAGAAGGGTCAACACTGCAAATACTGACTCTTTGCATAAATCTCACGTAATTGTCAATAAAAGCCTTTGAAACATATGAAGTGCTTATAATTATATTTCAGTACCTCACATAAACAACTGAAACAAAGATCTAAAAGCAGTTTAGCAGCAAACTTTGTGAAAACTCATATTTTTGACAGTCTCAAAACTTTTGGCCAGGACTGTATGTATCTTAGCGTAGGACCAATTCAGGGGTGGAAGGGAGGTGATTAAAATGGCAAAACAAAAATGCTTTTTTTTATTATTAAAAAAAATGATTGCAGCTGCAATCAGATACCTCCTAAAGAAAGCTCTATTTGTGAGAAGAAAAGGAGGTAACATTAATTTGGGTGCTAAGTTGTATGACCGAGCAATAAACTGTTAAAGCTGTGAAGTCCTGAATTGTAAAAAATAGCCTGGTCACTAGGGGGGTATAAACCTCTGGCCCTCAAGGGGTTAAAGGGGAACTGAAGTAAGAGGTATACGGAGGCTGCCATATTTATTTCCTTTTAATCAATACCAGTTGCCTGGCAGCCCTGTTGGTCTATTTCTCTGCAGTAGTATCTGAATAACACCAGAAACAAGCATGCAGCTAGTCTTGTTAGATATGACTTTAAAGGGAACCTTAACTGGTGGGGAAAAAAAACTCACTTACCTGGGGGCTTTCCCGAGCCTCCTGCAGCTGTCCTGTGCCCGCGCCGGTCCTTAGGTGCCCTCCGGTCTCCCTCCGCAGCTAAGTTTCGTTTTCGGATGACTGCCAGTCGTCCTCGGGCAAAGCGTCCTCTTCTTCCGCATTCCCCGTCGTAAAGAGCCGTAAAGCGCGTCCGCATGACGCAAAATGCGGCGGCGGCAATCGTAAGTGACACGCAGCTAGCAAAGTGCTAGCTGCGTGTATAAAAAAAAATTATGCAAATCGTCCCAGCAGGAATCCTCCTCGGCAGGTTACCCCGAGCTGAGCTCGGGATAACCGGCAAGGAGGTTAAAAGGAAATAAATATGGCAGCCTCCGTATACCTCTTACTTCAGTTCCCCTTTAAGGAGTAGAGAGATAACATGTATAGTAGTTATCCTAGAGGGAATTAATTATTTTCCAATGAAAGTCGAGTAATGCATTCAATGAAAGAGATGAGCAAGAGTGAACACTAATGCTTGTATTTTTCCCTTCCAGGTCAGAGTTCCACTTTACACACTGGGGATAAATAATCCTGCAGATAATTGATATGATCCTCCATCTAAGAACTGTGAACAGGTTACTAGCAGTGTTTCCCTTTGAGCTCAGCAGTGCCTCTCTATCCTGCTTGCGGCATGAACTCCAAGTCCCCAGGCTAGAAAAAAACCCAGATTAAGATTTAAATAGTTTAGTACATTCCTTAGTGAATAACTACATTTATCCAAAAATGTCGCTTAGAGAGCAGGTGATACGAAATCTAGGCCCGGGGCCAGCTAGAAACTATGTGTGCAAATTATTTATTCCTTTCACATAGCCCCACTTCATTCCTACTGACTGAAATATGCCATGGAGCTTCCACAGAAAAGGGCGCCCTTCTGCGGTTCCTCATATTTTATGGAGACCCAAGCAGAGGTTACCTGAGATATGAAAGGCTACTAAGTACTGCTAGGCCTGGAAATGCCTCAGATCAGACAGTGGCGTAACTACAATGCATGAGGCCCCCTGTGGAACTTTGATGAGGTCCCCCAATGTTCTCACCCCTTCCCTTGCCTCCACTTGGTGCCCTTCACGGCCTGGGGGTCCATCTCACAAGGGTCATAAAGCAAGTGTGGCCATCATGATCTTCCCACCCATAACAAGTGTAGCCACACAAACACCTGCACTGGCGAACTCAGGGGGCTATTCCGAGTGTCTGGAACCTCCCCCCTGCACTGAGCTGTGTATTCAGCCAGGGAAGCCCGCATAATATAAACAGCCTCATTCTCCCTCCCTTCTTACTTCTGGTGCCTCCCTCCAGCTAATAGAATGAGAGAGGCAGCCGAGCTTCCCTCACAACCATCACAAGAAGATGCAGCCTGCAGTGAGAGAATGTTGATTATGGAGTCCTGGACTCTCCACAGCACAGAAGTGTCAGACATGATGAAATTAGAGTGCAGGCAAGCTGGTAAATATACACAGCATGATGCAGAGCTTGCCTGGACTCAGGGTCTGTGGGCAAACATCTGTCTGGTCTCTCCCCATTGTTATAATGACTGCATGTGTGGATAAGGTGTGGATAACAAGCTGAAAAGTTTTTGACAGTCCCTAGACTCCAGGAGGGCTTCTTTCTGACTTGTGTGAAAGACTGACAGGGACAGGAGTCCGATTACAGGCAAGTAGCCTGTGTGATGTGGGACTTCAATACAGATAAGTTCTCTGCTCCATCTCAGGCTATTCTCAATTTCTCCACTCCTCTCTCTGGGCTAGTGCAACGCCAAAATGACAATAGCAATCGCTAGCAATTTGTGAGTGTGATTTTGTGAAGTGATTTTCAGAGCGATTTTTGAATGAATTGCTCAAAAACATGCTACATGCAGTATACCTGCGATTTTGAAAAAATCACAACACTGCTGTGGGAACACCCACATAGGGTAACATTAGCCAAGCGCTTTTCAAATCACTGTTGATTTGAAAAACGCTCAGAAGCACTCTTGGTGTGCACCAGCCTCCTTCATTCACCTTTGTTTCCCTCTTCCCCTAGAGCTGACTGTGTGTTCTTGTCTTACAGGAAAGCTAAATAAAAGTGCAATCCTGGTGAGGCAAAATATTATTATTTAGTATTTATGTAGCGCCGACATCTTCCGCAGATGCATATATCCCTGCATCATATGGGTATCGCTTGCGCTATGTGAAACTATGTAGCATATTCCACTGAATTGTCCAAACTAAGTCTATCTCCTGTTCCTCTCTTGGGGAGTTGTTCCAGCGCTGTACCCCGTTCACATTTGCTGCTACCAGAAGCCCACAGAAACACTTGTGTCCTTGAGTACTTCCAAAGATAGGCAGCTCCGTAATACGCCAGCGCACTTTTGTGCATGGGCAGTATGGAGCCACCTGTATTCAGAAGCACTCGGGACATACGTGCTTCTGGACCTTTCAGGAACCCCCCCCCTTAAAAATCCTGCGTTTGCCCCTGACCTGATCTGAAGGATAGTCGCCTGTATTGGAGGAAGGGGAGGCTAGCAGTTGGGCACCCCCACAGCTCAGATGGAACTTAGTCTATGTGGCTGTGCAGGGCAATATCAGGCAAGACTCTAATATGTGTGCAAATATCTCACCAGCACGTTTAAAGACAGGGGCGTAACAATACACCCTGCAAGGGATGCATCTGCAGGGGGGCCCAGAAGCCACAGTGGGCCCCTTCTGAGACTGACAACTAAGGGCATAGAGAGAAAAAACTTTCTGCTCTCTGCACACTTGTTCTAATGACTGCATATGCTCAGCCACTGATATTGAGTTTTGTAGTTAAAGATTTACAGAAAGTCCCTATTCAGTGTGCAGGGGGAGGGGGCCCCATGCAAAGTTTTTCAGGGGGGCCCAGTGATTTCTAGTTACGTCCCTAAAGACTCAGCACACTGAAGCGACTCCATTGTGCTCTGTACCATCACCCCTTCTCCATTCTGCACAGGAATAGTACACACAGCTCAGGCATATACATGAACGAGGTGTCTGTACAGTGCTCATCACCTAAAGTGTTGCGCCAAGGATCCTTTACGCTTAATGCGTTGCGTTGGGCATGCGTTTGCGTTAGTACCCATAATAAAAATAGACAGTCAATAACATTTTAATCCACGCCACTGACTAACTTGTCCTCATAGGTGGACAGGTTACTCTGTCCCACCCCGAGATGTCTTATTGGACCACCTTGTTAAGTTGCTTCCACACCTTCAATATGTGTCCCCCATAAGGGCCCTTTTACACTAAATCCATTGTGTTAGCGCATGCGTTTGCATTAGTACGTATGCGTGTTTTTCCCTGGTATGTAAAGTAAACCTAATTGTTACAATCCCCACACGCTGGCATCCACAAAAAAAGTGGATGCCAGCTTGTGGGGATTGTAACAAATAGGTTTTAGTTACATTTCAGGGAAAAAAGGCACACTAACACGTACTAACGCAAACGCTTGCGCTTATACAATGGATTAAGTGTAAAAGGGCCCTTATGGGGGACATTTATTGAAGGTGTGTTAGCAACTTAACAAGGTGGTCCAATAAGACATCTCGGGTGGGACTGACTAACTTGTCCACCTATCAGGACAAGTTAGTCAGTGACGTGGATGAAAATGTTATTGACTGTCTATTTTTATTAGAGGTGAGCATTTTTTTCTGACTTTCATGCAAATTTAATGCAAAGTGTATGCAATTTGAAACTGGGCAATCATATGCAGTTGCTGTAGATTCCATTTCCAGCTCACTTACAAATATTTTTTTCTTAGAAAGTACTGAAATGTTCTTTTATAAGTAAGGTGAGAAATAAACAAGGAAAGATAATCCATAAGATAGGGTTTGTGAATAAACCTCATGGTGAGTTGATAGCAGCCAGGGTGAGGGTTAGGCTATGGAGGAAGATGGCACCTTAATTGGTAGCCATGGCCACAGGATTCTGGCTTTTTAAATTTTTTTTCCTACCAGTTCACTTTGTTTTCACCCCTGAAGGTGTGCAGTGTGGGCAGGTGTAGCCTGGTACATTGGTGCGGGTCGAGGGGAATCCGGGACCTGGAGTTTTTTCCACCTTGCTGCTGCCTGGGTCCATTGTCTGTGCAGGTACAGGTCTTGTGGAGTCCACCGCTGCTAGCCAGGAGATCAGGGCTCTACTGAGGTCAGAAGCCACAACGCTGATTGGGAAAACATTAGGCCTTGCTGGATGCCGGCTCCATCCCTGGGCTGCTGCTGCTCCACTACAGCAGGGACACATCTGGTTCAGCCCCTCCATGATATACCAGCCACTAAACTGGAAGTAAGAGCCGCCGCCGCTGGATGGTTCTGTGACAGTCAGATTATCTTAACCATCCCTGCTGAATGCTGCCCAGGAGTCGGGACCTACCACAGAAATGAACGCTGCTGCACCTTCTGAACTGAAACACCTTGGCCAACACTGCCAAATGTCTCCAATCCAATCCAAAAAAGCTTTATTGGCAGGACCAAATACATTTAGCATTGCCAAAACAAAACATTAACATGGGGAGGGGGGATTGTGGGAATAAGGGAAGGATATAGGGGGTTGGGGTATATAGTCCATAGGTGTGTGGAGGGTGTAAGGGACAGTATGGGGGACTGGGAAATTCAGTCCATAGGGGGTCTGGATCCTCAGCAGCATCAGCGATCACGGCAGGTTTTATGAAGAACTGGATCATCACTGCTGAACCTTCGCCTCCCTCTGTCCCCCTTCCCGTATGTCTCCTTGCGGATGACAAATGATTGTCAACTGGTTGTGCCGTACTATGGCAGCCACGGCTCTTGACTTTCCGACATCCTTCCAGAACCTGTATGAACCAAAACCAATTCCGGGTACAACTCCCCCATTTGTACTTGGCAAAATAAATGATTCTGATTTTGATCCTTGGGGTTCTCTGCTATCATTTTTGCAGGGGTGCCCTATTAAGTCTAGTTACACCCCTGCACACAACCGAGGGGCTACAAGGCAGACAAACCTGGCACTGACCCAAAGGCATGAACTCCAAATTCTCTATCTAGAAAAAATCCAGATTAAGATTTAAACAGCTAAAGCATCTCATTCAAACCTCTCCTCATCCTGTAATAGAAGGCTCTCTATAAGATGTCCTTAGACTTTCTCCTCACTCCTCTCCAGAGGGAGCAGATAAAAATGGCACAGGACGAGGGCCTATAAAAATGGTACTGCCATAGGCGGCAGTAGTAGAAGCTGCGATTAGCGGCAAGGAGGTTAAATTACGACGCCTAGCTTCCACTATTTATCAAGCACTATAATTTAACCTCCTTTCTGCTTATCACGGCTTGTACTATTGCCATCTATGGTCATAGCTCCCAAGTTGTCCCAACTGTCCCTCTTTTGGAGGGACAGTCCCTCTTTGGGAGCCCTGTCCCTCTTTCTACCTCATTTGTCCCTCTTTTTGGGACTCATATACAGATTTATGTGAATACATGTATTTTTCTACTTAAAATTTATGTTAAATTGACGCTAAAGTTTATTCCCATCTTTTAAATTGATATATTTTTTATTTTCAAATGTTAATATGAAGGAAAATGAACCAGGATAAAAATGACCGGTGGGGTTTGAATTATTAAACAACATATTTTTCTCATGAAATCTGTATGGAATGCGTGACTAGAGGTGTGTCAGGGGCATGATCAGGGGTGTGGCACGGACATGGCTTAAATGTCCCTCTTTCTCATTTCAAAATGTTGGGAGGTATGCCTATGGTGGTAGGGAGTAGGGACACTTAGGCAATAGGAGTTAGTCTTAAGGTGGCCATACACTGGTCGATTTGCCATCAGATCGACCAACAGAGAGATCCCTCTCTGATCGAATCTGATCAGAGAGGGATCGTATGGCTGCCTTTACTGCAAACAGATTGTGAATCAATTTCACTATGAAACCACTCACAATCTGTGAAGCACTCTACTGTTTAAACTTCCTGTCGGGACAGGAAGTAAGTGAAGCCAGCCGGTCGGAACCCGGAACCCAGCGGAGAAGAAGCAGCGGTGACAGCGGGGACTCGCGCCGGCTGGATCAGGTAATGTATTGCCGCTAACGTCGGTCGTTGGACATTCAAACGCCGCTATCGACACACTCCTGAGTCCCAACCCGCTGGCGATCAAGCGAAATCTTCTGCACAGGCGGATTGACGGAAACGATTGATTTCGGACGGAAATCGATCGTTCTGTCAGCGTTTGCGCAACGATTTAACAGCAGATTCTATCACAGTGATTGAATCTGCTGTTTATCGGCGGGAAAATCGTTAGGTGTATGGGCCCCTTTAGGCAGCTGGGGTGGAGTGGTTAGAGTTAGGCAGCCGGGGTGGAGTGGTTAGCATTAAGAACCTGGGAGGGTCTTAGGCTTCAGTCCCTGCATTGTGATTGGCTGGGTACTGTATAGGGGAGGGAATGAGGCCACTAGGCACCAGGGAAATGTATAGGGTACAGAGAGGGACCATTCAACACCAGGTAAATGTATAGGGGAAAAGGGAGAACAACTAGACACCAGGGAACTGTATAGGAAAGGGAGGACCATTAGATACCAGGGAAGTGTATAGGAGAGGGAGGGGGGCTTCTAGACTCCAGGGAACTGTATATGGGATGGAGAGAGGATCATTAGACATCAGAAAAATATATTGGGGAGGGAGGGGGCCACTAGACACCAGGGAACTGGAAATGTAAAGGGGAGGGAGTATAGCACAAACCTCATGTAAAATTGGGGCATATCTTTATTTTTTCCCGGCTCTAAAAGTTGGGAGGTATGTTTGATATACATATATGCACAGAAATGCACACACATACAAATATTACATGTACACGCAGATGCCAGTACATGCTCACACACGCATGCCCTTACATGCTCACAGGCACACATTAAAAACACACATTGCAAATAAGAACCACTTCGCAGGTAGCCTGTTTCTCTGAACTTGGTTTGACATTCTGATTACCCAGTAACATAATGTATTGTGTGGTTTCCTAAATGCACAATATAAAATAATTTTACACAGGCTCACATTGCTAATTACCTGCATACTGGTATTTTACAGTGCACATAAATCACTGTCCTTTCTTCCCTTTACATCCCGCATGCTGCCTCATTGTTGTTGGCCCCACTATGAAAAGGGGGAAAATCATTTAGGTTTCAGCTTTCTGATAAAAACGTCCCCTATGGCTAAAATGAACCCTTGAAATATCCTTTACTGCAGTGCAGGCAGATGTTTCACTGGTATGTGACGTCTGCACAATCAACAGCTAACCCTATAAATGCTGATATGAGCTTTACTAAATGCTCTTCAAACTCAGCTCACAATTAAAGGGATATTCATTCTCCTCATGACTTTAACCATGGCAAAGAAACAAAGCAACCAGTGCAGAGCAAAGTCAAGGTAGCAGCAATTTTTAAAGCCCTACATTTTAATAGACCAGTATAGGGCCTAATTTTCTAAGGTTCTACCAAGCTGCAGAACACTCAGAACACTGCAGAACACCACAGCAGAACTGTCAACTAGGTCAATATGAACCATTGTAAAGGCCATGATGGAGCGTAGTGAAGGTCATGATGGATCATATGGAGGGCCATGATGAACCATTGTGAGGGCCATGATAGAGCATAGTAAAGGTAATGATGGATCATAGTGAGGGTCAAAATGGAACATAGTGAGGGTCATGATAGACCATAGTAAGGTTCATGATAGACCAAAGTGAGGGTTATGATGTATCATACTGAGTGAGGGTCATGATAGACCAAAGTGAGGGTTATGATGTATCATAGTGGGGGTCATGATGGACAATATTGAGAATAACGATGGAGCACAGTGAGTGTCATGATGGAGCACAGTGAGGGTCATGATGGAGCATAGTAAGTTTAATGATGGAGCATTGTGGGGGACATGACGGATGGAGAATGGTGATGGTCTATAGTGAGAGTCGGGATGGAGCATAGTGAGGGTTATAATGGACCACAGTGGGGTCATGATAGACCATAGTAAGGGTCATGATAGACCTCAGTAAGTAGACCATAGTAAGGGTCATGATGGACCATAGTGAGGGTCATAATAGACCATAGTAAGGGTCATGATGGACCATAGTAAGGGTCATGATGGACCATAGTGAGGGTCATAATAGACCATAGTAAGGGTCATGATGGACCATAGTAAGGGTCATGATGGACCATAGTGAGGGTCATGATAGACCAACGTGAGGGTTATGATGGATCATAGTGGGGGTCATGATGGATAACAATGATGGGTGGGGTGGACCACAGTGAGGGTCATGATAGACCATAGTAAGGGTCATGATTGCCCATAGTATGGGTCAGGTTCGACCATAGTAAGGGTCATAATGGACCATAGTGAGAGTCATAATAGACCATAGTAAGGGTCATGATGGACCATAGTAAGGGTTCTGATGGACCATAGTGAGAGTCATAATAGACCATAGCAAGGGCCATGATGGACCATAGTGAGAGTCATAATAGACCATAGTAAGTAGACCATAGTAAGGGTCATGATGGATCATAGTGAGGGTCATAATGGACCATAGTAAGGGTCA
The DNA here is from genome assembly GCF_040937935.1 of Hyperolius riggenbachi. Classification (NCBI taxonomy): domain Eukaryota; kingdom Metazoa; phylum Chordata; class Amphibia; order Anura; family Hyperoliidae; genus Hyperolius; species Hyperolius riggenbachi. Next base: position 93,787,537 of record NC_090648.1, read on the forward strand.
TGATGGACCATAGTGAGAGTCATAATAGACCATTGTAAGGGTCATGATGGACCATAGTGAGGGTCATGATGGACCATAGTGAGGGTTATGATGGACCATAGTGAGGGTCATGATGGACCATAGTGAGGGTCATGATGGACCATAGTGAGGGTCATAATGGACCATAGTGAGAGTCATAATAGACCATAGTAAGGTCATAATAGACCATAGTAAGGGTCATAATGGACCATAGTGAGAGTCATAGTAGACCATAGTAAGGGTCATGATGGACCATAGTAAGGGTCATGATGGACCATAGTGAGCGTCATGATAGACCATAGTGAGGGTCATGATAGACCATAGTAAGGGTCATAATGGACCATAGTGAGGGTCATGATAGACCAAAGTGAGGGTTATGATGGATAACAATGATGGGTGGGATGGACCACAGTGAGGGTCATGATGGACCATAGTGAGGGTCATAATGGACCATAGTGAGAGTCATAATAGACCATAGTAAGGTCATAATAGACCATAGTAAGGGTCATAATAGACCATAGTGAGAGTCATAGTAGACCATAGTAAGGGTCATGATGGACCATAGTAAGGGTCATGATGGACCATAGTGAGCGTCATGATAGACCATAGTGAGGGTCATGATAGACCATAGTAAGGGTCATAATGGACCATAGTGAGGGTCATGATAGACCAAAGTGAGGGTTATGATGGATAACAATGATGGGTGGGATGGACCACAGTGAGGGTCATGATGGACCATAGTGATGGTCATGTTGGAATATAGTGAGGGTCATGATGGACCATGATGAACAGAGCCTGTGGGGGCCCCCCAAGGTGCCCCACCTCCCCTCCAGCTATGGTAACCCATGACAGTGGGGATGCTGTGCATTTACTCTGTATAGGAATAGGAGGAAATAAATAATGGGTATCCCAAAATTGCTTTTTAGGGGACATATGATGACATTGTTCGATGGGGAGGGGGTAGGGATTGGATCAGGCCTGGCAGCCAGCTCGGGGACCCTAGGGGTAATTTGGATGGAAGGGGGAGTCGGTACAGGTCACCGAAGTTACTTTTGCCCCAGGGCCTCATCGTAGCTAAAACCAGCCCTGCCAATATATGGTTCAGAACTGGCTGGAATATGAATGTGACAAATGGAATGCAAAACCAACTTCATCAAGGTAACACTTATTATTAGTGATGCTCAAATACCCCTTTTTAAAATTCGAGTTTGGTCGAATTCGAATAGTAAATTATTCGAGGTCAGTCGAATATTCGAGTCGAATAATTTTTACTATTCGATTCGACCTCGGACTTCGAGCTCACTATTTGAGTCGGTATTCGAGCTAACTATTCGAGCTGACTATTCGAATTGGCCTTAAATAGCTTCCCAACACTTGTTTTGAGGGTTAATGATGCAAGAAACATATTTTTTTCCAAGTGACAACAGCAAGTGATTATGTGGGGATGTTCCTTTAAAAAAAAAAAAAGGTGAAAAGAGAAGTTGTGTCCAGAATTTTGTTCAGTACTGTATATACTTCTTCTTCTTCTTCTTCTTTATCTTCTATATCTTCTTCTTCTTCTTCTATATCTTCTTCTTCTTCTTCATCTTCTTCTTCTTCTTCTTCATCTTCTTCATCTTCATCTTCTTCATCTTCTTCATCTTCATCTTCTTCATCTTCTTCATCTTCATCTTCTTCATCTTCTTCTTCATCTTCTTCATCTTCTTCATCTTCATCTTCTTCATCTTCTTCTTCATCTTCTTCATCTTCATCTTCTTCATCTTCTTCTTCTTCTTCTTCTTCATCTTCTTCTTCATCTTCTTCATCTTCTTCTTCATCTTCTTCATCTTCATCTTCTTCATCTTCTTCTTCATCTTCTTCATCTTCTTCATCTTCATCTTCATCTTCTTCATCTTCATCTTCTTCATCTTCTTCTTCTTCTTCTTCTTCTTCTTCTTCTTCATCTTCTTCTTCATCTTCTTCATCTTCTTCTTCATCTTCTTCATCTTCATCTTCTTCATCTTCTTCATCTTCATCTTCTTCATCTTCTTCTTCATCTTCTTCATCTTCTTCATATTCATCTTCTTCATCTTCTTCTTCATCTTCTTCATCTTCATCTTCTTCATCTTCTTCTTCTTCTTCTTCTTCTTCTTCTTCTTCTTCTTCTTCATCTTCTTCTTCATCTTCTTCATCTTCTTCTTCATCTTCTTCATCTTCATCTTCTTCATCTTCATCTTCATCTTCTTCATCTTCTTCTTCATCTTCTTCTTCTTCTTCTTCTTCTTCTTCTTCTTCTTCATCTTCTTCTTCATCTTCTTCATCTTCTTCTTCATCTTCTTCATCTTCATCTTCATCTTCATCTTCTTCATCTTCTTCTTCATCTTCATCTTCTTCATCTTCTTCTTCATCTTCTTCATCTTCTTCTTCTTCTTCTTCTTCTTCATCTTCTTCTTCATCTTCTTCATCTTCTTCTTCATCTTCTTCTTCATCTTCTTCATCTTCTTCTTCATCTTCTTCATCTTCTTCTTCATCTTCTTCATCTTCTTCTTCTTCTTCATCTTCTTCTATATCGTCTTCTTCGTCACTTATTTCTCTTTTCATTTTTTTTTTTTTAAAGAAATGCAGCTATTTTTGAGCGTAACAACAAATAGCTGGTGGCGCACGCATGTTGGAAGCGCCATTGTATGTGCTCCCTGGCAGTGGAAACACACAGACAGCAGGAGGTAAATTTAGCAGCAGGAGGAGGAGGATGAGTGTGTGGCAGCATGCAGTCAATGAGGCAGGCAGCGTGACATAATAGCCCTGGTACCTAGCGGTGATACCATGGCTGTAAATAAACACAACAGGAGGTCCCAGACAGCGGTCGTGCAGCCCACATTGTGTCCAATACACAACTGGGACAACACAGTTTTCAACCCGGGCACCTCAGAAAAATTAAACCTTTTTTTGTAATGGTTTTGTAGTTTTGGTTTTACAACCAATTACACAGATATATAGCTATTTTTTGACGTAATAGCTGGTGGCAGAGTGGCAGCAGAAGGTAAATCTGTGTACCCTGGCGGTGGGAAACACAGACAGACAGCAGCAGCAGCAGGAGGAGGAATGGAGGAGAGTAATTATGTGAGCAGCTATTGTTTGACGTAATAGCTGGTGGCAGTGTGGCAGCAGAAGGTAATTCTGTGTACCCTGGCAGTGGGAAACACAGACAGACAGCAGCAGCAGGAGGAATGGAGGAGTAGTGTGAGTGTGGCAGCAGGTAGGCAGCGTGACATAATAGCCCTGGTACCTAGCGGTGATACCAGGGCCGTAAATAAACACAACAGGAGGTCCCAGACAGCGGTCGTGCAGCCCACATTGTGTCCAATACACAACTGGGACAACACAGTTTTCAACCCGGGCACCTCAGAAAAATTAAACCTTTTTTTTTTTTTAATGGTTTTTTGGTTTTTGGTTTTACAACCAATTTAGCTATTTTTGGACGTAATAGCTGGTGGCAGAGTGGCAGCAGAAGAAGGTAATTTTGTGTACCCTGGCAGTGGGAAACACAGACAGACAGCAGCAGCAGGAGGAGGAATGGAGGAGTAGGCGAGCAGCTATTGTTTGACGTAATAGCTGGTGGCAGAGTGGCAGCAGAAGGTAAATCATCTGTGTACCCTGGCAGTGGGAAACACAGACAGACAGCAGCAGCAGCAGCAGGAGGAGGTATGGAGGAGCAGTGTGAGTGTGGCAGCAGGTAGGCAGCGTGACATAATAGCCCTGGTACCTAGCGGTGATACCAGGGCCGTAAATAAACACAACAGGAGGTCCCAGACAGCGGTCGTGCAGCCCACATTGTGTCCAATACACAACTGGGACAACACAGTTTTCAACCCGGGCACCTCAGAAAAATTAAACCTTTTTTTGTAATGGTTTTGTAGTTTTGGTTTTACAACCAATTACACAGATATATAGCTATTTTTTGACGTAATAGCTGGTGGCAGAGTGGCAGCAGAAGGTAAATCTGTGTACCCTGGCGGTGGGAAACACAGACAGACAGCAGCAGCAGCAGGAGGAGGAATGGAGGAGAGTAATTATGTGAGCAGCTATTGTTTGACGTAATAGCTGGTGGCAGTGTGGCAGCAGAAGGTAATTCTGTGTACCCTGGCAGTGGGAAACACAGACAGACAGCAGCAGCAGGAGGAATGGAGGAGTAGTGTGAGTGTGGCAGCAGGTAGGCAGCGTGACATAATAGCCCTGGTACCTAGCGGTGATACCAGGGCCGTAAATAAACACAACAGGAGGTCCCAGACAGCGGTCGTGCAGCCCACATTGTGTCCAATACACAACTGGGACAACACAGTTTTCAACCCGGGCACCTCAGAAAAATTAAACCTTTTTTTTTTTTTAATGGTTTTTTGGTTTTTGGTTTTACAACCAATTTAGCTATTTTTGGACGTAATAGCTGGTGGCAGAGTGGCAGCAGAAGAAGGTAATTTTGTGTACCCTGGCAGTGGGAAACACAGACAGACAGCAGCAGCAGGAGGAGGAATGGAGGAGTAGGCGAGCAGCTATTGTTTGACGTAATAGCTGGTGGCAGAGTGGCAGCAGAAGGTAAATCATCTGTGTACCCTGGCAGTGGGAAACACAGACAGACAGCAGCAGCAGCAGCAGGAGGAGGTATGGAGGAGCAGTGTGAGTGTGGCAGCAGGTAGGCAGCGTGACATAATAGCCCTGGTACCTAGCGGTGATACCAGGGCCGTAAATAAACACAACAGGAGGTCCCAGACAGCGGTCGTGCAGCCCACATTGTGTCCAATACACAACTGGGACAACACAGTTTTCAACCCAGGCACCTCAGAAAAATTAAACCTTTTTTTTTTTTAATGGTTTGTTTGGTTTCGGTTTTGCAACCAATATAGCTATTGTTTGACGTAATAGCTGGTGGCAGAGTGGCAGCAGAAGAAGGTCATTCTGTGTACCCTGGCAGTGGGAAACACAGACAGACAGCAGAAGGGCAGTACACAGCAGCCCACTGTAGGTGTAAAATGTGTGGCTGCAGGCGACGTAATAGTCAAAGTGAACCAGGCTGGCTTAGTGAGCAGGAGCCAGGAGGTGGTAAAGGGTGGTAAGGCACATTAACGATGGTTCCGGCAGCCAGTTCATGTCCCCCTCTCGCCGACAACAGGGGCCAGGAACTCGCCTTCCACCCACGCCTGGTTCATCTTGAGAAACGTCAGTCTGTCCACAGACTTGTGAGACAGACGTGAGCGTTTCTCGGTGACCACGCCACCAGCTGCACTGAAGCAGCGCTCGGACAGCACGCTGGAAGGGGGGCAGGACAGCACTTCCAGGGCGTACTGCGCTAGCTCGCTCCAGATCTCCATGCGCTTGACCCAATACTCCATGGGATCAACAGGGGCATCGCTGTCAAGCCCGCTGTACGACCCCATGTAGTCAGCCACCATGCGGGTCAGGCGCTGGCTGTGACCGGAGGAGGATGCTGCTGCATGCATCTCCTCTCTAGTCACTGCTGCCGGAGCCTCTACAGTCCTGTAGAGCTCGTGGCTGAGAGACAGCAGGTCTGTGGGGCGCTTGCTGCTGCTGGATGCAGGCACCTGCTGCTGCCTCTGTGCTGGCTGCTGGACAGTGGGGGTGGAAGGCTGGGGGAAGGCTTCCTCCAAGCGCTCAACAAGGGCCTGCTGCAAGCTCCTTATTTGTTGCGCTGGGTCTCCTCCTGCAGGCGGCAGGAACTGGCTCAACTTCCCCTTGAGGCGTGGGTCCAACATCATGCTGATCCAGATGTCCTCCCTCTGCTTCATCTGGATCACCCTGGGGTCCCTGCGCAGGCACGCCAGCATGTGCGCTGCCATTGGGAAGAGGCGGGCCACGTCTGCTGGCACATCGACGTCAGTGCTGTCCTCATCCTCCTCCTCTGCCGCCTCATCCTCTCTCCACCCCCGCACCAACTCAGCTGCGCTGTGCTGATCCCCCTCATCAGCAGCCAGGTCAGGGACCTCCACCAAGTCCTCCTCCTCCTCCCCCTCAGAGGTGGACTGCGCAGCTGGTTGCCGCTCCTGCTGGTCCAAGGCTGCCGCTCCCTGTTCCAGCAAACCATCGAGGGCCCTGTTCAGCAGAGAAACCAGGGGCACCCACTCGCAGACCATAGCATGGTCCCTGCTCACCATGTTTGTGGCCTGCAGGAAGGGAGCCAGCACAAAGCACACCTGCTGCATGTGCCTCCAGTCATCATCGGGGACGATGGACGGGATGTTGCTGGTCTTGTCCCTTCTCCGAGCTGCGGAAACAGTGGCCAGGGCAAGGTACTGGTTGACAGCGTGCCTCTGTTCAACCATACGCTCCAACATCGCCAGGGTGGAGTTCCAGCGAGTCGGAACGTCAATGATCAGCCGATGGCGTGGCAGATCCAGCTCCTTTTGCACGTCTTCCAGGCTCGCACAGGCTGCAGCCGAGCGCCGGAAGTGACGCACAACATTCCTTGCCGTTTCCAGCAGTTCGCCCATCCCCTGGTAGGTGCGCAGGAACTTCTGCACCACCAGGTTCAGCACGTGGGCAAGACAGGGGATGTGGGTCAGGTTTCCCCTGTCTATGGCAGCAACCAGATTGGCCCCATTGTCGGACACCACCTCTCCGACTCTGAGGCCTCTGGGGGTCAGCCAAATCCTCTCCTGCTCCTGGAGTTTGGCCAACACGTGGGCTGCCGTCAGCTTGGTCTTGCCAAGGCTGACCAAGTGCAGCAGCGCTTGGCAGTGGCGGGCCTTCACGCTGCTGCTGAGGCGGGGGGTTTGGCCAGGTGTGGCGGAGGATGGCAGAGGATCGGAGGAACCCGCTGCAGTTCCCCTGACCCTGCGGGGTGGCACCACCCACTGTGTTGCTGCTGCTGCTGCTGCTGTGCCCGCTGCTGCTCTCCCATCCTCACCCCCTTCCACCAAGCTGACCCAGTGGACAGTGAAGGACAGGTAGCGGCCTGTCCCGAAGCGGCTGCTCCAGGAGTCCATGGTGACGTGGACCCTTTCACCAACCGCGTGCTCCAGCCCTCGCTCCACATTGGCCATCACAAAGCGGTGCAGTGCTGGAATGGCCTTGCGGGAGAAAAAGTGTCTGCTGGGGAGCTGCCAGTCTGGGGCTGCACAAGCAAGCAGCGCCCGCATGTCGCTCCCCTCCTGCACGAGCGTGTACGGCAGGAGTTGGGAGCACATGGCCCGTGCCAGCAAGCCGTTCAGCTGCCGCACGCGACGGCTGCTGGGAGGCAGAGCCCTAACCACCCCCTGGAAGGACTCGCTCAAAAGGCTCTGGCGTGGCCTTTTGCTGACACGGGAATCACCAGACACAGCGGAGGAGGCCACTGAGGACTGGCTGCCAGAACAGGCCTCAGTGTCGGCGGCAGGAGTTGCAGAGGGGGGAGGAGCAGTGCGTTTCCGCACTCCTGCTGGTGCTGCTGGAGGAGCAGGAGGGCGGGTGGCTGCTGTTGCTGCTGCTGAAGGCTGTGCAGTGATGGGTGTGGTGCCACTGCCAGCACCAGATGCCTTCAGCCTCTGGAACTCCTCATGCTGGTGGAAATGTTTAGCCGCAAGGTGGTTGATCAGCGAGCTGGTGCTGAACTTTAAGGGGTCTGCACCTCTGCTCAACTTCCGCTGACAGTGGTTGCAAGTGGCGTACTTGCTGTACACAGTGGGCATGGTGAAAAAGCGCCAGATTGGTGACAGAAACATCCCCCTACGGCATGGAAGCGCTGCTGCCTGTCTCCCTGTGGTGGTTGGGGGGGGGGCTTGGGTGCGGCTGGTGGTGGTACTGGCTGATGCTGCTGCTGCTGCTGCTGAGCCTGAGACACCAGCAGGCTGTGGGTCGCTGCCAATGCTTGCAATGATGCGCCTCCTTGCAAGGCCCACAAGCGCATCCTCCTCCTCCTCCGAGCTGCTGAGGACGACATCCCCTGGAGGTGGTGGCACCCAGTCTCTGTCTGTCACCGGGTCATCAACATCATCCTCCCCCTCCTCAAACATGTCCTGCTGGGATGATGACCCCCCAAACTCCTCTCCTGATGCATGGATGGGCTGCTTGACTGTCGCCACAGTCTTGCTGTCCAATCCCTCATCCCCCAAAGTGCCCATCAGCATCTCCTCCTCAAAATCGCCAACAACAGCAGACAATTGACTCATCATGCCTGGGGTCAAAAGAGTGCTGAATGAGAGGTCGGCGACTGACGGTGAACTGGCCTCCTCCCCAGACCCTGCTGGGCGGCTGCTGCGAACAGGGGTGGTGGTGGTGGTGGTGGTGAGGGTGGAGGCCTCGGATGCAGAGCTGATGGCGGGCTGCTCATCCTCCATCATGAGTTGCACCACAGTGTCTGCATCCTTTTCCTCAATGGGACGTTTCCGACCCGGCTGGAGGAAAATCGGAGCAGGTGCTACACGCTGCTGCTGCTGTGTCTCTGCAGCGTGAGTTGCAGATGCTCCTGCTGGGCGGCGCCCAAGGCGTCCACGGCCAGTGGCTATGGGAGGAATGTTAGCCACTGACGCTGCTGCTGCTGCTGCGGAACTGTGCATGGTGGCGCGCCCGCGGCCGCGGCTTGCCACAATGCTGCTCCCTCTCCTCCTGATTCCCTTGCTGCCCTTCCCCTTGCCCAAACCGCGCTGGCTGCCACTTCCAGACATCTTAAATGTTTTGGGCGTATAGACAAAAGTTTTGTAAAAGGGCGGGTGAAAAGTGGGGTACTTTAATGGAGTGGGTTGGTTGGTGAGGTGACTGAGTGAGTGTCCCCTAGTACAGTAAGTAAGTAGTAACAGTCAGGAAGTACAACTAGCAGTTACAATAATCAGTAGTAATCACAAGTAAATTTAGTGTGTGTACACTCAGACAGTGAGTGCACGCACGCAGGAGCTAGTAGCCTATGAACACAGTGACTGAGTGTCCTAGACTCCTAGTACAGTAAGAGTAAGTAGTAACAGTAAGTAGAACTAACTAATTACAATAATCAATCAGCGATCAGAAGGAAATGGAGTGTGGGTGGTGTGTGTACACTCAGACAGTGAGTGACCGCACGCAGGAGCTAGTAGCCTATGAACACAGTGACTGAGTGTCCTAGACTCCTAGTACAGTAAGAGTAAGTAGTAACAGTAAGTAGAACTAACTAATTACAATAATCAATCAGCGATCAGAAGGAAATGGAGTGTGGGTGGTGTGTGTACACTCAGACAGTGAGTGACCGCACGCAGGAGCTAGTAGCCTATGAACACAGTGACTGAGTGTCCTAGACTCCTAGTACAGTAAGAGTAAGTAGTAACAGTAAGTAGAACTAACTAATTACAATAATCAATCAGCGATCAGAAGGAAATGGAGTGTGGGTGGTGTGTGTACACTCAGACAGTGAGTGCACGCACGCAGGAGCTAGTAGCCTATGAACACAGTGACTGAGTGTCCTAGACTCCTAGTACAGTAAGAGTAAGTAGTAACAGTAAGTAGAACTAACTAATTACAATAATCAATCAGCGATCAGAAGGAAATGGAGTGTGGGTGGTGTGTGTCCACTCAGACAGTGAGTGACCGCACGCAGGAGCTAGTAGCCTATGAACACAGTGACTGAGTGTCCTAGACTCCTAGTACAGTAAGAGTAAGTAGTAACAGTAAGTAGAACTAACTAATTACAATAATCAATCAGCGATCAGAAGGAAATGGAGTGTGGGTGGTGTGTGTACACTCAGACAGTGAGTGACCGCACGCAGGAGCTAGTAGCCTATGAACACAGTGACTGAGTGTCCTAGACTCCTAGTACAGTAAGAGTAAGTAGTAACAGTAAGTAGAACTAACTAATTACAATAATCAATCAGCGATCAGAAGGAAATGGAGTGTGGGTGGTGTGTGTACACTCAGACAGTGAGTGACCGCACGCAGGAGCTAGTAGCCTATGAACACAGTGACTGAGTGTCCTAGACTCCTAGTACAGTAAGAGTAAGTAGTAACAGTAAGTAGAACTAACTAATTACAATAATCAATCAGCGATCAGAAGGAAATGGAGTGTGGGTGGTGTGTGTACACTCAGACAGTGAGTGACCGCACGCAGGAGCTAGTAGCCTATGAACACAGTGACTGAGTGTCCTAGACTCCTAGTACAGTAAGAGTAAGTAGTAACAGTAAGTAGAACTAACTAATTACAATAATCAATCAGCGATCAGAAGGAAATGGAGTGTGGGTGGTGTGTGTACACTCAGACAGTGAGTGACCGCACGCAGGAGCTAGTAGCCTATGAACACAGTGACTGTCTGACTGAGTGTCCTAGACTCCTAGTACAGTAAGAGTAAGTAGTAACAGTAAGTACAACTAACTAACAATAATCTATCAGTAATCAGAAGGAAATAGAGTGTGTGTACACACAGACAGTGAGTGAGTGCACACACGCAGGAGCTAGCTAGTAGCCTATAAACAGTGACAGTCAGTGAGTGTCCTACTCCTAGTACAGTATAACTACAATACTATTAGTAAAGGACAGCAGAAATACTGGTATAGATGAGAGAAATAAACAGAGGACAGCTGCCCACAGAGGCAAGGCCCCCCTGAGGCCTAAACCTGTAAGCTTGCAGCAGCTGCCTGTCTCTAATGTAACACACAAGCTACTAACTAAAATACAATGTCTATCTAACTAACAACAATATAGGTGTATATGGCAGGTGTAGGTGAGCAAAAACGCTAGGTAAATGATCACAATAGAGCACTTGCTAAGCCAAAGCACAAAGGAGCAACTCTCTATCTGTACAAGTCTCAGGCAAGCATGGAGAAACGTAACATGGCGGCCGCTATTTATAGGGTAGGGGCTGGCCAGGGTCCCCCTCTGTGATTGGCTGCCGTCAGAGGGCCTGGGAGCCCTCTGATTGGCTCTAAGGACATCAATCTGGGCTATGACGCTATTCGAGCTCGGTACCGAGCTCGAATAGCGCCGAGTTGCTCGAATAGCTCGAATAGTGAATGGGCTATTCGAGTGTACTCGGATAGCCCATTCGAATAGCTCCAGCTATTCGGAGCTCGAATACCGAGCTCGAATAGCTGAAAAAGAGCTCGAATATTCGAGCTACTCGAATATTCGAGCTCTGCTGAGCACCACTGCTTATTATAAAAATGCACTAATACATCAGTTAATGGGATTCAGCAGCACACACTTATATATGTTCCAAAGCAATTAAGGAACGGTGGCCACACATTGTTGTTGTGTGAGTGGAATAGCATTTGCTCTCAGTACAAGCAGTGGCTTGTGCACACTGCAGGCAGCTGAGGCTGTTCATGGAGGGAGGGGGCCTGCTGTGACCAGAGGAGTCAATGCTAGGCTGCATACATGAATACAAATATAGAATGTGTGTCACTAGGCTAAATCTCACATCTGGACCTGATCCAGTAATGTATAGATTGCTGTTAAATCTAGGCGCCTTTCCACTATACCCAAAAGTCACAAAAACACCGTAAATGTAATACATTAAGGAACAATTACAGGCAGCCAAGTAAAAAAAAAATCAGCTACAGTTGAAAGAATACAGAAAAGCCCTCGGGCAACCAGGAAAAGCTCAACTCTGAAGTAATTCAACTCTAACATTGGTCAATGCATCCAATCAGAAAGTGATTTATGCCAAAACTATTTCCAGAATTCCATAAAGCTAATGACCTTAAAGTGGACCTGAACTCTTGCACAGGACAGAAGGAAAACAGAGAGAAATTCACCCTGTATGTATTTAGAGAGTTAAGCATGTCTAATTACCCCTCATCTGTGTCTAAGCACAAGTTGTAATTTGATCTCTCCACGTGTCACCTGACTGCCATGGCAGAGATGGCAGATACGCTAATTTAAAAGCACAGGATGTTAACAATATGTCTGCTTCCGTGAAAGCAGGAAGTAGACAGACTGCAGATTTATTCTAGGATTTGTATCAGCTGTAACAAAGAAATGTTTTTCTTTAAAGGGGAACTGAAGAGAGAGGTATATGGAGGCTGCCATGTTTATTTCCTTTTAAGCAATAACAGTTGCCTGGCAGCCATGGCCACTAACTATACAATTTGCCGAATGATCGTTTATGAATGATTCTTCATATGAATGATTAGAAATGATCATTTGGGACCACTAACAGACAAAAATCTCCTAACCAATCTGATCAGTTTAATGAAATCAATCCGGTTTTCAGTTTGAGCCTGCCAATCTGATTGTGTTGGTTAGGAGACTTTAGTCCATTAGTGGTCCCAAACGATCATTTCCAATCATGCATGCGAAGAATCGTACGTAAACGATCCTTCAGCAGATTGTATGGTTAGTGGCCACCTTAAAGTTTAGAATCAACTAAACACATTTCGAGGACAAAAATTACATATATTTACACAGATCGGTCCTGAACGAGGGACAAATGAGGAAGACAGAGGGATTACTGGGTTCCCAAAGAGGGACTGTCCCTGCAAAAGAGGGACAGTTGGGAGCGATGCTTAGGTTGAGAAACCCACTCATAAGCAAGGTTTAGTGCATTAGGACACTAGCCATGATCTGACAGTGAGGGAAAGCATAAAACTCAGTGATGATACTGCAAATTCCTGCTCTGATTAATAGGAGGGACAGAACTCTGCTGTCTGCCACAAGGTTGGGTTTCCATCTCGGAATCACCCCTGGCTGTTTATTAAATCCAATTGGTGACAGATTGGTGACAGTTTGTCCTCTCTCCACCCTCTCCTCTCCACTGGCGCATAGTTGAGTGAGGTGACAAATGACAGGGAAGAATGCTGCGACTTTTGTAGATTTGAAAATCTATATGGTCATTTTATTTATATAATGTCCCCATGGTCTGAACTGGGGAAGTGTTGCAATATCATTCGAATTATTCATTAAGAAATGAATGTGTTTGGCTTCAATAAAAATAATATAAAAACTGTCCAAGCCAAATATTTCTACAGGGATAGAGCTAATTGAGTCATTTATCATATTAGTCTTGTAAACTGGTACAGAAATAACAGTTCTGCCTTTGGATAATTTGTGAATAAGAAGAAAGCAAGATAAAATTCAGCTCAAAGAGAACCTCTCATGAGTTACGGCCCAGGTATCTGCTTTTTCATTTTTTAAAGGAAAACTGAAGTGAGAGTTAAGCTGCCCATACACCTAACGATTTTGCCACTGATATACAACAGATTCGATCACTATGATCGAATTTGCTGTGAAATCGTTGTACAAACGCTGATAGAACGATCGATTTCCGTCCGAAATCAATCGTTCCCGTCGATTCGTCCATGCGGAAGATTTCCCTCGATCGCCGGCAGGTCGGGAGTACGCCGATAGCGGCGTTCGAATGCCCGACGACCGACGCTAGCGGCAATACATTACCTGCTCCGGCCGGCGCGATTCCCCCTCGGTCCCCGCAGCTTCTTCTCCTCGCTGGGTTCCGGACCGACTGCAGCTTCATTGAACTTCCTGTCCCGGCAGCAAGTTTAAACAGTAGAGCGCCCTCTACTGTTTAAACTTACCCGGCAGGAAGTTCAATGAAGCTGCAGCCGGTCCGGAACCCAGCGAGGAGAAGAAGCTGCGGGGACAGAGGGGGAGTCGCGCCGGCCGGAGCAGGTAATGTATGCGGGCATGCGGGGGCAGCGGCAGCACCATCACCACCACAGATTGTGATTGGTTTCATGCTGAAATCGATTCACAATCTGTTTGCAGTAAAAGCAGCCATACGATCCCTCTCTGATCAGATTCGATCAGAGAGGTATCTATCTGTTGGTCGAATCTGATGGCAAATCGACCAGTGTATGGCTACTTTAACTTGTCTATATATCTTATCTAAAGTTTAGATAGTTTACACAACAAATCTAGCTGAAAAAAGCTTTAATGGAATGTGATTATGTCTTCCTGTGATATAATGACAGCAGCCATGTTGTTTGTAAACATTACAGAGGCATCTGCATCTGCATCTTGAGCACTCAGCCTGTTAAAAAAAACCTAATCCCCCCTCCTCCTCCCTCCTCCCCTCTGCCTCTGAAATCTGTGGCTAGTAATACCTCCTCCTCCCCCTGCCCAGACTGAGCTCCCATGAGCCCTTGCTACTGCCAAGGCTCTCTGGAGAAGCTGTGGGCGTGGCTTGTTTAGTTTATAGGGAATTAGAGTATTAAAACAAAAATAAAAAAGTATTTGGCTTGAGGAATGCCCTATAAACAATAGGAAAGGAACACAACTATGCAATGAGTAAAAGTTCACCTCGGATCCACTTTAAGTTGATAGTTGTTAGGCAATTTTTAGCCTACCCAAACATACTTAAAGGGACTCCGAGCTCATCTAAAAAATAAAAGTTGTTCTCACCCGGGGCTTTTTCCAGCCCAGTGCTGGTCGGGAGGTCCCACGACGGCGTCCTGGCTCCTCTCCTACTCCCCGCTCAGGAATGGCTGACCGGCCGCAGCCCGGGCGACACTCAGCCGAGTGTCGGGCTGCTCCTTCCGCATATGACGTGGCTGACGTCACACGCCGGCCGCCTCGCGTCATCACGGCGGCCGGCGTGAAAGTACTGCGCATGCGCGATTAAAGCCCGGGTCAGCCATTCCGGAGCATGAGTAGGAGAGGAGCCAGGACGCCGTCGTGGGACCTCCCGACCAGCACTGGGCTGGAAAAAGCCCTGGGTGAGTACAACTTTTATTTTTTAGATGAGCTCTGAGTCCCTTTAATCTTCTTTTTTTTCAGGCCAAATAGGGCTTTCTTTTGATATCACTTAATTATAGTAAATCTGAAATTTGCTTGTTTTTTCTAAAGATATAATATGCTTAAAAAATAAGAAAAAATTATTTTTTTTCAACCAAAAATATGTGAATATCTCAAATTGCAGCAGTAAGACTTTCAGAAACTGATTATTCTATATGTTGTTTATGCAGAGATGTCAAAAATTATGTAGATTATTTTTTTAGGGACACTGCGGGGGCACTAAACAGAAGTGGAAATGAAGGATTTTAAGTGCGAAAAAGTGATAATTATGCGATCCTAGTGATCAGGTTATCAAGAGCCAATCAAAATTGCTCCTCATTCATTCCAGAAGATGCCAGATGTCAGAATACACCAGAATGGTGAAGTAAAAATCTATAACGTGTCAGAAACTAACATTCGAAGACAGGATATAGATTTTAATATACCTGGTCCTGAATGGTCAAGTTTTAATGGTCAGTGAGAGCTTCTTTTGGTTTTTATTCACTTGCCTTGCCTCCATAGGGCAGAGTTTCCCACGCAGTGTATCAAGCCGGAAGGCTGACTTATCGTATACATGTGAAAAGGGCACTCCGGTAATTTGGGTGTTGGAGATAGCTGCTAGTAGAATATCTGTACAAATACTGCCATTATTTAATGTAATATTTTACTGTTGCCTAACCTGACCCCATTCTTACTTGATCCTTCCCTCTATCAATCCCTAATCGTATTCCACTGTAGTCCAGGGCCAATTTAGCGGGAAGCAAATTAACTTATTTGTATGTTTCTTGGGGGTGTGGGAGGAGACTGGAGTGCCCAGAGGAAACCCGCACAGACATGGGGAGGACAGCCAAATTTGATGTACATAGTGTTCAGGCTGGGATTCAAACCAGGGACCCAGCGCTGTAAAACGAGAGTGTTAACCACTAGGCCACCATGCGGTCCAAGTAGCAATACTTTATGTGTTACTAGCTGAAGACCTGGCATTGCCCGGGTATGTATTTGGTTGTTGTTGGGTCACTTTTTTAACCTTGACATGCAGTCAGTCAATGGCCAAGTCTGTAAGCTTTGGTGGTCCTTGGCATCAATAATGTGAGAGTGAAAGCAGTTGAAATGTTCCCATTAAAATCAACCAAACAAATCTGATTGGCTGTTTGTGGCTTTGCCCCTTTTCAGAATTTGAACCCCAATCAGCCAATGATCGACTGTAGCAGGTTTGAGGCCTCTGCCATCAACAGTGTAAGAATGGCTGCCATTTAAATATTCCCTTTGAAAATCAAAAGGTGAATTTTATTTGGGTGTTGTAGGCTACACCCACTTTCCTGAATATTAATCACAATCACCCAGGGACCAACACGCAAAGAGCTTGCTGCAGGCCACTTTGATTTAAAATATTAGCATGGTATTCAAATATTAACAGTCCCAATGTACTTCTATATATTATCTCATTATTACTGCATTATGATGAATTATATTGTTTTGTGTTTTGATGGAATCTGGGTTTCAGTTACAAGAGACATAATTGTGCTCTCTTGAGATAATATTATAATAGATGTACTACATGATCATGTTGTATCATTGTCATGAATAATTCTGTATAAATGATACACAGTGATGGGCATTTTTTTTTATTAAAGCGGAATGAAACCCAGAATTTCTTCTTTTCTCTAAAAAAATATTTACAGCATATTATATTCAACCGGCATTTTTTTTTACTAGAACAGCATTCAAAGGGTTACACACAGGACATGAAAGTTCAGTGCAGAGAAATCTGGATGCATCCGAAGTGGAGATAATATTATCTTGTGTTTACTTAATTGTATCAAGTGAGGAATGTGTCACATTCTCTGACTGTGGAGAAGCTCCTGGACACAGACAGACACTCAAAGCATTTCTGCCTTCACTACATAATGAATAAAACCAGCTATGAATAAAATGCAAAGTCAGCTCTCAAAGCAAAGAACTGTACTTTTGGGAACTTGTAATATCTAAATGAATAATAATACTTATGCACAAATGCAAATATGATAATCGTATGGCATATAAAACGTAAAAAAACATGTTTTTATTGAATATTATGTCAGGGTTTTATACCGCTTTAATTAAAGTGTTATGTTATAATTTTCTAATTTATCATAATGGGTAGTGCCTTTTGGAAATCATGAATTGTTTGCAATAATTTTTGCAAACATGATTGATTTATCTTACCTGTTTGTTTTAGAGATAGACAAGAGGAATGAATGCCTTGTGAGAAATGCCTGAATGGAAGTGGCAACTGCTGATCATCAACCAAGGGCTGTGAAATGTGATTCTGGGTTAAGCTGTTCACTGAATGATGTGCTGTTGCCATGGTTAGGAGGATGCATATTTTTGATTATTTTTCATGAAAAAAAAAAATCATTGCTGACTGCAGGGAGAAACCAAAAGTTAATTTTATGACAGTTAAAGCGGAATATAACCCTGCATTTCAACTTTGCTCTAAAACATTATCTACAGCATATTATATGCAACCAGCATTTTTTTTTTTACTAGACCAGCATTGGAAGGGTTAAACACAGAGGTTTAAAGTTCCGTGGATAGATATGCAGAAGTTCAGATGGATACATTTAACTAAATAGAATGTAACAAGTGATAAATGTTACACACTCTTTGGCTGTCCTCCAGCTCCTTCTCAGTCAGAGAGAGTGAGTCACATGCCACACTTAGATACATTTATGTAAACAAAATGTATCTATGTCAGCTTCCGATGCGTCTGCAGCTCTGTCCAGGAACTTTAAAGCTCTGTGTAACCCTTCCAATGCTGGTCTAATAAAAAAAAAGTGCTGGTTGCATATAATATACTGTAAATAATGTTTTAGAGCAAAGTTGAAATGTAGGGTTATATTCCGCTTTAAGCTGTAGAGCGGAAGCTTAGCAATGACAGATGTTACAATATTGTACCTAAAGTCTTGATATACTTTTCATATAACATATATTTGTCTGTTCTCGTCCAAAGCATGGATAACTCTGTATGGTAACATTGTCTCTGTTAAATTCCAGAAAGTCTACAGGCAGGGAAGGGGAATCAGTGGAGTAGCAATAGGGGGTGCAGAGGTAGCAACCGCATCGGGGCCCTTGGGCTAGAGGGGCCCCAAGGAGCCCTCCCTCAAGTACAATATTAGCTTCCTATTGGTCCTATGCTGGTAATAATAACTTCTATAGATGCTTTAAATAGTGGTAATCATTAACAAACTGTTCCCCATCCCCTCCTTGCACCTCTGACACTGTGGAAATCCTTGGCAGGTTTTGGTCCATCAAATCAATTGTTCTGTATAGAGTGCTTGGGGGGGGCATGTAAAATTGCACCGGGGCCCATAGCTCCTTAGCTACGCCACTGGGGGGAATATCTAAGGAATGGGACATCACAGAGACAAAGTAAAGGTATGCAGGAGGTCATACCACTAAGGAGTACATACAAATAGCTTTTATTATAAAAAAACAAGACTTACAGAGTTTAGGTATACTTTACGTCGCATCTGCTTTATGCATAATAGTATGATGCTCGGAAGCAATACCACTGTAAACAGGCCATAAATAGAGTTAATCATCATTGTCTTAAGAAGTTGACATTAATTACCCAGCGTGCACCACACATCCCATCCTGGCTTACTGCACTGCAGGCTGGTGTATTAATTATGCATTTCCACATTTTGTATAACTGTTTGGCTCCAATTACATCTCGGAAACACTCAGGACAGGTGCATTCCAATTAAAAGAGAACAAAAAGGCTTGGAAGGCCTCCTTGTAATATTCAAACAGACCCCGGAGCAAAAGCAAATTTGCTGTCTTTACCGGAGTAACACTATGGTAGGAGCCAAGGTAGATGTAATCAAGTCCTTTGGTTTTGGCACGGGCCAAGGTGTGTAATAATCAGATGCAAAAAAAGGAGATTCCTTGAGACTTCAGAATTTATGTTTTCAGCGATATATTTTTTGGCATACTAAGTGTGTTTTGAGAAGCAAGCTTCTAAGAATACTTAAAGGGACTCCGAGCAGTGCAGAAACTATAGAAAGATGCATACCATTTTGAAGCTCTCTTTCTCCTCTTTCCAACGACACATAAACCGCCGCCCTATGCCTTTTCGTTTTTGCTATTTTTGCGATCGAAATCGCGTCCACCGCGATTTCCATCCGCGAGAATATCGAAAACTAAAAGGCATAGGGTGGCAATTTATGTGTCGTTGGAAAGAGGAGAAAGAGAGCTTCAAAATGATATGCATCTTTCCATAGTTACTTGTATTACACAGCACGACTTTTCTCCAAAGTAGGCAGCTTCATTCAGCTGGAAAAAGTCGTCCTGTGTAATACAAGCAACTATGGAAAGATGCATATATATTTTCGCGGACGGAAATCGAAGCGGCCGCGATTTCGATCACGAAAATAGCGAAAACGAAAAGGCGTAGGGCGGCGGTTTATATATTGTTGGAAAGAGGAGAAAGCGAGCTTCAAAATGGTATGCATCTTTCCATAGTTTCTGCACTGCTCGGAGTCCCTTTAAAAAGGGACTGTAACGAAAAGGTGAAAAATAATTTAATACATTGCAAAGTGAGACGTTAAAAAATAGTAGAGAGATCAAGAAATGATTGATACTCACCATATAATTTGTTCATGTTGTTTGATTCACAATCAGCCTGCATGTAATCATCTTTACTACTGGCAGACAAGAGAAAAAAAATGAGACAGCACCAACTGCCATTATCTATAACCACACCCCCTAACAATGCAAATAGGCTGGTGTTTTTTTTTTATAGATATACATATGCACAGAGGGAGATACTGGTTGCTTGGCAGTTGGAAACAGCTGTTATTTCCCACAATACAACAAGGTTCACCTAGGTCCTGACATCACACTGTGGGAGGGTTTTCACCAAAATTTCAGCCATACAGACCCCCCAATGATCTTTTCGAGAAAAGGTAAAGATATTAGCTACTGAGTGGGATGAATTTCAATCCTTGGTTGCAGTCCATCAACTGACTCCCAATTATGTTAGATCAAGTAAGCAGTGGTGCTCAGCAGAGCTCGAATATTCGAGTAGCTCGAATATTCGAGCTCTTTTTCAGCTATTCGAGCTCGGTATTCGAGCTCCGAATAGCTGCAGCTATTCGAATGGGCTATTCGCGTACACTCGAATAGCCCATTCACTATTCGAGCTATTCGAGCAAACGGCGCTATTCGAGCTCGGTACCGAGCTCGAATAGCGTCATAGCCCAGATTGATGTCCTTAGAGCCAATCAGAGGGCTCCCAGGCCCTCTGACGGCAGCCAATCACAGAGGGGGACCCTGGCCAGCCCCTACCCTATAAATAGCGGCCGCCATGTTACGTTTCTCCGTCCTTGCCTGAGACTTGCATAGAGAGAGAGTTGCTCCTTTGTGCTTTGGCTTAGCAAGAGCTTTATTGTGGTAATTTACCTAGCGTTTTTGCTCACATACACCTCCTATACACACCTATATTGTTGTTAGTTAGTTAGACATTGTATTTTAGTTAGTAGCTTTTGTGTTACATAGAGACAGACACAGCTGCTGCAGGCTTACAGCTTTAGGCCTCAGGGCCTGCCTGTGTGGGCAGCTGTCCTCCTGTCCTCTGTTTATTTCTCTCTATTCTATACCAGTATTTCTGCTGTCCTTTACTACTGATTGTATTAGTATTGTAGTTATATACTGTAACTGTACTAGGACACTCACTGTCACTGTTCATAGGCTACTAGCTGCTCCTGCGTGTGTGCACTCACTGTCTGTGTACACACACTACACACACTCTATTTCCAAGTTCTGATAACTGATTGATTATTGTAATTGAATATTGTAATTAGTTAGTTGTACTCACTGTTACTACTTACTGTACTAGGAGTCTCGGACACTCAGTCACTGTTCATAGGCTACTAGCTCCTGCGTGTGTGCACTCACTGTCTGTGTACACACTACACACACTCTGTTTCCTTCTGATAACTGATTGATTATTGTAATTAGTTAGTTGTACTTACTGTTACTACTTACTGTACTAGGAGTCTAGGACACTCAGTCACTGTTCATAGGCTACTAGCTCCTGCGTGTGTGCACTCACTGTCTGTGTACACACTACACACACTCTATTTCCTTTTGATAACTGATTGATTATTGTAATTAGTTAGTTGTACTTACTGTTACTACTTACTGTACTAGGAGTCTAGGACACTCAGTCACTGTTCATAGGCTACTAGCTCCTGCGTGTGTGCACTCACTGTCTGTGTACACACTACACACACTCTATTTCCTTTTGATAACTGATTGATTATTGTAATTAGTTAGTTGTACTTACTGTTACTACTTACTGTACTAGGAGTCTAGGACACTCAGTCACTGTTCATAGGCTACTAGCTCCTGCGTGTGTGCACTCACTGTCTGTGTACACACTACACACACTCTATTTCCAAGTTCTGATAACTGATTGATTATTGTAATTGAATATTGTAATTAGTTAGTTGTACTCACTGTTACTACTTACTGTACTAGGAGTCTCGGACACTCAGTCACTGTTCATAGGCTACTAGCTCCTGCGTGTGTGCACTCACTGTCTGTGTACACACTACACACACTCTATTTCCTTCTGATAACTGATTGATTATTGTAATTAGTTAGTTGTACTTACTGTTACTACTTACTGTACTAGGAGTCTAGGACACTCAGTCACTGTTCATAGGCTACTAGCTGCTCCTGCGTGTGTGCACTCACTGTCTGTGTACACACTACACACACTCTATTTCCAAGTTCTGATAACTGATTGATTATTGTAATTGAATATTGTAATTAGTTAGTTGTACTCACTGTTACTACTTACTGTACTAGGAGTCTCGGACACTCAGTCACTGTTCATAGGCTACTAGCTCCTGCGTGTGTGCACTCACTGTCTGTGTACACACTACACACACTCTATTTCCTTCTGATAACTGATTAATTATTGTAATTAGTTAGTTGTACTTACTGTTACTACTTACTGTACTAGGAGTCTAGGACACTCAGTCACTGTTCATAGGCTACTAGCTCCTGCGTGTGTGCACTCACTGTCTGTGTACACACTACACACACTCTATTTCCTTCTGATAACTGATTGATTATTGTAATTAGTTAGTTGTACTTACTGACTGTTACTACTTACTTACTTACTGTACTAGGGACACTCACTCAGTCACTGTTCATAGGCTAGCTCCTGCGCGTGTTTGCGCGTGCGTGCACTCACTGTCTGTAGTGTACACACACTAAATTTACTTGTGATTACTACTGATTATTGTAAGTTGTAACTGCTAGTTGTACTTCCTGACTGTTACTACTTACTTACTGTACTAGGGACACTCACTCAGTCACCTCACCCACCAACCCACTCCATTAAAGTACCCCACTTTTCACCCGCCCTTTTAAAAAACTTTTGTCTATACGCCCAAAACATCGAAGATGTCTGGAAGTGGCAGCCAGCGCGGTTTGGGCAAGGGGAAGGGCAGCAAGGGAATCAGGAGGAGAGGGAGCAGCATTGTGGCAAGCCGCGGGCGCGGGCGCGCCACCATGCACAGTTCCGCAGCAGCAGCAGCAGCGTCAGTGGCTAACATTCCTCCCATAGCCACTGGCCGTGGACGCCTTGGGCGCCGCCCAGCAGGAGCATCTGCAACTCACGCTGCAGAGACACAGCAGCAGCAGCGTGTAGCACCTGCTCCGATTTTCCTCCAGCCGGGTCGGAAACGTCCCATTGAGGAAAAGCATGCAGACACTGTGGTGCAACTCATGACGGAGGATGAGCAGCCCGCCATCAGCTCTGCATCTGAGGCCTCCACCCTCACCACCACCACCACCACCCCTGTTCGCAGCAGCCGCCCAGCAGGGCCTGGGGAGGAGGCCAGTTCACCGTCAGTTGGCGACCTGTCATTCAGCAGTCTTTTGACCCCAGGCATCATGAGTCAATTGTCTGCTGTTGTTGGCGATTTTGAGGAGGAGATGCTGATGGGCACTTTGGGGGATGAGGGATTGGACAGCAAGACTGTGGCGACAGTCAAGCAGCCCATCCATGCATCAGGAGAGGAGTTTGGGGGGTCCTCATCCCAGCAGGACATGTTTCAGGAGGGGGAGGATGATGATGACCCGGTGACAGACAGAGACTGGGTGCCACCACCTCCAGGGGATGTCGTCCTCAGCAGCTCTGAGGAGGAGGAGGAGGATGCTCTTGTGGGCCTTGCAAGGAGGCGCATCATTGCAAGCATTGGCAGCAGCAGTAGGCAGGTCCCACAGCCTGCTGGTGTCTCAGGCTCAGCAGCAGCAGCAGCAGCATCTGCCAGTACCACCACCAGCCGCACCCAAGGCCCCCCCCCAACCACCACAGGGAGACAGGCAGCAGCGCTTCCATGCCGTAGGGGGATGTTTCTGTCACCAATCTGGCGCTTTTTCACCATGCCCACAGTGTACAGCAAGTACGCCACTTGCAACCACTGTCAGCGGAAGTTGAGCAGAGGTGCAGACCCCTTAAAGTTCTGCACCAGCTCGCTCATCAACCACCTTGCTGCGAAACATTTCCACCAGCATCAGGAGTTCCAGAGGCTGAAGGCATCTGGTGCTGGCAGTGGCACCACACCCATCACTGCACAGCCTTCAGCAGCAGCAGCAACAGCAGCCACCCGCCCTCCTGCTCCTCCAGCAGCACCAGCAGGAGTGCGGAAACGCACTGCTCCTCCCCCCTCTGCAACTCCTGCCGCCGACACTGAGGCCTGTTCTGGCAGCCAGTCCTCAGTGGCCTCCTCCGCTGTGTCTGCTGATTCCCGTGCCAGCAAAAGGCCACGCCAGAGCCTTTTGAGCGAGTCCTTCCAGGGGGTGGTTAGGGCTCTGCCTCCCAGCAGCCGTCGCGTGCGGCAGCTGAAAGGCTTGCTGGCACGGGCCATGTGCTCCCAACTCCTGCCGTACACGCTCGTGCAGGAGGGGAGCGACATTCGTGCGCTGCTTGCTTGCGCAGCCCCAGACTGGCAGCTCCCCAGCAGACACTTTTTCTCCCGCAAGGCCATTCCTGCACTGCACCGCTTTGTGATGGCCAATGTGGAGCGAGGGCTGGAGCACGCGGTTGGTGAAAGGGTCCACGTCACCATGGACTCCTGGAGCAGCCGCTTCGGGACAGGCCGCTACCTGTCCTTCACTGTCCACTGGGTCAGCTTGGTGGAAGGGGGTGAGGATGGGAGAGCAGCAGCGGGCACAGCAGCAGCAGCAACACAGTGGGTGGTGCCACCCCGCAGGGTCAGGGGAACTGCAGCAGGTTCCTCTGATCCTCTGCCATCCTCCGGCACACCTGGCCAAACCCCCCGCCTCAGCAGCAGCGTGAAGGCCCGCCACTGCCAAGCGCTGCTGCACTTGGTCAGCCTTGGGAAGACCAAGCTGACGGCAACCCATGTGTTGGCCAAACTCCAGGAGCATGAGAGGATTTGGCTGACCCCCAGAGGCCTCAGAGTCGGAGAGGTGGTGGCCGACAATGGGGCCAATCTGGTTGCCGCAATAGACAGGGGAAACCTGACCCACATCCCCTGTCTTGCCCACGTGCTGAACCTGGTGGTGCAGAAGTTCTTGCGCACCTACCAGGGGATGGGCGAACTGCTGGAAACGGCAAGGAACGTTGTGCGTCACTTCCGGCGCTCGGCTGCAGCCTGTGCGAGCCTGGAAGACGTGCAAAAGGAGCTGGATCTGCCACGCCATCGGCTGATCCTTGACGTTCCGACTCGCTGGAACTCCACCCTGGCGATGTTGGAGCGTCTGGTTGAACAGAAGCGCGCTGTCAAACAGTACCTTGCCCTGGCCACTGTTTCCGCCGCTCAGAGAAGGGACAAGACCAGCAACATCCCGTCCATCATCCCCGATGATGACTGGAGGCACATGCAGCAGGTGTGCTTAGTGCTGGCTCCCTTTCTGCAGGCCACTAACATGGTGAGCAGGGACCATGCTATGGTCTGCGAGTGGGTGCCCCTGGTTTGTCTGCTGAACAGGGCCCTCGATGCTTTGCTGGAACAGGGAGCGGCAGCCTTGGACCAGCAGGAGCGGCAAGCAGCTGCACAGTCCACCTCTGAGGGGGAGGAGGAGGAGGACTTGGTGGAGGTCCCTGACCTTGCTGCTGATGAGGGGGATCAGCACAGTGCAGCTGAGTTGGTGCGGGGGTGGAGAGAGGATGAGGCTGACGAGGCAGAGGAGGAGGATGAGGACAGCAGCACTGCCGTCGATGTGCCAGCAGACGTGGCCCGCCTCTTCCCAATGGCAGCGCACATGCTGACGTGCCTGCGCAGAGACCCCAGGGTGATCCAGATGAAGCAGAGGGAGGACATCTGGATCAGCATGATGTTGGACCCACGCCTCAAGGGGAAGTTGAGCCAGTTCCTGCCGCCTGCAGGAGGAGACCCAGCGCAACAAATAAGGAGCTTGCAGCAGGCCCTTGTTGAGCGCTTGGAGGAAGCCTTCCCCCAGCCTTCCACCCCCACTGTCCAGCAGCCAGCACAGAGGCAGCAGCAGGTGCCTGCATCCAGCAGCAAGCGCCCCACAGACCTGCTGTCTCTCAGCCACGAGCTCTACAGGACTGTAGAGGCTCCGGCAGCAGTGACTAGAGAGGAGGTGCATGCAGCAGCATCCTCCACCGGTCACAGCCAGCGCCTGACCCGCATGGTGGCTGACTACATGGGGTCCTACAGCGGGCTTGACAGCGATGCCCCTGTTGATCCCATGGAGTATTGGGTCAAGCGCCTGGAGATCTGGAGCGAGCTGGCGCAGTACGCCCTGGAAGTGCTGTCCTGCCCCCCTTCCAGCGTGCTGTCCGAGCGCTGCTTCAGTGCAGCTGGTGGTGTGGTCACCGAGAAACGCTCACGTCTGTCTCACAAGTCTGTGGACAGACTGACGTTTCTCAAGATGAACCAGGCGTGGGTGGAAGGCGAGTTCCTGGCCCCTGTTGTCGGCGAGAGGGGGACATGAACTGGCTAAGAACCATCGTTAATGTGCCTTACCACCCTTTACCACCTCCTGGCTCCTGCTCACTAAGCCAGCCTGGTTCACTTTGACTATTACGTCGCCTGCAGCCACACATTTTACACCTACAGTGGGCTGCTGTGTACTGCCCTTCTGCTGTCTGTCTGTGTTTCCCACTGCCAGGGTACACAGATTTACCTTCTGCTGCCACTCTGCCACCAGCTATTACGTCAAACAATAGCTATATATCTGTGTAATTTGTTTTACAAACAAAACCAAAAAACCATAAAAAAAAAAAAAAAAAGGTTTAATTTTTCTGAGGTGCCCGGGTTGAAAACTGTGTTGTCCCAGTTGTGTATTGGACACGATGTGGGCTGCACGACCGCTGTCTGGGACCTCCTGTTGTGTTCATTTACGGCCTGGTATCACCGCTAGGTACCAGGGCTATTATGTCACGCTGCCTGCCTGCTGCCACACTCACACTACTCCTCCATTCCTCCTGATGATGCTGCTGTCTGTCTGTGTTTCCCAACGCCAGGGTACACAGATTTACCTTCTGCTGCCACTCTGCCACCAGCTATTACGTCAAACAATAGCTATATCTGTCTGTGTAATTAGTTGTAAAACCAAAACTACAAAACCATAAAAAAAAAAAGGTTTAATTTTTCTGAGGTGCCCGGGTTGAAAACTGTGTTGTCCCAGTTGTGTATTGGACACAATGTGGGCTGCACGACCGCTGTCTGGGACCTCCTGCCTGCTGTGTTTATTTACAGCCCTGGTATCACCGCTAGGTACCAGGGCTATTATGTCACGCTGCCTGCCTGCTGCCACACTCACACTACTCCTCCATTCCTCCTGCTGATGCTGCTGTCTGTCTGTGTTTCCCAACGCCAGGGTACACAGATTTACCTTCTGCTGCCACTCTGCCACCAGCTATTACGTCAAACAATAGCTGCTCACATTACTCCTTCATTCCTCCTGCTGCTGCTGCTGCTGTCTGTCTGTCTGTGTTTCCCAACGCCAGGGTACACAGATTTACCTTCTGCTGCCACTCTGCCACCAGCTATTACGTCAAAAAATAGCTATATCTGTGTAATTGGTTGTAAAACCAAAACTACAAAACCATAAAAAAAAAAAAAAGGTTTAATTTTTCTGAGGTGCCCGGGTTGAAAACTGTGTTGTCCCAGTTGTGTATTGGACACGATGTGGGCTGCACGACTGCTGTCTGGGACCTCCTGCCTGCTGTGTTTATTTACAGCCCTGGTATCACCGCTAGGTACCAGGGCTA
Source organism: Hyperolius riggenbachi (assembly GCF_040937935.1). NCBI lineage: Eukaryota > Metazoa > Chordata > Amphibia > Anura > Hyperoliidae > Hyperolius > Hyperolius riggenbachi. The sequence continues at coordinate 93,814,476 of NC_090648.1, forward strand.
TTATGTCACGCTGCCTGCCTGCTGCCACACTCACACTACTCCTCCATTCCTCCTGCTGATGCTGCTGTCTGTCTGTGTTTCCCAACGCCAGGGTACACAGATTTACCTTCTGCTGCCACTCTGCCACTAGCTATTACGTCAAACAATAGCTGCTCACATTACTCCTCCATTCCTCCTGCTGCTGCTGCTGCTGTCTGTCTGTCTGTGTTTCCCAACGCCAGGGTACACAGATTTACCTTCTGCTGCCACTCTGCCACCAGCTATTACGTCAAAAAATAGCTATATCTGTGTAATTGGTTGTAAAACCAAAACTACAAAACCATAGAAAAAAAAAAAAAAAGGTTTAATTTTTCTGAGGTGCCCAGGTTGAAAACTGTGTTGTCCCAGTTGTGTATTGGACACAATGTGGGCTGCACGACCGCTGTCTGGGACCTCCTGCCTGCTGTGTTTATTTACAGCCCTGGTATCACCGCTAGGTACCAGGGCTATTATGTCACGCTGCCTGCCTCATTGACTGCCTGCTGCCACACACTCATCCTCCTCCTCCTGCTGCTGAATTTACCTCCTGCTGTCTGTGTGTTTCCACTGCCAGGGAGCACATACAATGGCGCTTCCAACATGCGTGCGCCACCAGCTATTTGTTACGCTCAAAAATAGCTGCATTTCTTTAAAAAAAAAAATTTGAAAAGAGAAATAAGTGAAGAAGAAGACGATATAGAAGAAGATGAAGAAGATGAAGAAGAAGAAGATGAAGATGATGAAGAAGAAGAAGATGAAGAAGAAGAAGATGAAGATGATGAAGAAGAAGAAGATGAAGAAGAAGATGAAGATGATGAAGAAGAAGAAGATGAAGAAGATGAAGATGAAGAAGATGAAGATGATGAAGAAGAAGAAGAAGATGAAGAAGAAGATGAAGAAGATGAAGAAGAAGAAGAAGAAGATGAAGAAGATGAAGATGAAGAAGATGAAGAAGATGAAGAAGAAGAAGATGAAGATGATGAAGAAGATGAAGAAGATGATGAAGATGATGAAGAAGAAGAAGATGAAGAAGATGAAGATGATGAAGAAGATGAAGAAGAAGAAGAAGATGAAGAAGTTGAAGATGAAGTAGATGTAGAAGAAGAAGAAGAAGAAGAAGAAGATGAAGAAGATGAAGAAGATGAAGAAGAAAATGAAGAAGATGAAGAAGAAGATGAAGAAGATGAAGAAAAAGAAGATGAAGAAGAAGAAGATGATGATGAAGAAGATGAAGAAGAAGAAGAAGAAGATGAAGAAGATGAAGATGAAGAAGATGAAGAAGATGAAGAAGAAGAAGATGAAGATGATGAAGAAGAAGAAGATGAAGAAGAAGATGAAGATGATGAAGAAGAAGAAGATGAAGAAGAAGAAGATGATGATGAAGAAGATGAAGAAGATGAAGAAGATGAAGAAGAAGAAGAAGATGAAGAAGTTGAAGATGAAGTAGATGTAGAAGAAGAAGAAGAAGAAGATGAAGAAGATGAAGAAGATGAAGAAGAAGATGAAGAAGATGAAGAAGAAGATGAAGAAGAAGATGAAGAAGATGAAGAAAAAGAAGATGAAGAAGAAGAAGATGATGATGAAGAAGATGATGATGAAGAAGATGAAGAATAAGAAGAAGAAGACAATATAAAAGAAGAAGATATAGAAGAAGATATAGAAGAAGAAGATGTAGAAGAAGAAGATATAGAAGAAGAAGAAGAAGATATAGAAGATAAAGAAGAAGAAGAAGAAGTATATACAGTACTGAACAAATTTCTGGACACAACTTCTCTTTTCAACTTTTTTTTTTTTAAAGGAACATCCCCACATAATCACTTGCTGTTGTTACTTGGAAAAAAAGAGGTTTCTTGCATCATTCACCCTCAAAACAAGTGTTGGAAGCTATTTAAGGCCATTTCGAATAGTCAGCTCGAATAATGAGCTCGAATACCGACTCGAATAGTGAGCTCGAATTCCGAGGTCGAATCGAATAGTAAAAATTATTCGACTCGAATATTCGACTGATCTCGAATAATTTACTATTCGAATTCGACCTAACTCGAATTTTGAAAAGGGGTATTTGAGCACCACTACAAGTAAGTATGTGACCCTCAGACACACCCGATCCTGCAGCATTAAGAAAGAGCCTGTATGACAAGCTCTGTCTTTTTTTGCTGGGTGCAGTTTTAATTTTTTTTATAGATTCTTTATTTAACATTTCAAATAGTATACAAAAAACATATCCATTGACATGTACATTAGATAATTCATACATTCCGCATAGGACCTTTATATAGTACATTCCTTTTATCCTTTCATACAACCCTTATTTTGCTCCCCATACCTCCCCCTACTACATATGCCTTCCTGAATCTATACAGTGGGATGCGAAAGTTTGGGCAACCTTGTTAATCGTCATGATTTTCCTATATAAATCGTTGGTTGTTACAATAAAAAATGTCAGTTAAATACAGGGGTTGAGTCCTGCGTGAACGCGGGTGAACGGCGTCCACCCACTTTTTCTTCAAAGTGAACGCCGTTCACCCTGGCTTGTGTGGAGGGGGGCAGAGCAGGGAAGGCGAGCTATGGGGACAGCGGGGATGGGCGGACATCTCCCCCCCCCCATCCCTCACCTTTGTGCTCCCCTTCCTGCCTCTCCCCTCCGGCGTTTTTAAGTGTCGGGCCCAGTGGCGAAAGTGGACGGAGACTTTCTGCGTTCCAGTCGCATGGGACGCTCCGCCCTGTGTGCGGCTAGTCTGGTCTTCTAGCCGCACACAGAGCGGAGCGTCCCATGCGACTGGAACGAGGTAAGTCTCCGCCCACTTTCGTCGCCGGGCCAACACTTAAAAACGCCGGAGGGGAGAGGCAGGAAGGGGAGCACAAAGGTGAGGGATGGAGGGGGGGGAGCTGTCCGCCTATCCCCGCTGTCCCTATAGCTCGCCTTCCCTGCTCTGCTCCCTCCGGGTGGGGGCACACCTGGCTACCTGGGCACATATACCCCTGACTACATATACTGGGGACATATACACCTGCCTACATATACTGGGGACATATACACCTGCCTACATATACTGGGCATATATACCCCTGCCTGCATAAACTGGGGACATATACCCCTCGCTACATATACTGGGGACATATACCCCTCGCTACATATACTGGGGACATATACACCTGCCTACATATACTGGGGACATATACACCTGCCTACATATACTGGGGACATATACCCCTGCCTGCATATACTGGGGACATATACCCCTCGCTACATATACTGGGGACATATACCCCTCGCTACATATACTGGGGACATATACACCTGCCTACATATACTGGGGACATATACACCTGCCTACATATACTGGGCACATATACCCCTGCCTGCATATACTGTGGACATATACCCCTCGCTACATATACTGGGGACATATACCCCTCGCTACATATACTGGGGACATATACACCTGCCTACATATACTGGGGACATATACACCTACCTACATATACTGGGCACATATACCCCTGCCTGCATATACTGGGGACATATACCCCTGCCTACATATACTGGGGACATATACCCCTGCCTACATATACTGGGGACATATACCCCTGCCTACATATACTGGGGACATATACACCTGCCTACATATACTGGGGACATATACACCTGCTTACATATACTGGGGACATATACACCTGCCTACATATACTGGGGACATATACCCCTGCCTACATATACTGGGGACATATACACCTGCCTACATATACTGGGCACATATACCCCTGCCTACATATACTGGGCATATCAGGGGCGCCTTTACCTACTGACCACCCAGGCAGCGGCTTGGAGCGGCTTTGATGGGGAAGGCGCAATAAATTACTGTCAGTCCAAGGGGAAATAAAAATTCCTGTCCTGAAAGACCGTTGTAAGGGACTGGAGAGAAAAAGATTTCCTTCTGTTTTAAGAAGGCAAATTACACCAAGCTTTGCTTTTTTAGTAGGAGGGCTTTTTGGTTCCTTTTATCCCCCTATACATTACGAGTAGCTTGGGTCACCCTGAGCTGCTTGGTTACTCTGCTCTTTTCACAAATAGCCTTCTGCTAAGTCACTAAAGAATCATTCAGAGTTCAGAATTATAGATACTCCCTAAGAAGAAGGTGTCTGGCTTATAGCTGTTCTCTGCCCCTCCACAGAGGAAACGGCGACAGCGCCCTACCCCCAAATGTTACTGAGTCTGCAGAGGGAGTGAGACAAACAAACAAACAAACAAACAGTAAACTCTGCAGACAGCTGTGTGCTCTGCTAGAATGTCTGCATGTCTAGATGTCAGGAGGATCGCCATGACTAGCTATGGAGCGGTAGGATCATCTGATCCTCTCCCCTACACAGCCTGCACTTCTCCCTGAATTCAACAGGACAGTGTTTGAAGTGTGTAATGGACACAGTGGGGGTTGCAGGTTTTGTTTTTCATTGTGCGTGAGGGAATAGGAGGGCAGCATCTAAAGCTCAAACAATGATAATGGACATGTAAGCAATGTGTGTAATTACATCCATCACTACTTATAATTGAAGATGGCATAATAATGTATTTCCATTAATGCTGTCTGTTTGCCCTCTCTCTAATGCTATGTACCACGACTTTTCCAACGATTTTCCCGATGTTCATCAATTATTTTTTTTGAGCGACAAGTAGTCATTTACACGATGTCGTGACATCGCTTAGCGTTGTGTGGTGAAAAGTGACCATCACTGAGGATCAAGTAAAGTACTGAGGTCGCTTGACTTCTCGTTCGCGCCCGTCCTGTAATGTCACATGACATCTCACATACCCTCTGGCAGGAAGATGAATCGCTGGACGCTTGTCATGAGGGACACCTCGCTGGATCCATCTTCCTGTGTTGTTGCAGTCACTGTGGTGAGTGTGGAGCTTAACTTTGCTTGCCCTCACCCTCTGCTCATGCTCCCTCTCCCACTGTCTCTCTGACCAAACAACTGCTACTTGGGGAACAATGTGCACAACTATGTACACTAGTCTGAGCACTCTTCAGGGGAGCCAGTAGCATTTGGAACTATTATTGTGTATTTATGTAGCACTGACATATTCAGCACGTTACAGAGTACATAGTCATGTCACTGACTGCTCACTGGAGCTTACAATTTCATCCCTACCATAGTCAAACTGTAATGTCCGACCATATTATTATCATGTATTTATATAGCACTGACATCTTCTGCAGTACTTTATATAGCACTGACATCTTCTGCAGTACTTTACAGAGTACATAGTCATGTCACTGACTGTCCTCAGAGGAGCTCACAATCTAATCCTACCATAGTCATAGTCTAATGTCCTACCATATTATTATTATGTATTTATATAGCACTGACATCTTCTGCAACACTTTACAGAGTACATAGTCATGTCACTGACTGTCCCCAGAGGAGCTCACAATCTAATCCTACCATAGTCATAGTCTAATGTCCTAGTCCTACCATATTATTATTATGTATTTATATAGCACTGACATCTTCTGCAGCACTGTAGAGAGTACATAGTGATGTCACTGACTGTCCTCAGAGGAGCTCACAATCTAACCCTACCATCAGAGCCGGATTAAGGCTAAATGGGGCCCTAAGCAAAGTAACTGATTTGGGCCCCCCCATCATGTCGTAATAGAATCAGAAGATGCAGCTGCACAGCAACATGCCGCACACACCGGGGGCAGCCGAGCTACTGGTTGCTATGGGCAACAGCCCGCTTTCCTCTGTGGGTGCACAATGCAGGGAATAGCAGCGGCAAAATGCAGAGTGAGAGATGAATGGCTGGGACATTTGCACTCAGCGGCTGGGGCACCCCTGTGAAGAGGGCGCCAGATATCACAGCAGCAGCACTTTCCCCCTGCATTTTCAGCCTGGCAATAGCAGAAAGCTCTGGACACCGCCAAACCAGAAGCCGTTCCCCAGACAGAATTACATAACCACCCTCACCACCGAACAACCGATTTCCTCCCAAACTAGACAGCCACCATGCAGCCTCCATCCCAGTGAATACGATAGTCCACCAGAGAAGGCAGCCGCAGCGGGGGAGAATGACAGCACCAGATGACTCACATTCACCTATTGCGATCCAAGCAATAGAGGTCCCGTCATTAGAGATGCGGCGAACTGTTCGCCTGGCGAACATCTCTGGGGCTTTTACTACTTCCGGGTCGCACTGACCTGGAGTAGTACGCCTGCGCTGCCCGGCGGAGCGCGTCCTCAATCGCGCTCCTGTTGCCTGGCACTCTCTGCGCATGAGCGTGACATCGTTCATGATGTCACGCACATGCGCAGAAAGTGCCCGGCAACAGGAGCGCGATCTAGGATGCGCTCCGCCGGGCAGAGCAGGCGCACTACTCTGGGTCAGTGCGACCCGGAAGTAGTAAAAGCCCCAGGCATTTGGAGATGTTTGCTGGCGAACGGTTCGGGAACCGTTCGCCACATCTCTACCCGTCATCCGGAGCCCATCTGTCTCCTCTAGAGTGCTGCTGCTCTGTTACTATTACTATTACTACTTCCTACTTCCTGTCTGATCTGAGAATCAGGAAGTTCAGAGCGAGCGGCTGCACTGTAGAAGAGACAGATGGGTTTCAGATGACGGGATCTCTATCGCTTGGATCATGGATAGGTAAGTGTGCTGCTATCATTCTTGCTGCAGCTGTGGTTCTCTGTGGGAAGGGAGGCAGGAGTGGGCAGCGGCAGAGCGCACAGTAGCAGGATGGAGACCTAGGAGGAGAGCCTGGCTCTGAAGACAATCAGCAGCGCACGACATCATTTGACAAGACAAGACAAATAACATTTATATTGCGCTTTTCTCCTGGCGGACTCAAAGCGCCAGAGCTGCAGCCACTAGGGCATGCTCTGTAGGCAGTAGCAGTGTTAGAGAGACTTGCCTAAGGTCTCCTACTGAATAGGTGCTGGCTTACTGAACAGGCAGAGCTGAGATTCGAACCCTGGTCTCCTGTGTCAGAGGCAGAGCCCTTAAAGGGACTCCGAGCAGTGCCTGTGGGTATGCCTTTAAGCATACCCACAACTAATTAATTACATCCTCACACCTACCAGCATGATGTTTGTAATTATATCCCCCTGGGTTCCTTATATTTCATTGCATTGTGCTGAATCGAGATGCCGACTTTGGAGAAAAGTTGTCCTGTCGTCGAAATTGCCGTGGCCGCGATTTGGATCGTGAAAATAGCGAAATCTAAAAGGCATAGGGTGGCAGTTTATATATCATTGGAAAGAGGAGACAGAGAGCTTTAAAATGACATGCATCTTTCCATAGTTACTGCACTGCTCAGAGTCCCTTTAACCATTATACCATCCAGCCACCGCTGACAGGATGGCTGGTTCATGTGCTGATGGGGCGCCTTTGACTCTGAATGGGGGCCCCAAGCGACTGCTTTTGTTGCCTGGTTGGTAATCCGGCCCTGCCTCCCATAGTCATAGTCTAATGTCCTACCATATTATTATTATTTATTTATATAGCACTGACATCTCCTGAAGCACTTTACAGAGTACATAGTCATGTCACTGACTGTCCTCAGAGGAGCTCACAATCTAACCCTACCATAGTCATAGTATAATGTCCTACCTTATTATTATTGTTTATTTATATAGCACTGACATCTCCTGAAGCACTTTACAGAGTACATAGTCATGTCACTGACTGTCCTCAGAGGAGCTCACAGTCTAATCCCTACCACAGTTATAGTATAATATTTTCAATATAGGATTGTTTTGGGGTAAACCAGTTGACTTATTAGTATGTTTTTTAGGATGCAGGAAATGTCTGAAGTGTCTGAAGACAGAAACTTTATGCAGATTTTGCCCTGGCCAATGTTCAAGCCTAGGACTCAGCACTAAAATGCAGTAGTGGTACCCACTGAGCCTCTATTCTACTCATAGATATCTGCTCATCCATGTCATCAATTCTGACCCTCTACTACCCTTCCTCCCTCCATTCTACTTCTCTTCTCTTGTATCACTTACACTACAAACACACTGTGCTTATCTCCAGAATGGATTATGAATCAAACTATTAGCCCCAGTGCACACCAAAACCGCTAGCAGATCCTCAAAACGCTAGCGGTTTTGGAGCAGATTTCAGAGCGATTCTAGGCATGTTTAGAGACATTTTCTAAACATGCCGAGCGTTTTTGTGAAGCAGATTACAAATATTGTTACAGTAAAAGCTGTTACTGAACAGCTTCTGTAGCAAAAACGCCTGGAAAACCGCTCTGATCTAGCGTTTTTAAGAGCGGTTTGCATTTTTCCTATACTTCATATTGAGGCAGAATCGCTTCTGCAAACCGCAAATGTGCAGCAGGAGGCACGTTTGCGGTTTGCTAAAAACCTCAAACCGCTGGTGTGCTCCATTCCATTGAAATACATTAGCCAAGCGTTTTCACAGACAAATGCGGTTGGCGGATCGCTGCTAAAACCGCTCGGTGTGCACTGGACCTTAAACCACCTTACCATATCAGCCCTTCAATGTCATGATATACCCACTCCAGTCTTACCCTAACAGGTGGTAACATATCTGCATATCTCATAATGTTTGTGCAAAAATTATTTTGAAAGTAAGAATGTCTTGCTTGATAATCCAATCTTGCAATGTGACTGCCATTGGAACTTGTAGTGTGGATGCTGTATTTATTTGAGGTGCATACTGGCAGCATGTGCTGTATGGCATACAATGCTGATCATCCACAAGGCAAACTTAGGCAGCTGCCTAGGGTCTAGAGAGAGTTTAGGGGCCTAGTGGTTGCTAGTCCCCACCAAATCTAACTAAATAGGCCAGGTGACCATCAGTGGAGGGCAAAGTGTTATCTTGCCTAGGGCCCCATTTCATAGTTATCCCTCTCTGATGGCTTATATCATGTGTGAAGTGTTCTATATGTATATGATTTTTGTTTTATTTTTTAGGGGGGGGGGGGGGGGGCCCAACAGGATTTCTTGCCTGGAGTGACAAGAAGGCTAGAGGCGCCCCTGGGGCATATATACCCCTCGCTACATATACTGGGGACATATACACCTGCCTACATATACTGGGGACATATACCCCTGTCTACATATACTGGGGACATATACCCCTGTCTACATATACTGGGGACATATCCCACTGGCTACATATACTGGGCACATATACCCCTGGCTGGCTACATATACTAGGCAACTATACCTCTGGCTACATATACTGGGGACTACTATACTCATGGCTACTTATACTGGGGACACCTATAGACCTGGCTACCTGGGGGTACCTATTTTGGGGGAATTGCTGTCAGATTATCTGCATTTTTGTGGAATCGCTGTTATGTATTTTGGGGAACAGCTGCCAGATTATGTGTATGTTAGGGGAACGGCTGCTGCCAGATTACGTGTATTTTGGGGAACTGCTGCCAGATTGTGTATGTTTGGGGGACCACTACTGCCAGATTATGTCTTTTGGGTGTTACATGTATTTTGGGTGATCCGCTGCCAGGTTTCGCGTATTTTGGGGAACTGCTTCCAAATTATGTGTATGTTGGTGGAACTGCTGCTGCCACATTGTCCATTTTGGGGGAACCACTTCCATATTATCTGTATTTTGGAGGAACTTTTACCAGATTATGTGTCTTTTTGGTGAAATGCTGTCAGATTACATCAATTTTTGGGGCATACACTACGGCAGAGCTCAAACTTCCTTGGCAGACCTTTTACATCACTGCTAAGGTCATGTATATTTGGCCCCACCCATGACCACGCCCACGGTGTGCTTGACCACGCCCATTTTTTGGCAGAGGTTCTCCAGGTGAGTCCACTCACTTCTTTTCCCAGGACTAGACCCCTGGTTAAATATATCATATAGGAGACACACAGTGATATTTGAGAAGTGTGCAAAAATTGTTTAAACAAAATTAGGCAGATGCATACATTTGGGAACTACAAAAAATAAATGAAATCAATATTTAGTAGATCCCCCTCTTGCAGAAATTACAGCCTCTTAACGCTTCTTGTAGGTTCCAATGAGAGTCTGGATTCTGGTTGAAGGTATTTTAGACCATTCCTCTTTACAAAACATCTCTAATTGATTCAGGTTTGATGGCTTCCGAGCATGGACAGCTCTCTTTAACTCACAACACAGATTTTCAATTATATTCAGGTCTGGGGACTGAGATGGCCATTCCAGAATGTTGTATTTGTTCCTCTGCATGAATGCCTTAGGGCCCTTTCACACCAGAGGGCTTTTTCAGCGTTTTAACGCCACGGCCGAAGTTGGCGTTTTCCTAGGTAAAATGAAAGTCCATAGACTTTCATTTTACCTTTCACATCTAACGCTGCGTTTTGGAGCGTTGCGTTTCAATGCTCCCAGGAGCTTTTTAGGGCTGACCGCGGCGTTTCTCATTACAATTGATACTAATTTATTGGCGTTAAACGCCTTAAAAACGCCTTAAAAACGCCAGCAGCCAAAACGCAGCGTTTTAGCCTTTTAGGGTTCTTTCACACTACAGGCAGCGGTAAAAGTCTAAAACGCTGCGTTTTGGCTGCTGGCATTTTTAAGGCGTTTTTAAGGAGTTTAACGCCAATACATTAGTATCAATTGTAATGAGAAACGCCGCGGTCAGCCCTAAAAAAGCTCTTGGGAGCGTTGAAACGCAACGCTCCAAAACACAGCGTTAGATGTGATAGGTAAAATAAAAGTCTATGGACTTTCATTTTACCTAGGAAAACGCAAACTTCGGCCGTGGCGTTAAAAACGCAGAAAAAGCCCTCTGGTGTGAAAGGGCCCTTACCGCTGCCTGTAGTGTGAAAGAGCCCTTAGTGAATTTTGAGCAGTGTTTAGGGCCGTTGTCTAGTGGAAAGATCCAGCCCCAGCGCAGCTTCAGCTTTGTCACTGATTCCTGGACATTGGTCTCCAGAATATGCTGATACAGAGTGGAATCAATGTGTCCCTCAACTTTGACAAGATTCCCAGTCCCTGCACTGGCCCCACAGCATGATGGAACCACCACCATATTTTACTGTAGGTAGCAGGTGTTTTTCTTGGAATGCTGTGTTCTTTTTCCTCCATGCATAATGCCCCTTGCTATGCCCAAATAACTCAATTTTAGTTTCATCAGTCCACAGCACCTTATTACAAAATGAAGCTGGCTTGTCCAAATGTGCTTTAGCAGACCTCAAGCGGCTTTGTTTGTGCTGTGGGCAGAGAAAAGGCTTCCTCTGCATCACTCTCGCATACAGCATCTCCTTGTGTAAAGTGCGTCAAATGGTTGAACGATGCACAGTGACTCCATCTGCAGCAAGATGATGTTGTAGGTGTTTGGTACTGGTCTGTGGGTTGACTGACTGTTCTTACCATTCGTCGCTTCTGTCTATCCAAGATTTTTCTTGGTCTGCTACTTCTAACCTTAACTTGAACTGAGCCTGTGGTCTTCCATTTCCTCAATACGTTCCTAACTGTGGAAATAGACAGCTGAAATCTCTGAGACAGCATTCTGTATCCTTCCCCTAAACCATGATGGTGAACAATCTTTTTCTTCAGGTAATTTGAGAGTTTTTTTGAGACTCCCATGTTCCAACACTTCAGAGAAAATTAAAAGAGGAGGGAAACTTACAATTGACCCCCTAAAACTCTCTCATAATTGGATTCACCTGCATATGTAGGTCATGGGTCACTGAGCTTACCAAGCCAATTTGAGTTCCAATAATTAGTTCTAAAGGTTTTTGAATCAATAAAATGACAACAGTGCCCAAATTTATGTACCTGCCTAATTTTGTTTAAACAATTATTGCACACTTTCTGTTAATCCAATAGAGTTCATTTCACGTCTCAAATATCACTACTGTGTTTCCCCGAAAATAAGACACTGTCTTATATTAATTTTTGCTCTAAAAGATGTGCTAGGACTTATTTTCAGAGGTTGTCTTATTTTTGGGCAAACACACTGGTATTTTTCCTATACAAAATGTACATACTGTATGCCATGTGCAACATACACAGAGCTTGTGGTTTGCAGATATTGGCTCTCAGTTACAAGAAATTGATTCTGCTGATCATGTGGGTAAGAGTTTATTTCTTGCAGGCAGAGAACTCTGTCAAGCTCCCCAGAGCAATAATAGGATAAGCTGTGTGTCCTGGGAAGAGGTGAAGTGCTGGTGATGCTTATCACCAGAGGCCAGGGGAGGACTGGCCCAGGGGGACGGGGGGCAATTGCCCCCCGGGCTGCCCAAATCTTAAGAAATCAGGGCCAGCCGCTGCTATACGCAGCGGCCGCAGACATACCACAGGTGACAGGTTCGCAGTGGGGATCGCAACCTCGCGCGATATTTCCCGGCAAGTTGAAGTATACAATCAGAGATGGGGCGGAGGCGGCCGGCCGTGGTGTGCCCTTGTGCGTGGCTGCGCCTGCGGTGGATGTGAGCGGCACAAGGACACAAATAGCTTAGGTCCTCTCCGGCCCGGTGGGTTGACCCTGCTTGACTCCGCCCCCCGCCTGGAGCCATTGCCGCCCGCAACGTGCTGCTGTGCCTGCGGTGTCATCGGAGTGCGCTGTCTCACTCTTCAGCTTTCTGTGCTGGGGGGGCTGGGGGCCTGGAGCTGTGGCTACGAGTGGCTGGCTGGAGGAGTCGGACACAGTCCTCCACTGTGCTGCTGTGCCTGAGGTGTCGTCGGAGTGAGCTGCCTCACTCTTCAGCTTTCTGTGCTGGGGGGGTTGGGGGCCTGGAACAGCGGCTATGAGTGGCTGGCTGGCTGTCCTGGCTGGAGGAGTCGGACACTCTGGGGGCTGGGAGTCGGAGATGCCACCTATAGCTGCTTGCTGCTGTGGAGGAGGAGGAGGTGTAGGACTGAGGAGACAGGAGGATAGAGGAGGTCGGGTCCAGGTCGCCAGAGGAGAAGGTGGTTTTTATACATTTTGTTTCTGTACTTCTTCTCCCTTCTTGTCACTGAGTTACTCACACTTTGCTGCCTGCCTGCTACTGCTGTCAAATTCAATTCTCTGCCCAGGCCAGTGCCCTCTGAGGTTTTTTTTGTGTGATAATCATCCCCATTCTGACCCTGGCCTGAGGGGGAACGTTTTTTCCTTCTTGTGGTGTGATTGTGGCGGCAGGGGAGGAGGGAGGCAGGCAGTTAGGCACTGTCAAACAGGTAGTTGGAGGGGGGGGGGGGGGGGTAGGTGTCAGACAAGTAGTTTGCATGGTGGGTGGGCAGGAGTGGGGTTAGGCATCACCAGGTAGGTAGGTTTGTGTGTGTGTGTGTGGGGGGGGGGGGTTGTTTAAAGGAGTTATCAGGCATTTTTAATGAAATAAGTGCTACTTACCCGGGGCTTCCTCCAGCCCCACGCTCCCAGCATGTCCCTCGCCGCAGCTCTGCAGTCAGCCATTCGCTGCCGCTGCCTCCCAGTCCCCGGCGATGGCACCAGTCCGACCTGGATGTCGGCCTGTACTGCGCCTGTGCGAGCAGCACTGTCAATCACCGCAACGTGGACCGGAGTGTACTACGCAGGCACAGTAGTTCTGCGTCTGCACAGTACGCTCTGGTCCATGTGGCGGTGATTGACAGCGCCGCTCGCACAGGCGCAGTACAGGCTGACGTCATCGCCGGGGGCTGGGAGGCAGCGGCAGAGAACAGCTGACTGCAGAGCTGCGGCAAGGGACATTCTGGGAGCTTGGGGCTGGACGAGCCCTGGGTAAGTAGCACTTATTTTCATAAAAAAAAAAAGCCTGATAACTCCTTTAAGGTTAGGCATCAGACACAGACAGGTAGATTGTGCGGAGAAATGGGGTTAGGCATCAGGTACATAGTGTGTGTGTGTGTGTGGCTGGGGCTGTTAGTCATTACAATTTGAAGATTTTCACACAAGAAAGATATGGCTTTGGGCTGGGGATGCCGTGAAGCGGGCCTCTAGTTTGTGTTGTCCCCCAAGGCCAAAAGGTCCCAGTCCTCCCCTGCCAGAGGCGGGACAAGGTCCTTCAGCACCCAAGGCTGAGACAGCAAAGTGCGCCCCTCCATCCCTCCCACCCCAGCCTTCACACACTGATTGCTATTAGACTAACAGGTGCCCCAGGGCCCCCAACCTCCCCAACACCTTAATCTCTAGTTATCTGGCTTGCAGTCACTGTCATGTATCCCCTTTTCTTATTTCTTCCTGCTTCAAACGCAATTGGGAATGACAGCTGAATGAATTGTGCGCCCCCTCCTACACAGCGCCCTGAGGCTGGAGCCTCTCCAGCCTCTGCCTCGGCCCGGCCCTGCTTATCACCACAACAGATCAGAAAGGCTGGCTCCAACAAAAACACAAATTGCCTGACACATATATAGGACTGTGTAGAACTCACATTATACTGCTGCTCTCCTGTATCCAGGCTTTGTATTGAGCGTGACTTGCTGGTGTCATGAGGGCTGCTGCTAGGGCTTACATTTGGAGGATGTCTTACATTTCAAGCATTCTTGAAATTCCTGCTAGGTTTTATTCTCAGAGGATGTCTTACTTTAGGGGAAACACGGTATGTGTGTCTCCTATATAATATATTTAACTGACATTTTTTAGCGTAACAACCAACGATTTATACGGGAAAATCATGACGATTAACAAGGTTGCCCAAACTTGCGCATCCCACTGTATATGTCTGTTTTCAGACAAACCCAACAAAAAAAAAAAAAACTTCCAGCACGGTCCAGAGATATTAATACTTTGGGTCCAGTGGGAGGGATTCCTTGCCATTTATTTCAATACCACTGTTTCCCCTGGTCCTATTTCCATGTCCCCAGTTGTCTGCAGATCCTGTACATTGTTTCTCTCCTCAAATTGATATTATTTCCCTCTCCGCTGAACCGTATCTCAGCGATTGTAACAAATATAAGACACAGGATGAGCTGCAGAGGGCAATAGGATGGAAAAGAAAGAGATCTTCGCTCAAATAATCCGACATCCTCATTTTAGTCCCTCTATTTGTCCGTGTCTACCTATGTATCTCTTCCCAACATGATCTTACTGTATATTTCTCCGTTTCTGAGAATTTCTGCCACTTGTCCCATGTCTGTTGGGTGAGGTGTGTTCTTTCATATATAATATCCGTTACCTCCTCCATCCGCTGTATAATTATTATTTCCGCTTCCCGTTTGTAATGATCCGCTCAGCTGGCTGCACAGGCAGCCAGCTGTTTGACCATTCCTTATGTCTGAGAGGTGCAGGTCTCTGGAAAAGAGACCTGGCTTCATCTTGCAACTTTCAGAGTTGCTTTGCGGAGGAATTTGCATACATGCAAATTGCTCAGCTGTAACATGGATAGTTCAGAATCCGTGATTTCTGTGTCAGAGAACTTGGGAAACGATGCTCCTGAGCCTTTTCCTGTTGGTCTGGGGGTCTGCGACTGGCTCCCAGAGGGTGCAGAATCTTTAGGAGATGCCTTCTGCCCCCCAGATCCATCTGAGGTTTTGCCCACTTCAGTGGGCATTGCTGTTGTACTGACTACCTTTGCAGCTCTGGTGGAGCTCCACTCATGTGTAGTCAATCATGATATTACAGTCACAGAAATTTCTGAATTTGAGTCCGAGTCTTCTTTTGAAAGACCAGTACCTGTGACCTCCACTCGTGATGATTTTCTGCCCGGTCCTGGTGTTGGTCTTGTCGTATCGGACTCTGAAGTTGGCAGTTCCCCGACATGTCCTGAGGTTTCTCCTGTGCTGGTGTACCCCGGTGTGCTCTGTGACCCAGAAAGCCCCAGTGTGCCTCGGTTACCAGCATGCTCAGATGCTTCCTCGGTGGAGACATGCTCTGATGTTGCCTGCCTGCTTGCATGCCCAGAAGTGGTCCCTGAAAGTCCTGATCTTGATGGGTGTCCTGGTAATTCTGAATCCGGAATAATCATAGGCTACATAGGGGTTCTTGGTAGTTCTCCATGTGAGCCTGGTGAGCGTTCTGGCCTCTTGGGATCTCTGCGGAGCTTCAAAGGGTTCTGGGAGATTCCGGGAGAAATTTTGCTTGGTACTCTGGATAGGATCAACAGTGGCTTTGGTGTTGAAAGGGACACTTCGAACAGGTATTGTGGCAGGTTTGGTGTTTTCGGGCGCTCCCTGGAAGGTGGTGGGTATTGTCTGGAGGGTGTCGATGGCTTCTTCTCTGGCATTCCCAGTCCTGATGGGTGTTACACTGAGACTTGTAGTACTGATGGGCATGTTTCGGTGGCTTCTGCTTCCGATGAGGTCGGTTTCGGGTGGACTGACTCTGGAATTGGGCCTTGTCGGGCTGTCCCGACCTTCATGAGTTTTCAGTTAGAGTTTTGTGGAAATACCAGTTTTGAGGGACGTCTGGAATCCGTCCCTAGGGGGGGGGGGGGTACTGTAATGATCCGCTGTTTGACCATTCCTTATGTCTGAGAGATGCAGGTCTCTGGAAAAGAGACCTGGCTTCATCTTGCAACTTTCAGAGTTGCTTTGCTGAGGAATTTGCATACATGCAAATTGCCCAGCTGTCTCGTTGGAGGGCTGGCAGTATAAAAGCCTGCTGCTGACCAGAAGGCTTCGCTGGTCATAACGGTTTATTAAATCACTCCTGGAGTGTCAGCCTTTCCTGTTGGATTGTTGTAGCTAGCTTAGAGTAATTCTGCACTAGGGGACTGCACTAGGCAGCCTCTCTAGTGCAGTTAGCCTGCTTATCTGTTTTGTCTGTATTGTCTCTCTGTTGCGATTGTCCTGTCGCCAACGGTGGTCGTCAGGAAAACGTTCTGTCTGTCTGTCTGTGGGTGCTAACCAGGGCAGCGGTTGTTACTGGTAGCCCCTTCTGTTTTATCTGTCTTACTTGGATTGCACTAGCCTCTAGCGGTAGCGGCTGTGGATCCTTCTGATCGCTTTCTTGGAGTATAGCTGGAGCAGCGGTTGCCACCGGCTATCTCATCTGTCTGTCTTGCTTGGATCGCACTCGCTCTGGCGGAAAGAGCAGTGGATCCTGCTAACTCTGCTTCTATACTTGGATCGCACTCGCTCTGGCGGTAAGAGCAGTGGATCCTGCTAGCTCTGTCACTTTACCTGGATCGCACTCGTTCTGGCAGAAAGAGCAGTGGATCTTTCCTATCCTACTTCCCGTCCGTCTGTCTGTCTTGTCTGATACGAACGCTTGCTGTAGGCTCGGTGAGGTAACCGTTAAGAAAGCGCTCGCGTTCTCTGTTTCGTGTTTGTGTGGCGGGGGTTAGGCGTGCTTGTCTCTGTTGTGCTTAACACGCGGAGACCGCGCTGTAAACGCGTTCACTGTTGCGAATGAGTGCGGTGTTCGTGTTTAGTTAGCGTTTGTTATTCTCCTTATCTTCTCATTCTATGATTTGCTGTGCCTTTGCTACACTCTACTCTGTCTTGCTTAAGCCTTGTGTCACCTCTGGCAATCGCCTTTCTCGCGATTGCGTTCCTACTTTATTTCTGCTGTTGTGTGTGCACCGTTGCGGGTTGGCGACTAGATTGGTGCACATACATACATTCTGTCTTTGTGCTCATTCTCATTCGCAATCGCTTCTCTTGCGATTGCGTTCTCACGTGGTTTCCTCTGTTGTGTGTCCACCGTCGCAGGTTGGCGGCTAGATTGGTGGACATGCATACATTCCTCATCTGTGCTTATTCGGTCTTGTGTTGCTGTTAGCAATCGCCATCTCTTGCGATTGCCTTCTCACCTGATCTTCATGGTTGTGTGTTCATCGTCACAGGGTGGTGACTAGATTGGTGGACACACATACGCTCTGTCGCTTTGCTCTCTCTCTTTCAGGACTATCTTGCCCTGCGTTTCTTCCCTTCGTACAATTCCTGTCTGGCGTCTGTGGCAGGGCAGAGGATCTGTTCCTTTGCACTCCACAGCTCCATCTGCCGACAGGAATTTCCCTCTACAGGTGCGTTGCACCTTTTGCTGGGTTCTCTCAAATTATACGCGTGGAGGATTTCCGCAGTGTCAGCGCACGTCCTGTGCGCTGACCACGGAGAGAATTCCACAATCGTTATAGTATGACCAGCCAAACCGAAATTCCTAGTGTAGAGGGGATTTCCGATTTGTACAATTTGGTCGCATATGGGTCCTGTATCTTTAAGAGGTTTAAGATACTGGACTCTGAAACCAGAGATGAGTTCATATCAGAATGTTCCAGATTCTTGGCAAATCCTGAATTTCAGGCCACCAATATTTCCACTTGGAGTGGTCAGATTGCTTACAATCTTTTCCAAGGGGATCTGTTTGTGTGGGTTGATGAGTATGCCAGACACAAGAATCTGAGACATAACCCTTGCAGGTTCCTGGCTCATGTGTTCTCTCGTAAGCTTAGAATTCCCATGCCAGGCTGTCTCTATGAGTTTTTTCCTGTGAGAGGTAGAGGTGTGAAAGACGCTGGCACTGCAGTCAGTGGACTCCTGTATAGGTGGGAGGGAAAGGAGATGGCTCAATCCACACAGTCAGGTACGGATGGGTGAATCTCCAGCGTGCTCAGGCAGCAGTGTGTCTGCATCGGTAGGAAAGAGGAAAAGCGCTGGCACTGCTTTCAATCACAATTTATTGTTCCACAGTAGGCGACATGTAACTACATGCATGCATGAAAACAACATGGTGGAGACACATACCCTGAGGTGGATGGTTGTGGCGTGGTGGTGGGTGCAGTGGGAAGGAGAGCCTGACGGCCGTTTCGCGCTATGCGCTTCTACGGAGGCAGCCTCCGTAGAAGCGCATAGCGCGAAACGGCCGTCAGGCTCTCCTTCCCTCTGCACCCACCACCACGCCACAACCATCCACCTCAGGGTATGTGTCTCCACCATGTTGTTTTCATGCATGCATGTAGTTACATGTCGCCTACTGTGGAACAATAAATTGTGATTGACAGCAGTGCCGAAGCTTTTCCTGTTTCCAACCGATGAGTTTTTTCCTGCAGTGCAAGATGCTGATCAGATGAGTTTATGCAACACCTCTCACTCGTTACCATATGCTAATGAGTGGGTGCTTGCAGGCCAGTCTGCTGATTCGGCTTTTCAGCCAAAAAATCCGTTGCCCATAGCAACTACAAATAAGGAGGTTATTTCTGTCAAGTCTGAAATGTGCAAAACCATTCAGTATGACAATCAGTCCAATGTTTCTGTTGCCACTTCAGGTTCTAAGCAGATGCAAGAGAACTGCCTTGAGATCTCTCTTGCATTTAAACAGCAGACATGCAAAGTTGCTAAAAAGGGAAAAACTAAAAATCGCAAGCATCTGAATAAAACACTCCCTATAGATGTGGACAATGATGTTGCTCAGTCTCCGGGTTTATCACCCCAATCAAAAGCTTTTGTAGATCCTTTAATAGGCAGATTTATTTTCTATATTAAAGGAGTAAGAAAGTCTATGCATGTTCCTGACCCCAACCCTTATGAGAGCTACTTAGATACCGGGTTGTTTGAGCCCCCATTTGCTCCTTGGGATATATTGGAGCTTTGGTTGAGGAATTCGAGATGGATTAGAAGGCGTTTTGCGATTTCTATATTGCAGAAAGCGCAGAGACGCTAAACGCTTGTATAAATTCCGTGTACACTTTGATAGATTCTGATGAGTGTGACAGGTGTTTTGTGGATCCAGTGATGTGTGTATGGCAGACGATTTTGGATGAGTTGCACACACACCAATCGATTGATTCCAATAAAGAGACATTGTTATTGGATGATTGTTCCTGCCTTTCTGGGGTAAAGCATGTGAGTCGAGACATTGTGCGATCTGAAATGAATGGGTGTACCACCGTGGTTGACTCCTGTGCAAATCCTGAAAGATTCTCTCCTGACTGTGTGCAGTTTGAATTTATGCGATCTAAAAACAGATCTTTAAGATCTTCCATCTATGATCCTGCTATGGGGAAAATTCCTAAATTATGCAGCGTCAAAAGTAAAATTGATATGTCTAATAAACTTTCTCCTGTTGTTGTCGCTATTTCTTCTGCAAATGGGTCTTTGTCTCACCCTGTTCACACCTGTAAGGGCCCGTTGCCTAGTGACAGTTGCTCCAGTGTTTCTGTCCTGAACGCCTTACAGTCTGCTCCGCAGATCGCGGAGGTTTGCGCTATGGAAGCGTCAGTTTCACAACCTAAAGCAATTTTGGATTTGCATGTTTTGCGTTCTGACTCCTCGGATTCGACATTGTTAGCCGAATCTAAGAGTGAGACAGCGCTTCGGTTTTGCGAATCTGATGCTGAAGCTTCTTTGCCTTGTCCAGAGAAGCTTTCTCTGAGCCTGCCCTGTACCATGAATAACAATATGATGTTCAATCGCACTGACATTTGTGAGTCCCTTTCTTGCTCAGAGGCAGGTGCTAGCTCTCCACCCTGTACTCTGGATGAGTCAGAATCTCCTGTGGTGACCCTAGAGGCTCATCTAGGTATTGCTACCATTCTCATCTGTTTTTCTGCCATTTTGGAATTACAGTCTAGTTTAACTGCTATGCAGAACCCTGTGTACAGTAAGATTAGAGTTAGGGAATCAGTGAGTGTCCCCGCAAAGATTCCCGTGCATCCTGTTCATGAAGATAAAATTCAGTCTCAGTGGATTGTAGAACCATCCCTGGGACATTTGCTATGTCCACAAAATGTATCTGATGTTTTGCCCTGTAACATGGATAGTTCAGAATCCGTGATTTCTGTGTCAGAGAACTTGGGAAACGATGCTCCTGAGCCTTTTCCTGTTGGTCTGGGGGTCTGCGACTGGCTCCCAGAGGGTGCAGAATCTTTAGGAGATGCCTTCTGCCCCCCAGATCCGTCTGAGGTTTTGCCCACTTCAGTGGGCATTGCTGTTGTACTGACTACCTTTGCAGCTCTGGTGGAGCTCCACTCATGTGTAGTCAATCATGATATTACAGTCACAGAAATTTCTGAATTTGAGTCCGAGTCTTCTTTTGAAAGACCAGTACCTGTGACCTCCACTCATGATGATTTTCTGCCCGGTCCTGGTGTTGGTCTTGTCGTATCGGACTCTGAAGTTGGCAGTTCCCCGACATGTCCTGAGGTTTCTCCTGTGCTGGTGTACCCCGGTGTGCTCTGTGACCCAGAAAGCCCCAGTGTGCCTCGGTTACCAGCATGCTCAGATGCTTCCTCGGTGGAGACATGCTCTGATGTTGCCTGCCTGCTTGCATGCCCAGAAGTGGTCCCTGAAAGTCCTGATCTTGATGGGTGTCCTGGTAATTCTGAATCCGGAATAATCATAGGCTACATAGGGGTTCTTGGTAGTTCTCCATGTGAGCCTGGTGAGCGTTCTGGCCTATTGGGATCTCTGCGGAGCTTCAAAGGGTTCTGGGGGATTCCGGGAGAAATTTTGCTTGGTACTCTGGATAGGATCAACAGTGGCTTTGGTGTTGAAAGGGACACTTCGAACAGGTATTGTGGCAGGTTTGGTGTTTTCGGGCGCTCCCTGGAAGGTGGTGGGTATTGTCTGGAGGGTGTCGATGGCTTCTTCTCTGGCATTTACAGTCCTGATGGGTGTTACACTGAGACTTGTAGTACTGATGGGCATGTTTCGGTGGCTTCTGCTTCCGATGAGGTCGGTTTCGGGTGGACTGACTCTGGAATTGGGCCTTGTCGGGCTGTCCCGACCTTCATGAGTTTTCAGTTAGAGTTTTGTGGAAATACCAGTTTTGAGGGACGTCTGGAATCCGTCCCTGGGGGGGGGGGGGGGGGGGGTACTGTAATGATCCGCTGTTTGACCATTCCTTATGTCTGAGAGATGCAGGTCTCTGGAAAAGAGACCTGGCTTCATCTTGCAACTTTCAGAGTTGCTTTGCTGAGGAATTTGCATACATGCAAATTGCCCAGCTGTCTCGTTGGAGGGCTGGTAGTATAAAAGCCTGCTGCTGACCAGAAGGCTTCGCTGGTCATAACGGTTTGTTAAATCACTCCTGGAGTGTCAGCCTTTCCTGTTGGATTGTTGTAGCTAGCTTAGAGTAATTCTGGAGACTGCACTAGGCAGCCTCTCTAGTGCAGTTAGCCTGCTTATCTGTTTTGTCTGTATTGTCTCTCTGTTGCAATTGTCCTGTCGCCGACGGTGGTCATCAGGAAATCGTTCTGTCTGTCTGTGGGTGCTAACCAGGGCAGCGGTTGTTACTGGTAGCCCCTTCTGTTTTATCTGTCTTACTTGGATTGCACTAGCCTCTAGCGGTAGTGGCTGTGGTTCCTTCTGATCGCTTTCTTGGAGTATAGCTGGAGCAGCGGTTGCCACCGGCTATCTCATCTGTCTGTCTTGCTTGGATCGCACTCGCTCTGGCGGAAAGAGCAGTGGATCCTGCTTACTCTGCTTCTATACTTGGATCGCACTCGCTCTGGCGGTAAGAGCAGTGGATCCTGCTAGCTCTGTTACTTTACCTGGATCGCACTCGGTCTGGCGGAAAGAGCAGTGGATCTTTCCTATCCTACTTCCCATCCGTCTGTCTGTCTTGTCTGATACTAACGCTTGCTGTAGGCTCGGTGAGGTAACCGTTAAGCAAGCGCTCCCGTTCTCTGTTTCGTGTTTGTGTGGTGGGGGTTAGTTAGGCGTGCTTGTCTCTGTTGTGCTTAACATGCGGAGACCGCGCTGTAAACGCGTTCGCTGTTGCGAATAAGTGCGGTGTTTGCGTTTAGTTAGCGTTTGTTATTTTCCTTATCTTCTCATTGTATGATTTGCTGTGCCTTTGCTACTCTCGTGCCCTGTCTTGCTTAAGCCTTGTGTCACCTCTGGCAATCGCCTCTCTCGCGATTGCGTTCCTACTTTATTTCTGCTGTTGTGTGTGCACCGTCGCGGGTTGGCGACTAGATTGATGCACATACATAAATTCTGTCTCTGTGCTCATTCTCATTCGCAATCGCTTCTCTTGCGATTGCGTTCTCACTTGGTTTCCTCTGTTGTGTGTCCACCAACGCAGGTTGGTGGCTAGATTGGTGGACATACATACAATCCTCCTCTGTGCTTATTCAGTCTTGTGTCGCTGTTAACAATCGCCATCTCTTGCGATTGCCTTCTCACCTGATCTTCATGGTTGTGTGTTCATCGTCGCAGGGTGGTGACTAGATTGGTGGACACACATACCCTCTGTCGCTTTGCTCTCTCTCTTTCAGGGCTATCTTGCCCTGCATTTCTTCCCTTCGTACAATTCCTGTCTGGCGTCTGTGGCAGGGCAGAGGATCTGTTCCTTTGCACTCCACAGCTCCATCTGCCGACAGGAATTTCCCTCTACAGATGCGTTGCACCTTTTGCTGGGTTCTCTCAAATTATACGCTTGTGGAGGATATCCGCAGTGTCAGCCCACGCCCTGTGCGCTGACCACGGAGAGAATTCCACAATCGTTACACCGTTCGTTTAGGGCAGGGAGACCTGCTGCCTTCCAGTTCCTTCCTATTAGTATTCTAGCTGCATTTGTAAGATGTCTAGTCAGACTCTGTCTATATTTTTTAATGCTCCATTGGTTGGAATGGAAGAGATAAAAGCTTGGGTTCTCCAGAGGTTCTATTTCCGTGATTACTCTCATAAGCCTTTTAACCTCCTCCCAGAAGGGTCTGATCATATTGCATCCCCAAAATATATGCAGCATGGTCCCTTCCTCCCTCTGACACCTCCAGCATCTACTATCCACCCCTGAGAACATTTTGCTTAATCTACTCAGGGGCGTAGCAATAGGAGGTGCAGAGGTAGCGAACGCATTGGGGCCCTTGGGCCGGAGGAGCACCAAGAGGCCCACCCACAACTGCAGTATTAGCTCTCTATTGGTCCTGTGCTGGTAATAATCACTTTTATGTATGAAAATAGTATTAATCATTAACAAGCTGTTCCCCATCCCCTTCTTGCACCTCTGACACTATGGTTGTCCTTGGCAGATTTTGGTGCGCCGTATAAATTGTTCTGTAAAGAGTGCTCGGGGGGTGGGCTTTCTTTACTGAACAATTTATACGGCGCACTGTAAAACTTGCACCGGGGCACATAGCTCCTTAGCTACGCCACTGAATCTACTAGGTGTGTAGTACCACCTTGTTAGAATTTTGAACCCCGATTCCTGCACTCTTGTGGAAATGGAAGATTTATGTGCATTAATTAGTATTTTTTCAATTGTAAATCATTGAATTCTTCCTGTACTTCAGTCTTCCACCCTGATCTCAGGGGCAATGTACACCCAGCTTTCCTGTTCAGTCCCCTGTATATCTGTGAGAGCACCTCCATAACCCTCTGATCGCCATTTTAAAGTCTCTCAAACAGGGTGTCCTCTCTGGACATTTCCCCTCTTTTTCCTGTGTCATCAGGAAGGATCTACACTGCATTAAAGAGGAACTCTAGTGTAAATAATGTAATAAAAAAGTGCTTCATTTTAACAATAATTATGTAAAAAATATTTAGTCAGTGTTTGCCCATTGTAAAATCTTTTCTGGTGATGTCAGTGGAAGGAGATGCTTCTTGCTTTTGGCAGTTGAAACAGCTGTAAACAGTACAATATCTGTTATTTCCCACAATGCAATGAGTTTCACAGTCAGGAAACTGTCAGGACCATGGTTCTGACATCACTTTGTGGGAGGGTTTCACCACAATATTAGCCATACAGAGCCCCCTGGTAGTCTTTGAGAAAAGGAAAAGATTTCTCATGGGGAAGGGGGTATCAGCTACTGATTGGGATGAAGTTCAATTATTGGTCACGGTTTTTCTTTAAGAGAAGGTTTCTCTTTCATCCAGGTTTCTCTTTCATCCAGGTTTGTCATCTGCAGGCTATCTTCCACCTCCCCCAGGAGCCTCCAATTCTCCCCATCAACTAGTTTATTAGCTTGTAACATCTTCTGACCTCTCCACCCTGTTATTGCATCCTATCCCAAATTCCATGTTTTCAAGGACAGTTGCAGTTATTAAACTGTTAGGCCAAAAAGTGACTCAGATATCTAGGTCGAAAAAAAAACATGCGTTCATCAAGTCCAACCTTTTGATCCTCACATCCATCCTGCAGATCCATAGGGACGCTGGCTCTGCATATATGGCACATGGAGGAATCACTCCCTTTTCACCGACTGCTGAGAGCAAAGGAAGGAACCCACCTTTCACCAAAGCTCCAAAATGTGGCTTCAGCATGCAGAGTTTCACAACAGAATAGTGAAAAATCCAGAATAGTGACAGGTAATTATATGATATACAGCTTATTCAAATATTTAAACCATATGTAGATGATTCCTGAAAGTGGGGATATACTTAAAAGCAAACCTGAAATGAAAATAAAGCAAGAAAATAATCATTTGTATGTGTAGTATTAACGGTAAATAGCTCTTTCCTGGAGTTTCATATTACTATTTTCAATTTAAGGGGTACAATTTCAAGTTTGAAATATGCATAGCAGCCATGTCAGTGTGATGGAAAATCTAGTTCATTCAGCACCCACAAAAGAGAAATGAATATTAAGTAAGTGTATTGATGAATTCCATAGGGGGATGGAAAATGTGGGAATACATTCTGGAATTGTATTATTTTGTACAGCATTAATTGAAGCTCTTACAATTCACTGTAGGGTGCTTGGTAGGTTAGTGTAATGAATAGCGGAGATGCCGCCACGCGGTCTGGCGGCGGGGCGGCTGTCTCCGCGTTCAGAACGGCGGTTTCCGCACAACAACATGTGTCTGGTTTGTCTGGACCTTCTAGTGCACACAGATGGAGAGCTACGCGTGCGCGCACCAGGCGACAGGACATTTATACCAGCAGAAGGGGAATCAGCTGATCAGGCCGGTCAGCTGATCCCAGCTGGACTCTGGATTGGCTGAGTGGCTTGGGCGGAGCTGCACAGCACTGCAAGTATATATAGATCTTGCTTGTCAGTTGCTGGTTGTCTGCCGTTGCGAATACTTACGTGTGAGCACTCAGACCTCAGTCAGATCCTACAGTGTGTTAGAACCAGGTGGACCTGGGAATTCACACTTAGCCAGATTACGCTATTGTTATATGCTGTGTTATATCTTAGACCAGTTCCAGGGTGTTGAGACCAAGGACCTCACACCCAAGCTTAGGATTACTGTGTCATTACTGTGTTATACCTTAGACCAGTTCCTGGGTGCTGAGACCAAGGACCTCACACCCAAGCTTAGGATTACTGTGTCATTACTGTGTTATACCTTAGACCAGTTCCAGGGTGTTGAGACCAAGGACCTCACACCCAAGCTTAGGATTACTGTGTCATTACTGTGTTATACCTTAGACCAGTTCCAGGGTGTTGAGACCAAGGACCTCACACCCAAGCTTAGGATTACTGTGTCATTACTGTGTTATACCTTAGACCAGTTACAGGGTGTTGAGACCAAGGACCTCACACCCAAGTTTAGGATTACTGTGTCATTGCTGTGTAATATCTTAGACCAGTTCCAGGGTGTTGAGACCAAGGACCTCACACCCAAGCTTAGGTTTACTGTGTCATTACTGTGTTATACCTTAGACCAGTTCCAGGGTGTTGAGACCAAGGACCTCACACCCAAGCTTAGGATACTGTGTTATTCTTTAGACTAGTTCCTGGGTGTCGAGACCAAGGACCTCACACCTCAGACTAGGATTGTGCTTTATATCTGTTATGACCATTTGCTCTGTCGACCTTTCTCTTGCTATCTGATGCGGTACCTCTGCCTATCTGCCTACCAGTTGCCAACCTTGCCTGTACCCGGTTATCGAATCAGCCTTTTGTCTTTGTACCTTATCTGCTCGTGGCCTGCCCGACCCTTCTGGCTGTCACTCAACCCTCGAGTTTTCAGTCTGTCTGTACTACCCGTGACACTATTCCACCAAGTGTCAGTTAGCTGCAAGGACCTCCTGCTTCTCAGAGAGTCCTTCCTGCAGTACAGCCAGGGACCTCTCTCCCATAGGAGTCCTCTGGCTGCAGTACAGTCTGATTCCCAGTTTACCAGGGAATCACTGGCTGCCAGATTATCTCTATCTCCTCTCTTAGGAGATAGTTCCTGCACAGCCAAGGGCCACCTGCTCCTCAGGTGGTCTCTGGTCGAAGTTATCTGTGTCTCCCCCCCTACGGGAGATAGCCTACAGTTGCACCAAACACTTACACTCTATTAGGTGTCCAGAGGTTAGTCATACTTGTATTATTGGTGATTCTGCAGATCATCAATATTCAGGTATACATCTGTATTGTTGGTGATACTGCAGATCACCAATAATCAGATTCTCTCTGTGTGCTGACACCAATCGTTACAGATAGTAGCCACCACAAAAGGCAGGCAAAGGAAGTGTGAACCATACAGCCAAATATTTCTTATAATCTCTAAAAATTGAGCTGCATACCTGCATTGATCGCTCAGTTATGATTTTCTGTAGGATGCCCAGTATGGTAGCCTACATGAATCCTGCAATGCTTTAGATTTACACAGAGTAAATTGTTAACATCCCATGCTTTTATCATGCTTTTATGGGATCTTCTACGTACGGTACTTCCAAATATGAGAAATTTACAAATCTACAGACACAATTCTATTTCGGATTTCATTAGATAAAGTGGTATGTTTAGACATGATTTTAGGTCCTTCATGGTCAAGGATAAATAGTACAATCTATGTTTTGTGGCAATGGTGAGTGTCTTAAAGTGGAGCTGAACTCTTGCACAGAACAGAAGGAAAACATAGTGGAATGTACCCTGTATTATCTGTGACTAATCACCACCATAATTTGATCTCTCAGCTGTGTCAGCTCAGGAGTCTCCTCTGCCGTGTCAGAGCAGCTAATTTGTAAACAAAAGCTGTTAATATGTCTGCTTCCATGAAAGCAGGGAGTAGACACACTGCATATTTATTGCAGGATTTGTATCAGCAGTAACAAATGTTTTTCTTTAAAGGTTATTATACTATTGCTTATTGTTTTAGAGCAGAGAGGAAGTTCTGGGTTCAGGTCTGCTTTAACTTCTAAGGATGCAATGCCACTTGTGTTTTGTTTTTCCAAAATGTCTTTTTTCCCTGTTTTCTTTAGTTTCTTTGTGTTTTCTTCATCCTAAAGGGACAACCTCTTCTGATAGGTCAGTGATAGGCAAACTAGGCTCTCCAGCTGTTAAGGAACTACAAATTCCACAATGCATTTGACTTTATGAATTATGACTGTGGCTGTCAGACTCCTGCAATGCATTGTGGGACTTGCAGTTCCTTAACAGCAGGACAGTCAAGTTTACCTATCACTGTGATAGGTGAAGCCCTTAATCAACTCTGCCTCAGATCTTATAGTTTCACTTTTCTGCAATATCCCTTCTCAAATTAAAAGCTGCTTTTTTCTTTATCATATTGTTTTTCCCTCATAAAATTCTCTCTCTCTCTTTTTATTTTTACAGTGTATGGACTTTTTTTTTAATACACTGCTTCAACAGAGGATAAATGTTCCTCACCAAAATCTCCAATAGCTAGTTATTTCACAAGAGTTTTCACTTTAATATTTTAATAAAAAAAAAATTGCTCACTTTGATTACAAAGTCCGGGAACCACATAGTAAATTCCTGAAGCTGCTTGTCAAATATTTCCTTAGATCCAGGACATGTTCTAGCTTGCAACGGCCTTTTATTTACTCTGATGCCCCTAGGGGCCTTCTGCTCCTTCTTATATTTTTAAAATTAATCAGAGGTTAAAAAAATAATTCTAATATTTCGTAGAGCTCATTTCCACGGGCAGTTGAACTGTGTGCTCAGCAAGCAGTTACCAGGCAGCAGTAAGCAGTTACCAGTCAGCAGTGAGCTGTTGTGAGAGTTTAAGAGGCTTTTCACTGACTACCAACTGTCCATGGAAAAGAGGCCTGTGTAAGCTCCTTTTTGGGGGCCTGTGTAAGATCTATAACAAGTAAGCCTAAAGTCTTTTCTATTAGTTTAAATACTTGGCCAAATGTCTTTGCAACATCCCTATGTCCTAAGAGTGAAGGATAAACCACTCTGGCAGAATAAGCACCAATGTGCAGGTGCAACAATAAGGATAAACATAAGAAGATATTTTTGTGCCATTAATAAAACTGTAATTGATTATGGTAACAATTTTCATCTCATCGATCATTTCAACCAGTTGGCATGTCTCCCATGTATCCTATGTTGGTCACTCTTACCCACCACCTCCCTCCCACCACTCCCACCATTCCCCCCTTGGCTACCAACCTTCTGCACACAAACTTTCATCCTTTTCTTTTCTATCTTCAACCCATAAGCTATATTCAGTCCTGTGCATTGAAAGCCATGTTAGCTTTTGTTTCTATTACAAATGAAGCCATCAGAAGATCTGGATTTCTTACCTTGTCACCACAAAGGTTGGGCCTAAGAATTGTAAAGTTGACCTTGAGGCAACATGAAATTTAATAGGATGGTGCTTGGCTGCTCCTGTCTGACCTCCCCCATTTTGGCTCATAAAAATCGTCACAGTCAGATCTTCACCTTGTCTTAAAAGTTCTTACCCTAAAAATACATACATCATTTTTTGAAAAGTTTCTGCCACCCGAATAATGAGAAAGGTCTTTGCATTGGGCATTTACAGCACTGAAATGTAATGTTCAATTAACACTACTTGAAAGGTTATATGTTAGAAAATGCAATGCGTATATATGCGTGTTTCCAAAAATCCAGAGCCAGGAAATTGTTTGTGTGTCATAACAGACAAACTATATTAATTGCTAAATGACTTGAGGTGGCACCACTTAAAACACCTGGCCAGAATTACAGAATAAAAAAGGACCAAGTCACTTTGTTTCTGGGAACAGGCAGGTACGATAAGAAGTTGTATATACTGTATGACACATTTGGATCAACAGATCATATAAAAAGTCTACAAGATTTAGTATTCGAAAACTAAAAAAAATAAAAATACATTTAACAAAAAGGAAAAAATATGAAAATGGAAATTAGACAACACAGAAAAAAATGAAACCATAAATGAAACCATAAAATAAAAAATAATTTTTTTTAAAATGTGATAAAGAAAAGTTAAATACATAAATAAATACTTTTCTTTAAAAAACAAAAACAAACCAAAAACTAAAATTGACATTAGTATATAAAGAATTTTCTTATGCTAGTCCATTCCCTCACTCTCTGAGTGTCCTGCTTGTCCTGCTGGAGTTCTTGTACCCCGGATTTCCCTTATTGCCAGGGCTGGCGCTACCATGGAGGAAAAAGGGGCAATTGTGTACCCCCCATCTTAACTGTTGCTCCCCAGGGGCCTTTGCAGAGTCTTTGGCAGAGTAGCGTCTCACCTGTGCTGGCGGGCAGGTAAGACCAGGAAGCACAGTTAAGTTGGGAGGTGATTGGGAGGGAGGGTCAGCAGCTTCAGTATACTTCATGTGCGAATCAGGGGTGTAGATATGCGTACTGTTAACTTACTGCCGTGTTCACAATCCCCACGCCGTTTTCATCCATCTCACCATAGCAGCCCCCTCCATCCGTGATCGGGATATGAGAATCAACTATTCTCAACAGGGGCGCCGCCAGTGTACAAGCGAGCCAAACCCCCGCTTGGAACCTCAGACTTAGGAGGGCCTCGCTCTGCTGCTGGCGGCTCCCCCCTCCTCCCCGCCGCAGTGCTGTAATGATCCTGGGTCCCCCTCCTGCCCGGCGGCTAATATTGTCCACAGCGCATATCAGTATAACACAGTGACACTCAAGCAGGCAGCGAGGCAATGAGTGTCACAGCTGATATTCGATGTGGACAATATTAGGCACCGGGCAGGAGGGGGGCCAAGGATTTTACTAGGAGAGGGACCAGGCAACAGATTTAGGTAAGGAAAGAGGGTGGGGGGACGATGACTGCACCTATTACTGACTTACTGGGCACCATATGTACCTGGCTACTTATACTGCACCTATAGCTCATTATCTATAATGAGGGTGTAACCCTCTAAAGGAGGGTAATGTACTGTGTAGATGCATTTGCATGTGTGAGGTAAACTTGGCATCTAAGGCTAAAATTCGCCTTAGAAATTAGCATGGTGGAACTAAAACGGCGCATAGAGAGAGAAGCCTAAGCGCTCAGATGGTCGCATAGACTGGTTGCTAAGGCGATCATGGTATTCCGCAGCTTTTACCGGTGCACCGACTGTGAAGAGGAAAAGATTGTATTATTTTGACCTGTGATGTGCAAGGGAAGTGTATATTTGTGTTGAGAGTTACTGGTTGAGAAAGTTTACCAGTTGACCACTGTTAGGTCACAAATAAATCCTTGATAATCGCATCTGAGTCAGTGTCTGGTGGATTCCTCTCAGCCGGGGCCGAGTGCTAAAGGATAAATTGGGTTGCAAGGGCAGCCACATGTACCTGCCTACCTATATTGCACCGATAGCTCACTACCTATACTGGGGCACCATATGTACCTGGCTACCTGTACTGGGGCACCATATGTACCTGGCTACCTGTACTGGGGCACCATATGTACCTGGCTACCTATACTGCACCTATAGCTCACTATACTGGGGGCAGCCACATGTACATGCCTACCTATACTGCACCTATAGCTCACTAAATATACTGGGGCACCATATGTAACTGGCTACCTATACTGGGGCACCATATGTACCTGGCTACCTATACTGCACCTATAGCTCACTATCTATACTGCATACAAGACATGTAGAGCACCATCCAAAAGAAAAACAATCAATACTACCTCAATGTAATATAATACACTGAAATGTGCAGCATGGCCAACTAGAAGCAATAATAAGAACAAACAGCTATGACCTCAAAAACCGCACCAGATCAGTACACAAATAATGTTGCAAAAAGTTAATCCTTTATTATAAATCCTCAAACAATTAAAACATACAATTTAAAACCAGGTGGGGATTAACATGTGAACCCAAATTGTCGGAGATCCGGGAGGACAATAAGGTGCAATAAGTGCAAATGACACACCCCGTAGGTGTGAAAAAATATATGGGGGGCTAGTTTAAAGTGATTCTTTGGGAAGCATGTATAGTGCCAGGAAGGATGGGGGATGGGGGGGGGGGGGGGGGAGGAAGGAGGGGAAAAACAGGGAAGGGGGGGGGTGGGGGGAAGAGGGGAAACAAAGTGCAAATGTGCAATGTGCATCAATCAAATTGCAAACAATGAGGCTAACAACCACATAACCTCATGAGAGTAATCATTAAACTCACTAGTAAAAAGTCAATATAGAAAAAAACCTCACAAAGGAGTGAGTGAAAATGTATGTATAGAGGAGAAAAGGTAAAACCACACAGTGCTACAGGTATAGCAAGTAAAGTGCAGAATACATGAGAGTGATCAAAGAGCGAAACAACCAGTATAGTGAAAAGTCCTACCGGAAAGAGGTAGCTCCACGGGTCCCCCACCGCTGCTATCGCGATTCGCCACCGTCCTGTGGCTTTCTCAAAGCACAGCTTGTTGTGGTGTGGCTACCCTTTTTTTTTGCCTTTCATGGAGGGGGGCCTCAAGTTATGGACTGCTTGGGGCCACCCAAACCTTAGCTGCACCCCTGATTCTCAACCCCGATCACCGTGTGACTTCCGTGAGCTTGCAGCAACAAGATGCAAGCTCTCATTAAAAATACACCAGACACTTCCGCGTTTCTATTAATAGAACACGGTCTCAGTAGCACCATCTTGTGGTCAAAAAGTAAAAATACACCCAATTACACCTCTATACTGTTTCACATAGAAAAATTAGTATTAGTTTTTTTTTTAACCCCTTCCAACCCTGCCCCATAGTAACCAAAATAAAACACTTGTTTAAAAAAATGGAAAAAAATGACATAATTTAAAATTATTTTTTTTTTACATAAATAGTTACCTTAGGTACTTTTCTAATATGTATGTCCTTAGGGTATATTACTGTTAAGTTTGCAAATAAAGTATTTTAATAAGTGAAATAGTATTAAAAATCCCTAAATGGAAAAAATACACCTTTATTTCCAGATAAAATATTATTGCCATACATTGTACAAGGGACACAAATGGGCAAATAAAATGTGTGGGTTTTGTGTATCGAAGCACATTTTATTTTAAAACTATAATGGCTGAAAACTGAGGAATAATGTTTTTTTTTTCTTTTATTCTTTTCTTATTATTCCCTTTACAATGCATATAAAATAAAATAGTTCTTAGCAAAAAGTACCACCCAAAGAAAGCCTAATTTGTGGCAAAAGAATATATGGATCATTTCAGTGTGATAAGTAACAATAAAGTTATCGCTGAATGAATGGGAGGAACACTGAAATAAGAAAATTGTTTTGGTTTTTAAGGGAAAAAAACGGTGATCCTGAAGTGGATAAACAAATGGAATAATCCACTTATTTCCAAAAGGTTTTTACACTCTCAGGGTGGCCATACCTACTAGGAATCCTGCGGAATTTGCAAGCACTCCAAAATGACAGCAAGCAGAATAGTGCTGGCCATAAGTCCTGGCAATGTATAGGGCTATGCTAAAGGGATTGCTTTTTTTTTTATTTTTTCCCTTAACACAAGTGGGCTTCTCTCCCTTTGCCATGCTTCTTTGCTTGAACATGAGATTGATTTACTAAGCTTGGATCTAGTGGCAATCATCAGCAGTCCTGACAAATTTGCATTTTACATATTTAAAGGGTACCCGAGGTGAGAGTGATATGGAGGCCGCTTTATTTTTTTCCTTGTAAACAATGCCAGTGGCCTGGCAGTCCTGTTGATTTTTTTGGCATACTATACGTAGTGTCTGATTCAAAACCCTGGAACAAGCATATGGCTAATCTATTAAGACCTGAGTCAGAGTACCTGATCTGCTGCATGCTTGTTCAGCGGTCTAGGGCTAAAAGTATTAGAGACACAGAATCAGGAGGACAGCCAGGCAACTGGTATAGAGTAAAAGAAATAAATATGGCAGCCTCCATATCCCTCTCACCTTGGGTTCCCTTTAAAAAACAAACCAAAGTACATGTGATGTGCCTGCATACGGCAGTGTGAGGGTGGCTTATTTTATTCATCACATCTAAAGCCGTGATTAAGCAGTTAGAAAGTGATTCATGTGTTTTCTGTCGCTTCCTGCAAATAATTTTTACCAGCTGTGTGCAATTATTACATTATTAACATTTTATTTTTATAAATATCCCTGGGCAGGACAGTGGTGTAGTGATTAGCACTTTTGCTTTGCAGCATTGAGACCCCGGATAGGGTCCCAGCCACAGCAATATCTGCAAGGAGTTTGAATGTTCTCCCTGTGTCTGTGCGGGTTTCCTCCGGGCACTCCGGTTTCCTCCCACATCCCCATAACCCTTTAATTACACTAATTACCCTTACACTAATATAAAGGTCAGTTAGTGACAAGACTATATACACTCTGTAAAAGTGCATATGAATATGTCGGCACTATATAAATACTAAATAATAGTAAGCATTTCTTATGTCGACGCTATATTTACCTCCCTTTGATACAGCCTACTGACATCTGTGCTACTGATCATCTCCAGGGTGTGGCGCTCTATCATCATACAACTAGGACATTTCTCACTGGGGGTATCCTTTGCTGGTTCATGGCAGGATGTGACACCAGCACCACCTAGGGGACAGAGACTGTTAGGACATCATTCTTGATAATTGAAAGGTAATCACCCAATAATAATATTTCAAGCCCCACTCCTGGCACAAATGCTAAGCTGAGCTGAGGCAGAGAAGAGAGGGAGGGGCCACACTTGGGAGAAGTGGTGTAAAGAAATTAAGGTGGCCCATTTGACTCCACTCTGTGCCATTCCCAGTGCAGCCTCAGCCAAGAACAGTGGCACTGCCGCACACAGATCAGCCATGCTCTCTTCCAGGGGCGTAGCAATAGGGGGTGCAGGGGTAGCGACCGCATCGGGGCCCTTGGGCCAGAGGGGCCCCGAAGGTCCCTCCCTCAACTACAGTATTAGCTCTCTATTGGTCCTGTGCTCATAATAATCACTTCTATAGATACATTGAATAGTGGTAACCACTAACAAACTGTTCCCCATCCCCTTCTTGCATCTCTGACACTGTAGTTGCCATTGGCAGGTTTTGGTGCGCCGTATCAATTGTCATGTATACAGTGCTTGGGGGGCCCCATGTAAAACTTGCATCGGGGCCCACAGCTCCTTAGCTACGCCACTGCTCTCATCCCATGCTGTCATATGCTGATCAGTCCAAGGGGCTGATGGGCCATTCTTAATATTCAGGCTGTAGTTAGTTACCCACTAAAATATGGATGGCGCTGTCAGCAGGGCTGTTGAGTGAATGGACAGTAGGATCCGGTGGGCAAGGGACAGGAGAGGGGTGAAAGGGGTGCACCTCTCTCAGTCAGTTTATGTAAGCAAGCTGTAATGAGGGTCTAATTAGAGATGACCTGAACTGTTTGCCGGCGAGCAGTATTCTGCCAATATTGGCTTTCGCATTCGCGGTGAATAGCGAACATTTGGCATGTTCGATTCGCCCCCTATACATCATCATTGAGCTAAACTTTGACCCCTTACCTCACAGTCAGCAGACACATGGCAGCCAATCAGCTAGCACCCCTTCCTGGACCCCCACCCCCCTATCAAAAAGCAGTTGCAGTGGCCATATTGGTTTAATTTTCTGCTGGCTGCTGTCTGCTGACTGTTAGTGAGAGCAGGAACAGACTTGCTGCAGATAGGTAGGGAAAGCATTAGCTAGGCCTGAGTTCTTGTTCCTCACTTGCTGTGAAAGCACTTCAAACAGCCCTATTGAGGGCTAGCACATCGGTCTCCTGTGTTTTTGTGTGTGTGACACCCCACAGCCCACTGACACCCAGAGCTGTGTGCATAATACTGCTATTGCCTTATTAAGTTACAGGCAAAGAACCACTCCAGTGCATTATTATTTCACTGTATTCTGATAGTACTATTGTATCTCTCTGTGTGTGACACTCCACAGCCCACTGACACCCAGAGCTGTGCATAATGTGATTCCTGCCCTTTAGGGTTTAAAACCCGACTTTGCGTTAACTCCGTCATTTTTGGTGATATTTCTGGCATGGAGGATCCCCCTCCGGCATGCCACTGTCCAGGTGTTAGAACCATTGAAACAACTTTTTCATCACTTTTGTGGCCAGAAACAGTCTTTGTAGGTTTTAAAATTCGCCTGTCCATTGAAGTCTATGGCAGTTCGAGAGATTCACCTGTTCGCAAACATTTGCAGAAGTTCACATTTGCCGTTTGCGAACAGAAAATTCTATGTTTGCGACATCTCTAGGTCTAATGTAGAACAGACAGGGGTGAGGAGGCCCGGAGAAGCCCTCTACTGAGGTAAATATCTACATTTTCTCTTTTTTAGCATCACAGGTTTGCTTTAAAGAAAACCTGTAACTACAAAAAGTTCCCCTGGGGGGAACTCACCTCGGGTGGAGGAAGCCTCTGGATCCGATTGAGGCTTCCCCCGTCCTCCTGTGTCCCACGGCGTTCTCGTTGTGCTTCTCCGAAAAGCGGGGATGTAAATATTTACCTTCCTGGCTGCAGCACAGGTGCAGTATCCGCTCGGAGATAGGCGGAAATAGCCGATCGCTGTCGGCCCACTCTACTGCGCAGACGCAAGTCTCCTGCGCTTGCGTAGTAGAGCGGAACCAACAGAGATCAGCTATTTCTGTCTATCTCTGTGCTGAGAGCCGCAACAGTGCCCCCACTGGAGCCAGGGAAGGTAAATAAATCAGCACTTATCAGGCTTGTCGAGGGAGGATTCCAGGACACTACGGGGGAGCCAGCGCTGGACTGCCTGCAGCTACAGGGGAGGGGCAAGCCTCATTGGGACCCTGAGCCTTTCCCCTCCAGAGGTGAGTACCCCCCAAGGGACCTGTTTTTTGTTACAGTCTTTTTAACCACTTCGCATCCAGACCTTGTTTCCCCCTTATGGACGAGAGACGTTTTGATGTTTTAGCCATGACCCTAGTTAATCAGCAATAACTTTATCTCTACTCGTGACACTTAAATGATCTACAGTGGAGGAAATAATTATTTGACCCCTCACTGATTTTGTAAGTTTGTCCAATGACAAAGAAATGAAAAGTCTCAGAACAGCATCATTTCAATGGTAGGTTTATTTTAACAGTGGCAGATAGCACATCAAAAGGAAAATCGAAAAAATAACCTTAAATAAAAGATAGCAACTGATTTGCATTTCATTGAGTGAAATAAGTTTTTGAACCCCTACCAACCATTAAGAGTTCTGGCTCCCACAGAGTGGTTACACACTTCTACTCAATTAGTCACCCTCATTAAGGACACCTGTCTTAACTAGTCACCTGTATAAAAGACACCTGTCCACAGAATCAATCAATCAAGCAGACTCCAAACTCTCCAACATGGGAAAGACCAAAGAGCTGTCCAAGGATGTCAGAGACAAAATTGTAGACCTGCACAAGGCTGGAATGGGCTACAAAACCATTAGCAAGAAGCTGGGAGAGAAGGTGACAACTGTTGGTACGATTGTTCGAAAATGGAAGGAGCACAAAATGACCATCAATCGACCTCGCTCTGGGGCTTCACGCAAGATCTCACCTCGTGGGGTGTCAATGGTTCTGAGAAAGGTGAAAAAGCCTCCTACACGGGAGGAGTTAGGGAATGACCTCAAATTAGCAGGGACCACATTTACCAAGAAAACTATTGGAAACACATTACACCGCAATGGATTAAAATCCTGCAGGGCTCGCAAGGTCCCCCTGCTCAAGAAGGCACATGTGCAGGCCCGTCTGAAGTTTGCCAATGAACACCTGAATGATTATGTGAGTGACTGGGAGAAGGTGCTGTGGTCTGATGAGACCAAAATAGAGCTCTTTGGCATTAACTCAACTCGCTGTGTTTGGAGGAAGAAAAATGCTGCCTATGACCCCCAAAACACCGTCCCCACCGTCAAGCATGGGGGTGGAAACATTTTGCTTTGGGGGTGTTTTTCTGCTAAGGGCACAGGACAACTTAATCACATTAACGGGAAAATGGACGGAGCCATGTATCGTGAAATCCTGAACGACAACCTCCTTCCCTCTGCCAGGAAACTGAAAATGGGTCGTGGATGGGTGTTCCAGCACGACAATGACCCAAAACATACAGCAAAGGCAACAAAGGAGTGGCTCAAGAAGAAGCACATTAAGGTCATGGAGTGGCCTAGTCAGTGTCCGGACCTTAATCCAATAGAAAACATATGGAGGGAGCTCAAGCTCAGAGTTGCACAGAGACAGCCTCGAAACCTTAGGGATTTAGAGATGATCTGCACAGAGGAGTGGACCAACATTCCTCCTAAAATGTGTGCAAACTTGGTCATCAATTACAAGAAATGTTTGACCTCTGTGCTTGCAAACAAGGGTTTTTCCACTAAGTATTAAGTCTTTTATTGTTAGAGGGTTCCAAAACTTATTTCACTCAATGAAATGCAAATCAGTTGCTATCCTTTATTTAAAGAGAATCTGTATTGTTAAAATCGCTCAAAAGTAAACATACCAGTGCGTTAGGGGACATCTCCTATTACCCTCTGTCACAATTTCGCCGCTCCTCGCCGCATTAAAAGTGGTTAAAAACAGTTTCAAAAAGTTTGTTTGTAAACAAACAAAATGGCCACCAAAACAGGAAGTAGGTTGATGTACAGTATGTCCACACATAGAAAAATACATCCATACACAAGCAGGCTGTATACAGCATTCCTTTTGAATCTCAAGAGATCATTTGTGTGTTTCTTTCCCCCTGCATCTCTCATGCACTGAAGTTTCAGGCTGCTCTTTTCTTCCTGCAAACAGCTTTGCCCTTGTTTGTAATTCCTCAGTATGTGAAAGCCCAGCCAGCTCAGAGGACGATTTATCCAGCTTGTAAAAGATAAGAGAGAAGAGAGAAGCTGCTCTAATCTAAATAACACACAGGCAGTGTGCATAGAGGGGCCAGGAAGGGGGAGTTCATAGCAGAACCACAACACTGAAGAACTTGGCAGCCTTCCAGACACAGGCCGACAAGTCTGACAGGGGAAAGATACATTGATTTATTACAGAGATAGTGATAGTAAAAAGTGCTGCAGTAAGCCAGAGCACATTATAATAGCTTTTGGAACTTGTAGGATGATAAAAAACAGGATGCAATTTTTGTTACGGAGTCTCTTTAAGGTTATTTTTTCGATTTTCCTTTTGATGTGCTATCTGCCACTGTTAAAATAAACCTACCATTGAAATGATACTGCTCTGAGGCTTTTCATTTCTTTGTCATTGGACAAACTTACAAAATCAGTGAGGGGTCAAATAATTATTTCCTCCACTGTATATACCGTTTTTTTCAAAACAAACTAGGCTTTCATTGGGGGGTATTTTGTACTAAGAAAATAGTTGTTTTCTATTCATTTTAATGTGAAAAAGAGGAACAAAATTAAAAATGCATGATTTCTCAGTTTTTATCGGTTCCAGCTTAAAAATAAAAAGTGCTACTGTCATAAAAACCATGCCACTAGTATTATGTCCTCCAGAATAGATAGCCAGATGTGTCCCCAGTATCAGCCCTCCCCCAGGATAGTCAGATATGTCACCAATATAAGCCCCCCCCCCCCCCCCCCCCCAGTATAGTCAGATGTGTCCCCTGCAGTTGCCACCCCCAAAATAGATTGTCAGATGCGCCCCTAAGGATAGTGCCCCTAATTATAGCCAAATGTGCCCCTGGGATCAGCATTCCCCCATTTTAGCCAGATATGCCCCCAGGATTAGCACCGGCCCCCCATCATAGGCAAATGTGCCCCCGGTATTAGAATATCCCCCCCCCCCCCAGTGTAACCAGATGTGCCTTACTATTAGACACTCCCCCCCCCCCAGTTAGCTAGATGTCCCCCAGTGCACTTAACATCCCCCCTTTTAAATACCCCCTCCCCCAGGATCGATAGCCAGATGCCCCCCCCCCCCCCCAGATCAGGCAGCCCCCTCCGTGCATAAATTCGATTGTTCATGGGAGGGGGGTGGACTAATTGGCTATAAGGGAACATGTTCCCTTTCGCCAATCAGTAATGCAGCTGACAGTGCCGGGGGGTGCACTCTGAAGCGCACCCGATCGTGCACAGCAGGGCTGCAAACAAGTCAGTATATCTACGTCATGGTGGCTTGGAGAGTGCCACAGCTGACGTAGATATACTGTAGCAGTGGAATAGGTGGTTAAAGTAAACCTTTAGGGAAAAAAATGCTCCTGGAGGGTACTTACTTTAGGAGGGGGAAGCCTCTGGATCCTAATGAGGCTCCCCCCGTCTTTCTCAGCAGCCCTGATGTAGCGCTGGCTCCCCCAGAGAAATGGGCACCAAAATACTGACATGTGTGTGCCTCGCGCAGGTGCAGTAGCTGTTTGCAGCTCGGTCTGCCGCGGAATTAGACGACCCTAATCAGGTCCGCTATACTGTGCAAGTACGAGCCATGTGCGCAGTAGAATGGACCCGATCGGACTCGGCTAATTCCACTGGAGCCCGAGTTGCAGGCAGCTACTGCACCTGCGCGAGGCGCACACTGTTCTGGAGACCCATCGGTGGAATTCGTTAGTGCGCTTCCGTGATCTGCTGACAAGCCAGTTTTCCCTGGGGGGGGGGGGGGGGTGTACAGTGCTGGATTTGGGGTGCTAAGAAGGACAGGGGATGCCTCATTAGTATCTAGAGGCTTACCTCTCCCGAGGTAGGTACCCCCCAGGGGCACTTTTTTCACTATAGGTACTTTTTAAAGCGGGATTGTCACCATAAAAATCAAATTTCAACAGCAACAGGTCTGAGTGTATTAAGTGATAAAGATGTTAATCCTGCAT
This sequence comes from Hyperolius riggenbachi, assembly GCF_040937935.1. Classification (NCBI taxonomy): domain Eukaryota; kingdom Metazoa; phylum Chordata; class Amphibia; order Anura; family Hyperoliidae; genus Hyperolius; species Hyperolius riggenbachi. The sequence continues at coordinate 93,855,156 of NC_090648.1, forward strand.
TCAAGACTTTCAAACCCCTTTCAGCTGTTATGGTTCTGAGTTATCACATACCTTAGGAGCATTGGCCCTTTAACCACCCTGGCGTTCTGATTAAATCGCCAGGGTGGCTGCGGGAGGGTTTTTTTTTAAATAAAAAAAAAACTATTTCATGCAGCCAACTGAAAGTTGGCTGCATGAAAGCCCACTAGAGGGCGCTCCGGAGGCGATCTTCCGATCGCCTCCGGCGCCCAGAATAAACAAGGAAGGCCGCAATGAGCGGCCTTCCTTGTTTTGCTTATATCGTCGCCATAGCGACGAGCGGAGTGACGTCATCGACGTCAGCCGACGTCCTGACGTCAGCCGCCTCCGATCCAGCCCTTAGCGCTGGCCGGAACTTTTTGTTCCGGCTGCGCAGGGCTCAGGCGGCTAGGGGGGCCCTCTTTCGCCGCTGCTCGCGGCGAATCGCCGCAGAGCGGCGGCGATCAGGCAGCACACGCGGCTGGCAAAGTGCCGGCTGCGTGTGCTGCACTTTATTTGATAAAAATTGGCCCAGCAGGGCCTGAGCGGCAGCCTCCGGCGGTGATGGACGAGCTGAGCTCGTCCAGACCGCTCAGGAGGTTAATAGCCATTGTCATTCAGTTGCATGCTGGGGATTCTTTTTATCTATAATATATTCCTCCTCTTCCCTTTATTTCCCTGCCTGGCTGCCTATCTGAAACATGATCCTCTGCTTACTTGTGTTTACAAGCGAGGCTGAGGTGACTCAGCGATTAGAGAAGAAAAGAAAAAAAGTAAAGGGCAGAAATGACATCATGATTTAGCCTTAAATGTGGGCAAAAGACATGGTTCCTACCAGGAACAGAATTCTTTTCATTTGCTATATAAAATTCACTGAAATCAAAACGTGGACAGTGCAATGTGTTATGTAAGTAATGTAAGTTATGTAAGTTATGTAAGTAGATCAAGTATTTATCTAGACAAGACAAATAACATTTATATTGCGCTTTTCTCCTGGCAGACTCAAAGCGCCAGAGCTGCAGCCACTAGGGAGCGCTCTATAGGCAGTAGCAGTGTTAGGGAGACTTGCCAAAGGTCTCCTACTGAATAGGTGCTGGCTTACTGAACAGGCAGAGCCGAGATTTAAACCCTGGTCTCCTGTGTCAGAGGTAGAGCCCTTAACAATTACTCCATCCAGCCATCTACTTATATGTGTCCTTTTTTTCCCCTGGCATAGTATGACTAATCCTACTGCTTTAAGGCCCTTACACATTGAATGCATCAAGTAGCGTTAAATCACATTGAAACTGGCGCTCTAACACAATGTGACTTTTTTTTTGCCATAGCGACGCGACTTTTCCTCTGTTTGCAGCTCACACCTACTGCATTGTAATGTGACTAATCGCTGCGTTGCAACTCAACAAATGGCAACGCAAAGTTGCCTGAAAATAATACCATGTTTAATAGCGCATGCGCCTTTTATGAAGCTTTTGCCTTTTAAGGGGCATCTGCGCATATATATATAGAGGGGAAATTGCCACCCAACAAGAATCAGTTGTGCGTTGTACTGGTGTGTGGTGGTGTGGTGGGTGCCAAAAAGCCCTGCCTCCCCAGAGCTTCACCCAACTTAGGTACGGTAAGTACCGTATTTTATTTTTTTATTGAAAAATCACTTCAGGCTCACTTTAAGTGGTATATTTTGGTTTGCAGTGTGCTTAGTCTAAAGATTTGTTTGCACTGATGTAAGCCCAGCTCCTTGTGACTCATAGGAGCTCAGTGCTGAGTCACGCTGTAAAGAGTCAAGTAATTTGTTGTGCTCCTCTGCATATAGCGCTTGCCCAGGGCCACCAATGCAGATCTGCAGAGAAAAGTAATGCTGGGAATACACGTTTTGTTTTTGCCTTCGTTTTAGCCTTCGTTTCGATTGTGCCTTTTGTCCTTTTCGATCCCGAAATAATCGATCGTACGGTTAATATCACCACCCACGGTTTCGTTTTTTTTTTTTCGATTCTGATGGTTTCGTTTTTCCAATGATCGAAGGCTGCAAAGAAACGAAACGTAGTACAGGGACGGACGGCATAAACGAATATATAATCGATCTGAACAGCCATCAAGCCTACCAATGGTTCGATGAGATGGATAAAGAGAGATAATATCAAACATGTTCGATCACTAGTCATTCGTTTTTGGGGTCTATTAATCGAAACTATAATGAGATTATGACTATTTTCACATACGTTTTCAACACTCGATTCGTTTACCAAACGAATCGAAGGCTAAAACGAAGGCAAAAACGAAACGTGTATTCCCAGCATAACATGGGAGGGAGAGGTGTGATGTAGAAGGGAGGAATTGCTGGACTTAACTAGTATTAGGGCTGGTGCACACCAGAGCAGTTATGAAGTGTTTTTTAAAATGCTTGCAGGGGAAAACCGCTTGGCTAATGAAAGTGAATGGGCTGGTGCACACCAGAGCGGTTCGTTTTTTTCACAAACGCAAACACGGGGGCTGCAGCATTTTTGGATTTCCGAGGCGTTTCTGCCTCAATGTTAAAGTATAGGAAAGTGGAAAACCGCTCTGAAAAACGCTAGATCAGAACTGTTTTCCAGGCGTTTTTGTTACAGAAGCTGTTCAGTAACAGCTTTACTGTAACAATATTTTTAATCTGCCACACAAACGCTCCAAAAAACGCTAGGCATGTTTAGAAAACATGCCTAGAATCGCTCTGAAATCTGCCTCAAAAAACCTCAAGCGTTTTGCGGATCTGCTAGAGGTTTTTGGTGTGCACTGGGCCTTATTTAGTATTTATATAGTGCTGATGTCTCCCACAGCACTTTACAGAGTACTTAGTCTTGTCACTAACTGTCCCTCAGAGGACCTTACAATCTAATCCCTACCATAGTCATATGTCCATTCTTGTCCAGGACCATCTACTATACTTAAATTCCTGTGTGATCTTATAATCTGGCCAGGCAGGACCATGATGCAGAGAAGGAAGACTATAACATCTCCTAATATTTAGGCAAATGACCCTTCCCCAACACCTCCAGATATGACGATAATGAAGAATTTAGCAGCAAAAGCAGCAATTTTCCTATCTCCACTGGTGCTGTAATGTTCAGAAAAGGAAAACAGAATACTGTACTTTAAAATGAATTACATTTTAAATTCTAAATAAGCAATGCAGTAATTCAGAGACTGCATGGAAGATATAAACACTTGTAGGAGTTAAAGGACAAATGAAGTGAGAGAAATATGGAGGCTGCCTAATTGCCTTATTTATTTCCTTTTAAGCAATACCAGTTGCTTGGCTATTGTTCTGGATAGCTGAAAGGTTGGGGTCCCAATGCTCTACAAATGCATTGCTCTGCCGTTGCCTAGCGATGCATCTGTACAGCACTAGGGTCCCCTAACTGTCGCCCTAGCAAACACATACGATCTCTACAGATGCGCAGGCTGGGGATACCGTTCCGCCACATGATCAGCTAGTAATAAAATATGGCATATGGGGTATCATTTTAACCAGGAAGGGCCAAAGAAGGTAATGTGTTTTATAACTTGTGGGACTGATGTGAAAATTAGGAAGGGTGAAGAATGAAAAAAAAATGTGTATTTTTTGCATTTACGTCTAATTTTCCTTCATAATAGGACTATAATATAAAATAGTTTTTTGATAAAAAATATTACCCAAAGAAAGTCTAGCTTGTACTGAATATATATATATATCACTAATCACTAACATGATATAAATAATTAAAAAGTTACTAATTGCCGGCGATTAACGCAAATTGCCCAAGTAAGAACGGGCCCATAGGGTTTTATAGCACTACCGCTTTAGCGTTTTGTGGAAATTGCCGGCAAAACGCTCTAGTGTGAATGGGGCCTAAACGTACCGTAAGCAATATGTTATTTTCCCAGTATATACGCTTAGCTTGTTTTCTCCCAACACACTGTCAGCGGTATTATGCTAGAAATGTCTTTTGTAGGGTGTAAGCTGTATACACAGCTCCATAATCTTGGCATTGCTTTTAATGTGAAAACATCTGATTCTGACACTTGAAGATGAATTATAACGCAGCCAATGAGGTCACATCCTTAATTCAGGGTCCTGTGAATGTGGAAACAGAAACAAGCTTCACCTCTAAGGCTTCCTATGCAGCATTTGTTGCCACTCAGTGGTGGACAGCAGATAAACAGTGGAATATTTGGATTTTCATATTATTAATGGCTTTGCCGTCCTTTGGGACTGGATGCTTTGAGGCTTGCCGAGGTCACACCACACTAAGGGATTATAAAGTGTATTTGTGATAATGATGTCATAAGACACGGCTGACATCACACAGCCAGCAAGCCATAAGGAATGACATTAATGGGGGCAGAAGAAGCCATGCTGTTTGGGACACTCCGCAAATGTTTTAGGTGGGATTTTCACCCAGTTAAAGAGGAACTGTAGCAACATATAGTAGAATGCAATACATTATTCACGATATCCACATATACAGTACATTATCTTGGTTTTAGCATCAGAGACACGTCCTATACCTATATAAGGCTATTAGGGATGATCAATGAGATGCAAATTGTTCTGAAATTATGCAAATGTGTATGCAAATATATGCAGCTTGAAAATGGACCAATCAATTTAAAGCTGGGTTAAAAATGATTGGTCCATTTTCAAACTGCATAGATTTGCATCAATTTGGAACAATTTGCATATCTGTGATCATCCCTAATGACTGTATATTGGGGTGTAGCCCCGCCTTCCCAATGATGTTTAGCCTAGACTGTAGCTATGCAGACTTCTCCCCCTTCCACAAGCATTTTGAGATACCAGGTACTTTTGCTAATAAAAAGCCTAAGAGCAAACTTACATGAAGTCGCCCACTGTGCATTTGGCTAGCCTTGTGAGCTCATCAAATAATGGTTATCATCTTGATTGAGCGACTACCAATTTTTGCTGTGTATTGTTTGTTGTGTCCTCCCGATAGAGAGACCGGAGCTGTGCAGGGAGGCTCTGCGATCGCTTGATCCAGGCTGGGTAATGTATTAGCGGGGGGATCGGGGGGGGGCTCAGCAGCAATCAGGGGGATGCCGACCACCTGTACTAGTTAACCTAGTGCTAGCTAAAGCTTTTACAAGCGTGTGATGTGTTAAATTTATACTGGGGGACTCCTGGGGCCAGCGAGCAGTATGGCCAAAACAGTGTCAGGCACACCGCTAAGGAGGTTAAAGGACAACTGAAGCAAGAGGAATATGGAGGCTGCCATACAGTGGCTTGCAAAAGTATTCGGCCCCCTTGAAGTTTTCCACATTTTGTCATATTACTGCCACAAACATGAATCAATGTTATTGGAATTCCATGTGAAAGACCAACACAAAGTGGTGTACACGTGAGAAGTGGAACGAAAATCATACATTATTCCAAACATTTTTTTACAAATCAATAACTGCAAAGTGGGGTGTGCGTAATTATTCAGACCCCTTTGGTCTGAGTGCAGTCAGTTGCCCATAGACATTGCCTGATGAGTGCTAATGACTAAATAGAGTGCACCTGTGTGTAATCTAATGTCAGTACAAATACAGCTGCTCTGTGACGGCCTCAGAGGTTGTCTAAGAGAATATTGGGAGCAACAACACCATGAAGTCCAAAGAACACACCAGACAGGGCAGGGCCGGCGATACCATAGAGGCAAAGGGGGCAATTGCCCCAGAGCTTGTAGGGGCCCCCAGTAGCTACAAGAGGAAAAAAAATTCAAATCGACCTTATAGTTTTTGAGAAAATCGATTTTAAAGTTTCAAAGGAAAAAAAATACACATTTAAAAACCCGCTGACTTTAATGGTTAATAGCAAATCCACCTTAAATGCTAGAAACCCTAAATTTGCAGGATATGTTAAGGAGATCATTGGGAATAAGAGGAAAAAACAAATTTTCAAAAAGACCTTATAGTTTTTGAGAAAATCGATTTTAAAGTTTCTAAGGAAAAAAGTATACTTTTAAATGCAGTATGGCCTAGTGCACACCAAAAACCGCTAGCAGATCCGCAAAATGCTAGCAGATTTTAAAACGCTTTTTCTTCTTTTTCTGTAGCGTTTCACCTAGCATTTTGCGGTTTTGGGAAGCGTTTTTGGTGTAGTAGATTTCATGTATTGTTACAGTAAAGCTGTTACTGAACAGCTACTGTAACAAAAAACGCCTGGCAAACCGCTCTGAAGTGCCGTTTTTCAGAGCGGTTTGCGTTTTCCTATACTTAACATTGAGGCAGAAACGCATCCGCAATCCAAAATCTGCAGCAGCCCGGGAGTATGCGTTTCTGCAAAACGCCTCCCGCTCTGGTGTGCACCAGCCCATTGAAATACATTACCCTAGCGGATCCGCAGCAGCAAGCGGATCGCAAACCGCAGCAGAACCGCTCTGGTGTGCACTAGGCCTAAATGTCACTTTTAGTAGCAAACCTAACGGTAGTGTAATTTTACATGCTTTAAAAGAAAGAGCAGTAAATTTCCTGACGGGGTTTCCAGGGGGTCCATACGCAGCCGCAGCGCTTTGGCCAGAGATCGCTATACAGCCGCAATATGGCTGTATGAAGATCCCTGGCATTTTTTCCTATTTTCCCCCAAAAAATTTTTATGTTTAGAGTGTGGGAATTTTTTTAAAAAAATTATGTGGGATCCCCCCTCCTGAAACTTTTTAACCCCTTGTCCCCCATGCAGGCTGGAGTAGCCAGGATGTGGAGCTCCGACCGATTGGGGCTTCACACCCTGACTATACCAGCTGAAAAAAGGTCCCTAAATGCCGATTTTTGTTATGGGGTAGCTGTTGGGGGGGCCCCCCAGGTTTATTTTGCCCTGGGGCCCCATTGTTGCTTAAACCGGCCCTGGGTCAGGGATAAAGTTATTGAGAAATTTAAAGCAGGCTTAGGCTACAAAAAGATTTCCAAAGCCTTGAACATCCCACGGAGCACTGTTCAAGCGATCAGTCAGAAATGGAAGGAATATGGCACAACTGTAAACCTACCAAGACAAGGCCGTCCACCTAAACTCACAGGCCCAACAAGGAGAGCGCTGATCTGAAATGCAGTCAAGAGGCCCATGGTGACTCTGGACGAGCCGCAGAGATCTACAGCTCAGGTGGGGGAATCTGTCCATAGGACAACTATTAGTCGTGCACTGCACAAAGTTGGCCTTTATGGAAGAGTGGTAAGAAGAAAGCCATTGTTAACAGAAAAGCATAAGAAGTCCCGTTTGCAGTTTGCCACAAGCCATGTGGGGGACACAGCAACCATGTGGAAGAAGGTGCTCTGGTCAGATGAGACCAAAATCGAAGTTTTCTCCTAGGTGATATTTTAGGCTTGTCAATAAAATGTGTTTTACACCCCCAGCAAGCAAAAAAATACTCAGAATAATTTTTACAGTACTTCTTCACCTTCTTTTTGGTACTTTTTTTTATCAGCAAAATACTAAAAAGTTATTTTGAACAGAAGATGAAAATTTATCTCCCAGGAGAAAACATAGGAGGAAAAGTAAATTGCATATGGCGGTGTGGCGGAAACTGCACATAAGTCTGAACACACCATCTCCACTGTCAAATATGGTGGTGATATTATCATGCTCTGGGGGTGCTTCTCTTCAGCAGGGACAGGGAAGCTGGTCAGAGTTGATGGGAAGATGGATGGAGCCAAATACAGGGCAATATTGGAAGAAAACCTCTTGGAGACTGCAAAAGACTTAAGACTGGGGCGGAGGTTCACCTTCCAGCAGGACAATGACCCTAAACATAAAGCCAGGGCAACAATGGAATGGTTTGAAACAAAACATATCCATGTGTTAGAATGGCCCAGTCAAAGTCCAGATCTAAATCCAATCGAGAATCTGTGGCAGCAAGATCTGAAAACTGCTGTTCACAAACGCTGTCCATCTAATCTGACTGAGCGGACAATGCTCAGGGCAGTGAGTGGTAATGTGAAAGCACTCTGTCCTTGTAGATTCAGTCTTCTTGGTTGAGTCCTCATCTAGTGATGCTGTCTGCGTAATGTTTGTATGTTTTCACTGTATTTGTGTGGGTTTGCCCTAAATGATCCAATTTCATCCCACAAGAGAAAAAAACACACACACTTGTACTTAATTGACTCCCTGCAGTGATGGTCCCTGAGTGAAGCAGGGACATTAGCCAGAGATCTGCATGATGTGATTTGTTCCGTGTTCTCTGTAAAGTGCTGTACACAATGTTTTAGTGCTAAATGTGCTCAAAATAAATGAAGGAAAAGCATAGCCAGATACTGGGGACGATATCAAGCTCCAAAGGGACATATGGTCCTTCCCCCAACCAAGCTAATGACCTGTATGTGAGGGTCTGACTGGGCAGGGCCAGGGGTGGAGCTAAGGAATTATGGGCGTCTGGTCTTTCTATTAACTGGATGAAGTCGGTGCTGTTTCCTTTGGATGTTTTTGATGAACGCATAACCTTTGCTCATTCACACCTGCAAGTGGTTAGTAAATGTAAATACCTGGAGGTGTGGATTAGTAGGCAGGTGAACATAATTTCATTAACCATAACCTAGCCACCTATTCTATGTGGAAGGGTATGTACTGTAAAAATGATTATTGCCCCTAAGGTACTATGGCCCGCTCCAATCGCCTTTTCTCCTAAGTTTTGTCATAGGAGATCATTTTTCATCTGCTGTTTAAAATCACTTTTCAGCACTCTGTAACTAAAAAAACAAAACAAAAAGTAGGTGAAAAGGTACTAAATATTACCGCTAGTTAGTGCATCAGACTCCTTATATGTTTATCTCATGCATTAGCTCCTTACAGTTAAGGTGAAAAATAAGTAAGCTTTGTGAATTACCCGTATTTTTCGGACTATAAGGCGCCCCTAGATTTAGAGGAAAAAAATACAGGGGGAAGAAATATATAAACTAAACCTGGTGCATCCATGGTGAAGGGGCATCTTATGGATTATGCCCCCTTGTACCTCGGTCCCCCTTGTGTCCTCCTCCATGTGTCCGCATCTGTCCTCCTCAATGCCCCTTTGTGCCCCTGTGTCCTCCGTTTGTTCCCCTGTGTCCTCCTCTGCATGGGCACAGCACAGGGAGTCCCCGGCATTGCGGTGGGTTGGAGGTTTGTATTGGCAGGCGTTCACAAGTCAGGAACTCCCTGCATTTGTACTAGAAGATGCAGTGACTTTTCCCTCACTTTTGGGGGAGAAATAGTGAGTTTTATAGTCCAAAAAATAAAGTAACTACTTGTTGTTGGATTACCTTTGAAATATTCTACAGTTGTGTTCAAAATTATTCAACCCCCAATGCTGTAAAGGGTTTTAGGGAATTTAGTGTACATTTGTAATTGTGTTCAGAATTAATCTTACAAGGACTTTTAAAAGAACTAAATGCAACTAAAATGACATCAATTGTTTTTGTAATACAGTATTAAATGTTTTTTTTGATGATTTTTTTTTTTCATTGACACAATTATTCAACCCCTTTGAGGCCCAGTGCACACTAAAAACCTCTAGCAGATCTGCAAAACGCTAGCGGTTTTTGAAGCATATTTCTGAGCCATTCTAGGTATATTTAGAGAAGTTTTCTAAACAGGCCTAGCGTTTTTTGGAGCAGATTACAAATATTGTTACAGTGAAGCTGTTACTGAACAGCTAATGTAACAAAAACACCTGGAAAACAGCTCTGATCTAGTGTTTTTCAGAGCAGTTTGAGCTTTTCCTATACTTTACATTGAGGCAGAAACGCATCTGCAAACCGCAAAAGTGCTGCAGGACCCACGTTTGCGGTTTGCTAAAAACCTCAAACCTCTGGTGTGCACCATCCCATTGAAATACATTAGCCAAGCGTTTTCACAGGCGGAAGCAGTTTGCGGAACGCTTCAAAAACCGCTCGGTGTGCACCAGGCCAAAGACTACCACTCTTAAGAACAGAGGTTCATTCAAGTGTTTTCGATCAGGTATTGAAAACACCTGTGGATGTTAAGGAGCAGCAATCAAGCATAATAAGCACCAATTAGGCAGATTTAAAATGACTGTGATACTCAGCTCCTCCTAGACCAGGGCTTTTCAACCTTTTCAGAAATTGTACCACTTTATCGCATGAAAATTTTGAAGTACCACCAGCATTTTTCAATATGTCAACAACTCAATAAAAAAATGATAAAGTGTGCACACTTATTATTATTGTATTTATAACGCACCAACATATTACGTACTGCTGCCCCCAGCATAGGTACAAAATTGCCCCAGTATAGGTAGTATGCTGCCCCCAGTATAGGTAGTATGCTGTCCTCAGTATAGGTAGTATGCTGCCCCCATTACAGGTAGTATGCTGCCCCCATTACAGGTAGTATGCTGCCCCTATTAAAGGTAATATGCTGCCCCCATTATAGGTAATATTCTGCCCCCATTATAGGTAATATTCTGCCCCCACATAGGTAGTATGCTGCCCCCATTATAGGTAGTATGCTGCCCCCATTATAGGTAATATGCTGCCCCCATTATAGGTAATATGCTGCCCCCATTATAGGTAATATGCTGCCCCCATTATAAGCAGTATGCTGCCCCCATTATAGGTAGTATGCTGCCCCCAGTACAGGTAGCTCACCTGGCTCTTCTGTTTTTTTAACCCCTCCACAGAACCCCTTTAAGGGCCGGTTTCCACTGAGCCAACATGCGTCTTGACTTGCAGTGACGGCAGCACGCATCTGAATCCCTTGGTGTGGTAAAATTCAGCATGCTATCCGAATAAGGCCAGCATGTGATTTAGACGGCGAAGCAATTGGCGGAATAGGCAGCGTTTCCCCGCTCGACTCGCTTGCGGGGCAACCCCAGCAGTGGAAATCAGCCTGAAAGTTAATGTGAAAAATAAGTATGCTTTATGAATCCTATCAGCTTGATTCACTAACCGGCGCTAAGCTGGTTAGTGAGCTTAAAGAGATAGTCGGCGCAAACCACGGAGTTAAGTGGTTTGCGCTCATGCATCGCGCACAGCCCAGGGCAGTGCGCGCGCAGCCGGTAATAGTGTGTGGTGCAACGATAACGTCGCACCTGCTGCCCTGTAAACGTCGCACAAAAACGGAGCATCGGGTGCTGCGAAGCGGTGCACTGATGCGCCGTTTTGGGGGCACCCGATGCACCGTTTTCATTACAGGGCAATGGATGCGACGTTATCGTCGCACCACGCACTATTACCGGCTGCGCAGTGCGCAATGTAGCTTTGCGGGGCTATTAGTGCCCGCAAAGCTACTTTTCAGGCACTAAGTGGCTGTTCACTCCGGCGCTATCACTTAGAGCCGGTTAGTGAATCTAGCCCTATATGTCTTACAGATGCTGTCTGTCTGGATCCTGCAGATAGTTTTTAAAATTGTGTTTGGTTGAGTCAGTGCTGAGAATAACCTTGTCTTCCCTGAGGTTGCCAGTAGCACAGGGTGGCCTGACGCTCCCTCATATTTTCCTGTATTATCTGGCTGCACAGCTGCTTCCCGTGCAGAGGTGGCTGAGTGATTGCAGACCTGATATTAGTTTGGCTGTGGAGGCGGCCACCTCATCCGAATGCCTGTGTAATGCAATATACAGATTTCATGTCCCAGCGGAGAAGACTAATGCTGCGCTCATCTTTAATACTATTCACATATTTAGCAAATAGTACCCTGAGGTGGCCTGGAGTGAATGTGCAGTATATCTTGCCCAGCTCTGTGGCACAATTCCAATCTTACTCACAATCCCAGATACCTATTTTTTTATACAATCGTAAAACATTGAAGAGGAACTATAGTGAAAATAACAAGTGAACCTGAACCGAGTAAAAATATTTCAAATAAACATATTGGGCCTGATTCACAAAGCGGTGAAAACTTTTTCGCGGACTTTTGCGCGCGCAATTTGCCGCGATTCGCGCGACCGCGGACTTTTGCGCACGAAATTGTGCGCGCAAAAGTCCGCCATCGCACGAATCGCGGCAAATTGCGCACGCAAAAGTCCGCGAAAAAGTTTGCACCGCTTTGTGAATCAGGCCCATTTATGTACCTGCAAATAAATATTACATACATACCTCGCCGCCAGTTCCTCTCAGAGGCTCAACATTTTCTTCTTACAACAATTCCTTCCAGTTCTGACAAGATTTTGTCAGAACTGAAATATACCAGTTGCTGTCAGTTATTTATCAGTTGCTGTCAGTTATAACAAAGGACAACAGATGAGCAAGGTAATGTCCATGTTTCCCTATGGCTCAAGTGGGTGATATTACTGTTTAACAGTGTGCTGACTAGGAAGCTGTTATGGGGTAACGGCCATTGTTAAAATGGAGGACGGAGAATTCCATTGATCACAGTGGACAAACAGGATGTATGAGAAGAGAAAGAGATTGATGAGTAGACTACATGGGAGGTAAGTATGACCTGTATATGTTTATTCTGACTTTTAATTTTCAGTTCAGGCTTGCTTTAACCCTCCTGGTGGTACGCAGTTTCTGAGGCTGCGTCCGCGGGAGAAATTTTTTGAATTTAAGTTGTTTTATCCTTGGTAGCTAGCACTAGGCTAGCTACCATTGTTCCCCAAGTCCCCCCGCACCCTTCTGATCCCCCCTGAGCACCACCGCTATACTTTACCTAGCCGCGATCCCGCGAGAGCCGCAGCCTCCCCAATGTGCTTTAGTTGTCGCTATGGCGACGATCGGACATGATGTCTGACATCATGACATCGTGCGCAATCCCGATCCTCCCTATAGCGAAGCTTGGCGCTGATTGGAGAGGCTGCGCCATCGCGGGATCCCTGGGGGGTACGTATAACAGCGGCGATCGGGGGGATCGGTAGAGAGCGGAGGGACTTGGGGGGCAATGGTAGCTAGCGAACTGCTAGCTACAGTGGATAAAACCATTTTTTATTTAAAAAAAAAAACCTTTCGGGGCAGAGAAATTCTCTGCGGCAGCTACCCCGAGTATAGGTTGGGTTACCGCCAGGAGGGTTTAATAAATAATATTACCTATTTTTTTTTTACAATATTAATTTATAGATTATTTAGTCAGTGTTTGCCCACTGTAAAATCTTTCCTCACCCTGATTTACATTCTGGAATTTATCACAGGTGGCGACCTCTTTAGTCCTGTCAGGTGATCTCTGAGGAATGGATGTTTACTGATTGTTCTAAAACCAGTAGAAAATACACCTGTTCTCCCAGAATGCTTTGGGTGGAAGATTTCCAGCCTAGGCTGGGCATCACTGGGAGGGCGGGGTTACATACCAATATACAGCAATAGGTAGATATAGGAAATATTTCTGATGCAAGGATAATTAATATAAAAGTGGGTGTCCTGAATAATTGCACTGCATTCTACTATAGGTCACTACAGGGCCTCTTTAAATAACTCCATCACATTTTTGTTGTAGATAACTGTAAAGATTTGATTGTGCTTAGACAGGAGTTCGGTGTACCTAAACACTCTCTATATCATTGCTTTCAGCTCAGGCACGCTGTATAAGCACAATTGGCTCTGGTGGGGGCTGTACTGAGCCCCTGTGATGTGCTGTTGCAAAAGGACACAACTAAACAGATTGCCAAGTACTATCATTCTTTACTATCCTCAAACAATGAACACCTGAATGAAAAAATTCAGCAAAAGTGGCTCCTAGTTGATTCCTCACTTACATTTGAAAACTGGGCTGAATTGGGAGAATCCTATAATGGAATGTCAGTGCTAAATAGAGAAAAAAAAAAGGACACATGGACACCGGGAGCCCGTTTAGGCATAACATCGCCAGATAATGTACAGAGTAAAATAAGTAGAGCAAATATTCACAAGTGTGAGTTTCTCCAAGAGGCAACAACTGGTATGGGCATATGGGGAAGTACCGCCCCCACTTGGCCTCTGGGGTGAATATGGCGGTCGCTCCTCCAATAAGAATTCACTCCACAATCAAGTTGCGGATGGATTTCCCTAATCAGTAGGGTGACTAAAGTAGACTTATCACTTGTAGAAGTGCCAGTCTCTTGCATTGTTTACTCCTGCTCCAAGGTGGAGATTTCTGTTACCACGGTAATCTACAAAATCCACGGATTATTTAAGTGCCGCCTCCATTACCACAGATCTTGTGGATTCTATGTGTGACCGGTTTAAATCCACCACATGCAGTATTATTATTATTATAATCACCCGGCAACAGTAGTTTGAGGTACTGATGCCAAAGTTTTAAAGAAAATCGACTTGAGCTATCTTTCAGTTTTCAAAATTGTCAGCTGGCTACAGAACAAAATGGAAAGATAGTGGTATGAAACTAAGCATTTCTTCTTGGCTCTAAAATATTATTTACAGCACAAAATCTAACACACACAAAAAAAAATTGTAGCAGAACAGCATTCAAACAGTTAATAACAGCTTTCTTCTTTAATAGAAAGCTTGCTGCTGCATAAAAAGAGGCAATAACATTATGTTTTGTTTACATTCCTTTGTTTGCTAAAATTAGTATACATTCCTAGCTGTGTTGAAATTGAGCACTCTCTACTGTAAAAGCAGAGATCCGAGAAGTGATCACTAGATAGATTCTAATACATAAATACAGCAGCTATGCAATAAAATGCAATCTCAGTCTTCAGAGCAGATAAACTGTACTTCGGGAACTTGTAATTTGTAAACAGACAAAATTACTTGTGCACAAAAGCAAATATGGTAACTGTATGGGTAATAAAAATTTTATTGAATGTTATGTCAGAGTTTTATCCCACTTTAATAATAATAAGTTGCAAAACAACCAGTGCAGTACCATTCTGTGTTTATGACAATTTTATGATGAAAGTATAATTTTCATTTTAATGTCATCATGGACTAGAGATAAAAATATAAAGTAGCAACTGTCTTAAATTTCAATGAACACGGCATTGTGTAACAGTCTAACATGTTTAATACAGGAAGCATATAACAAAGTGTATGTTCTGTAACATGGTAGTCAGGCCTATAAAGCTTCCAACAGCATAGCAAGATATTTCACGATATTTCACAAAATACTCCATGTTATGTAAATAATGGTGAGACAGAAAATAGCTGATCAATGTAAACCAAACCATATAAAATAAAGAAAAGAGATGCTCGTTAATATGGCCTATAGATGTATATCTCTTGTAGGACTAGAAGAACTCATGGAGAAGCATGTGATCAGTTGCTGATAGATTTGTAAGGTTCTGATTTGCTGTGAAGACTTCCTGGTATAACGCACGATCATGACCAGCAAATCAGAGCCTTACATTTCTATCATCTGATCAAACTGATCACATGCCTCTCCATGAGTTCTCCTAAGCAATGCCATCCCTAGAACGGATGAACGTGGCTTTATCATCAGTTGCACCCCATGTGTGACCATCCACAACTCATCCAGCATGCTGATCAGTGTGACCGCAGACTCCCACACTACTGCTGGTGTCTATGGAGGGTAACACCACTTTATATGCACCTGGAGTCTTCCTGCTGTGCAGTCCTGCAACGCATGCATCTTTCAAAAAGCGTTATATCATCCATATCAACGGCTTTTGCTTGAGGTACTTATAAGTGTTAAAGGATATTTGAACTTGAAATACATTTCCTTACCTGGGGCTTCTTCCAGCCCCCCGAAGTCTATCAGGTTTTTCGCTGCAGTTCTGCTGCTCTCCAGGATGCTGCTGCCCCCTCCGAAACATCACCGATTATAGCTGTGATTGCAGGCTATTGTGCATGCTCGTACCACTCTTGATCACGCTCCCATGGCTGGAGCGTTCTGCTCTTGTGCAGCTCACAGACTTAAGCTGTGCAAGCCCAGAATGGTCTCGGCAGCTGGAGCTCGATCATGAAGTGCATGGATGTGCATGACCAGTAGCTCACGACCACAGCTGGTGGCTTTCGAAGGGGACAGCAGCACCCTGGATGGCAGTGGAATAACACTGCTAGGAGCTTTAAGGAGCCCCAGGTAAGTAAGTCTAGTTCCCCCCGCTCCCCTTTTCCAGCTTGGATATCCTTTGAAGGGGCACTATAGGAAAAATGTTCTGTTCTAAAATACCTTTTATTGGATAACTGATAACAGGGATTTTACAAAATGCATAACTGCCCCTTTATATAGTACACACAGGGACTTTTGTGTTGACTAGTCATGGGCCTCAATTCACTAAGCAGTTTAGACTAGTCTACTGCTGGTTTTTAGTCTACTGATGGTTTGGTCAGTTGCATCAAAGGGGAATTCACTATTACCAAATGTTTTAGACCTGTTTTTTAAACCTAGTCTAAACTATTTGGTTATTAGGTGGGTAAAGCAGGGGAAATGATCAAAAGATGCAATTCACAACCAAGTAGCTATGACCATGGGCGTCCGCAGAAAATTTTCCAGGGGGGGGCAAAAAGTGGGGAGTTAAAAATTTGGGCTGGTGTAAATGGAGCTACGTCATGCGGCGCGCGTAGCGCGCCGCGCCGAAAAATGGGTGTGGTCATGAACCAGAATGTGGGTGTGGTCGTGGGTGGAGACAAGTTTACATGAACTAAGCAATGGTGGGACATTAGATTAGGACAGTGGTGGCGAACCTTTTGGAGGTCGAGTGTCCAAACTGCAAAGTCACTTTACTATCACAAAGTGCCAACAGCAATTTAAACTAAATACAAACGTTTTAACTCATACATGAACATTATGGAAAATTAAGTTGAAAATAAACTGTGAAGATAAACAATTTCATCCATCGTACTCCTGAAAAAAATTATTCATTTTTTTTAGAACCTCCCAGTTTCATTTTCTGTTTTAAAAAGCAGAAAAAGTAGGTTTAATGCTATTGTCTCATATGATGATGATTCAGCTTTTTCCATAGTCTCGCAGTTAGCAATCATGTGACCCCCAACAAGACAAATTCAGCAATCATGAGGCCCCCCCCATCAAGACAAATTCAGCAATCATGAGGCCCCCAACATGACCAACTCAGCAATCATGAGGCCCCCAACAAGACAAATTCAGCAATCATGAGGCCCCCAACAAGACAAATTCAGCAATCATGAGGCCCCCAACAAGACAAATTCAGCAATCTTGAGGCCCCCAACAAATCATGAGGCCCCCAACAAGACAAAGTCAGTAACCATGAGGCCCGCAACAAGACAAATTCAGCAGTCATGAGGCACATAAATAGACAGCTTTTCACATAAATAGGCAGAATGCCCCCTTAATATGTAGACACCTCTCACCTGGCAGCAGTTCCCCAAAATACACTCAATCTGACAGCAGTGGTTCCCCAAAAATAGGTAGCCCCAGGTCTATAGGTGTCCCCAGAATAGGTGGCCAGCGGTATAGATGTCCCCAGAACTGGTAGCCAGGGGTAGAGATGTCCCCAGAACAGGTAGCCAGGGGTATATGTGCCCAGTATATGTAGGCACGGGTATATGTCCCAGTATATGTAGGCAGGGGGTATATGTCCCAGTATATGTAGGCAGGGGTATATGTCCCAGACAGTATATGTAGGCAGGGGTATATGTAGGCAGGGGTATATGTCCCAGACAGTATATGTAGGCAGGGGTATATGTCCCAGACAGTATATGTAGGCAGGGGTATATGTCCCAGACAGTATATGTAGGCAGGGGTATATGTCCCAGACAGTATATGTAGGCAGGGGTATATGTCCCAGACAGTATATGTAGGCAGGGGTATATGTCCCAGTATATGTAGGCAGGGGTATATGTCCCAGACAGTATATGTAGGCAGGGGTATATGTAGGCAGGGGTATATGTCCCAGACAGTATATGTAGGCAGGGGTATATGTCCCAGACAGTATATGTAGGCAGGGGTATATGTCCCAGACAGTATATGTAGGCAGGGGTATATGTCCCAGACAGTATATGTAGGCAGGGGTATATGTCCCAGACAGTATATGTAGGCAGGGGTATATGTCCCAGTATATGTAGGCAGGGGTATATGTCCCAGACAGTATATGTAGGCAGGGGTATATGTCCCAGACAGTATATGTAGGCAGGGGTATATGTAGGCAGGGGTATATGTCCCAGACAGTATATGTAGGCAGGGGTATATGTCCCAGACAGTATATGTAGGCAGGGGTATATGTCCCAGACAGTATATGTAGGCAGGGGTATATGTCCCAGACAGTATATGTAGGCAGGGGTATATGTCCCAGTATATGTAGGCAGGGGTATATGTCCCGGTATATGTAGCCAGGGGGATATGTCCCCAGAAAAAGTGGCCATGTGTGCAGGAGGAGGGGAGCAGCGGAGAGAAGAGGGAGAGCTATGGGCACTCACCTTAGGGGGCTCTCCCTCCCTCTCTCGCTCTCCCCTCCGGAGTCCGGAATGAAGTGTGCAGCGGCTGGCAGCGGTGGGCGGAACTTACCTCCTCTCGTCGCACGCGCCGGATGGATTAGCCGCTACTCTGGCCTGATCCAGACCAGAGTGCGGCACCAGAACTTCCGGCGCAGGAGCGAGAGGAGGTAAGTTCCGCCCACCGCTGCCAGCCGCTGCACACTTCATTCCGGAGGGGACAGCGAGGGAGAGAGAGACCCCTAAGGTGAGGGAAGGGGGGGGAGACGTCCGCCCTTCCCCACTGTGCCCATAGCGCTCTCTCTCTTCTCTGCGTGTTCCCCTCCTGCTGGCTGCACGGGCACGCGGCCAGGGGGGGGCAGCGGGCGGCCAGGCTCGGGCAGATGCCCGGTTTTGCCATATGTGCGGACGCCCATGGCTATGACTGACATCCTTCTCCTTTGATGAGCTCTCCTCTGCATACAATTAGTGATCAGAAGAAGAATCGCACACCACTGTGGAGGTGCAGGACCAAAACAGCAGTCAATAGCAAATCGAGAAGGTCCGCACACTCACTTGTAGACCGAGTCTGTATTTATTAAATTAAAGTGACACAATTCCATTCCATAACCAACGATTAGTTTAGGGGCCCCGAGGAGTCCCCTTTGTCAAGGCAAAAACACAGAATGGTCTGTATACAATTAAACTCCTGCATAATTAATTCAAAAGGTTCCATCCTCACATCTAAAATCTTCACAGAAGTACTTTACCGACAGAAATCAGCTGGTCTAATCTCTGTCAGAACAAGTGGGCGTGGTACTCCTTGTTTGCCTTTGTGAATTGTGTAATTACTGAATGTTAGACCAGGGCTAAAAACAGGTCTAAAACATTACACCAAACCATCAGTAGACTAAAAACCATTTGTAGACTAGTCTAAACTGCTTAGTGAATTGAGGCCCATGGTAGGATTTCTTGACAGAAATTCTCAGTG
Organism: Hyperolius riggenbachi; assembly: GCF_040937935.1. Lineage (NCBI taxonomy): Eukaryota > Metazoa > Chordata > Amphibia > Anura > Hyperoliidae > Hyperolius > Hyperolius riggenbachi. The sequence goes on from NC_090648.1 coordinate 93,874,360, forward strand.
AGGAAAACTGATAAGAGAAGAACGTGAATGGTTTAATCAGGTGATTTCTAAAGGTTCGTACACACATCCAACAAAGTGCACAACCAACTACATGACATGACTGATCCCACGACAAATTTTTTACAGAACTATTTTTTTTCACACACCACGAACTGAACGACCACGTCATTATCATACGGTGCGCGCAAGCAAAGTGATGGACTGTACGACATGGCCGCATTCAAAACAAGTGCGTCATTCAAACGATGTACACATGTGGCCAACTGCCAAATATCAGCTCAACAGTTGTGTGAGTTGATCCGTTGGATGGATCGGGCAAACCACCTGTTATCAGTCACTCGTCTAGTCGTTTGCCATGCGTACACACACCAGATTGTCGTCCAACAGACCAAAATCAGATGGCAATCAGGTGGTTTGGTTGAGCGTGTGTATGCACCTTTAGACTTGGGTTGGCTGGTTGTTATCAGGTCTCCTTTCTGCTTTGCCTGTAGGCTCAAACAGGAAGCACAAGTGAGATATGATCACATGATCAGGACCAGCCAGACATTTTCAAATCAGTCATGTGATCCGGCTGACCCCACAAATTCCCCTTAGTGAGAATATTTGTGAAAAAAATAATTTTTTTGGTATGGCCAGTATGGTAGACCTAAGCCTGACTCTGCAACAGGTTTTCTCCGGGTACTGAAGACAGAGGCATTCAATTCTTGTTTTTTTCACAGTGAATACTGGGTTAAGGCAATAAAAATCCATAAGCATTTTACAGCTGACCCTGTGCTGAAATAAATGAATACTGTACAAGGCACTGAGATACTCATCTAGTGAGCTATATTCAGGGGAGGGGAGTCACAACAGCCAGAGCCGGGACAAGGTCCTCCGGCACCCCAGGCTGAGACACCAAAGTCCGCCCCTTCATCCCTGCCACCCCAGCCGTCACACACTGATTGCTATTAGACTAAGAGGCGCCACAGGGCCCACAACCTCCCCAACACCTTAATATCTAGTTATCTGGCTTGCAGTCCCTGCCATGTATCCCCTTTTCTTATTTCTCTCTGCTTCAAACACAATAGGAGAATGATAGCTGAGTGAGTTGTGCACCCCCTCCTACACTGCGCCCTGAGGCTGGAGCCTCTCTTGCCTCTGCTTCGGCCCTCACGACAGTTACAGGGTGACAGGGGTGACACATCAAATCAAGAGCAGCTGGATAGGGTACTGGTAAGGCTGCTGCCTTTGATGCGGGATTTGATCCCTTTGACAAGGGTTTGAACAACAGCTCAAACCAATAAGTAAAACAGTAAGGAGTCTTTGGGCAAGGCTTCCTAATGATCCTGGACACTCGTGAAGTGCGCCTTAAAGGAAACAAAAGCAACATGTGCTGCCCCATGATATACTTACCTGGGGCTTCCTCCAGCCCCTTGCAGCCGACATGTCCCTCGCAGCATCTCCGCTCGCAGCCATTCCCGCCGGTGCAGAGGCCAGCCTACTCTAATGCGCCTGCGCGAGCGCTGCTGTCAATCAAATCTTCAGTGTACTGCGCAGAAGCAAAACTACTGCGCTTGCGCAGTACACTGCGGGCTGGAGGCTGCGAGCTGAGATGCTGCGGGGGACATGTCGGCTGCAAGGGGCTGGAGGAAGCCCCGGGTAAGTATATCATGGGAAAGCACATTTTGCTTTATGTTTTCTTTAAGTGGTTGCAGCTCTTTTGCTTTGAGTCTGCCAGGAGAAAAGCACAATATAAATATTCTGTGTCTTGTTTGACTAAATTGTAGGTAAAGACTTCCATTGTTATTCCTTATGAAAAAGTTGTGAGTCAGACTTAGAAGAAGCATGCAGACCTGGATGGCAGAAGAGTCAGAAAGCTGGTCAGCATTCTCAGTCTGGGTAAGTCATTCACAAACGATTAGGCTAATGAATTTACCATCTGTCTATGTCAGACTGAGTCTGAGGTTTGTGAGAGTAAATGTGTGTACACACGCACGACAGCAGCCAACGACGGGACCGTCGGCATCTCCCGCTGGGCGGGTTTTCAGCAGACTGTAGTGTGTGTGTATGCACTGTCGGCAGACTGATAAGTCTGTTCCTGAACGATCTGCCCGGCGGGAGGTGCCGACGGACCCGTCATTGGCTGTTGTCGTGCGTGTGTACGCACCTTTAGGGCTGGTTCAGGTGGACGTCTGACCCAGCTTCCCAACGTCTCCATTCAAATGCTTTTCTGCAAGCAAGCAAGAATCATCATCCAAACACACGTGTTTCGGAATTCGGTTCAGAGCGCATGCAGTGGGAAAGGGCCATTATTGATCTGAAAGAAAAAGCCTTTAGGACCTGAGCCCACTGACGCAGTTGTGTCCGTTTCTGTCTGCTTTTCAGCATCTCTAACATTGACGTGTAGCTGAAAGGCGGATACAACTGCGTCAGCGGGCTCAGGCCCTTAAAGTTCAAGAGTCGGGCAAGAAACATACTTTAAAAGATGAAGTCAGCAATGGCACTTCCACAATCCTCTCAGTTCAAGTTTCCTTTAAGGATGGACAAAAGTCAAATAAAAAAATTCAGTATACTGCAGTGTGGGGTATAACTTGGTTCCCCACAACAGTGCATGGCATACTGCAAGTCAGAGTCAGCTCATCCAGCTAAATTTTGATGGACACCCTATACATTTCACCTCAACACGCATCCTCGGGAAACCCTTTGACTAGGGGCCCCATTTTCCAAGAGTTAAACAACAAGTGCGGCCACCACCACCCCACTCCCGTAACGCTTGTCTCAATGCTATTGGTCATGGCATGAGCCGCAGTCCCTCATCTCCCATCTACCTCAATCTCTGACTGCCTCTTCTCTCCTTCACATGCTGGGAGCAGGCAACTGTATTGGAGACAGGAACTTAATAAGTTTCCCCCACCCCACCACCCCTGGCCCCTCTGAGACTGCAGGGTAGTTATACCTGTGGGGTCATCCAGGATGACCTGCATGGAACTGCACACCATCCACCTGTTGCAGCTCCACCCATGCCTAACAGAATTTCTGGTTGAGTTTCCTCGAATGGAATATTTTTCCTTAATATACTGTAATCACTCAGAACATTATTCTTCAGTTAATAAAATCCAGCTGAAGACCATCAAGTCAACAACAGAAGCTGGGATTGTCAAAGGCTATCCGAGACTGTTAATGAATATACACACATCAGAGAGCTCCTCCTGTGATGGTTTAAGGAAGTCTACCACACGGTCTTCTTCTGTGCTGTACATGTCCAGGATTCAGTGCTTGATGAAGGCAGTGGATGTTTGACTGCTGCTAATTTGTGGACTGAAAATCTCAAGCAAAGTGAATGCATTGTGTATGCCATTTCTCACATTAACTTGCCGGGGGAACTCCCCTAGCCTTGTCCTATAAATAAGGTTCATAATTATGCACAGTGGCCATCTTGTTCCCCTCTAAGCCGCAGGATTACACATTTGATGTACGGATGTTCTTGTCATCTAGTTTTGAATATGAATATGAACTATCTCTCTGTCCTTGGGGTTCAGACCAGTGTCTGGCTCGACCTGCGGGTTCATCTCTAAATCCGACCCCCGTCATTTCTCCGGGGGGCTCAGTGTCACGTTTGGGGATTGGCGTCCAAGGCTGCCATGATGATTTCAAAGAAGTGGACTTCCCCAGCGGTCGCTTATCGTCACAGTATGGTAAGGAGTAACTGCAAGATGGTGGGGAAGCAGTGGATCGGTTTAACGACATGGTCCGTCCAAAGGACTCCTGTGGAGAAACATATATAACATATGTTATTGGAAATATTCAATCACTTATGCATTTATTCCCCTTATGACACCAGTATATTATGTAATGTTTCTTTAGGTTAGATGGAATGCCTATGGTGGGTGTCACCCACCTGTCCTTTTACATACCGACATTAGATCTCACAGTACTCTAGCTATGACTAAGGAGCTATATATGCTCCGAAATGCGTGAGCTTGTCGATGTATTGATTGTCTGTTTTGGTGAAATAAAGATTGGCTGTTTTACATCTATAGCCGGTGGAGCAGAGTTTTCTTTAAAAACTGCATGTTTGGCTTACTTGGCTCCACCTCCTGGTGATTTCAGATGGTTTGCAGAGGATCCCTGTCACATACCCAATATATCGTATTATAACATTTTTACAAACAATTTTTTGTTTAACAACCCACTTCTGTTCCTGTTCCTTACAGTCCAATGTCCCTATCACATGGACCCAATTTAATGGCAATTAACACCAGTGCTCCAGCCACGCATCTTGTTCTTCCGGGAGTTGGCCTAAACAGCCAGCTTCCTCCCCAGCCTGGCAATGCATTCCCTTATCTTACTCCTACCAGCGGTGCCACTTGCGGCTGGAGGGAAGTATCTAATTGGTGGTTAGTGAGTGTCCAATTGACCTAACTGTTTTAGATTGCTTTGTGTATGATCTTCGACCTTTATTGCCTTCTGGACCTCATGTACCCTGATCTGCCCTTTTATAACCCATGGACACTGTGAACTTCTGACCTCCTGTGTCTGACCTTGGCCTGTATTGGACCATATCCTGCTTAATGCTTGGTTCCATGCTATTCCATGATATTACCGTTGCTCAGACTGCCTGACTACTTTTCTGCCAGTGCCCTGCCTTGCGAGGTTCTGGAAGTACTTCTGCCTTACTGCCCTCAGTCCATATATCTTGCGCATTTAAGGCCTGGGTGTAACCATGTGCTGGGATGAGACATAAAGCCCACAATTCACTTAGATCATGCTTATAATAAGACAAGCGGAAACTTATCACCACACATTGAACAGTATTCACTAAAGAAGCTTGCCTTATTAGCATTTAGCGATAGGCTTTCACAGTAAGAGTGTGATCTTATCATTCCAGTCCTTAAGATATCATCTCTGTAGTTATACTTAGGTGTAGTAGATAGGGAGGATAGGAGCTCATGCAAGTAGGATGTAGCTGTCTCATCTGCAAGCATGAGAACTGTTAGCCTGCAGGTGCTGTGTGTGGCAGCCAGGAATGAAGAGAGATGCTGTGTCTGTCTGTGTGTGGCAGTGTCTGTGTGTTTGTCTGTGCATGTCTGTGTGTGGCTGTGTGTGCATATACATAAGCTTTATGTCTCTCTCTTCCTCCCTCCTTGTGTGTCTGCTGTGTGTTTTTCTCTATACACAATCCCCTCACTGGCGAACTGAGGGGGCTATTCCGGGTGTCTGGAACCTCCCCCCTGCACTGAGCTGTGTATTCAGCCAGGGAAGCCCGCATAATATAAACAGCCTCATTCTCCCTCCCTTCTTACTTCTGGTGCCTCCCTCCAGCTAATAGAATGAGAGAGGCAGCCCAGCTTCCCTCACAAGAAGATGCAGCCTGCAGTGAGAGAATGTTGATTATGGAGTCCTGGACTCTCCACAGCACAGAAGTGTCCTACATGATGAAATTAGAGTGCAGGCAAGCTGGTAAATATGCACAGCATGATGCAGAGCTAGCCTGGACTCAGGGTCCGTGGGCAAACATCTGTCTGGTCTCTCCCCATTGTTATAATGACTGCATGTGTGGGTAAGGTGTTTAACAAGCTGAAAAGTTTTTGACAGTCCCTAGACTCCAGGAGGGCTTCTTTCTGACTTGTGTGAGAGACTGACAGGGACAGGAGTCCGATTACAGGCAAGTAGCCTGTGTGATGTGGGACGGCAATACCGATAAGTTCTCTGCTCCATCTCAGGCTATTCTCAATTTCTCCACTCCTCTCTCTGGGCTAGTGCACGCCAAAATGACAATAGCAATCGCTAGCAATTTGTGAGTGTGATTTTGTGAAGTGATTTTCAGAGCGATTTTTGAATGAATTGCTCAAAAACATGCTACATGCAGTATACCTGCGATTTTGAAAAAATCACAACGCTGCTGTGGGAACACCCTCATAGGGTAACATTAGCCAAGCGCTTTTCAAATCACTGTTGATTTGAAAAACGCTCAGAAGCCCTCTTGGTGTGCACCAGCCCTCCCTCATTCACCTTTGTTTCCCTCTTCCCCTAGTGCTGGGTATTTGTGTCTTCTTGTCATACAGGAAAGCTAAATAAAAGTGCAATCCTGGTGAGGCAAAATATTATTATTTAGTATTTATATAGCGCCGCCATCTTCCGCAGATGCATATATCCCTGCATCATATGGGTATCGCTTGCGCTATGTGACACTATGTAGCATATTCCACTGAATTGTCCAAACTAAGTCTATCTCCTGTAGTGTTGGGCCGAACCTCCGATTTTCGGTTCGCGAACTTTCGCGAAAGGTTTGGTTCGCGTTAAAGTTCGCGAACCGCAATAGACTTCAATGGGGATGCGAACTTTGAAAAAAAAAAATAATTATGCTGGCCACAAAAGTGATGGAAAAGATGTTTCAAGGGGTCTAACACCTGGAGGGGGGGATGGCGGAGTGGGATACATGCCAAAATTCCCCGGGAAAAATCTGGATTTGACGCAAAGCAGCGTTTTAAGGGCAGAAATCACATTGAATGCTAAATGACAGGCCTAAAGTGCTTTCAAACATCTTGCATGTGTATACATCAATCAGGTAGTGTAATTAAGGTACTGCTTCACACTGACACACCAAACTCATCGTGTAACGCACCGCAAACAGCTGTTTGTGTAGTGACGGCCGTGCTTTACTGGTGCGCACCATGGCGAGAGTGCAGGTTTTGGTGGCTTTACAGCCCATATGGTCACCTGGCTGATGTAGCTGTATATCACACTGCGTGCACTCACGTAGGTAGGTGGGTTCACTTAACTGCACAGGTATGCGCACTGATGCGGTGGATTCACTGAACAGAACAGGTATACAGTGGCGGGTTCACAGAACAGGTATGCAGTGGCGGGTCCACTGAACAGAACAGGTATGCAGTGGCGGGTTCACTAAACAGAACAGGTATACAGTGGCGGTTCACTGAACAGAACAGGTATGCAGTGGCGGGTCCACTGAACAGAACAGGTATGCAGTGGCGGGTTCACTAAACAGAACAGGTATACAGTGGCGGTTCACTGAACAGAACAGGTATGCAGTGGCGGGTTCACTTAACTGCACAGGTATGCGCACTGATGCGGTGGGTTCACTGAACAGAACAGGTATGCAGTGGCGGGTTCACTAAACAGAACAGGTATGCAGTGGCGGGTCCACTGAACAGAACAGGTATGCAGTGGTGGGTTCACAGCACAGGTATGCAGTGGTGGGTTCACAGCACAGGTATGCAGTGGTGGGTTCAATGAACAGGTATACAGTGGCGGGTCCACTGAACAGAACAGGTATGCAGTGGTGGGTTCACAGCACAGGTATGCAGTGGTGGGTTCACAGCACAGGTATGCAGTGGTGGGTTCACAGAACAGGTATGAAGCCAGACAGGAACAAGCTAAGCCTAACTAATCTTTCCCTATGAGAAACAATCTGCAGCAGCTCGCCCTACTCTGACTAATGCAGGCACACGAGTGGCCGTAATGGCCGCCGCTGCCTGCCTTATATAAGGGGGGGTGGGGCTCCAGGGGCTAGTGTAGCCTAATTGGCTACACTGGGCCTGCTGACTGTGATGTAGAGGGTCAAAGTTGACCCTCCATGTGCATTATGGGGCGAACCGAACTTCCGCAAAGGTTCGCCTGCGGGACGCGAACGCGAACCACTGAAGTTCGCATGGAACCGTTCGCAGGCGAACCGTTCGGCCCAACTCTAATCTCCTGTTCCTCTCTTGGGGAGTTGTTCCAGCGCTGTACCCCGTTCAAATTTGCTGCTACCAGAAGCCCTCAGAAACACTCGTGTCCTTGAGTACTTCCAAAGATAGGCAGCTCCGTAATACGCCAGCGCACTTTTGTGCATGGGCAGTATGGAGCCACCTGTATTCGGAAGCACTCGGGGACATACGTGCTTCTGGACCTTTCAGGAACCCCCCCCCCTTAAAAATCCTGCGTTTGCCCCTGGCCCCTTCTGTATAAAATAGTCAAAAATGAAGCAGACAGTTTACATTGCAGTCTCTAGCAATACTCCACTTAAAGCGGACCCAAACCAATCATTTTTTTAATGAAAAATATTTAGTTGCACCACTCTGACACATACAAAGATAAATAAACACTCCTTCAAACCTATGATCATTTCAGTGCATGCTTTTCACCCTTCTCTTTTCATAGCTATGGTTATACTGGGGGCAGCCATTAGCAATTCCTCCATTGCCGGACACCATCTACTCCACCAGTTTGCCGGAAAAATCCCGGCAATTTGAAAGGAAGGGAGGGGTTCCTCCAATAAATGTAAAATATTTTATATTTGTCATCATGCAGCTGAAAAAACGCTGCTATTTCTTATTATAAGTTAGAAAATAGATTTTATTTCTGAAATCTTGTATTTTTAATTTGGCTCCACTTTAACGACAGATCAGGCCAGGTGATAATTCCTCACACACTTTACAGTTGTTATCACTTGCATTCCTCTCTGTGAATTAACATTCTGTCTATATTCAATATAAACATGTTTTCCTACCTTTTATATCCCATACAGTTATCATATTTGCTTTTGTGCATAAGTATTATTATTCATTTAGGGCCCTTTTCCACTAGCAATCGCTAGCGTTCACGCTGAACGCTAGCGATTGTTGAATCGCAATTACCGGTGATTCCCCAACGTTCGCGGCCGCGATTTTGCTATGCTATGCACTGCATAGCAAAATCGCGGCAAATATCGCTCCGCCGCGCGTTCGCGTTACCGGCAAAAACGAATCGCGGTAGTGGAAATGACCTACCGCGATTCCCATGTTAAAAAGCAAACCGTAGCGATTGTAAAATCGCTAGCGGTTTGCGTTTTTGCGATTCAGCCAGCGCAAACGCGCTGGTGGAAAAGGGCCCTTAGAAATTACAAGTTCCAAAAATACAATTTTTTTGCTCTGAGAGCTGACATTGCATTTTAGTCATAATTGGTGTATTCATATTGTAATGTACCCAGAAATGCTTTCTAAATAGCTGTCTGTGTTCTGCAATGTCTGGATTGCCAGAGAATGTTTACATTTCTCACTTGATACAATTAAGTAAACACAAGATAATGTTATCTGCAGCTCGGATGCATCCAGCTTTCCCTGCAGGGAGCTTGGAAGTCCTGTGTTTAACTAGTTGAATGCTGTTCTAGTAAAAATAAAATAGTGGTAGTATATAATATGCTGTAAATAATCTTTTAGAGCAAAGAAGAAATGCTGGGTTTCATACCACTTTAAGAATCCTTATTTCAATTTTTGCCTGGGGTAAATTGCTTAGTGCAGGGGTCCCCAAAATTTTCTGTCAAGGGCCGGGTCAACATACTTCAGACTGCTGAGGGGCCGGAACATATAATAATATTATGTTGAAAAGGAGAACTCCCATCAGCAGCCATTCAGTCATGCGGCGCTTGGAGAATATCTTTGTGCACCAGACAGTGGAGCATACCCAGGTGACAACCTGCCGTCCAGTTGGGCAGCAGTGTCACCTGATGCAGAATTGGATCTACACAATTTGGACGAGTGGTGTCAGTACTGCTATTCTATATGCAGGCCGACAATATTTAAAGGTGCAGTGGGCCACATCTAGAAGTTATACATTTGAGGGCCAGTAAAAAAGCCTCAGGGGGTCCGCATTCCACCCGCGGGCCGTAGTTTGAGGGCCACTGGCTTAGTGAATACTACATGATTTATCACCATGGTGATAACAATAAAAACAGCTTAGAATCATTATTAAAGACAGCAGATAAGCTAAAATTGTGGCCAAAGTCTCCTGAGGCTGAGCAGGGATATGCCACATAGGGTGATGACTGTAAAGTAAACTGGGAGATAAGGACTATGAGAAGGCAAGAGACCCGCTAAGCTTCATACTAGAATGTTTTAGAATTTTTCGTCCTTACTTCATTACAGCTAAACATATGGACGCCAGTGCACCAATTTATGGATTTATTTTTAGAAAGGACTTTTTATACATTTTTGTTCAACTATGGATTGAAACTGCAGAGTGCATAGATTTTAGGGTTAGCTATTTTACTAAAACTTTGCTGATTGGGGTCCCACAAAAGTCAATATCATCCCGGAAGTACTGTAAACCTTGTATCAGTGCCAGCCATGGGGACATCATAATACTTATTCACACTCTTAGTATTGCCATATAATGCTCCCATGTCAGGTGCATTCTGCGTAAGTCTTTACAAGCTGCACAAGCACAGAACAGCACAGCACATGTCCTGTATTGTGTGACCCAGCTGGGTTGTGGACTTTTATTGGGATGACAGCAGCACAATGGAGGGGACCTGGAGGACACTAAGGGACCTCAAAGACTGGGGGGGGGGGGGGGGGGGGTAGCTGGAAGAAGTCCCAGGTAAGTAATACTCAACTCCCCCCCCCCCCCTCCCTTCGGTTCAGGTGCACTTTAATGCTAACGTTTTACCCATCTGACACTAACTCTCCCTCTATATATCCTTAGCACTTATGTTACAGATGTCCTAACCCAGTAATGGCTAACCTTGGCACTCCAGCTGTGGTGGAACTATAAGTCCCATGAGGCATTGCAATACTCTGACAGCTTTAAGCATAACTTGGGGAGGCAGAGGCATGATGGGATTTGTCGTTTTGTCACAGCTGGAGTACCAAGGTTAGTCATTACTGTCCTAACCTAACACTGCTACAGTATAACCCTCACAAGATTTCCAACACAAATACAAGTTTCCTAACACTGAAATCTGAATTAGCAGCATCCACCAGCAGTGGTGGTGCTAAGGAACTATGGACCCCAGTGCAAGTTTTATATGGGGGCGTCTCAAGCACCCTATACATAACAATTGATTTTGAGTACCAAAAGCTGCCAAGGACAGCCACAGTGTCAGAGACATGTGATCGGGGAGACAAACAGTTTGTTAATGGTCATCAGTATTCAAAGCACATATTGAGGTAATAATTACTAACACAACACTAATGAAGAGCTAATGCAGTGGCTGAAAGGGGCCCCCAGGTCCATTGGCTGTGGTGCGGTCGCAACCTCTGTATCCCCTATTGCTAGGCCTCTGTTCACTAGCTTTAAATCTAGCCTAATAGGAACCTGTAGTGTAGCCAGACATTATGGGGCCCCATAGCAAAACTTTCATGGGGCCATATAATGGATATGAGTTACCTGGGAGATTTGCATTCTCATGTGATCTACACTGCATACAGTCCATGGGCAGATAAAATCATAGGGTGGAGGAACACAAGAAAGTTGGTGAGCACATCAAGTACCACCTGGGCCCCTTCTGCTCTAGGGCCCCATAGCAACTGCTATGACTATTGCTACGACCTTGCTAGGAGCAACATTTTTTCCGTAAGTGAATAGAGGATTTGCCGTAAATAGAATGTAATGAGCGGACCCACAGGGGCTCACCAGGACATCATTATAACACACGCCAGGGTAGGGTGTGTAAGGCGGTGGGTGGCGCAGCCTGTTTACCTCATGTTTTCCAAGACATTATCATTTTTTAAACCTTTATTGAATAAAAAGTTTATGTGTAGGATATATTTAACTTCATTTTTTGTACAGAGTGCGCGTGTATTTTCAACTAACGCCACCCATTTGATGCCACCTCATGTCAGAAATGCCAGACCTCAGATTATGCAATCTTGTTTTTCTGACTTCAGCAGTTTCTCCTATTACAATCTTGTTGCGAAATCGCAGTTTTATTTTTAATGTGTGAATGAAAACATTCTTAAAAAAAATAAGGACAATTTGCTGAATATGGTTACATTAAAACAAACCGCAAACTGACTTACAGTGTGACTCTACTTCCACTAATCCTGGGTACACATTATGAGATTTTATGGTCGATTTACTGTCAGATCGATTACTTCCAACACGTCCGATTTGCTTTCCGATCTATTTCCGCGCATTTTCCGATAGATTTCCGTTAATTTGAATAGGAAACCGATCGGGAAATGCTCGGAAATCGATCGGAAAGCAAATCGGACATGTTGGAAATAATTGATCTGACAGTAAATCGACCATAAAATCTCATAGTGTGTACCCAGCATAAGAGATACACATAACATTCTGTTTTACAATAAACTAATGCTAGGCATACACGGTGCAATTGTGCGCCGGAATCGAGCCCGTGGCTCAAAGCCGGCGCGTCACCACTCGTCCGCGCGGATCGATTCCCGCTCGTCCCCGCAGGCGCTTCTTATCAGCCGCTCGTTTTTTTCTATTGTCCGCCCGCGGGGATCAAGAGCAGAATCGATCCGCCGCGGTGATCGGACACGTCGGATATTATTAATCGAGCCATCAGCGGCTCGATTGATAACAAGTATCTGACCGTGTATGCCTAGCATAAAGGTACTTATGAGGATTTGTACACGTAGCTATACATAGTAGGCTAGTTTGGGGGGGGGGGGGGGGGGTATAGACTGAGTTTATTTATCATGCCCTCACACATATCTGGTGGAAAAGAGTCCATGGAAGGATCCAGAGACAAAAGGGGGAGCCAGTTGTCTTGGAATTACACTAATACTTCTGAAATATGAATGCATGATTTGTAATGATTAGAAATATCAAATAACAGTAACATATGTAGGCATAACATTTATACCTAATGCACAATGTGATATTGTACCCAAAGAAAAAAAACTAGCTTTTTCAAACGAGCCATTTTTTGTGTTCTAGATGGGTTTTTTTTACTCTTATTGCGCATCTTTTTCAGTTCTAATATACTGAAGGAAATTACGTGTAATTGTCTGGGTATTTAATTCACTTCGCTGGGAAAGCTGCTCAGTAAGAGTGACGAAACATCTCCAAGTGCAATAGAATGTATTTAGTTCAAGCTCATTTTATTATTGTTATTTTTGGGATATACTTTGAAGTATGAGGACCTTCACATACATATGTCATACTGTATTAAAAGCTATATGCAGAGTGGTGATTACATACCCGATAGCGCATTCTGTACGTCTGAATAGCACCATTTATGGCCTTTATCCAGCTGTGCATCTCCTGTGGGCTGTCAGCCTATCGGGGAAGAAACACAAGAGAAGGGAATCAAATCAGATGAGTCAGATGCTGGCAAAACAAAGCGTTAGACGACATTTGGATGGAATACAAGTTATAAGTGCTGTGGGTTTCTGGTTGCCCAATAGCTAGAAAATGAAAGGTCCTATGGTCCTAAGGTGGCAGCATCTCCAGGCAGAGTTCTACTGACAGTCCTAAAGACTTGCAACCTGCAGCCATGAATTAAGTCAATGCAGGCCTCATTTCTTTTGGTTAATGACTTTGGTCCCTTTTTACTAATTTAAGTATTTGTATAGTGTCAACATATTACACAGCACAGTACAGAGTATAGTGTCTTGTCACTAACTGTCCCTCAAAGGGGCTCACAATTCCTACCATAGTCATATGTCTGTGTATGTATCATATTCTAGGGACAATTTAGGGGGAAGCCAATTCATTTATCTGTATGTTTTTGGGATGTGGGGGAGAACCCACGCAGACACGGGGAGAACATACAAACTCCTTGCAGATGTTGACCTGGCTGGGACTCGAATCGGGGGCCCAGTGTTGCAAGGCGAGAGCGCTAACCACTATGCCACCGTGCCGCCCTTTTGATCCAGGGCTCCATATAACTGAATGGAGCTACAGATCACCAAAATAGTGCAATTACGGTGAGTGATTAAAGCACTGATCAGGACAGTAAAAAAGCAGATCATCATCTACAAGTATTAAATGGGCCATCTGCTACAATAACTTAAAAAAAAGTGGGGGATCTTGTTAGCAGACTGCCATTTCCCTAGAATATAGGCTCCTTAGAGGTTACCATTTTTTGAGACCATAAGATGCACTTTTTCTCCCCTAAAAGTGTCTTCTGGTCCAAATAATAATTTGGGACCAGCGCCCAGTGTCCCCCCACACATGTTTGCTGCAGAAGTCTGCTGCTAGACATGCTACCCCCTGCCCCCTTTTTGCATGGCCAGAGCCTGTGCCTGGATCACTCACACTCAGTAAGAGCAGCAGTGTGTTGGAAGCAGCGTGAGTCACCCTTCAGATGATCTGCAGCCAATCAGGTGAGGGGGGCACTGGCTCTGCTCTGCCCTGTTACTGGAGCTTATGGTTTCACGGGACCAATCACTGCACTCACTGAGATATTTTTGGGAGGAGGGGGGGAGAGAAGATCCACAAGGCATCCCTGCACCATGGATGCACCAGGATTAGTATTTTTTTGTTTTTACCCTGCTTTTTGTCCTCTAAACCTAGGTGCTTCTTATGGTCCGGAGTGTCTTATGCTCCGAAAAATACGGTATATGATGTATAATGAATACTGTATATATAATATGTAGCAATCTCATTGAAAACAGTATATAACATAAAGTAGAACTGCTGTCTGGCATAAAACAATTACGTAATAACTTGCCTGCCAAATCCATACAGACTATATACTGTATTTCTATATAGTTATCCTACTGCCTTTAATGCAAATTAATAATAATTTACTCTGTGTGCAAATCACAATCACCCTCCCCCTCCTCCTTTCCTTCCAGGTGGGTCACGCTCAATGTATTGGACTCTGCCATCTTGCATATTAATGTAGTATCCAGTTCAATCAGAATGATTTGCAGTCTGGAAAATACACATACAAGCAGTGTAACTTGCACACAGCAGCTCACTGATATAAGTCAAGCCTTATCTGTTGCACTCTGGAGAGCTCACTGCACAGTAATAAGCCTCTCAGGAGAAAATGAAAGTAAACCATCTAACCATTTCAGAGATTTAGAAAAAATATTCTGGAGAGGAAATTTTGACTGTAGTTCTGCTTTAAACAATATTTGTGAACCAAGAGCTTCAAAGCTGTTAATTACTTAATTGACTGTAATTATGTGATTTAAAAGATGACAGGGATAAGTGTACAGGACATTCTGTCTGGCTGTTATATCAGTGTGCTGGCGGGTGAGCCTGGGCTACAGTATACCCTATAAAAGGCTCCATCGGCATTACCTAGATAACGCAAGCGGCCTTAAAGAGGAACTCCGGTGAAAATAAAGTATAAAAAGTGCTTAATATCTACAATTAATATGCACAAATGATTTAGTCAGTGCTTCGCCATTGTAAAATCTTTCATCTCCCTGATTTACATCTCTGGGGCTTTTACTACTGACCCTGAGTAGTATGCCTGCGCTGCCCGGCGGAGCGCGTCCTATATCGCGCTCCTGTTGCCGGGCACTCTCTGTGCATGCGCGTGATGTAGTTCATGACGTCACGCACACGCGCAGAAAGTGCCCGGCAACAGGGGCGCGATCTAGGACGCACTCCGCCGGGCAGCGCAGGCATACTACTCAGGGTCAGTGCGACCCGGAAGTAGTAAAAGCCCCAGGGATTTGGAGATGTTCGCCGGCGAACGGTTCGGGAACCGATCGCCACATCTCTACTGGCAGGTGATGTCACAGGAAGTAGCTGCTGCTAGCTTTTTTGGCAGTTGGAAACAGCTGTAAACAGCTATTTCCCACAATGCAACGAGGTTCACAGACAGGAAACTGCCAGGACCATGGTCCTCACAGTTTCCTGTGGGAGGGGTTTCACCACAATATCAGCCATTACAGAGCGCCCTGATGATCTGTTGAGAAAAGGAATAGATTTTTCATGGGAAAGGGGGTATCAGCTACTGATGAAGTTCAAGTCTTGGTCACGTTTTCTCTTTAAGAGTTAATGGCCAGTGCTTCCTCTGCACTACTAACGGTAACATTTTACCGGACTTTACTGCATCAGGCCTTTAGTGTTGGAGGGCCTAAATTGTAACAAATGGGTAAAACAAATAGAAAAGAAAATAGTGATGTCAGTTGGTTCAGTGCAAACGGTCCCATCTAGCCTTGCTAAACAGGGAATAGTGCAGGAGTGTTATGAGGATTATCTGTGAGCGCACTGAAGCTGGGCTGACGTCACTGTCATCTACAGAAAGGTCTCTTTACCACCAGCTGTCATCGTGCTCGTCTCAAGATCCCAGGAACTACTGAAAGAACGTGTCAGAATAACGCATTTCCTTGTTATATAATCCGTGTTTTCATTTAAAAGTCTCAAATCTGGTCTTGAATGTTTGAAATCAAGGATGCCTCCAAAATAAACAGCTAATATTAGATGCAAGCACATCTCAGCTCATTGCCTCATCTGCAGCCACAGCTCCAAATACACCATCTCACAGCTTAGTCAGCAGAGTGGCCAAAGGAGGCCTTTCTAGTGCCAGATGGTGCTTCTGCTAAGCGGAAGCAGCCCAGCTGAAGGAGTTAACAGTAGAATATGATGGTGTGGCTGCTGCTCGACTCCTCGGCATCATATTATTCACACAGTGCAGAGGAGAAGCACACACTGAGCGCTCTGAGAAGACTCTAGTCTGCAATTTTTGCACCATTAACACTCACTGCAGTGCAAAATAAGTAAGCAAAATGTCCCTGGTACGATGCGTAGGTCAGCATTTGCAAATAGTCTCACCATCTCCCACCTACCTGCCCATGCATCAGCCTCTGCACATTAACTAGACTAGAGGATCCAGTTCAAGCTCTTAACTCTCACCTACAAAGTACAATCTCTCTCAGCAGAAAGCGTTTGACATTGGATCCTGTAGCTTCATTGTTTGCTTCTTTGGGGCCCCTAGGGTATACATGTCAAAACTCCAGCCCACAAATTTGGCGCTCAGGTGGTTTCCCCACTTTGCATTGTTTGGCCCACTCTACACCACCAGGGAAGCGATATTAGAGGTGAAGTCCTAGGACACCAGGGAAGCCATATGGGGGAGGTAGGGGGAAAGCACTGGACACCAGGGAACTGTATAGGGGAATGAGGACCAGTAGACACCATGGAACTGCATAGGGGTGGAAGGGTGGTCATTAGACACCTGGGAACTGTATAAGGCAGGAAGGTGGCCAGTAGACATTGACGTTGACCTGCGACTAGGTTCCAGTGTACAATTTTGGGCATTTTGTATTTGAGTTTGACACCCCTGCCCTAGGGGGATACGGAACTGTGAACACTGACGCTAAATGCTGTGTCTCTGAAAATTTGATCGATCGCGGCACTTGCACAATTGATGGACACTGCATTGAGATGAACGTTTCCATTCATCTCAATGAGGGATGCGAAGGATCCTGTCGGTAAACGACAAGGACAGATGTCGGCACCCATCTGTCTAAACTGGCCCTAAGGCTGCACAGAGTGACCAGGCATGGTCGAATAGCCGATTTCCGTTACAATTCCGCATTCCGACATATAGAAATTCCGTTACCGTTCCATTCCGACGGTATACCGGGCAGTTCCTCGGAATTCCGTCGGAAAAATCTCTCTCTCTCTCTCTCTCTCTCTCTCTCTCTCTCTCTCTCTCTCTCTCTCTCTCTCTCTCTCTCTCCTCTCTCTCTCTCTCTCTCTCTCTCTCTCTCTCTCTCTCTCTCTCTATCCAATGCAGTAGGGAATTGCAGATTTTCAAAACAGCTTATATACCATAGCTGGGATTTGAACCAGAAACCTAGTGGTGTAGTAGGTATCTGTCTTACCCCTCTAGACCATGAACCACACTGCATGGTAGTAGGTATCTGTCTTACCCCACTAGTAAGGCTGAGGCTGGGAGAGGCTGCAGCCTCAGGGCGCAGTGTAGGAGGGGTGCACAATTCATTCAGCTGTCATTCCCAATTGTGTTTGAAGCAGAAAGAAATAAGAAAAGGTGATACATGGCAGCGACAGCAAGCCAGATAAGTAGAGATTAAGGTGTTGGGGGTGGGGGGGGGGCCCTGGGGCACCTCTTAGTGTAATAGCAATCAGTGTGTGACAGCTGGGGTGGGAGGGATGGGGGGGCGCACTTTGCTGTCTCAGCCTTGGGTGCTGAAGGACCTTGTCCCCACCTCTGACCACACTACATGCTAAAGCCTGGCCCTGAGTGTGGTTGATGGTCTAGAGCAGTGGTCCTCAAACTAAGGCCCGCGGGGCCGAATGTGGCCCCCTAAGGCTTTCTTACCGGCCCCCCACACAGAAAATGTATTGCTTATAAATGCAGTCAGCTACATCTTTAAATATTGGTGGTCCACATATGGAATAGCAGTGCAGCACCCCCCATCCACATGGAAGCCAGAAAGCAGAAATTTTGCTGGTTTCCAATCAAATTCCACATCAGGTGACACTGCTGTCCAATTGGCTTGCAGATTGTCACCTGGGTATGCTTCACTGTCTGGTCCGCAAAGACTTCTACATCATTTTATGTTTACTCCGGCCCACCAGCGGTCTGAAGTATGTTGACCCGGGTCCTCAACCCAAAATGTTTGGGGACCCCTGGTCTAGAGGGTAAGACAGATACCTACTACACACTAGGTCCTGGGTTCAAATCCCAGCTATGGTATATAAGCATGCTTTTCCAAAAAGTACAAATCCTTAATCATGCTACTTTTTCTATCGAATTGATCATAATGGAAGTATGGTTTATGCTACCGCCAGCTTTAGCATGTAGTGTGGGTCATGGTCTAGAGGGTAAGACAGATACCTACTACACACTAGGTCCTGGGTTCAAATCCCAGCTATGGTATATAAGCATGCTTTTCAAAAGTACAAATCCTTAATCATGCTACTTTTTCTATCGAATTGATCATAATGGAAGTATGGTTTATGCTACCGCCAGCTTTAGCATGTAGTGTGGGTCATGGTCTAGAGGGTAAGACAGATACCTACTACACACTAGGTCCTGGGTTCAAATCCCAGCTATGGTATATAAGCATGCTTTTCAAAAAGTACAAATCCTTAATCATGCTACTTTTTCTATCGAATTGATCATAATGGAAGTATGGTTTATGCTACCGCCAGCTTTAGCATGTAGTGTGGGTCATGGTCTAGAGGGTAAGACAGATACCTACTACACACTAGGTCCTGGGTTCAAATCCCAGCTATGGTATATAAGCATGCTTTTCAAAAAGTACAAATCCTTAATCATGCTACTTTTTCTATCGAATTGATCATAATGGAAGTATGGTTTATGCTACCGCCAGCTTTAGCATGTAGTGTGGGTCATGGTCTAGAGGGTAAGACAGATACCTACTACACACTAGGTCCTGGGTTCAAATCCCAGCTATGGTATATAAGCATGCTTTTCAAAAAGTACAAATCCTTAATCATGCTACTTTTTCTATCGAAATTGATCATAATGGAAGTATGGTTTATGCTACCGCCAGCTTTAGCATGTAGTGTGGGGTCATGGTCTAGAGGGTAAGACAGATACCTACTACACACTAGGTCCTGGGTTCAAATCCCAGCTATGGTATATAAGCATGCTTTTCAAAAAGTACAAATCCTTAATCATGCTACTTTTTCTATCGAATTCATCATAATGGAAGTATGGTTTATGCTACCGCCAGCTTTAGCATGTAGTGTGGGTCATGGTCTAGGGGGTAAGACAGATACCTACTACACACTAGGTCCTGGGTTCAAATCCCAGCTATGGTATATAAGCATGCTTTTCAAAAAGTACAAATCCTTAATCATGCTACTTTTTCTATCGAATTGATCATAATGGAAGTATGGTTTATGCTACCGCCAGCTTTAGCATGTAGTGTGGGTCATGGTCTAGAGGGTAAGACAGATACCTACTACACACTAGGTTCTGAGTTCAAATCCCAGCTATGGTATATAAGCATGCTTTTCAAAAAGTACAAATCCTTAATCATGCTACTTTTTCTATCGAATTCATCATAATGGAAGTATGGTTTATGCTACCGCCAGCTTTAGCATGTAGTGTGGGTCATGGTCTAGGGGGTAAGACAGATACCTACTACACACTAGGTCCTGGGTTCAAATCCCAGCTATGGTATATAAGCATGCTTTTCAAAAAGTACAAATCCTTAATCATGCTACTTTTTCTATCGAATTGATCATAATCGAAGTATGGTTTATGCTACCGCCAGCTTTAGCATGTAGTGTGGGTCATGGTCTAGAGGGTAAGACAGATACCTACTACACACTAGGTCCTGGGTTCAAATCCCAGCTATGGTATATAAGCATGCTTTTCAAAAAGTACAAATCCTTAATCATGCTACTTTTTCTATCGAATTGATCATAATGGAAGTATGGTTTATGCTACCGCCAGCTTTAGCATGCAGTGTGGGTCATGGTCTAGAGGGTAAGACAGATACCTACTACACACTAGGTCCTGGGTTCAAATCCCAGCTATAGTATATAAGCATGCTTTTCAAAAAGTACAAATCCTTAATCATGCTACTTTTTCTATCGAATTGATCATAATGGAAGTATGGTTTATGCTACCGCCAGCTTTAGCATGTAGTGTGGGTCATGGTCTAGAGGGTAAGACAGATACCTACTACACACTAGGTCCTGGGTTCAAATCCCAGCTATGGTATATAAGCATGCTTTTCAAAAAGTATTAATCCTTAATCATGCTACTTTTTCTATCGAATTGATCATAATGGAAGTATGGTTTATGCTACCGCCAGCTTTAGCATGTAGTGTGGGTCATGGTCTAGAGGGTAAGACAGATACCTACTACACACTAGGTCCTGGGTTCAAATCCCAGCTATGGTATATAAGTATGCTTTTCAAAAAGTACAAATCCTTAATCATGCTACTTTTTCTATCGAATTGATCATAATGGAAGTATGGTTTATGCTACCGCCAGCTTTAGCATGTAGTGTGAGTCATGGTCTAGAGGGTAAGACAGATACCTACTACACACTAGGTCCTGGGTTCAAATCCCAGCTATGGTATATAAGCATGCTTTTCAAAAAGTACAAATCCTTAATCATGCTACTTTTTCTATCGAATTGATCATAATGGAAGTATGGTTTATGCTACCGCCAGCTTTAGCATGTAGTGTGAGTCATGGTCTAGAGGGTAAGACAGATACCTACTACACACTAGGTTCTGGGTTCAAATCCCAGCTATGGTATATAAGCTGTTTTGAAAATCTGCAATTCCCTGATGGATGGATGGAGAGTGAGAGATTGAGATTTTTTTTGTGTTATTCCGGAATTATAAAATTTCCGCGGAATTCCGTTGGAGAGGTATAGGAATTCCGATTTGACTATCGGAATTAACCTAATTCCGGCCGGAATCACGGAATTCATAACTCCGCGGAATTTTCCGAGCATCCCTAAGAGTGACATCTGTATAGTAATACATTGAGGCTGGGAGCACACTAGGCATTGCAGAAAACCATGCGTTTTCTCCACAGTGCGGTTTTGCTGAATTTTTGGTGCGTTTTTGTATGCATTTGCGATTGTGGTTGCGTTTCACGTTTCCATGCATTTTTTATCTTTCACTTTTGCGAATTTTTTTTATTACATTTCCCCAATCAATGGAGTATAATACAGTAACAGTGTTCCTAGCCTGAAAGTATTCTGTGATGAATACTTTTAAAAAGCCATTAAATCCTATATATTAAAACCTAACTTTCCCTGCGTCATCCTCCTGTCCGTGGGTTTTGGCTACTGCGCATGTGTAGCTGTTGGGACAGGAGGAGGACGGGGGGGGCGGGCAGATGTTGGTGCGCGCGGCGGGCAGTGCTGCCGTGTGCGAGCGGCATGGAACGCGGCCATGCGCCCTGGCGTCACAGCCCTAGCGCCTGTTATCTAACAGGCGGGCTAATTAATTAGTATTACATAATCATCATTTGGAAACTGTATTACTAAATGAAATATGGTATAAAACATGAATTATATCATACTTTAGAAAAAAAATAGATTTACCTGGATGTAGAATGTTCTTGGAGCGGTGATAACTTCAAACAGATTGTCCCTCATCAGCAGATCCCTGTGACGGAGAACAACAATTATTAACTCTGCTGAACTTAAAGAGGAACTCCAGTGAAAATAATGTAATAAAAAAAAGTGCTTCATTTTTACAATTATGTATAAATGATTTAGTCAGTGTTTGCCCATTGTAAAATAGTTTACATCCTTGATTTATATTCTGACATTTATTACAAGGTGACATTTTTACTGCTGCCAAGTGATGTAGCTGCTGCTTGCTGTTTTAGCAGTTGGAAACAGCTGTAAACAGCTATTTCCCACAATGGGTTCACAGACAGGAAACTGCCAGAAGTACTTCGGTACTCAGAGCTTCTTGTAGGAGGGGTTTCACCACAACATCAGTCATACAGCGCCCCCTGATGGTCTGTTTGTGAAAAGGAATAGATTTCTCATGTAAAAGGGGGCATCAGCTACTGATTGGGATAAAGCTCAATTCTTGGTCGGAGTTTCTCTTTAAATACAGAAATCCAAGCTAACTGCAAAATCCAAGCTAAAGCAAAATAAAGGGGGAACATGAAAGGCTATGTTAACCTTAAAGTATACCTGTCACTAGAGTGCGATGATACCTCTGATCTTCATCAACATCTAAACAATGCCATATTTTTGTTCTACATCCCTGGACATATGGATCAGGTGTCCTAACTTACCTGTATCTTCCTAGACTTGCACACTTGTTCCAGTGAACGAACTATGATGCTGCATTCACAGTGGGACTTTGCGTTTAATGCGACGTTAAACTCACAACGCAGCATTACAACGCAACGCAAAAAAAAAAAGTGGTAACGCAAATTAATGCTGTGTTACCGTTGCAGTAGGTACAGTAAAGCATACAGGCAATGAAAAGTATGCTTTCCTGCACCTGGTAACGTGTGCGTTTAGAGGTAACGTACAGCAAGCAGTGCGTTACCATAACGCTACACGTTACAAAGCGACGCTAACGTTGCACTGTGAACGACGCATTGGATTAGCATTGCAGTGCGGTGAGCTGCATTATAAGATGCCTCTTCCCCAGATAATGAAAAGACTACTTCCAAATCTATGGCCAGTACAGGTCACACTGCATCACACATACAGCTCTGCAGCCTGTTTAAAGCATATCTCCACTTTTGGAGTGAAAGAATTAAAGCCTGGTACACATCTTCAATTTTGATTGGGCAATCTTACCACGCAGTATGATGGCCAACAGATTATACATGGAGATGGTAAAATAGGTCAGTGATTAGCCAGTCAAAATTGAAATTGTGTCTGCAGGGATCAAACGTAAAAAAAAAACCCTCACAAATCCAATTTCCCATTGGGTCACATTTTAAGTTGTAGTTGTGGTTCACCATTGGCCCCTCAGTTACTCCACCTCCTTGCTGGACAAGGGTGTTTTGCAAAGTTGGGGGGGGGGAGGGTTAGATTTAATAGTCTCCAGTGGAAATAAACCCTTTGATGATGAATGCAACGTGGGTTGATATAGGCAAAGGGTAATGGACTCCACACAAATCCATGACAAGCTTCAGTCATTCAGGGATGGGGGTGCAATAACCCTTCGGCCTCTTTCACACTGCAAGTGATTCCGATTCCGCTTTTTAATCAGTTTTTACATCCGATTCAGATTCCGATTTGCAGTTTGCTCCCTGCACACTGCAAATCGGAATCTGAATCGGATGTAAAAACTGATTAAAAAGCGGAATCTGAATCGGAATCACTTGCAGTGTGCAAGAGCCCTTCTACAGATTTGCTGCAAAATGTCACAGCTGTATAATCACTTGTGACTCTTAGTAAATGTGTTCATTAAAAAAATGTTAGTGATGCTTTCTTCAAGCATAGATAAAACAAAATAAAACGACTCAACAACATAAATAACTAGTATACATAATTAAAATCCACTATTTGTATGCTCGAAAGTCATACAAATAAGAAAACTTTTTTTTTTGTTTAAACTGATTAACACTAAGGGCTGGGACCCACTAGAGAGTTTTTGGCAGCGTTTTGGGATCGCCGGCGATTCCACAAAACGCATTGTCAATGAAAATGGTGGGGCACCCACTAGTATGATTGCGATTAGGGTTAATTGCAATCACAGGACATGCAGCGATGTTTGCGCTCAATGCTATGTATAGTAGTGCAACAAAATTGTTTTGAAAAGCTATTTTGCAGCGATTACAAATTTAAATAAAGGTATTTATACTTACTGGATGTCTGGCTTCCCTCCCTAGCAGAAGAGGACAAAGGCGCTTGATCCTAGAGAAGCACCTATGACCTCTTCCTGTATGGGGCGGGGCTACAGACAGAAGGCGGACATCCAGGCACTTGGTAAGTATAATAAAGCTTATTTAATGAAAAAAAGAAAACCCTGCAAATCGCTAATCGCTTCTAAGTGCCAGGAAACGCAAGCTCAATCGCCCCCAAGGGGTTCCAGGACTAACTTAAATAAAATAGCTAAAATAGATAATTGATGCATACCAGACTTACTACTCACGTAAAGGAAAGTACAGGGAAAAGTAAAAACAGTGATAAATAGGAAAAGCAGGTTACACATAAAAATAACAACTATTTTTTATTAGGGCATGTAACCAAAATAAGAAACCACCAACACAGATAAACTGACATTAAAAATCCAACGTCATCATCAAGTACAAAACCAGTGAAAAACAAGCTACTGGCCTGCCAACACCAGAGCGATAAAACTAATGACGACCACCTAGTCAGTCATTAAAGCTTATTATTGACAACTTCTTCTATAAAATCTGCTGCCAGCAGAGACAACCGGTGCTCATATCAGTTATCGGGCTGCTACGTTTATTAGCTGCTGTCATGGAATGGTATGACCCTTCTAATAGTGGTTCCAGGAACTCTCATAAACGTAACCATTCAGCAGCATTACAGCCCTCTGGCCAAATACTACTATTAGGGCCGTGTGTTGGATAATTGCTGGATTATCCCACCAATCCCAAAATGGAATATGGTGCCTTGGTAAATCTAAGGCTCTTGAAAAAAGACCACACTGTGGCCCGCAAGCATTTCATTTTTTTTTAAACAAACGGTAAGCAAGAACATACTCAAAATAATTTTTATAGTATTTTTTTAACCTGTTTTTTGGTCCTTTTTCAATTGAAAAGTGCTGAAAAGTTATTTTACCTTACAAAGTACTGCTGCTAATAGGTGCCCAAATTTCCTGCTTCCATATTAATATTATTATTATTACTATTAATAATAAAAAAGAGACACTGAAGCGAAAAAAAAATATGATATAATGATTTGTATGTGTAGTACAGCTAAGAAATAAAACATTAGGAGCAGAGACATAAATCTAATATTGTTTCCAGTACAGGAAGAGTTAAGAAACTCCAGATTTTTGTCTATGCAATAAAAGCCATTGAGCTCCAAGACTTTCAAAGTCGCAGAGAGCTCTGTCTTCTGAAGCTTATTATCTTGTCAATCACTGTATTTTATTTTTCTCTCCAGAAGACAGGTCAATAGTTCACAAGACTGCTCTGTAAAAACATGTAGAGTAGTGTGTGAACTGCAAATATTAGAGAATGATGCAATGTTATAAAAAACACTATATAACTGAAACTTAAAATATGATAATTTTTTTTTGCTTCTAATGTTCTAGTAATTATCCGTACTACACATACAATTCATTATATCATAATTTTTTTTTCGCTTCAGTGTCTCATTAACAGGCGGATTATCCCACCAATCCCAAGATGGAAAACAGTCCTTCGTAACACTAAGGCTCAGTTCCCACTTGAGCGGATGCAAAATGGGAGCAGCTCTATTCATTTTTCATCCTCTCTGCAGCATCCACTCTGCATCTGCCAGTCCGAAGCGATCGCCACTTCCCGACGCTGATTGCTACGCTCAGTGCCTCTGTACTCAGCACAGAGTCAGACAGGAGCATGTGGCTCTCCATAGGCTGCAGAAAAGTTATTTTAAAGAAAAGTCAGGAGACAAAGTGAATTGAATAAGGCCACGCCTCTACAAACAAACCACCAGCTATAATAAGTGTGGGCAGGTGTGCCCAAAGATGGTGTGACATATCAGCAACTCAAATGGATAACCTTAGCAGCTGTGCACAACATTTATGATGCCATGGCAGATCTCTGCACGTGTGACGCAGCCTTAAAGCGGCCCTAAAGTGTACAAATAAATTCCACACTGTCTGCACAGTCCACAGAAGTTTCAATAGACTAGCATGAATCACTGTTTACGCCCCATCCCGAAAAACTGCCATGGCAGATTATGCCACAAGAGGGCAGAAAGTAGCTCTTACGACAGCCCAAGTGTGTCCAGTGCCACTGAGCCAGTCAATCAAAGAGAGGAGGGTTCCATCACTACAGTAGTCACAGTGATGGACCCACAATGGCTCATACCATCGTGCTTCCCTCCTGTTTAATACAGACATCACCTATTACTGCATTGGGTAAAAAAGAGGGGAAACAGTCATAGTAAGTATCATTCTGACTCTTTTTCACTTTAGAATTTAAACTTTAGGTGCGCTTTAACCCTTTATCAGCCAATTTATTTCGAGGCTTGGAAGTGCTCCAGGCCAATTTATTTTAGCCCATTGTTTGTTCCTTTTTCCTGCTTCTAATTAGTACTGCTTAATGTGCATTTATGGCTACTTGTCACTAGGGGGCAGTATGAGACAATAACAGAGGACATCTGCTTTCAGTTTCTATATTTTCTGCTAGCAAAGAGAGATCAAAGCATTCCAAGAATTTACAGCACAGTGAGTTCTGCTGACTGATGACAAAAGCAATGCAAAGGAGATAACTCTATGAACGTTGCTAATGGGTTAAGTGTGTGGGCTCCAATAGTGTATAAAGAGAAAACAAGGCCTGTGTCAAGCACTATTATTGGGTCCCCCCCACAAGCAAATGCATCAAATCTCTACTCTCTGCAATCACAGCAACCATTAGTGACGCTAAGGAGCTAGGGTTCCCAGAGAGAGTTGTAGATGGGGCCTTCAAGCAATCAATCTATATGGAGCCCCAAATCCTACTATGATAGGTATAATAAGAGTAGGGAAACATTTTGTTAATGACAAACACTATATAATGCATATATAGAGGTGAGCATTACAAGCAAAGCACCAATGATTATTGGGGGCTCCCTTTGCTGAATTTGACTTCTTAATTTGGCACTGTTATTGGCCTGAGGAAGCGGGCTCAGACCCGCGAAACGCGTTGCCTGTGCTAAAAATAAAATCTTTTGTTATTACAAAGATTGTCATTATGTAAGTTACCTCAATTTCTTTTTGATTTTAAACTGCTTTTAAAAGCTTTTATTGACCACCAGGGCGCCTCTTTTATCCAAATTAAAGCACCAATGAAGTGCTAGTAAGATTGATGAAGGAGGGCCCTCGGGTCCATGGACCCCGGTACGGTTGCAGCCTCTGAATCCCCTACACTGCGCCACTGACTGCAGCCCACATGGTTTATATCCAGATATCTGGCCATTTACACTTTTTGTGTCCCTAGGACAAGTATGTTGTGGCTTCTCTTTTATGTCTAGCAGCGCCCCTCCGTTACATGTGCAGCCTCTATAATGTGTAACCTCTATGTACAAAGCCTTGCTCTATCATAAACAGCTCCCTTGGACATCAGCTTCCCTTTTTCATGTGTTACTCCCCATTTTCAGCCTCTTTTATATGTATCAGCCCTCTTCTTGTTCGCGTGCGCCCTTGGGCTGCAGCCGCCCAAGGCCCTGGCCTATGAGGCCTTTCCAGAAATCCAGCCCTGGCTGCACAACAAGCAGCTCTACAGCTGTAGTAAGTGTATTCTGTACAACATGCCTTCCTGTATTTTATTAAAGAAAGTGACAGGTTTTGTCACAAGGGCCCTCGTGGCTGACCGCACTTAGCCTTCTAAACGGTGCCAGCGCACAGATCGTGCGAACTCTGGTCGCAGTCAATGCGCAGGAACCGTTAAGAATTAGCCGCAGACAACTCAGAAGGGAGCCTGTGAGACACGGGTAATTACAACGTCACCTACTGGTTCAGAGTAAACTGCCACCACCGCGGTTACTATGGGACCGTGGGGCCCACTAACTGACTGACTAATCCTGCGAATAAAACGGTTAAACACACGATATTCTGTCTAGCCAACAACAAACAAACAGTAGCGTATCTTCAGAGACCCGGGATCATTTCTGTGTGTGCTGATAAGCAGGGTAGCGAAACAGTGAATGACTTGGGGAAAGTCGTTTATTCACGCAATATAAATAATTAATATATACAGACAATTATGAAAATCAACAACTATTAAAACAGTAATAGCCAGTATGAAAAATAAAAGAAGGGAGAAAAATACTTAGTTCCTGGAAAGATGTCCTTATTGTGGGAAGAATCATAAAGTTCTTGGTTTCAAAGTCCAGAGTTCAGAGTTCAGACCAGGTGGATGCCAGCATATCCTCAAGCTGGCATCTGATGAGTGCAAGATGGTTCAGTGTGGAGGACACTGAGTTTGGGTCCTCAGCCATTCTTATGCCCCTGCTTCAGTAGGAGGGAGTGAGGGCGGGGAGCCATACACCCCCTTCAAAGATGAGATGAGCCCTCCCCTTGTACTGGGGCTAGAAATCATATCTACCCATATATGGGCTCTATCTCACAGAACCGTACAGGTCAGGGCAGGTTTATTAACATTTTCAGGTCTGTCTCGATTTACCCAGCGCCCTGATACCAGACATGAGGGGTGGGACCCCTGTGGTATCATCAGGGCACTTTGAAACTGCCTAGCTGGCAGTCCTTACCTCCGAAGGTTCTGAAACTTCCTCAGAACCAGCACCGGGGCTCATGCTACACTTCCCCCACGTTTGGTGAAGCTGCCATCTCAGGAACCCCAGAAATATGACAGATCTGGGAAGTTATGGATTTGCTATGAGACTCAGGTTATTCCCAGGCAAAGGCTCTTTGAAGTTTGGAGCAGCCAGCGAGGTGTCGCCTCCCCTGCTGGGAATGAGCCAGTGGGTCTGGCTTTTAGCCCAACTAGATTGCTCCTGCCATGGTGCTTGTCACCTTATACCTGATGGATGGGCCATCAACACAGCTTGAAGCCAGGGACTCTCTGGGGCAGATTAGGCTCAGGCTCATTAGCATATCAAAAGAGCCATCCAGCCTTGAGGATGGTGCTCTGTCTTTGCTAAGAAAAGGACTTCAGCTGTCCCTACACACTCAACCCAGATTGTACCGTTTTGAAGCGCAATCGATGCAGGAATCGAGTGCGATCGTTCTTTTCTTCACGGGCGGTTCCAGGACGCGCCGGCGTCCCCGCAATCGTCCGTGACAGGTTTACTTTAACTGCCTGTTTCACAGTGGAAGTCAGCAAAACTAAAGGCAAAGGTAATGCTAATGCACAAGACAGCCTGCTCAATGTCTTCAGTGCAGAGATAATACTCCTGCAGTTAATAAAGATATCTCTGGGACTCTGTGTGACCCATGCAGCTTGCGAGACATGACATCACTGACATAGGAAGTAATTATTATGACATTTCAGTAATTATGTTTATTGAGTGGTGCTTTTGATGGCTGTCCACATGCTGCATAGATGAATAGTGGAGTGTGGAGACGGGCAGGACAGTGCCAGCATGTTCTGTACTGTGCCCATATTCCCATCATCCACACCTCACAGCAGCCTGCTGGAGATTAACACAGGCATGGCTGGAATGTCAATAGCTGCCAGAGAGTGTACTTATATGGTGATATCATTATCAGTGTATAGAGATACCCAGCATCATTATACAGTACAGTGTGACCATTATCAGTGTACAGAGATACTCCCCATCATTATACAGTGCAGTGTGACCATTATCAGTGTATGGAGATACCCAGCATCATTATACAGTGCAGTGTGACCATTATCAGTGTATAGAGATACCAAGCATCATTATACAGCGCAGTGTGACCATTATCAGTGTATAGAGATACCCAGCATCATTATACAGTGCAGAGTGATCATTATCAGTGTATAGAGATACCCGGCATCATTATACAGTGCAGAGTGACCATTATCAGTGTATAGAGATACTCAGCATCATTATACAGTGCAGAGTGACCATTATCAGTGTATAGAGATACTCCCCATCATTATACAGTGCAGAGTGACCATTATCAGTGTATAGAGATACTCCCATCATTATACAGTGCAGAGTGACCATTATCAGTGTATAGAGATACTAAGCATCATTATACAGTGCAGAGTGACCATTATCAGTGTATAGAGATACTCCCCATCATTATACAGTGCAGAGTGACCATTATCAGTGTATAGAGATACTCCCATCATTATACAGTGCAGAGTGACCATTATCAGTGTATAGAGATACTAAGCATCATTATACAGTGCAGAGTGACCATTATCAGTGTATAGAGATACTCAGCATCATTATACAGAGCAGTGTGACCATTATCAATGTATAGAGATACTCAGCATCATTATACAGTGCAGAGTGGACCACCCTCTCCTTCTCCAAATCCTCTCACCCATGGGCATTCAGGGTATTGCTCTTTCCTGGCTTTCCTCTTATCTCACAGATAGGACCTTCAGAGTCGCCCACTCTGGCACCACCTCCTCTCCACGACCTCTCACTGTTGGAGTTCCCCAAGGCTCAGTCCTCGGACCTCTCCATTTCTCTATATACCCTTATGTTCTTGGTCAGCTCATCAATTCCTTTGGCTTCCAATGTATTGCGCCCATACAAGCCGCTCCTCAATCCAGAAGACCGATGCCCGTCCAGCACAAGACGCTAATACACATGGTATAGGTGTGAGCGTGGCAAGGTGCCAGGCAGCATAGCCACTTCAGCCTAGCGGGATGCCATCTTCTTACGAGGGGCCCCAACATCAGCGCCACCGGATATGTTGGTGCTTTATAAATAAAAATAATAATAATTAAGACTTTGGCACGATTGTTTGTCTGGGATGTATGCACTGACACATGTGGTGAGCTAATTGGCCAGAGGAGCGCGTCAGGGGAGCGCGCGTGGCCAGACTGCGTCACATATATTTTAATGGACCCTGCCCTGAAATCGTGGGCTGCAAGTGAACCTAAGAAGCATGTGGACTATCCAGAAGCTTTTCACTACTGAGGTAAATACCCCTTTTTTTCTTCAGTTACACTTTGAGGGCTGGTGCACACCGAGCGGCTTTTTGGGCGTTTTCAGATCCGCTTGCGGCTGCGGATCTGCTTGGTCAATGTATCTCAATGGGGTGGTGCACACCAGAGCGGCAGGCGTTTTGCAGAAACGAAAAATGCCTGGGTGAGGCATTTTTTGGATTGCGGATGCGTTTCTGCCTCAATGTTAAGTATAGGAAAAACGCAAACAGCTCTGAAAAACGGCACTTCAGAGCGGTTTTGCAGGCGTTTTTGTTACAGAAGCTGTTCAGTAACAGCTTTACTGTAACAATATATGAAATCTACTATACTGAAAACCGCAGCAGCAATCCGCAAAACGCTAGCAAAACGCCTCATAAAAATAAAAAAAAGCGTTTAAAAATCTGCTAGCGTTTTGCGGATCTGCTAGCGGGTTTTGGTGTGCACCAGCCCTAAATCAGGTGCCAAGATGTGCATTCCCTGATCACCAGTAACCCAGTACAACAACATGGTACATAAAACATTCGACAATATCGCCCCATGGTGCATCAAATCAGCAACCCAAAACCAGAAAGCTAATTGGTTTAATAAAATGGTAACATTTGCCTGCTAACATTCAAGGCTCTAAACCACATAGGACCCAAGTACATAGTGGATCTAATGGAACTATACACCCCTCCACACACCCTCCGCTCTGCCACCAATAAGACAAACTTGGTGATTCCCAGGATCCAAAACATTTGGTGCGCTGGCCTTTTCCTATGCAGCCTCTAGTCTATGGAACTCACTTCCACAATCAGCTCCTTCTTTGGACAGCTTTAGGAAAAGGCTAAAAACCTATCTCTTTTCCCGAGCCTTTGAGACTACAGAACACAGGGTCACAGTGCTTTACAGAGAACCAGAGACGAATCACCCTAATGTATTTTATTACATTTATCAGTGGGAACATGACAGTAAACACCTACCCTGCTTTTAGTTTCATTCTTCTCTGCTAAATCTGCCTGTTATCAGCTCTGATAAGAATCCCCGACTGAGCATTCAGTCTAGGTTTGATCTGGAATCATTATAGCTGAGTCACTCTCCTGTGAAGTCTTTTCAAGTCCACCCCCTCCTGACTCAGCTTTTCTGCTTTGCATACTCAGAGCTCTGATGACTGGGAGGACCTGCTGAGAAAGAAGCTCTGAAACAACAGACAAGTGTGGCTGTGTGATCAGAGTGCACTGACTGTGCAGTCATCATTATTATCTATGCAGTTTAATTTCTATAAGAGACACTTCCTACAGGCAGCTGCACAGCATACCAGAATAATGAGAGCACACAGATGAAAGGCTGCAGCAGCAGCCCTGCTTGTCTATAGTGTCATAGAGCCTAGACAGCACATCCAGAACAGCACATAACCCGGAAGCAGAAGGGGTATGAGCTGGTGGCCATATTGGATTTTTCCAGGAGCAATAATGGATAAAAAAAAACACTCAAAAAGGCACACCAAAGTGGCGAAATTATCAGGTAGAGCATTTATTCTTTAGGGCCCGTTTCCACCATAGCGTTGCGGAATCGCCTGCATTCCACCGCGGACGAAATCGCATGCGGGTGCGATTCCGCATGCGTTTTTGCCGCGATTTCGCATGCGATTCCGCATAGGTAAGGCTGTATGCGAATTTAACCATGTCACTGCCTGAGTAAATTAACATTAATACCTATGCGAAATCGCATGCGATTTCGCGGCAAAAAACGCATGGTCACCCCGCATGCGATTTCCCTATTAGTTACATTAGCGGCGATTCGCACACATTCCTTCTGCACGCGAAATCTGACGGCCCTGCCGTGCAGATTTCTGCCGCACCAAAAACGCTGCCGCAGCCGCACAAGTGGAAACAGCCCCATCCACTTACATTGCCTATGCGAATCCGCGTGCAGTGCCCGCATGCGGATTCGCTATAGTGGAAACGAGCCCTTACAAGGTATGGACTGATATGTTTATTTTGTGTGAATCGTTCATCTCTGGTTCCCTTTAAGCCCCAAGGGAGAAAAGGGCTATAAAAATATTATTATTATGGATCACAGTCAAAACTTTTAGTAGAAGCAGTAGAGTGTGGTACCATGTTAGCCATCAGTAAAAGCAAGAAGTTTTGAATCAGGATGATACCATTAATGGGCTAACTTAGAAGAAGCCTTCCTCAGACTGATTCTTGAATACTGACAACATTTAGAACACAGCTAAAGGTCCATACACACGCCGGACTGCAGGCAACGACGGGTCTGTCGTCACCTCCCGCTGGGCGGGTTTTCAGCAGACAGTCCGGCGTGTGTACAGTCTGTCGGCGGACTGATACGGCTGTTTCCAGGGGCGTAGCAATAGGCCCTGCAGCGCCTGCGCCCGCGGGGGGGCCCGCTCGGGGCCGGTTTTTGGGGGCTGGAGGGGTGGCAGCATGAGGGGAAAGCCTTGCCCACAGTCGGCGGGGAGAGGGGAAGTTCCCCCCTCTCCCTCACCTCGGGGCTCTCCCGTCTGCGCCCCCTTCCAGCTAGTGAATGTGTGTGGGCAGCGGGCAGCAGCGGCGGCGGGATACATACCTTCTTCCTTGCGTTCCATCGCCTCCTTCTCGCTCTAGCGGCTGACGTCACTTCCGGAAGCGGAAGTGACGTCAGCCGCTAGAGCGAGAAGGCGGCGATGGAACGCAAGGAAGAAGGTATGTATCCCGCCGCCGCTGACGTCACTGCAGGGGGATTTTCAGGTGTCTGCTGCCCACATTACGATTTTCAGGTGTCTGCTGCCCATATTACGATTTTCTGGTCACTGCTACCCACATTGTGATTTTCAGGTGTCTGCTGCCCACATTACGATTTTCTGGTCACTGCTACCCACATTGGGCTTGATTCACAAAGCGGTGCTAACTGTTAGCACGCCTGTGAAAACCCCCTTAGCACGTCTAAACAAACTTTTCGCGCATAAAACTTTATGCGCATAAAACTTTACGCGCGCAAAACTTTACGCGCGCACTGCACAGAGCGCAGGGCGCTCCGTGCGAAGTGCCCATTAAAGCCTATGGGACTTAGCGCGCATAAAACTTTGCGCGCGTAAAACTTTGCGCGCGCAAAGTTGGCGCGCGATCTGATTGAGAAATCTGGTGCTAACCTACTTAGCACCCTGGTTAGCACGTCTAAAGGCTTTAGACGTGCTAAGTAGGTTAGCACCGCTTTGTGAATCAAGCCCCTTGTGATTTTCAGGTGTCTGCTGCCCACATTATGATTTTCAGGTGTCTGCTGCCCACATTACGATTTTCTGGTGTCTGCTGCCCACATTGCGATTTTCAGGTGTCTGCTGCCCACATTACGATTTTCTGGTCACTGCTACCCACATTGTGATTTTCAGGTGTCTGCTGCCCACATTATGATTTTCAGGTGTCTGCTGCCCACATTATGATTTTCAGGTGTCTGCTGCCCACATTACGATTTTCTGGTGTCTGCTGCCCACATTGCGATTTTCAGGTGTCTGCTGCCCACATTACGATTTTCTGGTCACTGCTACCCACATTGTGATTTTCAGGTGTCTGCTGCCCACATTATGATTTTCAGGTGTCTGCTGCCCACATTGCGATTTTCAGGTGTCTGCTGCCCACATTGCGATTTTCTGGTCACTGCTACCCACATTGTGATTTTCAGGTGTCTGCTGCCCACATTATGATTTTCAGGTGTCTGCTGCCCACATTACGATTTTCAGGTGTCTGCTGCCCACATTACGATTTTCAGGTGTCTGCTGCCCACATTACGATTTTCAGGTGTCTGCTGCCCACATTGCGATTTTCAGGTGTCTGCTGCCCACATTATGATTTTCTGGTGACAGCTGCCCACATTAGGATTTTCTGGTGACAGCTGCCTACATTGCGATTTTCAGGTGTCTGCTGCCCACATTGCGATTTTCAGGTGTCTGCTGCCCACATTATGATTTTCTGGTGTCTGCTGCCCACATTAGGATTTTCTGGTGACAGCTGCCTACATTGCGATTTTCAGGTGTCTGCTGCCCACATTGCGATTTTCTGGTGTCTGCTGCCCACATTACGATTTTCAGGTGTCTGCTGCCCACATTATGATCTTCTGGTGTCTGCTGCCCACATTGCGATTTTCTGGTGTCTGCTGCCCACATTACGATTTTCAGGTGTCTGCTGCCCACATTATGATTTTCTGGTGTCTGCTGCCCACATTGCGATTTTCTGGTGTCTGCTGCCCACATTACGATTTTCTGGTGTCTGCTGCCCACATTGCGATTTTCAGGTGTCTGCTGCCCACATTGCGATTTTCTGGTCACTGCTGCCCACATTGCGATTTTCAGGTGTCTGCTGCCCACATTGTGATTTTTAGGTGTCTGCTGCCCACATTACGATTTTCTGGTCACTGCTGCCCACATTGCGATTTTCAGGTGTCTGCTGCCCACATTACGATTTTCAGGTGTCTGCTGCCCACATTACGATTTTCAGGTGTCTGCTGCCCACATTACGATTTTCAGGTGTCTGCTGCCCACATTATGATTTTCTGGTGTCTGCTGCCCACATTGCGATTTTCTGGTGTCTGCTGCCCACATTACGATTTTCTGGTGTCTGCTGCCCACATTGCGATTTTCAGGTGTCTGCTGCCCACATTACGATTTTCTGGTCACTGCTGCCCACATTGCGATTTTCAGGTGTCTGCTGCCCACATTGTGATTTTCAGGTGTCTGCTGCCCACATTACGATTTTCTGGTCACTGCTGCCCACATTGCGATTTTCAGGTGTCTGCTGCCCACATTACGATTTTCAGGTGTCTGCTGCCCACATTACGATTTTCAGGTGTCTGCTGCCCACATTATGATTTTCTGGTGTCTGCTGCCTACATTGCGATTTTCTGGTGTCTGCTGCCCACATTACGATTTTATGGTGTCTGCTGCCCACATTGCGATTTTCAGGTGTCTGCTGCCCACATTACGATTTTCTGGTCACTGCTGCCCACATTGCGATTTTCAGGTGTCTGCTGCCCACATTACGATTTTCAGGTGTCTGCTGCCCACATTACGATTTTCAGGTGTCTGCTGCCCACATTACGATTTTCAGGTGTCTGCTGCCCACATTGTGATTTTCAGATGTCTGCTGCCCACATTACGATTTTCAGGTGTCTGCTGCCCACATTGCGATTTTCAGGTGTCTGCTGCCCACATTGCGATTTTCTGGTGTCTGCTGCCCACATTACGATTTTCTGGTCACTGCTGCCCACATTGCGATTTTCTGGTGACTGCTGCCCACATTAGGATTTTCTGGTGTCTGCTGCCCACATTACGATTTTCTGGTCACTGCTACCCACATTGCGATTTTCTGGTGTCTGCTGCCCACATTACGATTTTCAGGTGTCTGCTGCCCACATTGCGATTTTCAGGTGTCTGCTGCCCACATTGTGATTTTCAGGTGTCTGCTGCCCACATTACGATTTTCAGGTGCCTGCTGCCCACATTACGATTTTCAGGTGTCTGCTGCCCACATTACGATTTTCAGGTGTCTGCTGCCCACATTACGATTTTCAGGTGTCTGCTGCCCACATTACGATTTTCTGGTGTATGCTGCCCACATTAGGATTTTCTGGTGACTGCTGCCCACATTGCGATTTTCTGGTGACTGTTGCCCACATTGCGATTTTCTGGTGACTGCTGCCCACATTGCGATTTTCTGGTGACTGCTGCCCACATAAGGATTTTCTGGTGACTGCTGCCCACATTAGGATTTTCTGGTGTGTGCTGCCCACATTACGATATTCTGGTGACTGCTGCCCACATTAGGA
The DNA here is from genome assembly GCF_040937935.1 of Hyperolius riggenbachi. NCBI lineage: Eukaryota > Metazoa > Chordata > Amphibia > Anura > Hyperoliidae > Hyperolius > Hyperolius riggenbachi. The sequence goes on from NC_090648.1 coordinate 93,910,994, forward strand.
TTTTCTGGTGACTGATGCCCACATTGCGATTTTCTGGTGACTGCTGCCCACATGGCGATTTTCTGGTGACTGCTGCCCACATGGCGATTTTCTGGTGACTGCTGCCCACATTGCGATTTTCTGGTGAACTCTGCCCACATTACGATTTTCTGTCCCACATTACGATATTCTGGTGAACGCTGCCCACATTACAATTGTCTGGTGAATGCTGTCCACGTTACAATTTTCTGGTGACTGCTGCTCACGTTACGATTTTCTGGTGACTGGTGCCCACATTACGATTTTCTGGTGAACTCTGCCCACATTATGATTTTCTGGTGAACTCTGCCCACATTATGATTTTCTGGTGAACGCTGCCCACATTACGATTGTCTGGTGAATGCTGTCCACGTTACAATTTTCTGGTGACTGGTGCCCACATTACGATTTTCTGGTGAACTCTGCCCACATTATGATTTTTTAAAGGCCCACATTACGATTTTCTGGTGAACTCTGCCCACATTACGATTTTCTAGCCCACATTACGATTGTCTGGTAAAATGCTGCCCACTTTACAATTAATTTACAGTGAAACGCTGCCCCATTACGATTATTTGGCACCTATGGGGGGGGGGGGGCCCATCCAAATATTCGCAGGGGGGCCCAGTGATTTCTAGTTACGCCCCTGGCTGTTTCTGAGCGATCCTGCCCGGCGGACAGACTGTACACACGCCGGATTGTCGCTGGAATGCCCGCCCAGCGGGAGGTGACGACGGACCCGTCGTTGCCTGCAGTCCGGCGTGTGTACGGACCTTTAGCTGTGTTCTAAATGTTGTCAGTATTCAAGAATCAGTCTGAGGAAGGCTTCTTCTAAGTTAGCCCATTAATGGTATCATCCTGATTCAAAACTTCTTGCTTTTACTGATGGCTAACATGGTACCACACTCTACTGCTTCTACTAAAAGTTTTGACGGTGATCCATAATAATAATATTTTTATAGCCCTGCTCTCCCTGGGGGCTTAAAGGGAACCAGAGATGAACGATTCACACAAAATAAACATATCAGTCCATAGCTTGTAAAGAATAAATGCTCTACCTGATAATTTCGCCACTTTGGTGTGCCTTTTTGAGTGTTTTTTTAATCCATTATTGCTCCTGGAAAAATCCAATATGGCCGCCCAGCGGGAGGTGACGACGGACCCGTCGTTGCCTGCAGTCCGGCGTGTGTACGGACCTTTACAGTACACTGGACACTGAAAAGGAGATACATTGTTCTGCAATCAATGTAATTGGATGCCTAATTACAACATCAAGAGGTTCCCACAGGGGTGCTAGCTAATTTATGACCAAAAAGATAAGATTCTATTTCACAGATTCAGTGTGATGAGCAGATATCGTAACTCATTTAAAGATAACTTGGTCAGGCTACATACAATGTTTCTTTAGGCTAATGCAAATTGTAGAATTTAAAGAGTCGCTGAAGCAAAAAAAAAACTAATTATGATATAATGATTTGTACGTGTAGTACAGCTAAGAAATAAATCATTAGGAGCAGAGACATACAGTAAGTCTAATATTGTTTCCAGTACAGGGAGAGTTAAAGCGGATCTGAGATGAAAAACTAACTATAACAAGTAACTTGTCTATATATTTTATCTAAAGTTTAGATAGTTTACACAGCAAACTAGCTGCAAACAGCTTTAATAGAAAATTATTATTTCTTCCTGCGATACGACAGCAGCCATGTTTTTTGTAAACATTACACAGAGGCAGGCTTATCTGTATCTTGATCACTAAGCCTGTGAAAAAAACCTAATCCCCCTCCTCCCCTCTGCCTCTGAAATCAATTGCTAGTAACACCTCCCCCTCCTCCTGCCCAGACTGAGCTCCCATGAGCCCTTGCTACTGCCAAGGCTCTCTGAAAACATGTGGGCGTGGTTTATTTCGTTTATAGGGAATTAGAGTATTAAAACAAAAAAGTATTTGGCTTGAGGAATGCCCTATAAACAATAGGAAAGGAACACAATTATGCAATGAGTAAAAGCTCACCTCGGATCCACTTTAAGAAACTCCAGTTGTTATCTATGCGAAAGAGCCACTGAGCTCCACGACTTTCAAAGTCATAGAAAGCTCTGTCTTCTGAAGATTATTATATCAAATGTCTGCCTCTGTATTGTTTTTTTTTTCTACAGAGGACAATTCAAAAGTTCACTGGCCTGCTATGTAAAATCATTTAGAATGCTTAGTAGTGTGTAAACTGCAAATATTAGAGAATGATGCAATGTTATAAAAAACCAACTATATAACTGAAAATAAAAATATGAGAATATTTTCTCTGCTACAAATATTCTAGTAATTATCCGTACTACACACCAACAGTGTCTCTTGAAATTCCTTGTAGAAGATTGTAGAAATTATAAATTGTCGAATTTAATTACATTGATACAACTTCTGTATGGAGTACATAACATTTTACAAAAAACACGTTTTTCAAAAAAAATATATAAGGCACAGGTAGTGACATCTGTAAAAAGAATTCAAACCATTGAACAGTTAGAAAGTACAGAGGCCCATATGCAATTCACTTTTTCCCCTAAGTTTTCTCCAAGGTGATATTTTCATACCTTGCCATAAAATGCTTTTTAAACAACCAGCAAGCAAGAAAACACTTAAAATAAATTTGATAGTACTTTTTCACTAACATTTGGGTACTTATTTAAATGCTGAAAAGTTGTTTTTTAGAGAAGATGAAAATTATTGCATGTAGCAGAACGCAATGGACGTTAAGGTAAGTGCCTGTTTTTAATTTTGGGAGGTTGGAGCGGACGGCTCCCCCCCGGCGCTGGCCACGCTTGGGGGGGTCGCCTGCGACACCCAGCCTCCCCCTCCGTGGTGCTGCTGTGGTTCCCAGGCGGTGAGAGTGCCTGGGACCCTGCGATCCTCGGTTGTATGGGGGCATTGGGAAGCCTCCCCGTGGCGCTCCTGGATAGTGCTTATGTGGCATGAACTAATTCCCGCAGGGCGACCGCTTTGCGGTATTCGTTTTTTGACCCTGCATAGTTTGGCGTGCGAAAGCAAATGCATATTTGCATGAGCATTGCCTCATGAATAGCCAATTGAGCCAGATTTGCAGAGTCAGACTTGCTAGGGTTAAGACTTGCTGTTAGAGCACGCATACATTTTCCTCAGGTAAGCATCAATTGAAAATTATCTCCTATGAGAAAACTCAGGTGGAAAAGTTAATTGCATATGGGCCAGTGTGTCATAGCAGTCACAAACTAAAAAGGACTGCTGTTAACAAACATATTAAAGTAAAACATATGTAACATAAGAACATAGAAGAAATGCCATTAATGTTGTTTTTAAATCTACTAAGAGTGTCTGATGTATAAACGTTCAAAATCTTTAGATGTTGTAATTCCCACACTTCACCACCAGAGGGAGCTCTTTTTCAAGTAATCTTCAAACATGCCTTTACTGCTGGAATTGTATTACCTGGCCTGAACTCTATGCAAATTGTTATAGCTTGAAGCGCAAGACATCCAGTGCTAAGTTGGAAAACCTTTTCAGGTCATCATTATATGAATAAACAAAGCTGCAGCACAAATGAACACGAGGCTTTGTCACAGCCAGAAATAACCAGGCCACACAGCTGCACTTATGGCGGCAATAAGATGTGTCATATTTACATAATCCATGAAACATAATTGTAAGTATATTCCATTATGCCTTATCTGCATTTATAATAGCCCTATATTACAGAGCCATTATAATGTTATGAAAACTACAATGCATCTAACTAAAAGTAGAAATCACTATGGCATCCCCTGCTATCCCGTCCAGCGGCACAAACTCTGCAGTGACTAGGCTGACCCCGCTGAGGAACAGTGCAAGCTGCTAAAAGTAACCCATATTATTATCATTCAGTTGCATTTACACTTTATTGGACCTCTCTGCTCAGCCAGGCCACACATGCACAATCTACATATAATAAAGATGCCAACAAAAAGGGCACTGGATATTGCGGCTAGTAGAATATCAGTAAAATTACCAATATTCTACTACTTAATTCCGATAGTAAAATACCCTAACCATAATCTTTACTGATATTTACTATGAACTAACCTAACCCTACTCTCACACAGAACCCTCCCTCTACCAATACCTAACCCTTAACCCTCCCTCTATTGATGCCTAACCAACCCATAACCCTCCCTCTACCGATGCCTAACCTAGCCCTCCCTCTACCGATACCTAACCCTTAACCCTCCCTCTACTGATGCCTAACTCTTAACCCTATCTCTACCGATCCCTAACCCTCCCTCTACTGATGCCTAACCCTTAACCCTCCCTCTACCCATCCCTAACCCTTATCCCTCCCTCTACCGATCCCTAACACTTAACCCTATCTCTACCGATCCCTAACCCTCCCTCTACTGATGCCTAACCCTTAACCCTCCCTCTACCCATCCCTAACCCTTATCCCTCCCTCTACAGATCCCTAACACTTAACCCTTCCTCTACCGATGCCTTACCCTTAACTGTCCCTCTACCGATGCCTAACCCTTAACCCTCCCTCTACCGATCCTTATTCCTCCCTCTTCAGATGCCTAAACCTTAGTATATATTAGTATATATGCCCCCAGTAATAACATCTCAGGTTTCCTTTAAGTTGTGCACTCACAAACCTGGTTTGTGGACAGCAATTACGGTGATGTGCTTTAGTTGTATTCCCCCATACTCTAATGTGGCAATCCTGATCTAATAATAGGTTGCACTCCAAAAGAAAAGATCTTGAGGAAAGAAACAATATTAACCAACCCTCTCTATATATTAACCCCAGACCCCCTCTATAGGGGTGGCGTTCCAACCTATTTTCTACTTTTTATTGGCCTGAAGAAGCAAGGTATAACCCGCAAAACACGTTGTTAGTGATTAATAAGCAATTGTATTATTTTTCCACCAATTGGTCTCCTAAATGCCTTCTAACCCTAGCTAATACCTTTTGTCCTCTTCAATTCTGCTGCCACATCTAATCACTGGGGACCACAATCTTCACAACTGGATCTTTAGTACCACCATTGATCCCTTGCAGCTGACAAACTGCCCGGGCGCTGGCATTGATAGTTTCAGCCAATGTGGTAGTACTAGGCAAGCTTGACTATTTCAGGCTTTATCTTTACATATCCTTAGTACTTCAATCTTAGTAACCTAAATAAACCCCCGCCCCCCATTTGCTGCAATTGGCATGTTGAGATTAGGACCAAGAGAATCAGCCCATTTGCCATAACAAGCGATACTCTGCTGCGCTCACGTGACCTAACCATGAGAATACGTGGCTTGGAGCGACTCTACACTGTGGACACACAAGACTTTGGCTGAAAGCACCAGTGACCTCATCCTCCCAGAGTGCAGCTGCAAAGGCTTTAGGTGACATGACCCCAAAATACAGCTGTGTCTCCTTACTGCAGAAAAATACATTTATACTGTTATTAGTAATCCAATACTTATCTTATAGTTTAAAGTGAACCAGAGACGAAGCACCCTCATGTATTTTACCATAGAAATCAGTGGGAACATTAGAGAAAACACTTACCCTGCTCTCTGCTTTAGGGCAAATAGGTCTACTGACGACGCCATAAACAACTGCCTGGAGCTCGTTAATGAACACCTAGATAGACCTGACTCATACGCCAGGATCCTTCTACTTGACTTCAGCTCGGCGTTTAACACCATCAGCCCCCAAATACTTCAAGAGAATCTTGCTGCCCTTGGGGTCCACCCTACCCTTTGCCTCTGGATCACAGACTTCCTAAGCAACAGATCCCAGGTCGTCAAGCTGGACACTATCATCTCCCAACCAAGGACCACCAACACAGGGGCCCCTCAAGGCTGCGTACTGTCGCAGTTCCTATTCTCCCTATACACTAACAATTGCAGGTCCACCGCGGACTCCGTCAAAGTCCTCAAGTTCGCCGACGATACCACCATTGTTGGCCTCATCTCTGGAAGTGACGAGCAGGAGTACCGCCACCAGGTTGACAGAATCTGCCACTGGTGTAGGGAGAACGGGCTGGTCCTGAACTCGGCAAAAACGGTGGAGATGATTGTAGACTTTAGGAAACGCGCTACTACTCCACCCCCGATCAGCATTGATGGCACGGTAGTTGAAAACGCTTCCTGCACACGCCTCCTTGGCACGACAATCTCTAAGGACCTGACTTGGAAAGCCAACACAACCACCACCCAGAAAAAAGCCCTGCAGAGACTATTTTTCCTACGCCAACTGAAGAAGTTCGGTATGGCCCGTGAGCTTCTGACGAGCTTCTACACAGCCACAATTGAATCTGTCCTCTGCTCCTCCATCCTGGTCTGGTATGCTGGCTCCTCCGCCAGCGACAGACACAAACTGCAGAGGGTCAGCAGATCAGCGGAGAGAATCATCGGGAAACCACTCCCCTCTCTTGATCAAATCTTCAACTCAAGGCTGCGCTCCAGAGCTCAAAAAATAGCTAATGACCTGTCCCACCCAGGCTTTCGCTTCTTCAGCAGACTCCCTTTAGGCCGGAGATTCCGTTTCATCTACACCAGGACCACAAGGCACAGGAACAGCTTCTTCCCCTCAGCCGTCAACTACCTGAACTCTTGAACTCTAAACCTGATCGCATGGAAGCATATTGCTATGTAAATGTGCTCAAAGGCGACCAATTGCTGGAACTGTATCTTTGTATTGCTGATGCTTGCATGTAGTTGTATTGTATGTCCTGTTCCTTTTCTTCACACTTGCCCTGTACTTGCCAAAACCAATTCCGGGCACGGCCCAGTCGTGCTTGGCGAAATAAAATATTCTGATTCTGCTTCATCCTCACTGCTAAAAGTGTCTGTTATCTAGCTGAGATAAGAATCCAGGACTGAGCATGGAGTCTGGCTTTGCTATAATGACTCAGCTATAATGATTCCTGAGCAGAGCCAGCAGGGGGCAGGCTTGGACTTGAAAAGACACCAAAGAACACAGTCTCAGCTATAAATCATTCTGTAGCAAAGCCAGACGACTGCTCAGTGGGGGATTCTTATCAGAGGTGATAACAGGCAAATTAAACAGAGAACAATGAAACAAAGAGCAGATTAGGTGTTTACTGTCATGTTCCCACTGATTTATAAGGTAAAATACAAGAGGGTGCTTCGTCTCTGGTTCTCTTTAAAGCAGATCTACATGATTCATTCAGAGCCACTGTAGATAGTTGATTATTATTAATATCTAGTATTTATATAGCGCCGACATCTTCCGCAGCATTGTACAGAGTATATTGTCTTGTCACTCACTTGCTCACAACCGAATCCCTACCATAGTCCTATGTCTATGTATGTATTGTGTAGTGTATGTATGGTAGTCTGGGGCCAAATTAGGGGAACCTAATTGTCTTACCTGAATGTTTTTGGGGTGTGGGAGGAAACCAGAGTGCCAGGGAGAAACTAATGCAGACACAGGGAGAACATACAAACTCCATGCAGATAGTACAGCTTTCAAATTATTCTGGCATAAATTATACAGAAGTATTTCGCGAAGTGAAGCCTGCATAAGGCACACAGCGGCCCATAGGCAAATCCCTTTTCCTCCTGAGTTTTTCTTCTAGGAACTAATCTTTCATCTTCATTTTTTTCAATTGAAAAAGTACCAAAAAGTAGGGGAAACAGACATTTTTGATTTTTTTCTTGCTTGCTGGTGTAACTGTACTAAAAATAACACCATGAATAAAATTGCATTTATAAATTAGTGATTTCCCATTGGAATTTTTTTCATTTATCACAAGTGGCAACATCTTTAGTCCTGCCAGGTGCATCTCTGCGGAATGGTGATTTCTGAGAATTCAGTGAAAATAATGCCTGATTTCCCAGAATTCTCTGGGAGGAGAATTCCGAATAGCTAATCAGCCTAGGCTAAGGCTCAACACACACCATACAATCTTGGTTGTACAGATTTACCAAATCTCTGTAGTATAAGAGCCAACAGATTTAAAACACCTTGAATGACTGATTGGATAAGCTCCTATAGTACATAGATTTGGTAAATCTGTACAACCAAGATTGTATGGTGTGTGTTGAGCTTAAAGGTGGCACACATCCAACTTTTTCAAACAACTTGTTGTCCGACTTGTTGTCGGAACGATAAGTTGGACGTGTATACGCCCTGTCGAGCGACTGACAACAGCCGGTTTGCCCGATCTGCTGCAGCGGATCCATTGGACCAACTGTTGTTCAAAAGACTGTTAGGTCCGTACCTGTGTACAAACGACTTTTAGCCATATGTCCAACTAATAGATGTTCAAACAACAAGTCATTAGATCAGTGTTCTATTCAGTCCATTGTTCATTAGCGAGTTGGTTAAACAACATGTAAATTAGGGCATATCAAACACAAAACATTTCTATCGCACTTTTCTCCTGGCGGACTCAAAGTGCCAGAGCTGCAGCCACTAGGATGCGCTCTATAGGAAGTAGCAGTGTTAGGGAGACTTGCCCAAGGTCTCCTACTGAATAGGTGCTGGTTTACTGAACAGGCAGAGCCGAGATTTGAACCCTGGTCTCCTGTGTCAGAGGCAGAGCCCTTAACCAGTACACTATCCAGCCACTGCTATGTTGGTCAGTGTGAGCGTGACATTTGAACGACTTGTTTGCACTTCAAGTCGTTTACACGACCAATTTAAACATCAATCAGGCGTAAAGTTGGACGTGTGTACAACTAAGCATCACTGGGAGGGCGGGATTACATACAATATACTGTATATGTATAGGAAGTGTTTTGGAAGTTGAAACAAGGATAATTATCGCAAATTTACTGGGACTGCTAGGGATATAACGCCACTGTCAGTAGCTGAGTGTCACAGGCACAAGGGATCAGTCTGTCTATCAGGAGAAATCTGCTTCCCTGTACAGAGGGCCAGCTATGGACTGCTAGAGATATAACACTACTGTCAGTAGCTGAGTGTCACAGGCACAAGGGATCAGTCTGTCTATCAGGAGAAATCTGCTTCCCTGTACAGAGGGCCAGCTATGGACTGCTAGAGATATAACACTACTGTCAGTAGCTGAGTGTCACAGGCACAAGGGATCAGTCTGTCTATCAGGAGAAATCTGCTTCCCTGTACAGAGGGCCAGCTATGGACTGCTAGAGATATAACACTACTGTCAGTAGCTGAGTGTCACAGGCACAAGGGATCAGTCTGTCTATCAGGAGAAATCTGCTTCCCTGTACAGAGGGCCAGCTATGGACTGCTAGAGATATAACACTACTGTCAGTAGCTGAGTGTCACAGGCACAAGGGATCAGTCTGTCTATCAGGAGAAATCGGCTTGCCTGTACAGAGGGCCAGCTATGGACTGCTAGGGATATAATGCCACTGTCAGTAGCTGAGTGTCACAGGCACAGAAGGCACAGTCTGTCTATCAGGAGTTCTGCGGTCCCGTTTGGAGGCAATATAGAGAGGTGACAGAGCTTAGATGAGACATCCTGTGTGCTGTGGTTCACACTGACTGACGTCACCTCTCTGCCCAGAGGAAGCTGCTCATTTCATAAGGGTTCACTGCACCGTCTAATGAGAGAGAAGCAGCGTGTAGCAGATATGTGGGGCAGCCTGCACCGCTCACACAGGAAAGTACATGACAGATCTCAGTCATGCCATTCTAAAGAGGAACTGTAGTGAAAATAACGTAATGAATTACATTGCTTATTTTTTCAACAATATTCATTTATAAATAACTTACTCGATTTATGCCCATTGTAAAATCTTTCCTCATAATTTACACTCTGGAATTTATCACTGGTGGTGACCCCTTTAGTCCTGTCAGGGTCTCTGCACGGGAATATTTCTTAATGAGAGTTCTATGCACAGAGGGAGATATTGCTTGCTTGGCAGTTAGAAACAGATGTTATTTCCCACAATACAACAAAGTTCACAGACAGCAAACTGTCAGGGCCATGGCCCTGACATCACACTGTGGGAGGGGTTTCGCCACAATATCAGCCATACAGTCCTCCCTGGTCATCTATTCAAAGGAAATGTAAGATTTTTCCTGGGAAAGGGGTATCAGCTACTGACTGGAATGAAATTTAAGGCCCAGTGCACACCAAAAACATCTAGCAGATCTGCTAACGCTAGAGGTTTTTGAAGCAGATTTTCAGAGCGATTCTAGGCATGTTTAGAGAGATTTTCTAAACATGCCTAGCGTTTTTTGCAGTGTTTTTGTGTAGCAGATTTCATATATTGTTACAGTAAAGCTGCTACTGAACAGCTTCTTCAACAAAAACGGCTGCAAAACCGCTCTGATCTAGCGTTGTTCAGAGCTGTTTTCCACTTTCCTATACTTTAACATGGAGGCAGAAACGCCTTAGAAATTATTATTATTATTATTGATTTATAAAGCGCCAACATATTCCGTGGCGCTGTACAAAGTAAGAAACAAACATGGGGTACATAATAATACAGACAATGGTGTACACCAATATACAAGATACATAATTAGTGACAAAATACAAAGAATGATACAAAATACAAATTATCGAATTGGTAATGACAGTGATAAAATTAACATGATGAATAAAATGTATAATGGTTACCAAGACACAAAAGGGGGAGAAAGCCCTGCCCTTGCATGCTTACAATCTAAAGGGAATGGGGGGGAAACAAAAAATGCTGCAGCCCCCCAAGTTTGCATTTGTGGAAAAAGCGAACCGCTCTGGTGTGCACCAGCCCATTCATTAGCCAAGCGGTTTTTCCCCTGCAAGCGTTTTAAAAAACGCTCCATAACCGCTCTGGTGTGCACCAGCCCTAATCCTGGGCTACAGTGCCTCCTAAGTACTATATGGGCAGATTCACTGTATTTAAAGGACCAATAAACAAACTTTATCATTTTCATCAGTTAGTTTATGTAATGGAGATTTTAATAGCGGGTTAAGATTTGGTATTAGGTTAAAGTTAGAGTAATTATGGGGAGTGGTTTGGCACAAGAGAACGTGTAAAGTTAAGTACCCACGTCGCGATTTTCGAGAGGATTTTTCTGTCGACCGACGATTTTTTTTAAGCACCAAGCAGTCGTTTCCGCAATACCGTAGTGTGGTTACAGGCGCACCACCGCGTAACGTTGCCCAGCGTCGCAATAACGACAGTCACGGCGGATCGAACCACTAAGATCCCCGACGACTTCCACGCAAAGTACCACGATCACTTGAAGTCTTGTTCACTACCGGCGTGTAGCGTCGTGTGACATCGTGCGAACCCGGCGAGAGGAAGAGGCGTCGCTGACGACCGTCGTCAAGGGACGTTGCAGGACCCCTTGGGCGGTGAGTACGCAGCTTAAGGATAAGGTTAGTTAAGGATAAAGGGGTTGGGGAAAGGTCAGGAGTCCATGGTGTTTCCCTTTCTATTGCAACTGCTTATTTCATCTGATGAGACTTCATCTGATGAGATTTCATCTGATGAGAAAATTAGATTGGATGCTCCAAAACACATCTCAGTAGCGGTACTTATCCACTCCTAAAGAGAGCCACAGGAGCTTGTCCAGCTAATAGGATAATGGTGTAGTTGGGATCCAGTGATGAAGATCCAGAGAAACCCTTCAGTTTTGTGTGTTTCTAATTCTCATCTGTATTTGCTTCCTGCAAAACTGCCTGTTGTTAGTGGAATGGAATCACCAGTGGGAGTGGTATTCTCAGGGACTGACTTCCTACACATAGAACACAACTAATAGCTATATCTTTAGTAAAGCTGAACTTACACATGAGTTTGCATATATCTACATTCCACATATACCTTCACAAGAACAACAGGCTGTACAATATATGCAACACATACTGTATAGCAGAATGCAGTCAATTATTCAGGATAGCCACTGAATATGCAGGTTGCTTGCAGCATCAGAAACACTCCCTATAGTGAAATATAGCTGTATATTGGTATGCTGACCTGTCCCCCAGTGACGTCCCAGCCTGGGCTGTTGTGGAATTCTCCTCCCAGGGCATTGTGGGAAACCTGGTATTATTTCTAATGGCCTCGGAATGATCAGTAAACAAACATTCTGCAGATTTGCACCTAACAGCAGTAAAGATGCCAACTTGATTAATTTCAGAATGTAAATTAGGGTAAAGAAAATGTTTACAATGGGCAAACACTGACTAAATCATTTATAAAGTAATATTGTAAAGTGTAGTGCCCACTCAACCGAAACTGCTCTCACCAAAGTGGTCAACGACCTTGCCTTAGCTAAAGCTGAAGGTAAATACTCCATTCTCCTCCTCCTTGACCTGTCAGCAGCTTTTGACACAGTAGATCCTCCCCTACTCCTCCAGTCCCTCCAGTCCTTGGGCATCCACGATCTCGCCCTGTCCTGGCTTTCATCCTACCTCTCCAACCGCTCCTTCACGACCGCCTTCAATGAGTCCTCGTCCACCCCCAACCACCTCTCGGTGGGAGTCCCCCCAAGGTTCGGTCCTTGGCCCCCTACTGTTCACCCTATACACATCCTCCATTGGCAAGGTTATCTCCTCCATGGGTTTTACCTATCATCTGTATGCAGATGACACCCAGATCTACCTCCACACCCCTGACATATCCACCACTACCATGGACAAGGTCTCCTCCTGCCTATCAGCCATCTCCTCCTGAAAGTCCGCTAGGTTCCTGAAACTAAATCTAGACAAAACGGAATTGATGATCTTCCCACCCCGGCCATCCACGAACCTCCCAGATGTGCATGTAACTGTTAACCACACTACCATTCGCCCTACCTCTCAAGCCCGCTGTCTGGGTGTCACCCTGGACTCCGCACTCTCCTTCACTTCCCACATCCAAAACCTCACAAAGTCCTGCAACTTCCACCTTCGTAACATCTGTAAGATTCGCCCTTTCCTGACCTCTGCCACCACCAAACTCCTCATCCATGCCCTCATAATTTCCCGCCTTGACTACTGCAACGCCCTTCTGTCTGGTCTCCCTATGACCCGAACAGCCCCACTGCAGTCCATCATGAATGCGGCAGCCAGAATTATCCACTGCTCCCATCGCTCCACCACGGCAGATCCCCTCCTAGAATCCCTCCACTGGCTTCCTATCCAGTCCAGAATCAGATTCAAGATACTGTGTCTGACCTACAAATCTGTCCACAAAACCTGTCCAACCCACATTTCCGATCTTACTCAGGTACACACCTAGCCCCTCACTCCGCTCTTCCAATGAACTTCGCCTAACCGCCCCCCGCATCACCCAGTCCCATGCACGCCTCCAGGACTTCTCAAGAGCTGCTCCAACACTATGGAACTCCCTACCTCCACCCATTAGGGCAGCACCCTCCTTCAACATCTTCAAGAAAGCCCTCAAAACTCACCTTTTCACTCTGGCCTACTACCCCTCACAAGTGCTCTAAACCTACAGCTGAACTCTGGTCCCCTACCATTCATGTCCTTACCTCTCCCTCTAGACTGTAAGCCTTTGGGCAGGGTCCTCCTCCTTTTGTGTCCTACCTGATCTTGCACCTCCATTACTGTGAACCCATGCTATGCATCTGAGTGAACCTAACTTGCCTAATCTCCATGCTCCATCCAGTGACTGACTAAGCATTACCTTGTACTCATACTATGGTGCGTGATCTGGTTTTCTTGTATTCCTGTATTGTCTTATTGCTGTATGTCACCCCTAAATATTGTCTGTAACCTAAATTAATGTTCAGCGCTGCGTAATATGTTGGCGCTTTATAAATACAATAAATAAATAAATATCTGCTGCATGCTTGTTCAGGGTCTATGGCTAAAAGTATTAGAGATACAGGATCAGGAGGACTGCCAGACAACTGGTATTGTTTAAAAGGAAATACATATGGCAGCCTCCATATAACTCTCACCTCGGGTTCCCTTTAAGCCAAAACATACAGGATCCAAGAATAGAGTTCAGCAAATAATTTACCCAATGAAATGGGTTGCTGTGGTCAACACCTCGTGTGGGAGATTTATTAAACAAAGATGTGTCAAAATCAAGTGATTATCTAGAGCAGTGTTTCTCAACATTTTATTGGTAAGTACCCCTTTTAAAACTCTGTACTCACCAAGTACCCCCTAGCATAGTAAACATTATCAAAAGTACCCCATGACAAATATATATTTACGGTAATACAGAACATAATACAGTACATTATAATTGCTTCTAAACCATTTCCAAGCCTTTACTATTGCTTTTAATTAGCTAAAATACTAATTTGATGTTGTTTAAATAAAATGTATTATTTTTTAAAACTCTACATTTCTTATTCTTGGCTAAAGATATCAAGCCTGAGTACCCCCTGGAACCATCAGAAGTACCCCCTGGGGTACGGGTACCACACGTTGAGAGCCTAGGATCTAGAGGAAATCCAACTGTTATTTGGCCTATATTTAGTGTCACTTCCCGTCTTTTTAACCACTTGAGGACCGCTGTGTAAAACCCCTCTAGACCAGGCCATTTTTTAACTAAATAGGCCACTGCAGCTTTAAGGCTTCGCTGCAGGGCAGCACAACTCAGCACACGCCGCTGGGAGACTGATGGCGAAGCGGAGCTCCGTCATTCTAGCGGGGATGCGCGTGCATCGGCGCGCGCGATCTCCTGCAATCCCCGCCCCTAGGCGTGGAGTGGTCCTGGGGCTGCCAACGCCGCGTTTACGTGGAGAAGTCGGCAGGGGGTTAAACTTGATTGTAAATGGATGAAAGGGTATTTTGCACCCGAAAATTTTCGATTAGTAAAAGTAAAAAAAAAAATTCTTCAAACAAAAAAATAACTACAAAGTAGAAGATAAAGATATGCTTTGCATGCATCAGCGATTATATATACATACATACAAACATAAACAAATGAGAGTGAGAGGGACTAAAGGGAAGTTTTACATGGGACTAGGGTTCTTTAATTTTTTTTGGCTTGCGGTCACGCAGTCACAAGCCTCTCAGCAGAGCGATCTGGAAATAATAGAGCAGAAAACAGAAGATCAGCAGATTCTGCAGAACATCAGGGTGGTGTCAGTAAAACCTTCTAATCTTTCTTTTTCTCCAGTTTAGAAGGAACATTGGTTACAAGGTGAATAATCTGTGTTTCCATATACATATGTGTACATCGCTGCCGTATATATATCTGATCTGCTGATGACACAGTGATGTATATCATACTCTGTGGAAAGGTAACTGAGTCTACGTCCTTTACAGCTGGCATCCTCTACATTTTACAGAACCAGTTTTGGGTGGAGAATTATGAGATATAGGAAAATGTTACTAACTGCTGTTCCCAAGCAGTTGAAATGGAGATGCAGCACCTGCACTATTTTGTAACACCCGATATAGCTATTTGCTATGTAATTTATTTGGCTTAAGGGCCCGTTTCCATTAGAAGCGGTGCGATGCGGCTACATAGCCGCATCGCACTGTTGGGTGTCCTGATCCCAATGCATGGCAATGGAACAGTTTCCACTGTGTGCATTGCATGCAGAGCGATCCGAGAATCTGCAGAATGCTGCAGACTCTCGCACAGCCGCATCCGTCCGCCGTCCCCTCCATACACGGGAGATGCGGAAGTGACGCAGACGCCAGCAGAAGTGATGCATAGCTGCATCGCATCACTTTCGCTAATGGAAAAGGGCCCTAAGCAAAGCATTGATTGAATTCGGCTCTACTACGTCTCACTGGAGATTTTACTCTCTTTATTTGCCTGAAGAAGCGGGTCCTAGTCCCAACAAACACATTGCAATCTATGAGTTTTGTTCATTTGGATAAATAAAATTACAGTTCTTAAAGGATAACCGAGGGGAAGAAGGTTGTTAGAACGGTGGGAGGAGGCATGTATAGGTAGCAGTCCTCATGCCCACGGCTCCCCCTGTTCACCTCTGTACCCCTCTGCTCTCTTGCAATAGCAATCAGAAGCTGCTTCAACCAGGTCGGCAGCAATGCACAAACTTTAGGCTCGGTGGTGCGAGTCATTGATCGAGTGGTGACATAGTGCGCATGTGCAGAGCGCTCCCGGCCATAGGAGCGCGATCAATGACGTGTGCTGCCGGGCCTAGCACTTGTGCACTGCTTACGAACCGGAAGCAGCTTCTGATTGCTATTACGAGAGAACAGAGGAGGACAGAGGTGAACGGGAGGAGCCGTGAGCATGAACACTGCTCCCTATACATGCCTGCTGCCCCTGTTCTAACAACCTTCTTTGGACATCCATTAACCAGGGGCGTAACAATAGCCCCTGCCACCCCTGCAGCCGCGTGGAGGTCCATTCCTCCTCCTTCTCCTTACCCACATGCAGAGTAGCACAGGTAGTGGAATAATGTTTACCTGCTTCAGTTCTGAAGGTCTCCTCCATGCATCACAGCCGCACACTTTCTGCTGCCATTTGCTGGCTCCCAATCACATGACCTGTCCTATGCAGGTCACATGATCGGGATAGGATGAATGGCAGCTGAGAGTGTGCGGCTGTGATGCATGGAGGAGAGTCAGACCTTCAGTTCTGGAGCATAGAGTAGACCAGCAGCACTGGAGCAGGTATCGTCCCTGCACTATTCTGCATGTGTATCAAGGCAAGGTGTGTGCGGGGGAGATCGGGTAGGGTGGGGAGACGTTTGGATTCCATGGGTCCCCATTACTGTTTTGCAGGAAGGCCTTATGGGCCTTATGAGCTGGGTGAGAGATTACTCACCCAGCTCTCTGCATTCCACTGATGAGATCTCCCTTCAATCAAGGGCACCTCTAGCTTTCTAATACTGAGGGTACTTCTGGCTACCTAATACTAAGGGGCACCTGTAGCTACCTTTGACAGGCAAGGAAAGTAAAGGAGAAGTGACAGCTGGGACAGCCAGCACATTTATGGTGCCGTTTGGCGGGTGTTTGTAGCTTTATGGAGGGCGTAGTCTTTGGTGCCAGGACATCTGTGCCTATAGGCTCCTGTGAGGTAAATCCGGGCCTGACTTTAGCTCTTCTGAACCTTGTTGTTTTGTCCATAATTGTAAAGAGTGACTTTTTTAACTTGAGTGGAGTCGCGTTTGTGTTCCCCACCGGCCTACTGTTGTGCCATTGCTGTGGCACACAAACATACCCCTCAACCGACCCGTTTTCGGCTGGGCAGAGAATGGAGGAGGAAAAAATGATCGAGGCTCCAGCCGCGGTAATCAGGGATGCGGGATCGGCTTCATTACTTCCTCCCTCCCTCCCTCTCTCTGAATACCCCCCTGATGTGTCTGTCCACCCCCCCCCCCCTTGTTAGCAGAGTGAGCGCAGCGGAGCAGCCAGTCGAGTCCTCCTACCGCAGATCCACTCGTACTGTCTGGCATCGGACCTCCATGTGCTTCCTGTTTACTATGACGTCACAGGAAGCAGATGGAAGTCCTATGCCAGTACGAGTGGATCAGTGGTAAGAGGACTCGACTGGCTGCTCCGCTGCGCTCACTCTACCTACAGGGAGGGGAGGGGACACAGACACATCAGGGGGGTATTCAGAGAGAGGGAGGGAGGGAGGAAGTAATGAAGCCGGGCTCCCGCATCCCTCATTACCGCGGCTGGAGCCTCAATCATTTTTTTCCGCCTCCAGGCAATCCCTCCCCACCTAAAAGTGGCACCCTCCTCCCCACCCACGGGCATTCTCCCCCCCCCCCCCCTCCACTGACAACCCCCCTACCCACTAGCACCCTCCTCCCCACCAATAGTGTACCCTGCCCATGGCCCTAGGCACCCTACCCCAGGCACCCTTACCCTGGCCCCTGCACTCTTACCCTGGCCCCTGCGCCCTTTCCCAGGCACCCTGCCCCCTGCACTGTTCCTTAGGCACCCTGCACCCTTCCCAAGGCACCCTGCTCCTGGCCCCTGCACCTGGCCCCTTCACCCTTGAAGGTTAGTATAATAATCATCTATGGGCCCGTTTCCACTAAGTGAAGATTCACAATGCAAATGTTCGCATTGAAAATGTAACCAATGAATGTCAATGGAGTAATTTTCATTGAATGGGAACTTTCGCATGCGGTACTATGCAGAAAAAGTATAAATGGCATGCTGCAGATTTCTGCACCCCGCTTCTGTTACTCATGTAATGACTGTTAGACGCATATGAAAATTATAATTCGCATTACTTCACTATATTGGCTCTTGGTTTCCTCCCTCGTCCCCCTTCCCCCTTTTTTCCTTTGAGATTAAAGGACCACTGGCGCAAAAATCATAAAATTTAAAATGCATGTAAACACATACAAATAAGAAGTACTGTATATTCTGGCGTATTAGACTACTTTTTAACCCTTGAAAATCTTCTGAAAAGTCAGTTGTCGTCTTATACGCCGGGTGTCATTGATGCCGTATGATATGTGTTGCTGGGCGATGCACGTACGCGACATACTGATGTTTAATTACCGGGTGCTAGAGATTTGGAGGTTGCTGCATATACTAGGGGGAGCTCACCACTCACGCTGCAAGGTCTGGACCACTTCCATCAGTCTGGCCCGCCCTATCCACCTCTCAGATTTCGCTGCTGTGGACTGTAGTGAAGCGGCGCAGGCGCACATGTGCGAGATCTCAGAGGCAGAGAAGGAGGTAAATAGGATACAAGGGTGGGCCAGATGGGTGAAAGAGGTGTGTTTTAAGGTGCACAGCGCAATCTTGTCTTCCATACCACTCAGATAAACAGGGAGACAGGGAGAGTTGACCAATCCACTTGGAGACAGGTAGAGCTGACCAATCCGCTTAGGGAGAGCTGACCAATCCAACCAATCAATCCCCTGTATAGTGTTATATACTGGGTACCACATACAGTACAGCTCCAGTATATGTTCATACATAGCACCAGTATATGATTTTTTTTTAAATTTTGTTTGTTGTGCGTGGGAAGAGGGGTAGTCTTATACGGCGAGTATATCCCAAACTCTATATTTTAACTGGAAAAGTTGGGGGGTCGTCTTATACGCAATGAAAATACGGTATGTTTCTTCCAGAGTAAAATGAGCCATAAATTACTTTTCTCCTATGTTGCTGTCACTTACAGTAGATAGTAGAAATCTGACAAAACTGACAGGTTTCGAACTAGTCCATCTCTTCACGGGGGATTCTCAGCAAGGCTTTTATTCTTTATAAAGACACTCTCTGAATAGGATTTATACAATGATGCTGGGCAGCCTCCTTGCTCGCTGCACACTTTTTTGGCAGTTGGATAGAGCAACTGCCATTCACTAAGTGCTTTTAAAAGTAAACAAAACCATTAGAATCCCCCATGAGGAGATGGGCTAGTCCAAAATCCATTGGTTCTGTCATATTTTTACTACCTATTATAAGTGACAGCAACATAGGAGAAAAGTAATTTATGGCTCATTTTACTCTGGATGAAACATACTGAACGCCACGCTATTTGCTGCTGGGCGGCACTCTTCACTTTATACTGAAACGCTGTTATTCATTGGGGTCCTGTAATGATCCGCTCAGCTGGCTGAACAGGCAGACAGCTGTTTGACCATTCCTCTAGTCTGTGGGCTGCAGGTCTCTGGAAGAGAGACCTGTCTTTCCTTTGCAAATTTCTGATCTACTCTGCTGCTGAGAAATTTGCATACATTGGTTATGCAAATCACCCAGCTGCCTCCTTTGTAGGCTGGCAGTATAAAAGCCCATGTTTTCCCAGAGTCCTTTGCTGGTCATCCTTCATGGTTTGTTGAAACACTCCTAGAGTGTCAGCCCTGCTATTGCTTGTTAAAGTTATCTTAGAGTAATTCTTGGGACTGCACTAGGCAGCTTCCCTAGTGCAGTTAGCTTGCTATCTGTTTTGTCTGTATTGCCTCTCTGTTGCGATTGTCCTGTCACCAACGGTGGCTTTTAGGAAATCGTTCTGTCTGTCTGGGGTGCTAACCAGAGCAGCGGTCGCTACTGGTAGCCCCTTCTGTTTGTCTGTCTTGTTTGGATCGCACTAGCCTCTAGCAGTAGCGGCTGTGGATCCTTCTGATCTTTATTCTTGGAGTGTAGGCTGGAGCAGCGGTTGCTACCGGCTACCTCATCTGTCTGTCATGTTTGGATCGCACTAGCCTCTAGCGGAAGCGGCTGTGGATCCTTCTGATCTTTGTTCATGGAGTATAGCTGGAGCAGCGGTTGCTCCCTGCTATCTCATCTGTCTGTCGTGCTTGGATCGCACTAGCCCTTAGCGGTAGCGGCTGTGGATCCTTCTGATCTGCTTTCTTGTTTCTGTACCCGGATCGCACTCGCTCTGGCGGAAAGAGCAGTGGATCTTTCCTATCCTGTTTCCCGTCCGTTTGTCTGTCTTGTCTGATACGAACGCTTGCTGTAGGCTCGGTGAGGTAACCGTTAAGCAAGCGCTCACGTCCTCTGTTTCGTCTTTGTCTGTCGGTGGTTAGTTAGGCGTGCTTGTCTCTGTTGCGCTTAACGTGCGGAGATCGCGCTGTAAACGCGTTCACTGTTGTGAATGAGTGCGGTGTTCGCGTTTAGTTAGCGTTTGTTATTTTCGTTATTTTCTCATTGTCGTTTGCTGTGACTTTGCTACTCTTGAGTTCTGTTCTGTTCAGTCTTGTGTCACTTCTGGCGATCGCCTTTCTCGCGATCGCGTTCTTGCTTTTGTTTCTGCTGATGTGTGTTCACCGTCGCAGGGTCGCGACTAGATTGGTGAACACACATTCATCCTGTATCTGTGCTCTTTCTCTTTAAGGGCTGTTCAGCCCCGCATTGTCTTAGATCTGTACAATTCCCATCTGGCATTTGTGGCTGTGCAGAGGCTGTGCTCGTCTGCATTTCACAGCGCCATCTGCCGGTGGGAATTGCCCTCTGCTGGTGCATTGCACCTAGCCTGGGTTCACCCAATTATACGCTTGTGGAGGGTTTTCGCTGTGTCAGTGAGCATCTTGTGCGCTGACCGCGAAAACGATTCCGCAAACGTTACAGGTCTCTGTAAAAAGGGCCCTTATGTGAATATCTCTTTTTATGCTTGTTGTTCTGGATTTTACAAGTAATAAATCACTTGGCAATAGAGAGATACGCTTAGATTTGTTTTATTATATTTTATATCCAATTTGAACTGCTGGAATCTGCTTACGAGACGGATACAGTGCTTGTCAATGTGGGGGAGGCCAAGCAGTAGAGAGAGACCAGCTGCAGGCCCATTTGAGCGTTACATAGACCCTGAAATTAAGGTCTGTGCCCCTCTGGTAAGCGTGATCTTTAAACTTTATTGGTGGTGGTGGAAAGTTTCCATTTAAGTACAAGCGCTGAAGTATTTGATTGAAGTTTTCTGGAGCATTGCTGGATTTGCTGGACTTTGGCTGCTGTGCTTGCATGTTTTTATAATTGTGCGCTGATATTTTTTGATTTTATATGTATTATCTTGACTAATATATATTATTTCCATGCATCACAATGAAGATAAACGTGTTCGGGGAAAGATACTTCTTAGAAACTTTGCTGAGACCAACAATTATGGGAATTCCAGTTATTGAAGTCCTGAGCCAAGGTAAATTCACAATTGTCACGTATGCAAGCGGAACAAAATAGAGAGAAAAAAGTACACTATGTGGAATAGAAAAACAGGACAGGTGCTCTTCTACATGCATAAAAATATTGTGCATGATAATAATAATAATTATTTAATAATAATGACATTTTTTTAAGTCAAACAAAAAAAATGAGTTTTACTCACCTAGGGCTTCCAATAGCCCCCTGCAGCTGTCCGGTACCCTCGCCATCTCCCTCCGATCCTCCTGGCCCTGCCGGCAGCCACTTCCTGTTTTGGTGACAGGAGCTGACAGGCTGGGGACGCGAGTGATTCTTCGCAGTACTGGCCACAATAGCGCCATCTATGCTGCTATAGCATATATCATATACCATATAGCAGCATAGAGGGTGCTAATGTGTCTGGGAACGCGAAGAATCACTCGCGTCCCCAGCCTGTCAGCTCCTGTCACCGAAACAGGAAGTGGCTGCCGGCGGGGCCTGGAGGATCGGAGGGAGACGGCGAAGGTACCGGACAGCTGCAGGGGGCTATTGGAAGCACTAGGTGAGTAAAACTCATTTTTTTTTTGTTTGACTTAAGTGTCCCTTTAACAAGACCAGACCCAGCCTGGTGCAACCAATTTTTAGCATCCTAACTACAGACAGAGTTAGGGCTGTTTGTTTCGGGTTTCTCCAGCAATCTACAGATCGTTGGTGATCAGCAAAGTGCGACGACAATGTATTTCAATGTGATTACCACTGCCCAGATTTTCATAAATGACGATGTGTGAAGCCTATTTTTGGAGCGATTGCAATGTGAGTGCAGACCTCCCTCAGAATTCCGACAAGGGCTTGTTGAATGAAGATCAGGACTCCTCTTGAGTCATGAGTGAGGCCATACTGCGCATCCACTAGTACGGCTGCACCTGCGCTGTAAGCCGGAGTTACTAAAGCACGAGCGGCTCCATACTACTGCGCAGGCACAGGAAGCAGTGGAGCGCTGCCCCGATGTTCCCGGCAAGCAGCGGCAAGGAGGACATGGGAAGCCTCTGCAGCATCCAGAGGCTTCTTTCTTCTTAGGTAAGTATGTGTTATCTTACCCTCTTAACTTGCCTTGTGTTCTCTATAAAGGGAACCAAGCACCAATTGCTTTTCCTGGTTTCTAATAGCTATGAGAGCTGCCATGTTCCCCCTTGCCCTTCTAGCTGCCCATCATTTATGCAGCGGAAGATGTGAAGATAGCATCCGTGACTTCTGTAAACTCTTTGAAGCACAGTGTCCAATCCACCCCACCCCCCCACGCTGATGAAAGATTTTTGTTTTCTCTCTGCTAATGTGGGCAATAAAATAATTACATCAGTCCTTATCTGCCTGAAACATCTGTGGTTGGACAGGCATCGGAAGTAAGCTAATAAAACCCTCTGCTAAACTTTTAAATGAAGAGGTAAAATTGAAGTTGTTTTCTTTAATTGAGCCACATTGTTGGTATGCATATTAAATGTGCTATTGTGATAACCTGGGTGCTAAGAATGGTGCTTGGTTCACTTTAAAGGCAAATGTCTACATTCACTGTGCACTTTATTGTTAACACCTGTACGCCTAGTTATTCATTCCATTATCTAATCAGCCAATCATGTGGTAGCAGTGCGGTGGAAAACCTCTTGCAGATACACGCTAGGAGCTTCAGTTGAGGGATGGTTCACACATCACTTTCCACACACCACGCACGTTTGTTGTTATTACAACACAACTACTAAAGACTGTAAATTAGATAACACAGCTGGTGTAAGAAAAATGCTGTATGTTGTAAGTCTTCCCCCCATGCACAAATTGTGTTAAATGAGCTCTATTCTACCTGGGTTGTCAGATTTCATGTGAATTTTGCACGCAGAGAAACGGTACGCAAAGTGCTCAAGTGTGACCCCTGCCTAAGATTTGAACCAACCCCAGGATAATAAAATGTGGTGTCAGTGATTTTGTCTGGGACACATTTGTTGGTATAGCTTGTGATCTCTTAGGATTCATACACCAAATAGTCTAGTGTTTTCTCAAACATCTACTGGTTTCCCATAATATAGAGAATCCTCAAGACTGGCCTGCTAGCATTCAAATCCCTTTACAATTTGGGTCCTACCTATCTGAAGGATCTGTGGTTCCTGAAACTGCACCATGTCTCTCACAACCTCAAGCCTTATGAATCAGAGCCTTCTGTCATGCTTCTCCTACCCTCTGGAAGTCCTTACCACAATCAAACAGGACAGTTCCATCTTTCTATACTGGCTTTTGTGGAAATGTGTGGCCTTTTCCTCTGACATACAGAATCAGTATTATCTTATTATGAAAGGACATCGCATTCCATGGATTAACCACTCCCCCAGTCATTATAGATGTGCTGTCATATATACAAAGCTCTGTTCCTACCCAGACAAAAGTGTGGAGCCTGTCCCCCCTCTGGGGGGTGAAGCAGGTACGCATGACACACTGGGTATATATATCAACTGGTATGGGTGTGGTGATATATTGAGATGCTGATGATATTAGGGAATACAGGAACATATTTCTGTCATTTTTCTGTCTGCTATATCTCACATGTGTATTCTGCTTTGAAGCGATGGTCATCTGGCTGTACTATATTTGCATCTAAAGGGACTTCAGTGAATAGAGCTGGGGTGTTAGCCTCCAGCAAAGACATTGCTCAATTAGACAATGGCAGAAGTGAAGGGTTTTGTCTACCTTCTCTGGAGTGGAAGCTTGGAAGTCATTGACAACTGAAACATTTACCACTTCTGTTGATGAAGGCTGTTAAAGCATTGTGAAGAACTCTAGACTAGCCAGGAAGAGCCTCCTGTGTGTTAAACACTATTTCGTTGTGAGGAAATTAAATTATTGGTGGAGGTGCAAACTATATCCTTATCTTTGATCAGCTAGGAAATACGGTCAACAATGGAGTTGAAAAGTCTCACTTCACAATCTTTTGATGTATAGACTTTTACCTGGAGAGCTTGGATTAAGGAAGTCTTTTGTTGTGTGTGTGCTATAGTACATTTTTCACATGTGGATGTTAGATCTCTGGAAATCCAATTATGACTGAGGATGTAATTAAATCTAGTTCCCCCCGTCCACATAGGCATACAGCCTCAAGGCAAATATTTCATTATAAAAACCAGGGGACAGATACCTCAAATCAGTCCTCTCCTGATGGTAGCTGCAGCTGGACTCCTGGCCCAAGCTAGTGGACTCCTGGTCTAACCAGAATTGTGTCCGTCCACAAAAGTCCAAGGTTCTTCTATCTGGATCCCTGTATTTGGGTAAGCAAATTGCTTGGTGTGTATTTTTGTAACTTTTATCTTTGTAACTTTTTATTTTGTTTTTTGTAATCTTTTGTATATATTCTGTTCTGCATTGTTCCACTTTTTTCCCTGGAATATTAAATTATTATTTAATAAGCTTGACTTCTGCTGTACTAAACTAACACTCATAGCTTAGAAGAGATTGAAGTGCAACTGTGTATAAATCCATGCCTAATTGTATGCTTGAGCAACACTACCATATGAAATTGTAATTGCATTGTGTGTGGGGGCGTTTGTCATACGTTGGCCTAAAGCGCGCAGCTGACCCAACGTACGAAAACGCCAGTGCGAGTAGCTAACAGTATCGTTTGGAATGACTGTTAGTGGTTTTGCTTCACACAGTGTAAGATTGCAACTGTGTGTGTGTGTGTGTGCATGGCGTTCCCGTATTCGGCCTAAGCGCAAAGCTGACCCGA
Organism: Hyperolius riggenbachi; assembly: GCF_040937935.1. NCBI lineage: Eukaryota > Metazoa > Chordata > Amphibia > Anura > Hyperoliidae > Hyperolius > Hyperolius riggenbachi. The sequence goes on from NC_090648.1 coordinate 93,936,192, forward strand.
ATACGAAAACGCGGATTGTGCGCTGAGGACTCGACAGCAGAGTCGAAGTGTCTAGCGAACCGCTAGTGGTGGTAGTGAGAGGTGTTCTGAGGGGTCCCAGCCTTGTTTTAGCTCGAATAAGGCTGCTCCCCGCTTGATCTGGTCAAACCCGCAGTCGGGAACCATATACGCAGGCGTGCCGCGGGCCGGTTCCTGACAATGGGGTCCTTTGGACCCATGGAGGATTTTTTTTTACACACAGTGTTCTTCTGGATACCAGGGATCTTGTTGATATGGATATAAAACACTTACCCAGACTTAACTAGACATTCATGAGTCTTAAGAATATCTCTAAGACGTATAGCGCGCAGAGGGTCACGATCCTGAAACAAAAGAAACAAATTATGTGGCTAGGTTTGCAGTAAAATCATTAATTAGCAGTAAGGCCATGCATGGAGGGGGGAATCTGTGGTGATTCATATGCATCGTAGACTAAAGCCTTTTACACACATTCGATGGTTTGCAGCCAAGACGGCCAGTCAGGATCACCTCTGCCGAGGATCTGGCGGACCCCGACCTCCCTTAGTGCCTTGTCGATCAGCCTGGCAGATGAATCTTGACCGAGTGCTGGCCGAGGGCACTGTTCTCCCCACTCACTCCGCTCACTCTTGGAAGCTAGCGACACATGTGTACAGCCACAGCACTGCCCTGTCGCTCACGGGATCAAGTCCTAATCCCTGACAGTTGACTGTCCTCGTACCACCATACTAGGCTCTAGGAAGTCAAGCTAATATGACTTGACACCCCAGCAGGGCTGTCCATGAATTGATCATTGAGAATGCAACAGACTGTGCTAGAAAATTGGAAGCAAGTTATGCTGGGAATACACGCTTCGTTTTTGAGGTGATTAGATGGTTCGATAGATAATTTCCGACATGTCCGATCTCCTTTTCGATCCTTTCGCGATCGATATTTGATAGAAGTGAATGGAAAAAGAGAATCGACTGCAGAACCAAGCGGCAAAAACGATTGAGAGGATAATCGAGCGCCAGAAACAAACCGTGTATTCCCAGCATTAGAGGAGGGGTAAGAACAGACAGCAGAGGCAGTAACAGCTGCATGAAGAGAAGATTTGCAGTGCCATAATGGAAGACGTAGTAGATATATCTTGGCTATGTGAACAGGGTCTGTCATCTGTTACTGTGGCCTGTTATGTTACTGTGGCCTCTCAATGGGAACTAATCTGTTTCTGAGGTCTGTCATGAGGGACTAACCTTTTACTGGGGAGTCTCAAGGGGATTCTAATATGTTACATGGCTATCTCAAGAGGGTTTTTTTTTTTGGAGTGTGTGTGTAAGGTGGGGGACCATAAACTGTTTCTGGGGTCTATCAGGGTGAACTGATCTGTTACTAGGACCTGGTGTGTCACAAAGAACATACTGCCTAATTATGTTGTGTGGGGGCACGCAGCTTTATTCTTACCGTACTTTCCGCCGTATAAGACGCACTTTTTCTCCCCAAAAAATGGGGAGAAAAAGTGCCTGCGTCTTATACGGCAAAGGCAGGAAATACCCGACTTCCGAACGCCCGCCGATACGAACCGCCGCCACGTCGGGGATTCCCTGCCCTGTGTGCATCCTCCTGTCTCCTCCTTCTGTCACTTCTGTCCTCGGCTTGCCATGGTCCTCCTGTCCCCTGCAAGGGTCAGCGGCTTCCCGCATGCCCTCGCCCCCGCCCCTTGCATTGTGTGGCCCCCCGGGTGTTTATCGGCAGCTGCTTACCTCATCCATCATGCCCGCGTGGACTGCAGACCTCCGTCTTCTGTGTGTGGCTTCCTCTAGTGCCGGCTTCTAATGACGCATCATCAAGACATGAGGACATAGCAGGATACAAGGCGCTCCTGGAATATGGACGCACCAGGTTTAGTATTTTTTTCTAGTTATTGCCCTCTAAACCTGGGTGCCTCTTATATTCCGGCGTGTCTTATACGTCACGAAATACGGTAATTTAATTCCCTGGGAGACATGCCTGTTTATTTTTTTTTATTTTACAGGACATGCTGTGTAATTGTTAATTTGAGGTCATGTTTCTGCTTTATTTATTTTAAAACATTTGGGGGGGGGGGGGGGGGGGGGCAGATTGTTGCTTAAACGTGTTAGGGGTACTTGTAGCACAATTTGGGAACTTGTTTATGCATACTTGTTTATATGTCTCCATTCTTACTGACCATGCCCCACTTCAAATTAGACACGCCCATTTCAAACCAGTATCCCCCCCATGGGGTGGATTTCAGTGCTTGGTTCTTTACAAATCCCCCATACATGTTTATCACACCACATGAGAGCGTTAATGCAGCAATTACCTGACATCATGCAACAGGCAGCCTTTGTCATGCTATACGGAAGTAAGTAAAGCAAGTCAGCATAATGGGAGGGAAGGGTTAAGTACTTGGCAAACAACTTCAGATTCTTTATTACACTTTTAAAGGAACAAGTCACTTTCAGAAGTGTAAAATACATAGAATTTCTAAATTGCGTGCCATCTTACAATCTGATGTTTTTCTGCTTCAGGCTGCAGCCCACAAATTCTGTATGTGGTTGTTATAAGTCTTAGATCAGTGATTCCTTTATCACTGGTGGAACAATAGCCCACGGCACAAAAATGCTGGGGATTCTGTTCAAGTACAGAGCCACAAGTCTAATCAGCTCTCTGCTATTTCTGCACCCAGGGCCGGTTTAAGCAACAATGGGGCCCCAGGGCAAAATAAACCAGCCCCCCCCCCCCCCCCCGCCCCCAACAGATACCCCAGAACAAAAATCGGTATTAAGGGACCTTTTTTGCAGCTGGTATAGTCAGGGTGTGAAGCCCCAATCGGTCGGAGCTCCACATTCTGGTTACCCCAGCCTGCATGGGGGACAAGGGGTTAAAAGGTTTCAGGAGGGGGGACCCCACATAATTTAGAAAAAAAAAATTCCCACACTCTAAACATAAAAAAAGAAATTGGGAAAATAGGAAAAAATGCCAGGGATCTTCATACAGCCATATTGCGGCTGTATAGCGATCCCTGGCCAAAGCGCTGCGGCTACATATGGACCCACTGGAAACCCCGTCAGTAAATGTATTGCTCTTTCTTTTGATGAATGTAAAATTACACTACCGTTAGGTTTGCTACTAAAAGTGACATTTACCGCATTTAAAAGTATACTTTTTCCCTTCAAAACTTTAAAATCGATTCCCTCAAAAACTATAAGGTCTTTTTGAAAAATTGTTTTTTCCTCTTATTCCCAATGATCTCCTTAACATATCCTGCAAATTTAGGGTTTCTAGCATTTAAGGTGGTTTTGCTATTAACCATTAAAGTCGGCAGGTTTTTAAATGTGTATTTTTTTTCCTTTGAAACTTTAAAATCGATTTTCTCAAAAACTATGAGGTCGATTTGAATTTTTTTTCCTCTTGTAGCCACTGGGGCCCCTACAAGCTCTGGGGCCCTGGGACAATTGCCCCCTTTGCCTCTATGGTAGCGCCGGCCCTGTCTGCACCGAGTCCTCAGCTGCTACATACAGATGAATGGTAATCTGGTGCTTGACCCATTCAACTCTCCTCCTGCTCCTCAGACGCTGCTCCTCTCTCAAGGTTGCTCCACCGGCAGTGCCAGATCTAGTTACAAATGAGGCCCAAGGACAAAATTAACCTGGAAGCCACCCTACAGAACAACCCCAGACCTGACCAACCCCCCCAAAAAACGGCATTAGGGGTTCCTTTGTTTTTGTTGCTGCCAAGTTCCCCAGGGCCCCTATCCAGATGCCAGGAACCCCAGGTGTCCCCCCAACTTTACTGTTGTTCTAAGGGGCCCCTGCAAAGCTTCTGCCACAGACTCTCACCTATCTCCTTCATGACCCAGGGAATGTTACAGCAAGATCCTCAGTATCCGGCTTGCCTGATGCAGGATACTCATGCTGGCTGGTTGAGCAACCGTCCGAAAATAATACTAACCTTACCGCCCGTGCAGCAGAAGCAATTTATCCTCAAGGCGCTGTCTTCTATACTCCCTGTAGTTCCCATCGGCTTTCCGGCGTCCTCTGTGTACAGGTCCTGGCATGTCATGTGACCCAATGCGAGTCACATGAGATGCCGGGACCGGTACCTAGCAGCGGGAAAGCCACTGGGAGCTGCAGAACTGGAAAATATGGTACTATGGAGGATCAGTAAGTCGTTTCTGCTGCGCCTAACCTCTGCTCATTGCAAAAGTTCAGCCCCCGTTGTCCCCCTCAGGCATGCTGGTTAGTTGAGACTTCTGGATGCCTGATTTCCGGATAAAGGGGTTTTTACTGTACTAAGTAATAAGAAGTCGTAGGTCATAGAGAAGAGAGCACGGTCCCATAAACTGACAGAGGAGCAATCAGCCCGACAGATCGACTTGGCCAAAAGCATTGTTCTCTGTACTCACCTCCATCATGTGATGCAACTCATGCAGTTCCACTGCCCCCCATAGCAACACAACACATTGTTAGCCTGCCTCGGTATTGCCCCGGGCAACGTGCCTTGTACGTGTGCACAAGTCTTTACCTACAAATCTCTCTCCAATCTGTCTACCTCATACACTGCTACACTAATTTCCTGATAACATAGAGGGTATACTCTGCCAGAGATCTTCCCTTACCACCACCCCCACTGCTGCCTCCAGGATTTCTCATGTGCCTCTCCCCTTTTCTAGAAATCTCTCCCTAAATCAGTTTAACACTCTATATCTCTGGCTATGTTCAACTATAACCTACATGTAATAAAAACTCACTTTTTCAAGCAAACTTGTCATCTCTGCTAAATATCATTGACAGCTGTTGCTGATTGTTAGCTCTCAATTACATAGTTACATAGTTACTTTGGTTGAAAAAAGACACACGTCCATCGAGTTCAACCAGCACAAAGTACAACTCCAGCCTGCTCCCTCACATATCCCTGTTGATCCAGAGGAAGGCGAAAAAAAAACCCTTACAAGGCATGGTCCAATTAGCCCCAAAAGGGAAAAATTCCTTCCCGACTCCAGATGGCAATCAGATAAAATCCCTGGATCAACATCATTCTGCCTTACCTAGTAATTGTAGCCATGGATGTCATTCAACTCAAGGAAAGCATCTAAGCCCCCTTTAAATGCAGGTATAGAGTTTGCCATAACGACTTCCTGTGGCAATGCATTCCACATCTTAATCACTCTTACTGTGAAGAACCCTTTCCTAAATAAATGGCTAAAACGTTTTTCCTCCATGCGCAGATCATGTCCTCTAGTCCTTTGAGAGGGCCTAGGGACAAAAAGCTCATCCGCCAAGCTATTATATTGCCCTCTGATGTATTTATACATGTTAATTAGATCTCCTCTAAGGCCTCTTTTCTCCAGACTAAATAAACCCAGTTTATCTAACCTTTCTTGGTAAGCGAGACCTTCCATCCCATGTATCAATTTTGTTGCTCGTCTCTGCACCTGCTCTAAAACTGCAATATCTTTTTTGTAATGTGGTGCCCAGAACTGAATTCCATATTCCAGATGTGGCCTTACTAGAGAGTTAAACAGGGGCAATATTATGCTCGCATCTCGAGTTTTTATTTCCCTTTTAATGCATCCCAAAATTTTGTTAGCTTTAGCTGCAGCGGCTTGGCATTGAGTACGATTATTTAACTTGTTGTCGATGAGTACTCCTAAGTCCTTCTCCAAGTTTGATGTCCCCAACTGTCTCCCATTTATTTTGTATGGTGCTAGACCATTGGTACGACCAAAATGCATGACTTTACATTTTTCAACATTGAATTTCATCTGCCATTTATGTGCCCATATAGCCATCCTATCCAGATCCTGTTGCAATATGACACTATCTTCCTGAGAGTTGATGATTCTGCACAATTTTGTATCATCTGCAAAAATGGCAACATTGCTCACTACTGCATCCACTAGGTCATTAATAAATAAATTGAAGAGCACTGGACCCAGTACAGACCCCTGTGGTACCCCACTGCTAACAGTCTCCCATTTTGAGTATGATCCATTGACCACAACTCTTTGTTTTCTGTCCATTAGCCAGTTCCCTATCCAAGCACACAAACTCTTCCCCAGTCCTTGCATCCCCAACTTTTGCACCAGACTTTTGTGGGGGACAGTGTCGAAGGCCTTAGCAAAGTCCAAGTATATCACATCTACAGCATTCCCAATATCCATATTAGCATTCACTACCTCATAAAAGCTGAGCATGTTAGTCAAACAGGACCTGTCTTTAGTAAACCCATGTTGATGCTGAGAAATAAGATTATTTTCTACTATGAAGTCATAGTTGGTAGCCTGCTGACGCTTCTTTGGGCAGGCTACCAGCTTCCAACTAGTGTTGGGCGAACATCTAGATGTTCGGGTTCGGGCCGAACAGGCCGAACATGGCCGCGATGTTCGGGTGTTCGACCCGAACTCCGAACATAATGGAAGTCAATGGGGACCCGAACTTTTGTGGTTTGTAAAGCCTCCTTACATGCTACATACCCCAAATTTACAGGGTATGTGCACCTTGGGAGTGGGTACAAGAGGAAAAAAAGTTTTAGCAAAAAGAGCTTATAGTTTTTGAGAAAATCGATTTTAAAGTTTCAAAGGGAAAACTGTCTTTTAAATGCGGGAAATGTCTGTTTTCTTTGCACAGGTAACATGTTTTTTGTCGGCATGCAGTCATAAATGTAATACATATAAGAGGTTCCAGGAAAAGGGACCGGTAACGCTAACCCAGCAGCAGCACACGTGATGGAACAGGAGGAGGCGCAGGAGGAGAAGGCCACGCTTTGTGAGACACAACAACCCAGGCCTTGCATGAGGGCAAGAAGCGTGCGGATAGCATGCTTTGTACCGCCATGCAGTCATAAATGTAATAAAGATAAGTGGTTCAATAAACAGGGACCACGCGGCAACGCTAACCCAGCAGCAGCAGACGTGATGGAACAGGAGGAGGCGCAGGAGGAGAAGGCCACGCTTTGTGAGACACAACAACCCAGGCCTTGCATGAGGGCAAGAAGCGTGCGGATAGCATGCTTTGTACCGCCATGCAGTCATAAATGTAATAAAGATAAGTGGTTCAATAAACAGGGACCACGCGGCAACGCTAACCCAGCAGCAGCAGACGTGATGGAACAGGAGGAGGCGCAGGAGGAGAAGGCCACGCTTTGTGAGACACAACAACCCAGGCCTTGCATGAGGGCAAGAAGCGTGCGGATAGCATGCTTTGTACCGCCATGCAGTCATAAATGTAATAAAGATAAGTGGTTCAATAAACAGGGACCACGCGGCAACGCTAACCCAGCAGCAGCAGACGTGATGGAACAGGAGGAGGCGCAGGAGGAGAAGGCCACGCTTTGTGAGACACAACAACCCAGGCCTTGCATGAGGGCAAGAAGCGTGCGGATAGCATGCTTTGTACCGCCATGCAGTCATAAATGTAATAAAGATAAGTGGTTCAATAAACAGGGACCACGCGGCAACGCTAACCCAGCAGCAGCAGATGTGATGGAACAGGAGGAGGCGCAGGAGGAGAAGGCCACGCTTTGTAAGACACAACAACCCAGGCCTTGCATGAGGGCAAGAAGCGTGCGGATATAGCAGCAATGCTTTTTGCCGCCATGCAGTCATAAATGTAATACAGATGAGAGGTTCAATAAACAGGGACCGGAAACGCTACACCATCCCAGATGTTCATTGGTCATGTTACTTGGTTGGGGTCCTGGAGTGTTGCGTAGTCATTTCCAATCCAGGATTGATTCATTTTAATTTGAGTCAGACGGTCTGCATTTTCTGTGGAGAGGCGGATACGCCGATCTGTGACGATGCCTCCGGCAGCACTGAAACAGCGTTCCGACATAACGCTGGCTGCGTGGCTGAGCGAGGTGCACAGTGGCAGTACACACAATGCTATATACAGCGTGGCTGAGCGAGGTGCACAGTGGCAGTACACACAATGCTATATATAGCGTGGCTGAGCGAGGTGCACAGTGGCAGTACACACAATGCTATATATAGCGTGGCTGAGCGAGGTGCACAGTGGCAGTACACACAATGCTATATTAGTCAGGCTAAGCCGTGTACACAGAGTGTCAGAAAACACAATGCTATATATATAGCGTGGCTGAGCGAGGTACACAGTGGCAGTAAACAATGCTATATATAGTGTGGCTGAGCGAGCGGTGTACTACTGTTCCCAGCAGCGACACACAATGACTGGGGGGGACCCTGGCTAGCGTGGCTGGAGAGCGAACTACCCTGCCTGCCTACCCAAAGCTAAACCCACAGACAAATGGCGGAGATATGACATGGTTCGGGTATTTATTTACCCGAACCACGTGACCGTTCGGCCAATCAGAGCGCGTTCGGGCCCGAACCACGTGACCCGTTCGGCCAATCACAGCGCTAGCCGAACGTTCGGGGAACGTTCGGCCATGCGCTCTTAGTTCGGCCATGTGGCCGAACGGTTTGGCCGAGCACCGTCAGGTGTTCGGCCGAACTCGAACATCACCCGAACAGGGTGATGTTCTGCAGAACCCGAACAGTGGCGAACACTGTTCGCCCAACACTACTTCCAACACAAGAAGCAATGTCTGCCCCCAGTGAGCAGAGATGGTTATCCAAAAAAAGTTACTTACCTTTTCACATTTGAAGTAGCTAATTGAAAACATGTCCAAGACAAAATATCTTCTTTTCCAGTTTTTCCTCTGAAAATAAGAGAAAAAAAAAAGTCATTTTGGTTTTACTGATTATACTTACTGGTAAGTGCACTTAACATTTCCAGTATAGGCTATTACTATGGTTACACTAGCTGCAGAAAATTATTAAGATGAAATGGGGTGCTTGGCAAGACAGCAGTTTTTGCCCACCGCTGATGGTCACCTGGCTGTTTTAGTGAGATTTGGTGGGGCTAGCATTCACTAGGCCCCTAGACTATCTCCAGGTCCTAGGCAGCTGCCATAATTAACATTTATTAAAATTGAGATTGAACACACATATCCACTTCTTTGTACAAGCTCAGAGTTTTAGCGGGCTCTACCCTGATAATGGTCAGTCTGACTGGCTTCAGGTCACAGCATTATCCGTCGGAGTCCAGAGATGGAACGCCATGCTGTCTCCTTCGCCTCCCTTCCCCCGTTCCACTGCCCTACCGGTTTCGTCACTTCCTTTGACTCATCTGGGGTCTATGTCCTTTTGGAGAGTTTGTGACAGCCGGGGGAGGCCTTAAATTGCCCCGGAGGCGCTGAGTACCTAATATAGCAGTGGATCAATGGGGTAAGTGCTCCATCTTTAGGGTGTGGTGTTGGTACCTCATTCTTCAAGGCAAACCTGAGTTATGTACTGTCCGGATACATCTTAAAGAGATACATGAGACCAGATTGGTCAGGACTCTTGCATTGGAGGTCATTAAGGATCCAGCATGATGACATCTGGCATTGATCGAAAACGGTATATATATATATATATATATATATATATATATATATATATATATATATATATATATATATTTAATAAAGATATTAAAAACGATGCTTTAGGCTTATTACTGACATTCAGGAATCCCTAGACTACAGCTGTGCCCCAAGCCTCAGGCTGGCAGGCATTAATCACAGAATAATTGCAGGTGTTCTGCAAAATGGGAACAGGAAAAGTGAGCTAAACATCCCTTGTGCTCTACACCTTGCTTCATCATTGTGTAAGCTTCCACATTATACATTCCAGATTATATTTCACCCATTATTTGTGGTAAGGCCATTCCTCCCTCATTATTCACAAAACAACACCATCTCCCATGTGATTTATGGCACGGCGACATCACCCTCTCCGACTCCGTGGGTGGCATAGTAACACTTCTCTTATAGAAAGCTTATAATACTTCTCTCACCATCTATAACACAGAGTTACATAATTACCCAGCAAGCTCAGGGTGAACCAGAAATCCTAGGAGTGTGTAATGGGCTGAAAGAGACCAAAAAGCCTCCTTATCAAAATGCTATGGAATACAGAACTTTGCCTTCTTAAATACCGGTAGAAGATATTTGAGATTATTCAGGTTGGAGTGAGATTCTAAAGTTTCCCACAATGCATCTCTTTCTTATCCCTGATAGCTCAACACACCTCCAGATCCGCTGGAATGCAATGATGTGTGGGCTTGTTAATATTACAGAGCCAAACAAATCCAACATGCATAAAGACCTTTTCAGATTGGTTGATCCTCATCAGTGCATGACATGGATTACTGTGGCTCTAAATGGTAGGACTTGAAACACCCAGAGTTACAGACAACCCAACAAACTCATGGTGAACCAGAACTCCTAGGAGCGTGTAAAGGGCTGAAAGAGACCAAAAAGCCTTATTACTAAAATGCTATGAAAAACAGAAGTTTGCCTTAGAGACACTGAAGCGAAAAAAAAAATGATGATGATTTGTATGTGTAGTACAGCTAAGAAGTAAAACATCAGGAGCAGATACATAAGTATATTATTGTTTCCTGTACAGGAAGAGTTAAGAAACTCCAGTTGTTATCTATGCAAAAGAGCCATTAAGCTCCATGACTTTCAAAGTCACAGAGAGCTCTGTCTTCTGAAGCCTATCTCAACTGTCAGTCATTGTATCTTCTTATTCTCTGCAGAGGACAGGTAAATAGTTCACTGGCCTGCTCTGTAAAATCTTTTAGAATACTGAGTAGTGTGTAAACTGCAAATATTAGAAAAAGATGCAATTTTATAAAAAAAAAAGCTATATAACTAAAAAATAAAAAGATGAGAATATTTTCTTTCCTACTAATGTTCTTGTAAATATCCGTACTACACAACAAATTCATTATATCATAATTTTTTTTCTCGCTTCAGTGTCTCTTCAAAACAGAAGGTATTTGTGATTATTCAGGTTGGAGTGAGCTCCGTAATACTTCAGTCATTTGTATGGGGCAGTGGTTTAACCCTTCTCTCACTTCTGAGGGTAGAGTCATATCTCCTTGCTTCTAACATTGCTCTGGTTAATTATGGCACAGTAACCCTTCAGTCATGATGTGTGGCATTTCTCTTATTGATAGCCCATCACAAGAATCACACACCTGGTAAGAATGGCTGCTGGTGCTGGAACCTTGTAGCAAACAGCAGCCACAAAATCATAGGAAGGATCCACATACAGACTTGATCTGGAACTGTGCAAGATTATTGTCCCATCACACACACGTCAATACATCTGACCGTCACAACCGACGATCGTTTCGGGGCTATATGTCGCCTTTGTGAAGGTACAGGGCAGACGAACATGTCTGCCGTATCAATCTCTTATTGATAGCACAGTGCCCTTCCCTTATTATGTATGTCACAGTAATACTTTTCTCATCACTGTTGGCACATTAACACTTCTCATTATTTATGGCACTGTACTACTCTCATTACTTATGGCTAATGTATGGCCTATGGATTACCGTATATTAAAAAAGGAATGCTAACGTTCTTTGGGACTTCTGCATGAGAAACAATGTGCCAGCTGAAAAGCTGTCCTGAATCATTCCGTAATATGAAGTGAAAATAGCTGCATAATTTCTAGAGCATTTGCACTAATGTATGATCAATGTCTAGGCATAGATATTAATTAATTAATGCATGGAATTGTGTGCAAAATGAATGCAAATTGTATTGATTCATGAGATAACTCAGTGCCTAAAGATAGGAGTTAAACACGCCTTAACACAGCATCTACTTTTACTTTATCAACCCCATTATAACACGTTTCCCACATTCCATCATTATGTGTGGCACAGCAACAGTTCCATTCATCATGTATAATTATTATTGATTTATAAAGCGCCAACATATTCTGTGGCACTGGCACAGTTGCACTTCTTTCATCATATATGGCACAGTAACACTTCTCTCATGTATCGCACAGTAACACTTCTCTCATGTATCGCACAGTAACACTTCTCTCATGTATCGCACAGTAACACTTCTCTCATGTATCGCACAGTAACACTTCTCTCATGTATCGCACAGTAACACTTCTCTCATGTATCGCACAGTAACACTTCTCTCATGTATCGCACAGTAACACTTCTCTCATGTATCGCACAGTAACACTTCTCTCATGTATTGCACAGTAACACTTCTCTCATGTATCGCACAGTAACACTTCTCTCATGTATCGCACAGTAACACTTCTCTCATGTATCGCACAGTAACACTTCTCTCATGTATCGCACAGTAACACTTCTCTCATGTATCGCACAGTAACACTTCTCTCATGTATCGCACAGTAACACTTCTCTCACTATATATGCCACAGTATCACTCCTGTCAAATATACAGTGGGATGTGAAGGTTTGGGCAACCTTGTTAATCGTCACAATTTTCCTGTATAAATCGTTGGTTGTTACAATAAAAAATGTCAGTTAAATATATCATATAGCAGACACACACAGTGATATTGGATTTACAGAAAGTGCGCAATAATTGTTTAAATAAAATTAGGCAGGTGCATACATTTGGGCCATTTTATTGATACCAAAACCTTTAGACATAATTATTGGAACTAAAATTGGCTTGGTAAGCTCAGTGACCCCTGTCCTAAATACAAAGGTGAATCCAGTTATGAGAAAGAGTATTTAAGGGGGTCAATTGTAAGTTTCCCTCCTCTTAATTTTCTCTGAATAGTAGCAACATGGAGGGTCTCAAAACAACTCTCAAATGACCTGAATACAAAGATTGTTCGCCATCATGATTTAGGGGAAGGATACAGAAAGCTGTCTCGGAGATTTCAGCTGTCTGTTTCCACAGTTAGGAACATATTGAGGAAATGGAAGACCACAGGCTCAGTTCAAGTTAAGGCTCGAAGTGGCAGACCAAGAAAAATCTCGGATAGACAGAAGCGACGAATGGCGAGAACAGTGAGAGTCAACCCACAGGGCAGCACCAAAGACCTACAACATCATCTTGCTGCAAATGGAGTGACTGTGCATCATTCAACCACTCGGCGCACTTTACACAAGGAGATACTGTGCAGGAGTGATGCAGAGGAATCCTTTTCTCCACCCACAGCACAAAAAGAGCCACTTGAGGTATGCTAAAGTACATTTGCACAAGCCAGCTTCATTTTGGAATAAGGTGCTGTGGACTGATGAAACTAAAATTGAGTTATTTGGGCATAACAAGGGGTGTTATGCATGGAGGGAAAACAACACAGCATTCCAAGAAAAACACCTGTTACCTACAGTAAAATATGGTGGTGGTTCCATCATGCTGTGGAGCTGTGTGGCCAGTGCAGGGACTGGGCATCTTGTCAAAATTGAAGGACGCATGGATTCCACTCAGTATCAGCAGATTCTGGAGACCAATGTCCAGGAATCAGTGACAAAGCTGAAGCTGCGCTGGGGCTGGATCTTTCAACAAGACAACAACCCTAAACACAGCTCAAAATCCACTAAGGCATTCATGCAGAGGAACAAGTACAACGTTATGGAATGGCCATCTCAGTCCCCAGACCTGAATATAATTGAAAATCTGTGGTGTGAATTAAAGAGAGCTGTCCATGCTCGGAAGCCATCAAGCCTGAATGAGCTAGAGTTGTTTTGTAAAGAGGAATGGTCCCAAATACCTTCATCCAGAATCCAGACTCTCATTGGAACCTACAGGAAGCATTTAGAGGCTGTAATTTCTGCAAAAGGAGGATCTACTAAATATTGATTTCATTTCTTTTTTTGTGGTGCCCAAATGTATGCACCTGCCTAATTTTGTTTAAACAATTATTGCACACTTTCTGTAAATCCAATAAACTTCATTTCACTTCTTAAATATGACTGTGTGTGTCTCCTATATGGTATATTTAACTGACATTTTGTATCATAACAACCAACGACTTACAAGAAAATCAAGATCATTAACAAGGTTGCCCAATCTTTTGCATCCCACTGTATATGGCACAGTAACACTCCTGTCATGTATGTATGACACAGTAACTCCTCTCTGATTATTGGTGGCACAGTGACAGTAAGGCCCGGTTCACATTAGCGTTCGTTATCCGGATTTTCCGGATCTGATCCGGACCGCATACTGTACAAACGGAACGTACGTTCCGCATAGCAATGCAAAGGCTATGCGGACGTTCACATACGTACGTTCCGTACAGTACGGAGCCGGACCGGATCCGGACTCCGGACTCTTTTCCAACATGCGCTATTTTTTGTGTCCGGATCTCCGGCCCATGCATCCTGACCGGAGCCTGACCTGATCCTGACAGCACCATCAGGAACACAGAAACCAATGGGAAACAGAAGGCACAGAACACACTGCCTACAAAAACCTGACGTTCTACCCCACTTCCTATGCGTACCCAAGCGGCCATTTCGGATGGGGACACATGGGCCAAGCATGTCTGGAGTGGAGCAGCAGTGACAGACGTGCTGGAGCTGTTTGGCAGTATGTCGGGAGGTGGAGGTGAGGCCTACAGCGGAGGAACCTGATTGTACATGTGCACCAGGTGCACCTTCTGCTGACCCCAACATTTTTTTCTTTATATTTAACTATTTTTTGCCCACGGATGCGGATGGCAGCCTGATGCATGCCTGATATAAACGGACCGGATCCGGATCGGAACTGTACAGTTCTGATCAGGATCAGGTCAGGATCCGATCAGGATCCGGTCCGTTTACTTGCCAAAACGCAAGTGTGAACGGGGCCTAACACTTCTCTCATTATGTATTGCACAATAACACTTCTCTCATTATATACAGCACAGTAACACTTCTCTGATTATTGGTGGAACAGTATTATTATTATTATTATTTATTGTATTTATAAAGCGCCAACATATTACGCAGCGCTGCACAATAGATAAATGGGTTAACATACAGGTAGAACATACGGAAACTCACAACAAAACAAGATCATGCAAATGATTTGATAACAATACAGTGTCATAGGTCAAAATAGAGACTGTTCGAGTCTACAAGAGGGGTGGTTGTGAGTAAGATTGCATAATTAAGCTGGATACATTAGGGAGGAGGGCCCTGCCAGAGGCTTACAATCTAAAGGGTGGGGTGGAGACAATAGGTGCGTCTTTTGAGAGGGGGTCTAACAGAACATATTATGGTGCTGGTGTAGGGGGTATGCGAGCGTGAAGAGGTGAGTCTTGAGAGCTTGTTTGAAGGTATCAAAGGTGGGGGCGAGTCTGACGGCTGGTGGGAGAGAGTTCCAGAGAGTAGGGGCAGCCCTGGTGAAGTCCTGCAATCGTGCGTGTGACTGAGTTATGCGTGGTGCACTCCTGCCATGTACCGTATGTATGGTACAGGCTTGTCAGCATCATGTACTTCTGAGTGACATATCTTTCTACAGAGTCTCTGTAACCACAGAAACCAGAACCAGCAGACATGACAGGAAGGTATTACGTAAGACACGCCCTCCCAGAAGCCACAAGTGACAGCTCTTTCCAGCTATGACCTGCTGCTATGCAGAGTGATGAACTGATAAGCTTATCAATAACATGATCAAAAACAAACAAAATATAAATTGAGGGTTTCGCGGCCTAGTAATCTTATACATAAAACATAACTTTTAATAGTAATGTCAGTAAATAGTCATACAAGTGATATAGCATAAAAAAGTCCTTAATACACATTGATCATAATGTCAATAACCTAATGCACGTTTCGAGATCTATGACCTATCTATACTTATTCAGAGGTAAAGGCTTTTCCTGTGTTCATGGTTCATGACCACAGGAAAGTTTATAAAAACACTAGTGACCTGAGCCTGTTTAAAAACGGGCTCTAGGTCTGTCACCGCCGCCACATCGCACACCTGCACAGCGGCTAATGTTAATGTTGCCATTTGTCTGGGGCTGCCAGCACCAGATTGAGTTGACCAAGGAGGATGAGGGAAGCCTCATTAGGATCCAACGGGCGTTCTTCAAGCCAAAAGTCAATTTTATCTAGGAGTGATTATGGGGACCGGGGGGGGGGGGGGGGGGGGGGGGGAAGCAGTGTTGCCAACCTTTCACGTTATTTTTTACTGACAAATACCTAAAAATTAACTGACAAAAGGTTTTTTTTACTGACAAAAAAATGGACGTGGTCACGCAACAGAATGTGGGCATGGTCATGGGTGGGGCCAAATATACATGATTTTAGTATTGCTGTGAAAGGTCTGCCAGGGAAGTTTGAGCTCTGCCATAGTGTCCCCCCCCCCCCTTCCCCCAAAATACATGTAATCTTACAGCATTTCACCAAAAATCCACGTAATCTGGCAGAGGTTCTTCCAAAATACAAATAATATGGCAGTGGTTCCCAAAAAATAGATGTAATCTGGCAGCAGCGATTCCCCCAACATACACATAATCTGGCAGCAGTTCCCCAAAATACATTTAATCTGACAGCAGTGGTTCCCCAAAAATAGGTAGCCCCAGGTCTATAGGTGTCCCCAGAATAGGTGGCCAGGGGTATAGATGTCTCCAGAACAGGTAGCCAGGGGTATATGTGCCCAGTATATGTAGGCAGGGGTACAGGGCCGGTTCTAGACTGGCACATATGAGGGGGAAGTCAAATGGGTAGTGGGCAACATGTTAGAGGAAAACGACAGTGGGCATGGCAAGTAAATGCACATAATGAAAGACAGCGTTTCACCAGTAAATGCACATAAGAGACAGCCTTTCACCAGTAAATGCACGTAATGGCAGACAGCCTTTCACCAGTAAATGCATGTAATGACAGACAGCCTTTCACCAGTAAATGCACGTAATGACAGACAGCCTTTCACCAGTAAATGCACGTAATGACAGCCTTTCACCAGTAAATGCACGTAATGAGAGACAGCTTTTCACCAGTAAATGCACGTAATAAGAGACAGCTTTTCACCAGTAAATGCACATAAAAAGAGGTAGCTTTTCACCAGTAAATGCACATAATAAGAGACAGCTTTTCACCAGTAAACGCAAATAAGAGACAGCTGTTCACCAGTAAATGCACATAAGAGACAGCTTTTCAACAGAAAATGCACATAAGAGACAGCTTTTCACCAGTAAATGCACATAATAAGAGACAGCTTTTCACCAGTAAATGTACATAATAAGAGACAGCTTTTCACCAGTAAATGCACATAATAAGAGACAGCTTTTCACCAGTAAATGCACATAATGGCAAACAGCCAGTGTCCTCAGTATATGTAGCCAACAGATATATGTGCCAGTATATGTAGCCAGAGGTATATGTCCCCAGTATATGTAGGCAGGGGTATATGTGCCCAGTATATGTAGTCGGGTATATGTCCCCAGTATATGTAGGCAGGGGTATATGTGCCCAGTATATGTAGGCAGGGGTATATGTGCCCAGTATATGTAGCCAGAGGTATATGTCCCAGTATATGTAGTCAGGGTTATATGTGCCTAGTATATGTAGCCAGAGGTATATGTCCCAGTATATATAGTCAGGGTTATATGTGCCCAGTATATGTAGCCAAAGGTATATGTGCCCACAATAGGTAGCCAGGTGACCCCCCCAGCAGGAGGAAAGCAGCGTAGTGGAGGGAGAGCTGTGGCATCAACGGTGAAGAAGGGGGCAATCTCCCCCCCCCTTCCCTCACCTTAGTGCTCTCCCTCCCTCGCTCTCCCCCCCCCCCCCCCGGAACTAAGTCCTGAGTGGCTGGCAGGCGGCAGCGAGCGGAACTTACCTGCGTCTTGTCGCAGGCGCGGGATGATTTGCCGCTACTCTGGTCTGGTCCCGACCAGAGCAGCAGAACTTCCGGCGCTTGGAGCGAGACGGAGGCGAGTTCCGCCCCCTGCCAAACGCCACTCATCACTTAGTTCCGGAGGGGAGAGCGAGGGAGGGAGAGCACTAAGGTGAGGGAAGGGGGGGGGGGAGATTGCCCCCCTTCTCCACCGCTGAATCCACAGCTGTCCCTCCACTGCGCTGCTGTCCTCCTGCAACAGGGCGGGCAGACTGGCCGCCCTTACGGACGCTAATGAATTCCTTATGGAATTCACGGGCAGCTTAATTTGTATCAAAATTTACGGGCGGTTGGCAACACTGGGAACAAGGAGTGGAGAGGACAATACACAAAGGTATATGGATCCAACATAAACACACCTCAAAGCTACAATAGTGTGCTTCCTACCATCAGTGTTCCACTATAGTGTGCTTCCTACCCTCAGTGTTCCCCTATAGTGTGCTTCTTACCATCAGTGTTCCCCTATAGTGTGCTTCCTACCATCAGTGTTCCCCTATAGTATGCTTCCTACCATCAGTGTTCCACTATAGTATGCTTCCTACCATCAGTGTTCCACTATGGTGTGCTTCCTACCATCAGTGTTCCCCTATAGTGTGCTTCCTACCATCAGTGTTCCCCTATAGTGTGCTTCCTACCATCAGTGTTCCCCTATAGTGTGCTTCCTACCATCAGTGTTCCACTATGGTGTGCTTCCTACCATTAGTGTTCCCCTATAGCGTGCTTCCTACCATCAGTGTTGAGCTTTCCTATCCTACTGACAGATACAATTCAGCATTCCGCAAGCAAAAAAAACACTGAAAGTATTAGAAAGTTTTTGCACTATAATGGCAAACACACCTCTACTGTCCCTATAGTAGCACTTCTGTGCGGTCTTCCTTTTCTCATGACCCTGGTGTCACCCAGCATACAAGGGCGGTGTCACTGTACATACCTGGCTGTGAGCCTTCAGCACTAACACTAATGAATGGAATATTTCAGCAAAGATAATCACCCGCACATTGTAATTAAAATTCCAATGTAAATAAGACCTAGTTAATTTCCTAATTATAGCTGCTTTTTACTCAGGCTGCATAACCCTTATGTGAAGCTGTGACTGAGTGAGAGGAACCTGGGACTCCTCAGGCTGGGAATGTAAAAAAAACTATTCTGTGGTTTTTCAAAGCATTCATTTAAACATTTACAGTGCACAGTCACAAACCTTTATATAATTTTGTGTGGTATACTCAAAGTAGCTTACAGCTTCCACAAGACATCAGAGGCCTGATGCACTAAAGTCCGGTAAAGTCGAGGCAAGGTTTCTTGGCGCACGCTGCTAAGCGCAGAAGCTTGGTGCGGCTCTAGTAGTAATGTCCACGCATGTGTAATTCGGGGACCCAGCAATTGTGGGACCCCAAATTACTTTACCCTTTGAGTTGCTACGACTCGGAGGGGAAATAGTATTTAGCGCCACCCTGAATTTTTCGTTCGGGTCACCCTGCGCCAAAAAGCCGCTGACATGCCATGCACGCCAGTAAAGTTGCCTTGCACAGGGAACTCACGGAAATTTTACCTTCATTAGAGAAAGCACCGGCCCCATTAGCGCCACGTGTGTTACCGGCTTAAAGGGTAATAGAAGTGCCTCTGCATGGCCATGGCCGCGCGTGTGTTCGCTCCCGCGTGCGTCAGCAGGAGCTTACAGCGCAGGCGCAGTACTAACATTTCCTGTACTGCACCTGCACAGCAAGCTATGGCCACGCAGCCACACTTCTATTCGTCTAGTTAGACAAATAATTACACCGAGACCGGCGGCAGGGAACGGCGCATCGGAAGAGGACGGCGCGGGACATTCTAGCTGCAGGGGGCTGCCCCAGGTAAGTGGCAGTTATTGTTTTTTAAAAGGTCAACGGAACCCCTTTAACATGCACCCTGCTATGGTAATGCATGTGGTTACCATATAAACGGGGGCCTTAAAGGGAGCTCGAAGTGAGGGGAATATGGAAGCTGCCATATTTATTTCCTTGTAAACAATACCAGTTGCCTGGCAGTCCTGTTGATCTTCTGGCAGAAGTAGTGTTTGAGTCAAAACTCTGAAGCAAGCACATGGCTAAACCAGTAAAACCTGAGTCTCCTGAGTCAGAGTACCTGATTTGCTGCATGCTTGTTCAGGGTCTATGGCTAAACGTATTAGAGACACAGGATCAGGAGGACTGCCGGACAAGTGGTATTGTTTAAAAGGTAATAAATATGGCAGCCTCCATACACCTCACACCTCGGGTTCCCTTTAACCCGGTAAGCATGTGGCGTTTATGGTTAACGGCTGGTGCTTCCCCTGTGCTACTAATGGTAACATTTCCGTGTTCACTCCCTGTGCACAGCATCTTTACCAGACTTAAATGCATCAGACCCCAGGGCCCTTTTCCACTAGCGGCGTTTGCGATGCTGAATCGCAAAAACGCAAACCGCTAGCGATTTTACAATCGCTACGGTTTGCTTTTTAACATGGGAATCGCGGTAGGTCATTTCCACTACCGCGATTCGTTTTTGCGGGGAACGCGAACGCGCGGCGGAGCGATAATTGCCGCGATTTTGCTATGCAGTGCATAGCATAGCAAAATCGCGGCCGCAAACGTCGGGGGAATCGCCGGTTTTGCGATTCAGCAATCGCTAGCGTTCAGCGTGAACGCTAGCGATTGCAGGTGGAAAAGGGCTCAGTTCACCTTTTCTAGTACATTTTCACCTACTTTTTGGGTACTTCTTCAATCACTTAGTGCTGAAAAGTTATTTTAGACAGGAGATTAAAAATGCTCTCGAAGGAGTAAAAGTAAATTTAATAAGGGCCATAAGTTGTTTACTTGAAGATATTTTGTTCCTATTACTTCAACTGAAGTGAGGAAGAAACACCCAGACATTCGTATATACAGAAAATACACATTAGCCCTGCCAACTAAAGCCAATTGATTAAGTTGATGTTAATTGCTTAAGTGTCTAGCTGAAGGTGTGTATTAACTTCTAAACGTCTGGGTAAGGATGACAAAACAGCATTGTACTTTGATAAATGGTTTTGAAAGCCTCCACCCATGTGTAAGGATAGCTGTGCCAATTTGACATACTATAGATTTGCCCTTTTTTTTCTCTCATGCGAACCAGTTTTTCTTCTCTGTCCAAAATGTGTACCTCACCATCCTCAAAAGAAAGTCCCTTCCACTTAGAGTGTAGGAAGACCACTGAGTCTTCACTTATGGTGCTGATCCATGAAAGTTGTTTAAAGGGACCATGAGCAGCACTTAAAAATGAAAATCTGCACTTACCTGTGGCTGCCTCCAGCTCCCCCATATCCCACGAGGTCCCTCAGCGTCCTCTGGGTCCCCTCCTTGGTCCTGCTGGTGGCTCCATTAGCCCAGCGACTTCGGCCAAAGTCGTGTCCATGCACCCAGCTTGATCACGCGCCAGTTGCCGTAAGCCTCTTGCACATGCACAGTTCAGTCTTTTGAGAAGTCTTACGGAAATATGTGCATGATCGATCCAGGTGCGCAGACAAGCCATGCATGCGCAGTTGTGCACAACATCGTCTGAAGTCGTTGGGCTAACAGCGCTGCCAGCGGGACCACGGAGGGGAACCAGAGGGCGCTGATGGAGCTCCCAGGCTATGGGGGGCTGGAGGAAGCCCCAGGTAAGTACATTTTTTAATTTTTAAGCGCTGCTCAGGGTCCCTTTAATGCGCTTTCTGAGAGGTTGCATTGTCTTGCCTACTGCGGTTGTCTCAGTACACTTGAGTTGAGCACACCAAGTTGCTATGCTTGTGCTCGGGTATCAGGTACTTAGGATGTACAACTTTCTGTCTCAATGTTGTCGGAGTTTGATGAATAACCAGGATGAGATATTTATTAAGGTATATGTAAAAATGACAAACCGAGAGCCTAATATAGTGTAGTAAGTATTGATAAATGGGTTTATAGAAACGAGTACAAGATTATACTCGCAAATCAGGGTTACCTCCAGGCAAGCACTGTATAAGCAGGTGAGGAGATTAACCTGTCCTCACTCAGGATCAAGAAGTCGCTCTCTGTAGACAGGAGAAAGAAAGGGATATTCCCCTCCACCAGGGGTGGATATCAATCATAACGTAGTGAAGAACAGAGGCGCCAAAATAATAAAATCAGATACTAAAAAGTTTAAAAATGCTTAGGAGGCAGTGGTGGACTTACCTCCTGCAAGCAGACACAAGAAACTGTGTATTCATGAAAAATTTAATTTATTGGTACACTCCAGGGGGGTTTTTCGCAACGCGTTTCGCAGGCTTATACCTGCTTCATCAGGCAATAGATAATTGGAGTACACAACAGCATTTGGTCCAGGTAACACCTGAGGCGCCAGGTGTTACCCGGACCAAATGCTGTTGTGTACTCTAATTATCTATTGCCAGATGAAGCGGGTATAAGCCTGTGAAACGCGTTGCAAATCCCCCCCCCCCCCCTCCCGGAGTGTACCAATACATTTAATTTTTCTTGAATACAGAGTTTCTTGTGTCTGCTTGCAGGAGGTAAGTCCACCACTGCCTCCTAAGCATTTTTAAACTTTTTAGTATCTGATTGTATTCTTTTGGCGCCTCTGTTCTTCACTACGATATGATATTTATTAAGGATCTTCATGAGTTTCATTAACCCAGCAGCTACGTATGGCCTGGCTACATTGCTATGTGATTTTTGGTTTGTTGCACCTTTCTGCTGTTCCATGGTCTGGCATCTTCTTTTTGCCCAGTTTGAGTAACTACATACGTTTCAAGGTTTTCTGAGGTGTTTGCATAGTTTTTTTCACCTGTTAGTTACTATCTTGACCCGGTGGTGCACAGTTCTAATAACACCGTTATTAACAGTAGCTTGGGTTGCAGTTGGTGGTAGAGGTAAAAAAAAGAAGTACTCTGATCTGTGTGGTTGGATATCCTGTAGACTTATGTCTAACTATCTTCCTTCTTTCCAGACCAGTTTGAAGCAGAATCTCTAATTAAATATCCAATGACTTCCACCCTGACGATGCCTCAATAAACCACACACAAAAGACTCACTGTCCCATACAGCACAGAAGTGTTTTAATCACCATCATTGTGTAATAGATTTTGGGAAAATAAGAGGCAGGAAAAGAATATGAACAGCAGAACTTAGGCCGTTGTTTTCTTGGAGACCCTCACTCAGCTTGACCTCAGGCACCCCCGATGTAGAGACAGGGTCTTTTGGAGGGAAAGTCGCTCTTTGGGAACCCTGTCCCTCTTTCCTTCTCATTTGTCCCTCTTTCAGGATTTATGTACAGATCTATGTAAATATACCGTATGTATTTTTCTACTGAAAAATGTGTTTGACTCTAAACTCTATTCCCATTCTTTAAATAGATATATTTCTTATTTTCAAATGTTAATAGGAAGGAAAATGAATTATGAAATCGTTATAGTATGCATGATTAGGGGTGTGTCTAGGGCATGGTTAAAGGCGAGACAGGGGTGTGGCTTAAGTGTCCCTCTTTCTGATCTCAAAAAGTTGGGAGGTATGCAGGCTGACTAGTGACTTCTGTCTAAAGGCCCGTACACACGCTAGATTAAAGTCAGCTAAGGCAACCAATAACGTGTCTCCGCTGATAATCCGGCGTGTGTACAGTAGCCCACGACCCCTTGATTGCCAGCCAGATCAACTTAGCTGAGGGACGGCCTGATACTTTTGTGCTCAATGCTCACCCCGACCACTGTGTGGCGCCATGTCTGCGCTTCTCTGTTAGCCCTCCCCCCACAAAGCAGCAAAACAACAGATTGTCAACTTTTAGGCTAACTCTGCGTCTGTACAGCCTTGGTCCAGTGATGTCACCGAGGGATGTGCTTCCGATCCTTGCTGGGCAACATCCGTAGTGCATGTGTACAGGCCTTACCCTCCTTTATCATGGGAGTCTTTGGATTGGAGATAAAAAAAAATCCTAGAAGTCCACTTACCATACAACTGCTTCTGCTATTTTTGTGCTGAGAAATGCTAAACATTCTGGGTTGTGAATAACACCAGCCCTGGGTTCCCATCATGGTTTAGTGAATATAGTTCATTGATTAGCATATTTAATTTTGCTTAATGACAGGTGATCACACATGATGAGATGCACACCCGCTGTGTATACATACGCACACCTATGCATGCCTGAGATTCCAGTCATGGATTTGACTGTTGCCTACACTGTGGTTATACACCTTGTGACTGTAAAACTGATATACATTTGCATCCTATAATAAGGTAGTGCCAACTAGACTCAGTTGAAGAAGGTGTTTCATCATGCATATGGTGTACCTTCTTCACTTCTAATGAGGGAAGGAGAGTCCTATGCTAGGTACACACCTTACGTTTTTCCGTTCGATAGATGCGTTCTATTGATAAATTCCGTCATGTCTGATATTCCTCTCAATCGTTTTACTGCTCGATTTCTCATTGAAGTGAATGGAAAAAGATAAGAAAATCGAGCGGAAGATAAGGGAAACGAATGGAGAAACGAGCGGAATAAGTTTATCGTATGTACCCAGCACTAGACATTTTATATTTACCGTACAAGTAATCCATTTACCTCAAAGAGTAGTGGAGCTAATAGAAGTGGAAGTGTTTGGTGTGTGGGGGGGGCACCCAAAGTTTTGCAGGAAGCCCAGTGATTTCTAGTTCCGCCCCTGTTTCTGAGTCTGCAGAATGAGGGAAGTAAAACTATTTATATTCTTTTGAGGCCTGACTATCTCGTTAGGTGTACAGCAATGATATACTTTAACATTACACATTTGCAGGGATGCTGGCACACGCATTAATCACTCCCATCTCCTTAACAGCTGAGAGCAAAACAAGGCAGCTTTCACAATAAAACAATTACCACCGGTAATTACAGTGGGTTGCGAAAGTATTCGGCCCCCTTGAAGTTTTCCACATTTTGTCATATTACTGCCACAAACATGAATCAATTTTATTGGAATTCCACATGAAAGACCAACACAAAGTGGTGTACACATGAGAAGTGGAACGAAAATCATACATGATTCTAAACATTTTTTACAAATCAATAACTGCAAAGTGGTGTGTGCATAATTATTCGGAGTGCAGTCAGTTACCTATAGACATTGCCTGATGAGTACTAATGACTAAATAGAGTGCACCTGTGTGTAATCTAATGTCAATACAAATACAGCTGCTCTGTGAGGGCCTCAGAGGTTGTCTAAGAGAATATTGGGAGCAAAAACACCATGAAGTCCAACGAACACACCAGACAGGTCAGGGATCAAGTTATTGAGAAATTTAAAGCAGGCTTAGGCTACAAAAAGATTTCCAAAGCCTTGAACATCCCACGGAGCACTGTTCAAGCGATCATTCAGAAATGGAAGGCGTATGGCACAACTGTAAACCTACCAAGACAAGGCCATCCACCTAAACTCACAGGCCGAACAAGGAGAGCGCTGATCAGAAATGCAGTCAAGGGGCCCATGGTGACTCTGGACGAGATGCAGAGATCTACAGCTCAGGTGGGAGACTCTGTCCATAAGACAACTATTAGTCATGACCTGTACAAAGATGGCCTTTGTGGAAGAGTGGCTAGAAGAAAGGCATTGTTAACAGAAAACATAAGAAGTCCCGTTTGCAGTTTGCCACAAGCCATGTGGGGGACACAACAACCATGTGGAAGAAGGTGCTCTGGTCAGATGAGACCAAAATGGAACTTTTTGGCCAAAATGCAAAACGCTATGTGTGGCAGAAAACTAACACTGCACATCAATCTGAACACACCATCCCCACTGTCAAATATGGTGGTGGCAGCATCATGCTCGGGGGGTGCATCTCTTCAGCAGGGACAGGGAAGCTGGTCAGAGTTGATGGGAAGATGGATGGTGCCAAATACAGGGCAAACTTGGAAGAAAACCTCTTGGAGACTGCAAAAGACTTGAGACTGGGGCGGAGGTTCACCTTCCAGCAGGACAATGACCCTAAACATACAGCCAGGGCAACAATGGAATGGTTTAAACAAAACATATCTATGTGTTAGAATGCCCCAGTCAAAGTCAAGATCTAAATCCAATCGAGAATCTGTGGCAAGATCTGAAAACTGCTGTTCACAAACGATGTCCATCTAATCTGACTGAGCTGGACCTGTTTTGCAAAGAAGAATGGGCAAGGATTTCAGTCTCTATATGTGCAAAGCTGGTAGAGACATACCCTAAAAGACTGGCAGCTGTAATTGCAGCAAAAGGTGGTTCTACAAAGTATTGACCCAGGGGGCCGAATAATTACGCACACCTCACTTTGCAGTTATTTATTTGTAAAAAATGTTTGGAATGATGTACGATTTTCGATCCACTTCTCACATGTACACCACTTTGTATTGGTCTTTCACGTGGAATTCCAATGAAATTGATGCATGTTTGTGGCAGTAATGTGACAAAATGTGGAAAACTTCAAGGGGGCCGAATACTTTTGCAACCCACTGTATATATATGATACAGATACGGCTTCTTACCATATTTCCTTGCTTGACACAATAACCACTCTTCAGAACGGAGTGTGAAGGCATGTGCTTGTTCACAGGCATGTAGCTCAGGCTGGGCTGAAGTGCTGTGTGAGGAACCAATTCATTCTGCCTGACGTCAGGGCACTCGCTTCCATTCTAAGAAAAATACAGAGCATATAATACAGTGTGACACTTAGACCTGAAAACTGGAGCCTGCATGGCACTCTCTATTAGTTGACAGGTGCTATGTAGTGCTAAAAGCACAAACCAGGCTTGCTGCCTTAAACATTCAGTCTATACATAAATTAAAGGGAACCTGAAGCAAGAGCACTGACCCACTACAGACAGCGCCCTATTTGCAAATAGTGTTGGTGTTCAAATTCTGCATATTGAATTCAGGAACACCAGAATATTGCCGAACGCCACACCTCAGCACTGAACAAGTGGACAGAGTCAGTTCACTCACATGTTCTTCACATCGCTTTCAATCGACTCCAGTATTACCTTCTTCTGGCTTTGGAAGGAGGAAGCATTGGGGGTCATTTAAAATGTGCCGTGAAGCACAAGTAAGTGAACTCGCCCTGACCCTGTCCTCTTGTTCGGTACTGAAATGGTGGTGAACTGTGGTGTTCAGCAGTATTCTGGTGTTTTCTGAATTCAATATGCCAGATTCCAGCACCAACACTACTTACAAACAGGTTCCATTCCGGGACCTTGTTTGTAGGTTGTATTTGTGTGTAAGTTGTGCATTAAGGACGTTAAACATGGTGAAACGTGGATAAATGATAAGCTATAACTATATGTAACTATCTTTTAGAGCAGACAGGAAGTTCTGAGTTCAGGTCGGCTTACATTTGTTTTGAACTGCTCACAGCAGTTTATACAATACTTTAACATGTTACATAAAATGTAAAAACAAAAACAGTACTGTATATTTTGTACATGGAGAAAACTTTGTATGTATGTATGAATCGTTATACTTTAACTTGTCTCATTAGTAAACGGAGGACTGTGTTTACTTACTGTACTTTTGAAATACATATTATGATGCTATATATTATAATGCTATAATAAATACTTATTTAAGTGTACCTGAGATCTAATAAACATAAACATTCATACTTACCCGGGTCTTCCTGGAGCTCCCTGTAGGCCAAGGGCTCCACTGCCATCCTCCCCGGTTGCTCAGTTCCTCTCCAGTCATGCTCCACTGTGCCTGTGCAGTCACAAGACTTAACTGGCTGTGCAGGCACAGAGGGCTCCTGACTATGGCCAAGGATGCGGACGGCCAGGGCTGCGCAAGCACAACAGTCCCCGTTTACTGGTGTGGACAGCGGAGAAACAGAGCCACCTGGGAGGACGGTGAGGGAGCCCGCGGCCTACAGCGGGCTGAAGGAAGCCCCAGGTAAGCAAGTATAAATGCTTTTGTCTCTAACATCTCAAATTTCATTTTTAAACAGTAAAATGAAAAAAAACTGTTCATACAAAAATATGACATCTCATATGACATCTCCATAATGCTATCACAAAGGTTGTGTTTTAATTTTTTTGCTTAGGTTTATGGTAGCTTCCTGGTGGGGCTGGATAGTGTACTGGTTAAGGGCTCTGCCTCTGACACAGGTGACCTGGGTTTGAGTCTTGGCTCTTCCTGTTCAGTAAACCAGCACCTATTCAGTAAGGAGACCTTGGGCAAGACTCCTGAACACAGCTACTGCCTACTGAGCGTGCCCTAGTGGCTGCAGCTCTGGCATTTTGAGTCTGCCAGGAGAAAAGTGCAATATAAATGTCCTGTGTCTTGTCTGGTGAAGCCTCTTGCATGTTCCTATCTACCCGGGCTCTGCAGCTGTACCTTAGATGGCACAGATGACAGCACCCTCCTGTAAGGCAGACATAAGAATTTACCTCAGCAAAGTTTTCTGTTGGAAACTCCACCAACACTTACTGTCAAATGTGTGCATTGTGACATGAATGCAGTTTATATATATAGGTCTGGAATATACGGTAGCTTATAGATCTGCTTCAAAGAAAAAATGTAAAGCATATACGCTGCATCTCTAAAAATAGGCCTCTGCATTGTTCTCCTGAGCACAAGGGCTTGAATTCCCATGAGGCACGGCGCTTGGGGCTCACAAGAGGTTTATGGCACACAAAAGAGGTAATATATATATATATATATATATGAAATATAAATAAGACAAGGAAAAACAAGGCAAAATGATTGTAAAACAGAAATGAATAAAAAAAAAAATGCTAGTCTTGAGCAATGCAAACAGAACATTGATTCTGATCTGCATGAGTAATATGTGCTGGTATTGCTGATACCCACTTATTGTGAAAGTACTGTGTCTCATTGATGTGTAGGCCTTCCCAAGATGGCCGACAGCCAAGGCCCTCAAGGATGGCTATTATGTTTCTGAGCTAGGTAGTCTATGTTACCTGCGGCAATTACATGGGTGTGTTACTCCTAGATTTTCACAAAGTGCCTTTGTTATAAGGAGAATAGACGGGGCAGAACATGAGGACACAACAGAGTATGCAAGTGGAGTGTTTGCTGTAGCATGAAAGGTAGAATTGTGGCAAATGTCCAGCATGAGCCACCGAGGTGTATCTAGACCAAGGGTCCCCAAACGTTTTGAGTCTAGGGCCAGGTCAACATACTTCAGACTGCTGGGGGGCCGGAGTATACATAGAAGTTTTTGCGGGCCAGACAGTGAAGCATACCCAGGTGATAGCGTGCAGTCCAATTGGACAACAGTGTCACCTGATGTGGAATTTGATTGGAAACCAGCGAATTACTGCTTTCTGGCTTCCATGTAGATAGGTGGTGCCAGCACTGCTATTCTATATGCGGACCACCAATATTTAAAGATGTAGCTGACCGCATCTATAATACATTTTTGTGAGTAGGGGGCCGGTAAAAAAGCCTCAGGGGGCCACATTCGGCCCACGGGCCTTCGTTTGAGGACCACTGATCTAGACAAAGAACAGGGAGTACTTCAGATGGGATTCTGGCAGTACTTGTGTTAGGGTGTTTGGAAGGCACTTTTTCACATTTATGTTGTACTGTTATAATTAATGTCCAGTTTTCAAGGTCAACATCTGATTTATTATAATCAGATGGGATGAAAATTGGTGCCGCCCAGAGCATGCCCGATTGGTGATGCGACCAATTTTGGGCCAAAATTGGTTGCCTGTATAGATCGGATATGCTGCAAGATATAGGGCTGACATGCTCGATCTGGTGTGGCAGTAACAGTGTGTGATATTGGGACGAGCAATGAATGGTAAGGAACCCCAGTTGCTGTCCCCCTTAGTGTAGAATGTGCCCCATGCAGTATACTTTACCTGTCTGTGTCCGCCGCTGGCTCTGTCCACATACACGCGCCCCATGTGGTTGCCCTGCATATACGAGGGTACATGTGCGTGGGTGCACACTGGGCATCAGGGGGCACATTTTACACTAGGGGCAGTGCCAGGAGTGGTGGAGCGGTGTCACTAGGCCATTTCCCAAGAGATTGTTTTTTAATGAAATTGATCAGGAACCGGCCTGTGGTGTATGGGCAAGTAACAGATCTCCCTCCAATCAGATTTGATCAGAGAGAGATCTGTCTCTCGGTTGATTTGCACATGCATCCTCTGATGTATGGGCACCTTAAAGAGACCCCGAGGTGCATTTGCTAAATCTTAATAGGACACAGAGGCATGTTCTCTGCACAATGACATGCCTCTGTGTCCTTGTGGTCCCGCCGCCAGTCCCCCTGGGCCCGGAAGTACTTCCTGGGTCATGGCTTAGCTTCTGATTGGAGGCGGGGGGAGGGGACAGAGGCGGGAGCCATGAAATGGAGGAGGCGGGGAGGCGCACGGTGATTGACACATGCCAAGTAAACAGCAGGCCAGCGACAAGTCGATTGTCTCTAGCCTGGTGCTATTTATCAGGGGGGGGGGCAGCAGAGCCGGGGGGACTGGCGGCAGCAGCAGGAGG
Source organism: Hyperolius riggenbachi (assembly GCF_040937935.1). Lineage (NCBI taxonomy): Eukaryota > Metazoa > Chordata > Amphibia > Anura > Hyperoliidae > Hyperolius > Hyperolius riggenbachi. The sequence continues at coordinate 93,966,376 of NC_090648.1, forward strand.
ACACAGAGGCATGTCATTGTGCAGAGAACATGCCTCTGTGTCCTGTTAAGATTTAGCAAATCCGCCTCGGGTTCTCTTTTAAGCCCCATCTACACCATACAATTTTGTGTGCGATTCGATTTGATTCATCGATTCGATTCAATCTGACATATCCGATCGGGATTCGATTCGATTGGTAGAGTGATTGATTTGCCATTGTTTTGCAATGACATTCGACAACACTATCGAATAGAATCCCGATCGGACATGTCGGATTGAATCGAATCGAAGAATCAAATCGAATCGCAAAAAAAATGAGTCTTACAACAGATCCCTGGTAGATTTGATGAAAGTGAATGAAGCAGACAGAAATATTGAACATGTATTGGCCGGTATTAGATGTAGGTATATATGTTCATGTCTGCAGATCTGAACTTTTGAAATATATTCAGAACTGCATTGTGTGCGGTAGATAAAATAAATACAGCAGAACATGCGTCAATTAGCTTATTTTATAGATTGCAATAGAAGAGGATAAAAAAACACACCCAAGAACCAGAACAATAGACTATCTGAGCATAATACTTAACATTTAAATAATTGCACCATAAACACTTGTGGAATGTGTGTGACTAGCCAAAATAGTATTTAACTCTCTTACAGGAAGTCAGGAAGTAAATCAGGAATCGGCATTGCTGAAACCCTATTAATCCCATACTTGATCCTTTCCAGAAAGACATCTATTTAACTTTCAGTTTTCTCCTCTATTTTGGCAAGTGTGTCTTTTTATGGAAGCTTCCATATTTATTTCAATTTAAAGTGTAACTGTCATGCATAAAATCAAAATTCAATTCTTTATTTTTATCTGGTAAACAAATAAAGATGCTAACCAGAAAATCCAAAAGTTAATATCAGTATTACTTTTCTTGTCGATAAATGATCATTCCCCAGTTCACCTGGCTCTTAATTGGTACATTGCCACACAAAGGAAGTTGCAGGGCATGCTGGGTTGTCTTTTTTGCTTCCTTACTTTTCTCTTAGACTTATCTAATGGCTGAAGCCTCTTCCCCCCCTGTTTTCCTATGCCACACCTCTGTTCCTCTCTGATTGGCCAATATTACTGATGCTGAGACAATGCACTTTTTATTGCAGAGCTGGGTGGGAGTGCCTAAAGACTGAGAGGAGGGCGGGCAATGCATACATAATCAGGCAGAGAAGAGTAAGGGAGAAAATTACATCAGGATTGGCTTCAGGATAGACACAGTAAAAATGGAGAATCCTAAGAAGGATTTTATCTTTTTTTACTATAGTAAAATAAAAAAAAATCAAATGTGGACAGTGCAATACATATATTATATAAGTAGAGAAAGTATTTATCTACTTATATATATGGGGGTTTTTTTTATGAGATAGTATGGCTGACAGCTACTCTTTAAAGAGACTCTGTAACAAATTTTTCAGCCTTAGTTCTTCTATCCTATAAGTTCCTATGCCTGTTCTAATCTGCTCTGGCTTACTGCAGTCTTTCCTAACTGCACTGTCTCTGTAATAAATCAATGTATCTTTCCTCTGTCCTGTTTGTCGGGCTAAAGCTTGATTGTGTGGAATGTGCAGGGCTGCTTGTGATTGGTAGAAGCGATACACACCCTCTGCAGGCCCCCTGCATACTCTGAATGACTCACACACTATGCTTAGCTGAGCCTATTAGAAGCTGGTTAGTTTGTTTGTAAACACTGCCTAAAACTGTTAATTACAAGCCAGGATTGCAGCAGAGAGTGGCAGAAACAGCACAGAGGGGCACAGGAGAAAATAATGAATAGAATGGTATGCTTTTTATTGTAAGAATATTAGAGTACAGATTCTCTTTAAGCAATACCAGTTGCCTGGTCATACTGCTGATCCTCTGCCTCTAATACTTTTAGCCATAGCCCCTGAAAAAGCATGCAGCACATTCAGGTGTTTCCGAGAATATTGTCAGAACTGACAAGATTAGCTTCATGTTGTTTTTGATGTTATTCAAACACTATTGCAACCATTGCAATAGACAAGCAGGGCTGCCAGGCAACTGCTATTGCTTAAAAGGAAACAAATATGGCAGTCTCCCTATTACTCTCACCTCAGGTTCACTTTAAGCTGGCCATACACTGGTCAGCACATACAGCAGGTTCATGGGGTACAGGTGCCTCAGGTGGCAATGGAGAAACCCACGGGACACATTTTACATGGGGGGAGACCTGGGGAGCCTGGGAGGTAGACACAACTAAACCGATTTCATGCTGAATCTACTGTAAATCTGTATGCAGTGTTTGGCAGGTAATAGATCAGAGAGTGATCTATCAGATGGTCAAATCTGGTTGGCATCTGACAAAGTATGGCCACCTGAGAGAGCTACTTGTGAAACCTATCTGGAAAAAGAGCTACTACTTAACAAAATTAATTAAAGTGGATCCGAGATCAACTTTTATTCATTGCATTATTATGCCCATTACATATAGTTTATCGGCATTCCTCAAGCCAAATGCTTTTTTTTAATGTTTTAATACCCTAATTTCCTATAAACTAAACAAGCCTCGCCCACAGCTCCTCTAGCACCTAGGCATTCTGAATCCCATGTAGCAAGTGCTCATGGGAGCTCAGTCTGGGGAGGAGGAGGGTTTCCACGGAGGAGGAGGCGTTACCAGCCAGAGATTTCAGAGGCAAGGGGGGTGGAGGGGGGAGTGGAGTTTTAGCAGGCTAAGGGCTGGAGATGCAGAGCAGCTTGCCTGTGTTTAATGATGACAAGCAGAATATGGCTGCTCTCGTATTACAGGAAAAAATAATCACACACTCTTGAAGCTGTTTGCAGCTAGATTTGCTGTGTGAATTAAACTTTAGATAAGATATATAGACACATCTCTTGTTATGGCTAGTTTTTCATCTCGGATCCACTTTAAGACACATCCATAAAACGAATCAATGTGAAGATGATTGGGGGTCATTAAGTAAAGCTTAAAGCAAACCTGAAGTGTTTTTAAAATAATAAAACAGATACTTATCTAAGGAGAGGGAGGGCTCTGGGTTACTCTCCTGGAACAAGGAGACCAGGAAAGGAACAACAGAAGGCTCTATAGGACCCAGCGCCTTCCCCCATAGATAAGTATCTGTTTTTTGTTTTTTAACACTTCAGGTTCACTTAAAAAAACATCGTTTTTAAACCATTTCTGCCTACATGTGTATGCTTGCACATATAATATCCGTGTGCTTACACAAAGAAGACTCACCTGGTTTAGCGGTGTCTGCACGACCACACCCCCTATTATCTCCATCTTGTATGGGATTGGCGTCTTTTTCTCTTGAAGGCCGGAGGACCCTGTCTCAGACAATGGGGCGGAGCCAGGCCTGGGTACCTGAAGGAAAAGGGAGACACAAAGTCCTGAATATACATGCAATAATAGGTTATGCTGCTGGAGTGTGCAGTAATGTAATGCCTGACTTCTTGGCTTGTTAACCAGGTGTTCACAGTAATTATAAGCAAAGGCAACCTGGTGTCGCTACTTCATATTCTGAGTGCTACTGTACTAATACAAGGAAGAGACCTACACACTCAGAGTAATGATCCTGAGGCTCCTTTTACACCGGATCTGCTGCGTTGGGCATGCGTTTGCGTTAGTGCGCGTTGCTACGCGTTTTTTTCTGAAATGTAATAGAAAATCTATTTGTTACAATCCTCACACACTGGCATCCGCAAAAAAGAGTACAGTACTCTTTATTGCGGATGCCAGCATGTGGGGATAGGTTTTCTATTACATTTCGGGAAAAAACGTACACTAACGCGTACTAACGCCTACCAACGAGCACTAACGCAAACGCATGCCCAACGCAGCGGATCAGGTGTAAAATGAGCCTGAGCCTATTCATCCTCATGCATATTTAGAAGAAGAGGGTTGAGGCACTGTGAATTGCAAATAGGTACCTTTTAATCAACAGTGTACAGGCATCGGGTTATGGAGTGGGGGCGATGGAGGTCTGACAGCCGTTTCGCTTAATAATAAGCTTCCTCAGAGGCCAACAGAGTGTACACCCCCACCGAGGGATCACCCCCACTGCATAACCCGATGCCTGTACACAGTTGATTAAAAGGTACCTATTTGCAATTTACAGTGCCTCAACCTTCTTCTTCTATATGTGCATGACCTTCGTTATGAGAGCACGGTATTGCTGGTTCACAATCCAGTGTGTGGCCAGTCAGCCTCCCATCAACATCTAGTGCCAGCCCTATTTTCTACATTTTTTGCCAATTCATTCTCAGCAGGATGAAGCTGAAAAAGCCTCACCTGCTCCTGCACAAACACTGGGCCCTCGCCGATCACTATTCCCCCTCCGAGTTGTAGCAATTGGGGCGGGGGAGGGGGGATTTAATTTGGGCACCGGCTGGTGACAATGGCCGAGTTACTTTCTTTTTTAAATCCACCACCAGCTACAGATCAATAGTTTAGCAATCAGTGTTCTCATACTGTAGGTTATCTGTTTTGCTCTTAAACGTTTGGCATTAAATTCCCGCCGTTCAGTAAACATGTCACGTTTTGACCCCCAGCAACGCAAAATGACAGGGAAAAGCTGGTACCCATATATAAAAAAGCACTGTTCATTCATTTGATAACAAATCCCAAGCACTGAGATTAACATTGGTTCAAGGAGCTATGCGGCACACCTGCAAGTTTTACATTGCCCCCCCCCCCCCCTCCACAACCTGGGGGCCCTTCTCACAAGGGTCATAAAACAAGTGTGGCCATCATGATCTTCATACCTATAACAAGCGTATCCACAAAAGCACCTGATCTGATGGATAGTCCCCTGTGTTGGAGGAAGGGGAGGCTAGCAGTTGGGCACCCCCACAGCTCGGGGCCTCCACCTGCGATCGCAGGTGCTGCTCCCCTCTAGTTATACCCCTGACTATATACATCACAACTGAACACCAAAACCTGCCAAGGACAACCAGTGTCAGAGGTGCAAGAACGTGATGATTACTACTATTTAAGCATCTACAGAAATGATTACTACAAGCACAGGACCTATAGAGAGCTACAGTGGGATGCGAACGTTTGGGCAACCTTGTTAATTGTCATGATTTTCCTGTATAAATTGTTGGTTGTTACGATAAAAAATTGTCAGTTAAATATATCATATAGGAGACACACACAGTGATATTTGAGAAGTGAAATGAAGTTTATTGGATTTACAGAAAGGGTGCAATAATTGTTTAAACAAAATTAGGTAGGTGCATAAATTTGGACACCACAAAAAAGAAATGACATCAATATTTACTAGATCCTCTGCATGAATGCGTTAGTGGATTTTGAGCAGTGTTTAGGGTCGTTGTCTTGTTGAAAGATCCAGCCCTGGCGCAGCTTCAGCTTCAGCTTTGTCACTGATTCCTGGACATTGGGCTCCAGAATCTGCTGATACTGAGTGGAATCCATCAGTCCACAGCACCTTATTCCAAAATTAAGCTGGCTTGACCAAATATCTTTAGCATACCTCAAGTGGTTCTTTTTGTGCTGTGGGCGGAGAAAAGGCTTCCTCTGCATCACTCTCACATACAGCATCTCCTTGTGTAAAGTGCGCTGAATGGTTGCACAGTGACTCCATCTGCAGCAAGATGATGTAGGTCTTTGGTGCTGGTCTGTGGGTTGACTCTGACTGTTCTCACCATTCGTCGCTTCTGTCTATCCAAGATTTTCCTTGGTCTGCCACTTCGAGTCTGTGGTTTTCAATTTCCTCAATATGTTCCTAACTATGGAAGCAGACAGCTGAAATCTCTGAGACAGCTTTCTGTATCCTTCCCCTAAACCATGATGGTGAACAATCTTTGTCTTCAGGTCATTTGAGAGTTGTTTTGAGACCCCCAGGTTGCTACTTTTCAGATAAAATTCAAAGAGGAGGGAAACTGACCCCCTTAACCCTCCTGGCGGTTTGCAAAAAAATCGCCAGGGGGCAGCAAATCTTTTTTTTTAAATTTTTTTTTTTTTTTTTTCATGTAGCGAGACAAAGTCTCGCTACATGATAGCCGCTGCTCAGCGGCATCCCCCCAGCCCCTCCGATCGCCGCCGGCGATCGGAGATCCGGAGATCCCGTTGAAAGAACGGGATCTCCTGGAGGGCTTCCCCCGTCGCCATGGCGACGGGCGGGATGACGTCACCGACGTCATCGACGTCGTGACGTCAGAGGGGACTCCGATCTGCCCCATAGCGCTGCCTGGCACTGATTGGCCAGGCAGCGCACGGGGTCTGGGGGGGGGGCGGCCGCGGCGAGAGGAATTGCGGCGGATCGGCGGGTAGCGGCGGCGATCGGGCACTGCACGCAGCTAGCAAAGTGCTAGCTGCGTGCAGCAAAAAAAAAATTATGCAAATCGGCCCAGCGGGGCCTGAGCGGTGCCTTCCGGCGGCATAGCCCGAACTCAGTTCGGGCTTACCGCCAGGAAGGTTAAATACTCTTTCTCATAATTGGATTCACCTGTGTATGTAGGTCAGGGGTCACTGAGCTTATCAAGCCAATTTGAGTTCCAATAATTCGTTCTAAAGGTTTTGGAATCAATAAAATGACAACAGTGCCCAAATGTATGCACCTGCCTAATTTTATTTAAACAATTATTACGCACTTTCTATAAATCCAATAAACATCATTTCACTTCTCAAATATCACTGTGTGTGTCTCCTATATTATATATCTAACTGACATTTTTTATCCTAACAACCAACCATTTATACAGGAAAATCATGACGATTAACCAGGTTGCCCAAACTTTCGCATCCATTCTAATGTTTTCCATTAGAATAGCTGGAAAGTTTATGTCCCTCCCTTGGCATGAACTATCAGAAGCCGATCACATAGCAGCCGGAAATAAACAGACCCAGTGACACTGGTCAATGGATATGGGGATAAAACATGGACTGGAAACCACACAGCCGGCATCCTGGCCCTTGGCACGCTTTCCTGCCTCTTCAGCTACATTTCCACACTGATGTGTTAATCATCAGTGACTGGGCTGCCATTCCAGACAGCGGTTAAACAATTCTGGATGCCGGCCTATTTCTCACAGAATAATTAGCTGTAGCTGGGTATAATGCAGAGGACGTATGCGCTGCAGCCTGTCTGCCTCCCACGTCAATACACTCGCTAATCTCTCCTCACTCACATCAAAGCTCCCACTGGTGGCACGGACAGCTCGGCTGAGGAAACCGCTCTGCAATCGTTCATGGCTCAGCCCTCCATGCAGGCCACAGCCATGGTGTCACCCCCTCCCTCATAGCCTGCCTTCCCAATCACAGGTTTATGCTAAGACAGCAAGAATATGTCTAAGGAGTGTGACACCATTGTGTGGCTATAGGATGGCAACTGAGGCTGGGCAAAATAAACCTCTACATGGGATATGTCAAGGTTTGAATCCTTGGGACATACAGTACAGGTGTAAAGTTAATTTATATCAGTAATTCTGAACCAGACTGAGGCTAGGAACACACTACAAATCGCAAAATGTCAATCGCTGGCGTTTTGAATTAGCTTTTTGTACGCAATTTCATGAGCATTTTCTGGCGATTTTGGTAGTGATTTTAAAAAGTGTAAGCTTTTTGCCAGCGATTGTGATTTCAATTCTGATTGGTCGTGTCAAATTATTATTATTATTTTTACAGTTTGCAGTAACTCAAGACCAAACACAAATTGCAGCAATTGTGTAGCAATTCAAGAGTGATTTGCCAGCACTTAAATAGTTTATATTGAAAGGCAAACGCTCCCAAAATGCTGCATGTCCTGCAATTGCGATTCCCCTAATTGCAACTGCTCTAGTAGAATCAGTCCCATTCACTTATATTGGCAAAGCGTTTAGGGAAATTGCTAATGATTGAAAGCATTCCCTAAACACTCAAAACAAAAAGTGGGTTCCAGTACTGAGAAACCATTTAAAAGACAACTGAAGCTTGGTGTATTGCCTTCTTAAAGAACAAGCGACACCCATGCTAACCTAGAAATACAAAACACATAAGTAGATAAATACTACTTCTACTTACATAACAGATGTATTGTGCTATCCACGTAATGATTCCTGTGAATTTTACAAAGGAAAAGCAGAAAATCCTATTCTAGGCAGTGGCCATCTTGCCACGCTAATGCTGACATCATATCCTCCCTGACTCTTGTTCCCCCCCCCCCCTCCTTTCTCTTGCTCATTGTGTATTCATTAGCTGCCCCCCTCCCGGAGTCTTTTTTTTTTATTATTTACACATCCAATCACTGAGTCACCTCAGCCTTGCTTGTAAACACAAGTGATCAGCTAGGCAGGGAAATAAAAGGAAGAGGAGGAGTATATTATAGATAAAAAGAACTTCCAGCATTCAAAAGAACTCCCAGCATTCAACTTTTTGGCACTGTTTGGCACTAGGTCCAGTGCTCCTAAAGTATGTGATAACTCCAAACCATAACAGCAAAAAAAGTTTTGGATGCAGGATTAGCATCTTCATCACTTAATACACTCAGACCAGTTGCTGTTGAAATTTGATTTTTATGGTGACAATACCGCTTTAAGGCTGCTTTCACAGTAAGACGTTACAGGCGCACGTTAGTGCAGCTTGTAACGCAGCCCAACTCACAGTAATGAAAAATCAATGAAAGTGCAGCTTGCTGTGCGTTATACACGGTTTTAGCCGGGTTAGACTGTTTGCACATGCTCAGTATTGTGTTTTTTTTTATTTTGAGGAGGAGAGGAGGAGGGGAGAGTATGCTATTGTGGCCAGCCACATGGCTAATTAATATTCACTGCACTGCCGTGTAGTGATGGGAAGTTCAGCTCGATTCAGTGAATCGATTCATTGAAAAGAGCCGGACTTCCTATCTCTACTGTTCAGAATCTATTAATTGAAAAGAGCCGGACTTCCCATCACTAGGTTCAGTCCTGCTGCTCTGAATCGATTCTGAACAGTAGAGATAGGAAGTCCTGCTCTTTTCAATGAATAGATTCATTGAAAAGAGCCGGACTTCCCATCACTTCTGCTGTGTTTTCTTCCTGGAGCGGCCGCTGATTGGCTGGAGGGACCACGTGATGCCGAGTGTTCCAATCACGTGGTCCCCGCAAGGTATGAGCCAAAAAAGGCACACCAACAGCCACACAACGTGGCTCACTCTGGGCTGCTTAGTGTCTGACACTTTGAGCCTAGAATATTGAACATTATCACAATCAGGGCCGGCGCTACCATAGAGGCAAAGGAGGCAGCTGCCCCAGGGCCCCAGAGCTTGTAGGGGCCCCCAGTGGCTACAAGAGGAAAAAAAAATTCAAATCGACCTTATAGTTTTTGAGAAAATCGATTTTAAAGTTTCAAAGGAAAAAAAAATACACATTTAAAAACCTGCCGAATTTAATGGTTAATAGCAAATCCACCTTAAATTCTAGAAACCCTAAATTTCCAGGATATGTTAAGGAGATCATTGGGAATAAGAGGAAAAAAACTATTTTTCAAAAAGACCATATATCTTTTGAGAAAATCGATTTTAAAGTTTCGAAGGAAAAAAGTATACTTTTAAATGCGGTAAATGTCGCTTTTAGTACCCAACGGTAGTGTAATTTTACATGTATCAAAAGAAAGAGCAATACATTTCCTGACAGGGTTTCCAGGGGGTCTATACGCAGCCGCAGCGCTTTGGCCAGGGATCGCTATACAGCCGCAATATGGCTGTATGAAGATACCTGGCATTTTTTTCCTATTTTCCCAATTTTTTTTTAATTTTTTTTTTTATGTTTAGAGTGTGGGAATTTTTTTTTTAATTATGTGGTTTCCCCCCCATGAAACTTTTTAACCCCTTGTCCCCTATGCAGGCTGGGATAGCCAGAATGTGGAGCTCCGACCGATTGGGGCTTCAAACCCTGACTATACCAGCTGCAAAAAAGGTCCCTTAATGCCAATTTTTGCTCCGGGGTATATGTTGGGGGGGGGGGGGGGGTTATTTTGCCCTGGGGCCCCATTGTTGCTTAAACCAGCCCTGGTCACAATATTCTAATAGTCTGAGATTTTGAATTTGGGGTGTTCATACACTGTAGGCCATAATCATCCCAATGATAACAAATAAAGGCGTGAAATATCCCGTTTTGCATGTAATGAGTCTATTTCATGTATTAGATTAAACGTTTAAGCTGAATTACTGAAATTAATGAACTTTTGCATCCATCAGGACGCTTCCAAGCTCGGTGAAACGCTGGGCAGAGAGCGGCATTATGGGTAATTAACTCTGCCGCGTCTACCCGCTCAGCTGGGGCAATTAAAGCTAATTTGAATCATGAGTTACTCACGAATGTTCTGTGATGAGCATCCCTGTTAGCGGCTGTGCTCCCATCTGTGAACGAGTACAGCTGCACTGCGCAGGACACCTTGCACCTGTGCAGCAGCATGGAGCAGTTTGGCCTCACCTTTTCACCCAATACCGAGCAGCTCCGTGCTACTTAACAGGTGTGAGGCGTCCTGTACCTCCACAGCGTGGCCATGCTAGTTCACAGATGGAAGTGAAGCCGCGCACAATTTTTTAACAAGGCCTTTGTCGAAGAGGTTTGGAGGGTCCCAGCGCTGGACCGGTGGAGGTGAAGGGGACATTGGAAGCCTCCGGGTTAAATTGCACAGCAGCGCAATTGGTATGCCATTATCCTGCGCTCCTGTACAGGAGCCCAAGCGCACAAATCATGGTGACTGCAATCACTGAAAAATTGCATTGCAAACGCAGGGCTATAAAGGAAACCACCCCACGCAGCTTGTGCATCTGTTAGGCATGCACTAACCTTTAACCCTACTGCATGCCTGACACTGACTTTTACCTCTACGGCATAAAGCCTCGTACGCACGCCTGACTTAAGTTGGCTGAGGTGGCTGATAACGACCACCTCAGCTAATAATCAGGTGTGTATACGGCAGCTGGCGACCCCCAACCAGCAAGTGATCTGCCGGGAAATCTACTCAATCTCAGCAACGCCAATCCCCAGCCAATCGCATTGTTCGCGCTGCTTCCCTGGATCACACATGCAGCGCTCGTCGCCGCTCTGTCATCCCCTCGCCGCCGCCCCCCCCCCCCCCCCATGCATAGCAACACAGCATGTCATCAGCTGACAGGTTTGTGTGCAGCCTGGACCAACAATGTCGCCCAAGCGGATCAGGTGCTGATCCCCAACAGGTGACATCCGTCAAAGGTGTGTACTCACCTTAACCTCCAGGCGATTGCGTCACACCGATAGACCGTAAAGTCCTGGGGGCGTATTTTGCAGGAGATCGCACTCCGATGCGCTTGACGGAGCTCCACTATCAGTCTCCCAGCACTGATCACCGCTAGGAGACTGTTAGACGCCGTCTATTTACTGTGTACAGCGCTGCGATCTACGAGTTACACGGCGGTCCCCTGGGGAGGCAACACAGCGATCCGCTGTCATTCGCTGAAGCCTATGACAGCCGATCACGCTGATTGGCTGGCGGGGGGAGGGAGAGTTACAAAAAAAAAAAAGAAACAGAGCTCTCTGTTGGTGGGCTATGATCCCTGCCAGCATGTTTAGAGGGGGAATCACTTGTGTTGCTGAGTTGTGTGGCCCTGCAGCGAGCCCTTAAAGCGGAACTGTAAATTCTCTTAAAACACACTATTTTACTTACCTGGGGGGGGTTCCCCAAGCCCCCAGCAGCCGTCCTGTCCTGCGCTGGCCCTGCCCGATCTTCCATTCTCCCGTCGTGGTGCAGCTTTGTTACCGTCGACTTGTACTGTGCCTGCGTGGCCTGGGCTATGCGTAGCTTTATTCGCGTTCCTGCTCGCAATATTGCGGGGGGGGGGGGTGCAAAGAAAGCTTCGCATACACCGGGCCGCTCAGGCACAGTTGCCGTTGACTTGTAAGTTGGTAACGAAGCTGCACCATGGCGGGAGAAAGGAAGATCGTGCAGGACCGGCGCAGGACAGGATGGCTGCTGGGGGCTTGGGGGAAGCCCCAGATAAGTGAAACAGTTTGTTTTAAGGGAATTTACAGTTCCGCTTTAAAGCTGCAGTAGCCTAATTTATTAAAAATGGAATGGTCTTTAGGGGGGTTTAATCCTGTGGTCCTTAAGTGGTAAAAGGATACACAAGGTGACATGTAACACGATGAGATATGTGTATGTTTAGTGCCAAGCACACAAATAACTAGACTGTGTTCCTTGTTTTCATTCCCTGCCTGACAGAGTTAAACATCAGGTATGCAAGTGACAGTTTCTGTCTGGGTCGGGACCGGGTCAGACTATAGCGTAACCCTAACTGATAAGGAATTACAGCCATAAAACACTTTTCTGGCAGAAATTGGCTTCTGAGAGCAAGAAAGAGATAAAAAGGGTCCATAGTTCATAGATTTTAGCTCTGGCATAGTCCAATAATATGTCATTGAGCAGAGACAATGAAAGTAATTTCAAACATTACATAAAGCTGTGGGGTATCTAAAAAAGGTAATTTTTAAGAGGAGAATTGATATGATTTATCTCATCAGTTAATTTTCACCTGGTGTTTCCTTTAACACTGACCTTTACCCCTAATGCATGTGTTCCTTTAACATTCTCCCCTGCTACATCAGGGGCGTAACTAGAAATCACTGGGCTCCCCTGCAAAACTTTGGATGGGGCCCCCTCCCTCCCTCGCTTTCTGCACAGGTAAACTTAGAACCAATGAGAACCAAACTGACAGCAGTGAAGCACTACAGGCATTTTCTCTGTCAATAACATTAGCTTAGCTTCTGTGATAAAACGTCCATGTTTTCACACATACAGACACACACAGTGTGCAGAAAACGCACACAGAAAACAGACAGATGAGTGTTCTCCCAGCCTCAGCTTATTACACTCTCTTTGACGGAGCAGAACTGGCTCTGCAGACTTCTCTAGAGTCACTACAGTACTCAGGGAGGGGTAGAGAAGTTGGGGTCTAGGTACTGTGTACAACACCCTGCTGCACACTAATTAGGGACAGTCTACAAATCTTTGTCTGCAAAACGTTGTATGATTCCTTATCAGTGGCTGAGCAGATGTAGTCATTAGAAGAATTGTGCAGAGAACAGAACGTTTTTTTTTATTTGTGCCCTTAGTTGACAGTCTCTCAGGACAGGGAAAAGACCCCCCCCCCCCCCACGGGGCCCCCTGCAGCTTCTGGGACCCCCTGTGGCTGCATCCCTTGCAGGGTCTAATGCTAGGCCCCTGTACTACATGCAACAAAGGTAACATATAAGCATTCTGCACAGTGAGTGATCAGGTAGCCTCCCTGGCGGTAAGCCCGACCTGAGCGCGGGCTGTGATTTCCATGTGCGCAGCGGTAAGCCCGTGCTCAGGTTGGGCTGTCAAAAATCCGCCGCATGCTCTTCTGAACAGGGTCCCGCGTGCGAGCAGCGCTGCCAGCGGGACCCAGGCTTCTCCCCCGAACCTTTTTTGCCATTTTTTTGGCGGCCGGGATCCCCAAGTCCCCTCTATTCTTCCGGGGGCCCGGCGGCCAATCACTGCATGGCAGGGGAGTCGTGACGTCACATGGCGGGGAGGGGCTCATTTTTATAATGGACCGGATAGCTGTTACATACATGAACGAACATACATGCACTTACATACATACACGTCCATACATGGACGTACATACATGAACGTACATGTATGTATGTATGTATGTATGTACATGTATGTATGTATGTATGTATGTACATGTTTGTATGTACATGTATATATAGAGAGAGTTTAGCCTCATTTGTCTCTAATCACAAGTTGTAATTTAATCTTTCCCCTGTGTCACCTGACTGCCATGGCAGAAAAACTTATTTGAAAGCACAGGATGGTAGCAATATAGCCATTTGGTTCCCAAGTGCTTCTGCCATACCGTTACCGATTTTGGCCCTGATTTGGACTACTTTCTGCCTGCCGCCTGCACTGACCTCTGCCCTGATTTTGACTACTCTCTTATTTGTACAGTTTCAACATTTTTAAGGGTCTTTATAAATTTAATTAATTCACAAAACGTGTGTTCTAGTCTTTTATTTTTATGCAGAATGTCTACTGGGCTTTTATTCTGTCATATTTTGGTAAATTATGAGTTATGAATTGGAGGCCGAAAATTCTAGAAAAAAATGGTCCCGCTTTTGACTCATAATTCCAAACAGAAATGCACCACCAGGGAGGTTAATGTACTAAGAGTTTGCAAAGAGTTGGGCTTTAGTTAGTGACATACTGGTAAATTGCTGAATGTAAATAAGAATAACAATAATTATAATAATTTACCTCCGTTTGCCCAATTCACTCTCAAGCATAGTGTGCCAGACTTTATATGGAATTCATATGACACACACACACACACACATACACACACATACACACACATACACACACACTGTACACATACACACACTGTACACATACACACACTGTACACATACACACACATACACACACACTGTACACATACACACACTGTACACACACACACACATACACACACATACACACACATACACACACACTGTACACATACACACACTGTACACATACACATACACACACATACACACACATACACACACACTGACTGTACACATACACACACTGTACACATACACACACTGTACACATACACACACATACACACACACTGTACACATACACACACTGTACACACACACACACATACACACACATACACACACACTGTACACATACACACACTGTACACATACACATACACACACATACACACACATACACACACACTGTACACATACACACACTGTACACACACACACACACACTGTACACATACACACACTGTACACACACACACACACACACACGCACGCACAATAAAGTAACACACACACACTGTACACACACTCACACACACTACACACACACACACACACACACACACACACACGTGTCCCTTTATCGTCAAGTAAAAAAATACAAGTCTGGCTGGGAAATGGTAATGAGCGGTTAGTTACTGTGTGACGGTTTGTTTCTGCTCCTCACTGAAGCGTGACATTACAGAATAACAGCAGCTGCGGTGTATAGAGACCGTGGCTGCCATATAGGTTGCTGCTGGGCTGAGGAGGAAATGCTGCTCACTGGAGCGTCCTCATGCGTTTCCACCATGAAAAACGGCACACTTGTCATTGTTGTTTCCTAACAGGTGTCTGTCCTTCACTGAACTGGGGCACGGTGGCATGTTCGTTACTAAGAGTTCCTTGCACAGAGAGAGATAATGCTTGCTTATCAGTTGGAAAAAGCCACTTTTTCCCTCACAATGCAACAAGGTTCACGGACAGCAAACTGTCAGGGCCATGGTCATGACCTCACACTGTGGGAGGAGTTTCAGCACAATATCAGCCATACCGCCCCCATCCCCCGATGATCTACTTGAAGAAAAGGTAAAGATTTCTTGTTGGAAAGGAAGTATCAGCTACTGATTGGGATGAAGTTCCATCCTGGGTTGCACTTCTTCTTTAACAGGCATCTTGCAAATTCCATAATGCGTTTTATACATATAGCTCAAATCTCATAATTCACATTACGTATACATTGTGGGTATGAGGAGAATTACTGGCTGACTTGGTCTGTGTTATGCTATACATTGTGTGTATAACATGACTTATTTTGTTAACATCTACTAAACATAATGTTCGCTGTCAGCATACTGAAAGACCTTGGCCCAACTAGAGGACTTTTAGCAGCTGTTGGAATCACCAGCAATTCCAAGTGTAATTTCCCTTCTTAAAACAGAAGGTATTTGCGATAATTCAGCTTTAAGTGAGCAACTGTGGTTACCCACAATGCATCACTAGTGAATATGCAAATTACCTCTTTATGACCCTGAAGCCAGGCTAGCCTCCAGAACCGCTGGTGTATAGTGAGCCTGTAGCTCATAAATGTTACAGAGCCACATCAACCCAACATGCAAACAGCCTGTTTCGGACTGTTGTTATTCATCAGTGCATGGCAGGGACTGATTTTGCCCTATGGGATAGGGCTTGGACCAGTACAACAGAATACCCAAGCAGCTCAGGGCATGAGTGCTGCCGGCACTGGAGAGCTACAATTAATTGTGGGAACCATGAATGTCAACATGTATTGGGACCAGGGTCGGTTCTAGACTTTTTGCTGCCTGAGGCAAACTTGTGAGGATGCGCCCCCCCCCCCCCCCTTTGATCTGGAATGATCACACAGCGCCCGACAATTTACACTGCTTCGTTTAATGTTCTCACATGACAAGCTGCAGCTCAACACAATAGCACACTGGCTGGCTGTGAGTCTGTGATAAACACACTGCTCACCCTCAGCCACTCCATTCCTCCTGAGGAAGGTACACACAGTACAAAAATGCTGCCCCTGAAATCTCTGTGCCGGCCTGATGCAAATGTTTCACCTTACTTCATGAGAGAACCGGCCCTGATTGTGACATACAGAAGTAGAGCATGATCCCCTCCCTTGAGAAACTGCATCGTAGGGCAGTATTCCACCTTAAACACACCTCCAAGATGACCTCTGCCTTGCTAAAGAAACTGAGGGTAAAGGTGCTAGACTTGCCAAACATGTCTCCAGACCTAAACTCTATTGAGCACCTGTAGGGTATCCTCGAATGGAAGGTGGAGATCTCCAGATCACTGTGAGCCAATCACAGTGATCAGGAAGAAAAGAAATTTAAAAAAGTCTCTGGTCCTTAAAGAGAACCCGAGGTGGGATTTAATTATGTTAGTGGGGCACAGAGGCTGGTTGTGCACACTAACACCAGCCTCTGTCGCCCCATGGTGTGCCTCCAAGACCCCCCTGCACGCCGCTATAGCCCCCACAGTGCTAGTGACACGCAGCGTGTCACCAGCACAATGTTTACCTAAGCGCTGTCTGTCAGCGCCGCTCCCCCGCCTCCTCTGTATCGGCGCTACCCACCCGCGTCACTTCCCTCCAATCAGCGGGAGGGAAGGGACGCGGGCGGGTAGCGCCGATACAGAGGAGGCGGGGGAGCGGCGCTGACAGGCAGAGGTAAACATTGTGCTGGTGACATGCTGTGTGTCGCTAGCACTGCGGGGGGTATATAGCGGCGCGCAGGGGGGTCCTGCAGGCACACCATGGGGCAACCGAGGCTGATGTTAGTGTGCACAACCAGCCTCTGTGCCCCACTAACATAATTAAATCCCACCTCGGGTTCTCTTTAAAAGTCTCTGGTCCGCCTGGCGGATCGCTCAAGACCAGTCTTATCAGCTGAACGACGGACTGTACACACGCCCAATTTGGCGTCCGAACGACTGAACGTCCAAACGACACGTCATTTAAAAAAATCCGACGTGTGTATGGGCCTTTAAAGGACCAAAGGTGTCCATCCCAAGTGAACCCACTGTCCAGTCAGGTGTGACATCGTCTTCACTTCTCTTGACTTGACCGCGCATCTCTGTTAGTAAGCCCCATACCCCACCCCCCGCAATTGAGCGTAACGTAAACAGTCCACAGGCGCACACACGTTACCGGCGGCAGGTGAATGTGTCACCGCAGAGACGCTGTGAAAGTGACTGCCACTCCTTGACACTGCAGAACAATGTCTGCGATGATATGTTTACAACAGGATAATGTAAGCACGCTGGGATTTAGGTAATCCCAGTAAATGAAGGTATAATCATCATCCTAATGGGTATAAGTAGGGTAAAAGGCTCATCTGTCAATCAGTGTGTTCTCAAACACTGCGGCACATCTGTTCAGACTCTGCCCATTCCTGTGTGAGTTTCACCACAGCTGCATGGCTTGCAGTGGAGCTGAACTTCAGTTGCCCTGCCGGAATCTTATGATGCTAAGTGCTGACACAGGACTCCTGGGTTCATATTATCCGCTGCTAATACCGCTCATCATCTCTGTACTGTGCCCTGTGCTGCCTAAACACACAGACGCATGTTTCAGCTGCTAAGCTCTAAAACAAACAGAGGACTCTGATTGGCTGCTGTGAGCACCTGGTCCACTTTTCAGCCAGGTTTCTTTGCACTGTTCTGACAAATATGAACCACTGTTTGAAATCTTCTTTTTTATTATTATCATTATCACCTTTCACTTATACCGTGTTTTCCTGTGGGCACTCCGGTTTCCTCCCACAAGCAAAAAGATAAGTTCATTGACTTCTTCTGATATTGACTCTATACTATGATGGACAAGACCTACAAGATTTCTCCCGATCCTCTCACTTCCTCTGGAACACCCTTCGTCAACACAACCGCCACTCACCCACACTTACCCTTTTTAGGCGCAAAATGGAAACTCACCTCTTCAGGCAAGCATCCTCTCTCTCTCTTAGGACACCTTGGCAATTGACCACCATTTTACCACCTCATACACAGCTTTCCTTCTGATATTGTACTAACTCATAACCCTTTAGACTGTAAGGCCAATTGGCCACGTCTTTCTTTCCCCTTTTGCCTCACAATGCTGTGTAATGTGCATGCATATCTTCCACCATTATGTAAAAATCTGTAATTGATTTGTTTGCGCCATGAGCTGTAATCCACCGTTGTCTTGTTCTGTTAACTGGTGTACTGTTTATCTTCATTTTTATACCTTGTAATCTATTTTACAGCGCCACAGAAGATGCGGGTGCTATATAAATTAATGATAATAATAATAGTAATAATAATGGAAGGGATTAGATTGTGAACTCCTCTAAGATCCCTATCTTCACAAAAGTCCACTTTTTAAATAACTGAAATAAATACTATACAATAATGTAAGGTACTAACTCTAACGCTAGATTCCCAGCTTTTGCCTCCCTCCCCACCCTGGTCTATCTGTCTGCATGTTTACACATGGATTACCACACAAATTTACCTAGCACAGCTGTTCTCTGGCAGGCAGAAGACAAGGTCTAACCACAAGTATGCATTGAAAGGAAAAGCAAGACGGCCCAGTCAGGTCATGTGATCCATGCCTGCACACTGGCTGAAAGCCGCTGAGCTGTGAGGATGGCATCAGATGTGTTCGTTTCATCAAGCCCGGCCAGTGGCACTGAATATTGTATGGGCTCACAAAGGTTACTTTGAATAACGGCTATTTAAAGAGCAACTTTAACCAAGGTTTGAACTTCATCCCAATCACTAGCTGATACCCCCTTTCCCATGAGAAATGTTTACCTTTCCTTTAATAGATCATCGGGGGGGTGGTCTGTATGGCTGATATTGTGATGAAACTCCTCCCACAGTGTGATCATACCATGGTCCTGACAGTGTGCTTTCTGTAAAACTTGTTGCATTGTGGGAAATAACAGCTTTTTTAAACTGCCAAGCAAGCAATATCTCATCTCAATCCCAGTGACGTACTTCCTGTACAGCAGGAAGTGCGTCACAAGGCAAAGGGCATGTGTTTGTGTGTGTGTGGGGGGGCTACGGATATGACCCTGCCGGTGCACTCTGCCGCAGGACCATATGATTGACATTTTGTATGTTGCAGTGCGATGGGGGCGGGGCATCACACAACCCAGGTGTACAACCAGCCTTCAATATTACAAATACATCCCAGTGTTGACTCTGGTGTTCCCAGGCCACAACTCTGCATGTTTCACTGTAAGAACTTCCTTTTACAACTCTCAGCTGGTACAGAACTGGGAGAGATTTCTCCCAATGATACATACACAGAGCTGGCATCCCCCTGTGCAGGAATACAAATCTGTTCTTGCAGTAAACCCAGCATAGCTGTAGGGGTGCGAAGTAATGCAGTAAATTTAACTTCCTCTTTTGTGCAGTTATGAACCAATGCGATTAACAGTTGCACATTGTTGACATAGTTTATGACAAACTTATAGAAGATGTAACTCAAGTTGAACGGCAATATTTAATGATATGCAGTAATGACATTCAGCTGCAAAATGACTGGTACAGCAATGATATAGTTTTGCACAAAAATTGAGTTACCCTTTAACCCATTAGCAGCTTCACATGATTTGTTTTGTTTGAAAGCTGCTGGTGCATTCTAAGCCTCCATGAGCAGGTGGCAGTTATAGTTACCTGTTCCGGGCAGCTTCTTCTCTTCCTCCACTGGCGGCTCCGCCAGGTCTTATGGGTCCAGATTACATGATATGACATGTGATCGGGATCCAGGAGACTGTGTCAGTGGTACGGCGCAACCGGTAGTGGAAAAGGGGTGATGGATTAGATGGAAGAGACTCTTCCATGACCCCTCTTCCACCACCAGGGGGCGCTGCAAGGCTGAAATGGTCTCTTGGATCCTGATCACATGTCATATCATGTGATCAGAACCAAGAACACATGTCGGGATTACATCGCCACCGCGGTGAAGGAAGAAGAAGCCGATCCAGCCGTCCAGACAAGTAACTATGAAAACTCCCTGCCGCCCACCTCTGCTGGAGTGAGGAAGGCACATTTCAGCGGCGTCAGGAAAAAATTGGCCCTGTTTTACTTTATTTGGCTGCTAAAGGCCACATATTGCTGTTGATTCATGAAAGTACGGTAACATTGGCATTTGCAGGTAGCGCACAGCAATTTTATTGGTACTTGCGTCATGCAGATACTGCAATTCACGTTACGTAGGTAACACAAGCTATTTGCGCAATAAGCATGTGAAGGATTGCGGAGAAGCCGCCACTTGTGCTGACAGTGAGGCGGCGGTTTCCGCACACAGATCGGCGGTTTCCTCACAGCAACATGTGTCTGGGTTATCTGGACCTAGTAGTGCACACAGATGGAGAGCTACGCGCGTGCGCGAGCGCGCGCGCCGCAAGACAGGCTCTTTATGCCAATAGGAGAAGGGTCAGCTGATCGGGACGGTCAGCTGACCCCAGCTCAGCAGATGATTGGTTGATGGGAGCTGGGCGGCGCTGAGGAGCGCTTCACTATATATATCTCTTGCTGTTCAGTTGCTGGTTGTCTGGCGTTGCGAATACCTATGTGTTAGCACTCAGACCTTAGTCAGATCCTTCAGTGTGGTGGAACCAGGAGGACCTGGGAATCCACACTTAGCCAGTTTACTGTGTTATTCATTAGACCAGTTCCAGGGTGTAGAGACCACGGACCTCACACCCCAGACTAGGAATACTGTGTATCATCTGTGTTATTCATTAGACCAGTTCCAGGGTGTAGAGACCACGGACCTCACACCCCAGACTAGGAATACTGTGTATCATCTGTGTTATTCATTAGACCAGTTCCAGGGTGTAGAGACCACGGACCTCACACCCAGACTAGGGAACTTGTGTTATCATTCTGTTATACTTCAGACTAGTTCCAGGGTGTAGAGACCACGGACCTCACACCCAGACTAGGGAACTTGTGTTATCATTCTGTTATACGTCAGACTAGTTCCAGGGTGTAGAGACCACGGACCTCACACCCAGACTAGGCATTGTTTGATATCTGTTATGACTTTGCTTTCCTGACTATTCCTCTGATCTCTGATTCGGTACCTTGCACTTCTGATATTCCGTTGCCAAACCCTGCTTGCCTTGGATACCGAATCAGCCTTCTGTCTTTGTACTTTATCTGTCTGCCTGACCTGTCTGACTGTCACCCACCCCTTGGGTGCTCAGTCCTCATGCAGGGGTCCCCTGCTTCTCAGAGGGGGCACTGCTGCAAACCAGTCAAGGTCTGCTCCCTCCTGGAGCCCTTGACTGCAGTAGAGTCTGTTTCTACTTATTGGACCACCTGCTACCCCGGTGGTCCGATCCATACCGTTACACCAAACACTTACACGCTTCAGGTGCCCAGAGGTTAGCGATATATCTGTATTATCGGTGATTCTGCAGATCATCAATAATCAGGTATATATCTGTATTCTTGGTGATACTGCAAATCGCCAATAATCAGATTCTCTCTGCGTGCTGACACCCATCGTTACAAAGCACTACATAAATGGCATAAATTCAGGTAACATTTTATGAGGTGGGCTCATAAAATGAAAAAAAAAAAAACTAGGCTACCTAATCCGGGGGGCTGGGCAGATCAGGTAGCCACCCAAACCGCTGCTGTCCGCCGCTCCTGTGGACCGCACTGGCCCACTTTCACTTTCATGACCTCTGGGTCACTACGCTGGAAGGAGAGAGATCTTTCTCTCTCACAGAGTGCTGGGAGGCGGGGAAGCAGCAGGGGGCGCGGCCAGGGAGAGAGAGCTGCCCAATGGCAGCTCTGGAAAGCCTGCAGGAACACCCCTAGTGGGCTTTTGAGCAGGGAATCCCTCTCTCCCATGTTTACCTCCGAGATAGTGACAAATAATTTTGCTAATCTCAGGGGGCTATAGTGCAGGTTCTAGTAATCAACCTGAACCAATCAATTTCAAACCTCCACTATAGATATTGTATTTGTAAGGAGA
Source organism: Hyperolius riggenbachi (assembly GCF_040937935.1). NCBI lineage: Eukaryota > Metazoa > Chordata > Amphibia > Anura > Hyperoliidae > Hyperolius > Hyperolius riggenbachi. Next base: position 93,988,683 of record NC_090648.1, read on the forward strand.
TACTGAACTACTGGTATTAAAAGACATTTGCAAGATCTTGTTTTCAGTGGCGTAGCTAAGGAGCTGTGGGCCCCGGTGCAAGTTTTACATGGGGCCCCCCAAAGCACTCTATAAATAACAACTGATACGGCGCACCAAAACCTGCCAATGGCTACAACAGTGTCAGAGGTGCAAGAAGGGGATGGGGAACAGTGTGTTAAGGATTACTACTATTCAAAGCATCTATAGAAGGGATTATTACCAACACAGGATCAATAGAGAGCTAATACTGATAGAGGGTGGACCCTTCGGGGCCCCTCTAGCTCAAGGGCCCCGATGCGGTCACTACCTCTGCACCCCCTATTGCTACGCCAATGCTTGTTATGTTGTGAGTTTCCTGTATGCTGTACCTTGTATGTTAACCCATTTATCTATTGTGCAGCGCTGCATAATATGCTGGCACTTTATAAATACAAAAAATAATGATAATAATTGGGGGGGCTTTGGGAAATAGTGGCCAGCTCTGCCTGAAAGCCAACCAGGAAAGCATGCATGTGAGATGATCTGCTCCTGGTTAGGTTGGCGTGGAGCGGTGCAGAAGCGGGCTTGTCCAGGGACTGCAGTGTCAGCCAAGTATAGCAATACGTAACACTATCATTTATATTTTATAACTCCATTCTAAAAATACTAAGGAGGTCACGGCACACTTACAGTAATTTTGCTCGCTGAATTTAAGGCCTCCACCCATCCCTGCAGGTCCTCCTGGTCGCTGGCCTGAAGAAAGTACCGCTGGGATAAGGCATTGATGACTGGAAGAAAGAGAACTGCGTTACATGCTTCAAACAGAGGAGTAACAAAAATAATATAAATTAAAGTGGACCTGAACTCTTGCACCAGACAGAAGAAAAACATAGAAATTCCCCCTGTATGTATTAAGAGAGTTTAGCCTGTCTAATTCACCTTCGTCTGAAAATTTGTAATTTGTAAATTTGTAATTTTATCTCTCAGCTGTGTCAACTGGCTGCCACGGCAGAGCAGCTAATTTGTGAACACAGGAGGTTAACCCTGTGTCTCCTTCCATGAAAGCAGGAAGTAGACGCAATGCTGATTTATTGCAGGATTTGTATCAACTGTAACAAAGAAATGTTTTTTTCTTTAAAGGACAACTGAAGTGAGAGGGATACAGAGGCTGACATATTTATTTCCTTTTAAACAATACCAGTTGCCTGGCAGCCCTGCTGATCTATTTGGATGCTGTAGTGTCTGAATCACACCAGAAACAAGCATGCAGCTAATCATGTCAGATCTGACAATAATGTCAGAAACGCCTGATCTGCTGCATGCTTGTTCAGGGTCTATGGCGAAAAGTATGAGAGGCAGAGGATCAGTAGGGAAGCCAGGCAACTGGTATTGCTTTAAAGGAAATAAATATGGCAGCCTCCATATACCTCTCACTTCAGTTGTCCTTTAAAGGTTATTATGCTGTTGCTTATCTTTTAGAGCAGAGAGAAAGTTCTGAGTTCAGGTCCACTTTAAGGCAGACGAAAGGAGTTATAGGTAATGGAGTCTAATTTCTATATACTGAACTACAATAAAAGGTAGAAGGGCACTTTAAAGTTTATGTAGCAGTCATGCACTATTAATAAAGATCTAGTGCATGGTACCCGAGGCCTGCCAGATTTTGATGAAACTTTCAATATTCATTAAAAAAAAGTAAGAGAGGAAATTACATCAGAATTGGTTTCAGTCAGAAGGAAGCAAGATGGAAAATGCCAGGAACAGAATTCTCTTTACTACTTATACATATCTCCCAACTTTTTTAGATAAGAAAGAGACACCTAAACCACACCCCTGCCACACCCCTGACCATGCTTCGTCACACCCCTAGTCACACATACCATAAAGATTTCATAAGAAAATATGTTGTTTTGTAATTCAAACCACACTGGTTCTTTCTATCCTGGTTCATTTTCCTTCATATTAACATTTGTAAGAAATATATTTATTTAAAGGATGGGAATAATCTTTATTTAAACACATTTTTCTATGGAAAAATACATATATTTACATAGATCTGTACATCAGTCCTGAAAGAGGGACAAATGAGGAAGACAGAGGGACTGGATTTCCAAAGAGGGGCTGTTCCTCCAAAAGAGGGACAGTTGGGAGCTATGCTTATACCGTATATGTTTTTTTTTCCTGGGAATCTGGGATAGTATGGCCTAGCCAAACAGTGGCACTCATGCTTGTCAGCGATTGACATGCGGTCCGGTTGCCCAGCAGAAAAAAAAACGCATTACGTGGAGCCTGAGCAGTGGCCATGCAATTGCCTGGCAAGTGGAAGGTAGAGGCTGACAGACGATGAATTCTCAGTTTTCATCCTCCTGTGTAAAAAAGGGGCCTTGTAAAAGTTCTGAGCCTCTATGAATGTGCCAAAGCAACACTCCTGTGAAGCCACACCCCTTTCCTGATAAGCCCCACCTCTTCTTCCTAATAAAATTAGCGCTGATGCTGAATGCCTCAGCTGCAGCTCATACTTGCAGGGAAAGTGCACAACGACTCCTAATTTATCTCTCGGTAACATTTTGCAGAGGACAGCAGAGAGAAACACACACAGAGGTATAGCGCGTCCTGCAAGGAGAGACAATGCCAAAGAGGAAGTTTCTGGTCTTTGTAGTGCAGTCGGAATGTTTTCTCACCAAAGCAATAGGCCATCTTGGCTTTCGGCTTCACAGGAGCAGTACCAACCTGGCGGAAAACAAAAGAGAAGGTTATTTGCTTCCCATACTCATTAGAGAAGATGACTTGTGCTTGTGCAGTAAAATGAGTGAACATTAATTGATATACATGTGTGTTAATGTCTGGGACAAGTATGTAAAGAGACAAGGTAATCTGTATGTTTCCCAACACACCCGCAGACTATGACTCAGCACCAGGCCTTGGCAAAGGCTCTGTGTCTTTGTAACAACTTTATCTATAGACAAATCCATATGTGCTTACATCAACATATGCAAGTAGTCACATTTATTCAGCGAAAAAGAAAGCAGGAGGTCCCGTCCACGGCAGCCAATCAGATATCAGCTTGTTTGGGTTACATAATTAAAGCGGACCTGTAATCAGAACTTCCTCTCTGCTCTAAAAGATAAGCAAAAGCTTAATAACCTTTAAAGGAAAACATTTCTGTGTTACAGCTGATACAAATCCTGCAATAAATCTGCAGTGTGTCTACTTCCTGCTTTCATGGAAGCAGACATAGGGTTTACATCCCGTGTTAACAAATTAGCAGCTCTGCTGTGGCAGAGGAGATTCCCGAGCTGACACAGCTGAGAGATCAAATTACACTGGTGATTAGCCACAGATGAGGGGGAATTAGACAGGCTAAACTCTCTAAATACATACAGAGTGCATTTTGCTATGTTTTCCTTCTGTCCTGTGCAAGAGTTCAGGTCCACTTAAAAGGAGAGACATGCCACAGCTATGAACCATTACTGCTTTATTTCCTTTAGGACTCTTTCACACTAGAGGCTGCGGTAGAAAAGGATGAAACTCTGCCTTTTGCTTAACGCCAATATATAGCGTTTTCAAAGCGTTTTCAAAGCGTTCTACAGCTTATATGAAAATGTCCTTTTCTTTTTTCTATAAACAGCAAGGAAGAAGCCGGCACCGTCTATGAACAATTTTCTGCTCTTTTATTGCATATAGGATATTCCAGCAGTTATAAGCAACGTTTCAAGGCTGCACGCCTCTTTATCAAGCTTGCTGGAAGTCAATTACACCTTATACACTGACACATGGGTATATATACACAGCATGGTTAACAGCAACCAATGAAATTCAAATATGTATACACCAATCACAATAGTCCTAATATGTCGGACCTGATGGGGAACTTACATGCTGGTGCTTTGATAGGACGTAGTAGGGTGGATCCTCCCACCTGTCAAGCCCCTCTTGGCAGACAGCTGACACCCCCTGGGTCCGCCTATCACAACGGAGAGCCCACTCCTCCGCCCACGGCGGACCTGAGTGAAGCCCCATGTGATGACTCACAGTAGGCGGCGCCAAAGCGCCGTCCCTGTGCGTCTCGGCGGATACTATGGAGACGCGAGCGGCAACACGCCGCTGACGTCACCAGATGACTCTAGGGGGGAGGCAGCCTCCGGCCAATCAGGGTCAACCCACGTAAGTGCGGCGTGGACGTCGCACTTCTAAAATACAACATGATGCCATCTATCAGATGCATCTACCTCATATGGCTAATTTGCATAAATAAACATAGGTGGCCATACTCATACTACATACTCTCATAAAGCTCTTATCCAAACCACATAGGAGAGGAGAAGTAAGGGAGAAGGACCAGAGGAGTAAAGTATGAAAAGAATATAAAAAAAAATAGAACTGTATAGGGACAGGGAGGAAAAAATAAAGATAAAAACCTAACAAGTTAAAAATAAAAAAATAAGAAATAAAAAATAAAAAATAAGAGGAAAAGAATAAACACTGTAGATAAAGATTGGCATATACAGATAGCAATGTCCTTATAGGGGAACGGCACCAGACCAATCCATTACAATTAAAGGGACAGTGTCTCAGATATGACGATACATTCACTGAACCCAACCAAAGCATTATCTATTAGGGGAGACTGGGTACAATGGAGCAGAGGACAAGAATAGCAGAAAAAACTACAAAAACGGTAATAAATCAAATTCTCGATTTAATCCTCTAGGCTCCATTGTATCCAGTCTCTTAATCCAATAAGCCTCCCTCCACAGTAATTTTTTTAGGCGATCTCCCCCTCTTCTCAAGGGTGCTATTTTTTCTACAACCATAAATCGCAGCTGACTGACATGGTGACCTGCTTGAGCAAAGTGAAATGCTACAGCTTGATCTGTTAGTTTTTCCCTAATAGCATGTTTGTGTGATGACAAGCGTTTTTTTAATTTTTGAGTGGTTTGCCCAATATATAATAAGCCACAAGGGCATTTTAGGGCATAGACCACATAATCTGAATCGCAGGTATGCCACCCCTTAATTGGAATTTTGGTTCCCTGATGGGGATGTAATATCGCTGGACCCTTGATGACAGAGCTGCAATGAACACAATTGAGACAGGGGTATGTCCCCCTCCTCTGGGTAGAAGTGACATCACTATTGGCGTTTACGTCAGCATGTACTAGACGGTCCCTAAGTATAGGGGGTCTTTTGTAAGAGATTAGTGGGGGGTTCCTAAAATGCGCAATGTCTGGGAAACTATCGGCTAACAAATGCCAATGTCGTTTGATAATCTTTGAGATACTCGGGCTTTGTGTATTATATACCGTGACAAATGGAACACGATCCCGTATCTGTTGTCTATTCCTCTGTCCCCCATATTGTACATTAGCTCTATTACGTGCTCTCTGCAAAATTTCCACTGGATATCCCCTATTTTCAAACTTGTGTTGCATCTCATCAAGTCTCTGCTCCCGTGTCTCCCCGTCCTCAACTATATGTTGTATTCTTTGAAACTGACTAATAGGTACCGAACCTCTAGTCGCCCACGGATGAAAACTCCCGTAATGGAGAAGGGAGTTCACATCCGTGGGCTTGACATAGAGGTCGGTATTAAACCTATCTCCACATCTGCGAACCAGAGTGTCCAAGAAGCTCACTTCATCAGCAGAGGAATGGATAGTCAGTCGTATATTGGGGCATCTGCCCATCAACTCATCCACAAAAGTCACAAGGGCCGACTGTGGCCCCGCCCACACGCAAAAAACATCATCAATATATCTATGCCATTGTCTGGCGTATTTTTGAAATAATTCACTAGTGTATACGTACATTTCTTCATATACCCCCATGAAGATGTTTGCGTAGGACGGGGCCACATTCGACCCCATAGCTGTGCCTCTGACCTGTAAATAAAAAGAATCCTCAAACCGAAAATAATTAAATTGAAGAACAATCCTCAGCAGATCACAAATAAACTTAACCTGAGGACCCGAGAAGTCCGATGCTGTTTCAAGAATATACTGTATCGCCTCTACACCTCCATCATGTGGGATGGAGGTGTAGAGGCTCTCCACATCTAAGGTAACAAGTAAACAGGGATATGTTAGGGGTTCCATGTTACGGATAATATTCAAAAACATTCGAGTATACCGTAAATAGGATTTTAATCCAGCCACATAAGGTCTTAATATTTGGTCCAGATATTTAGCTACTGGAGAGAATACCGACTCAACCCCTGCCACTATAGGACGGCCCGGGGGATCCACCAATCGTTTGTGGATCTTGGGACAAACATATATCACAGGTGTGATGGGGTGTTCCTGTATTAAAAATTTGGCCAGCTTCTCATCAATGATTTTGGCTTGCACAGCTGTTGATATGACCTCAGCTATGTGTTTCTGAATGTCACACAGCGGGTCACCATTAAGTTTTTGGTATGTCGATGTATCGGAGAGCTGTCTCATGACTTCACTCCGATACATGTTTGTGTCCATCACCACCACTGCCCCTCCCTTATCCGCAGGTTTAATTGTTATTAGCGGGTTTTCTGAGAGTTCTCTCAGTGCTTGTGATTGTTCCCTCGTGATGTTTTTACGGGTAGAAAAACCCAGCAGTCTCGGATTCCTAAGAAGGGCATCCACTTCATTTTGGACCTTTTTCATGAAGAGATCTATGATCTGGCAAGATGGAGGTTGGAAATGACTTTTAAGTCTTAAATTAGTATCCTGTAATTGTAAAGTCTCTGAGTCATTCTCAGGTGGGATATTTGATTCGAACGTTCTCGGTATAGAAAAAAAGTACTTAAGTTTGATGAAACGAAAAAATCTCTGTAACTCAACATCAATTTCAAGAGGGTCAGGAGCATTAGTTGGAGCATATGATAATCCAAGGTTGAGGGCGGAGGTCTGCACAGGCGTCAGAGCAAATGAAGAGATGTTTACTACAATCATGTCCTGCGGTAAGGTTGATTGCGTCGTGGACGCAGTCTGCCCCTGATTCCTTCTTCTCTTACGTCCACCCCTACGTTTCCTCCTGTGTTTGGAGCTAAATCTGACGATAGTTCTTGTGAGGAACTTGTGGCCAGGTCAGACGAATCTGGTTGATTCCCAGCGGGGCGATCACCAGGTCTACCCCCTTGTCTTGGCCTTCGTGGGGGGCGTTGTCTTGGTATAGGCCTTTGCCAATTGTATATGAATCCGGAGCTATAATCAGCTTCATCTCTCTGGAATTTATCACGTTTGATAGACTGTATTTGTTTCTCATAATTTTCCAGACTATCAGTGAGGTCTATCAAAAACGCCTCATATTCTCCTTCTGGAATCAGCTGTCGGAGTTTAGTTTTGAGTTCTTTTCGCTGTTTATCCAATTTGGGAAGTTCTTCCTGAATTTTCTCAATGGTTAACACCATTGAATCGAACGAAGCCTTGTTCCAGATTCGAGACCATTTTAGGCAGAAGTCCTTATCCGTTGGAAACATAATCGGGGCCACATTAGATCTCATTCCTCTAGGGATGCGTTTGACTCTATGATATTCCGCCAGGGTTCTTGAGTGTAGCTCAAACGTGATGTGGGTCTTGGCCACTTTAAAAATCTGCTTCCTGATGGCTTTATCATCCGCCATATTGAGGAACGCCACCTCTTTGGAAACTTGCGCCATAATCTTGGTCGTCTCTTCTGGAGTGTAGGTAAAGATGAGAGATTCCACCTCTACGTCCTCCATGTCGTATGAGGAGGTGCTGTCACACTGTGCTGATCAAATCAATAAGTGGTATGTAGTGACTGCACACTCCAGCACTGCTTCCAGTCGACGTGCCCGGCCAACGATCCAGCAGCACTCAGGATCAATAGACGAAACAGTAAGGAAGAAGCCGGCACCGTCTATGAACCGTCTATATGTTGTATTCTTTGAAACTGACTAATAGGTACCGAACCTCTAGTCGCCCACGGATGAAAACTCCCGTAATGGAGAAGGGAGTTCACATCCGTGGGCTTGACATAGAGGTCGGTATTCAACCTATCTCCACATCTGCGAACCAGAGTGTCCAAGAAGCTCACTTCATCAGCAGAGGAATGGATAGTCAGTCGTATATTGGGGCATCTGCCCATCAACTCATCCACAAAAGTCACAAGGGCCGACTGTGGCCCCGCCCACACGCAAAAAACATCATCAATATATCTATGCCATTGTCTGGCGTATTTTTGAAATAATTCACTAGTGTATACGTACATTTCTTCATATACCCCCGTGAAGATGTTTGCGTAGGACGGGGCCACATTCGACCCCATAGCTGTGCCTCTGACCTGTAAATAAAAAGAATCCTCAAACCGAAAATAATTAAATTGAAGAACAATCCTCAGCAGATCACAAATAAACTTAACCTGAGGTCATCTGGTGACGTCAGCGGCGTGTTGCCGCTCGCGTCTCCATAGTATCCGCCGAGACGCACAGGGACGGCGCTTTGGCGCCGCCTACTGTGAGTCATCACATGGGGCTTCACTCAGGTCCGCCGTGGGCGGAGGAGTGGGCTCTCCGTTGTGATAGGCGGACCCAGGGGGTGTCAGCTGTCTGCCAAGAGGGGCTTGACAGGTGGGAGGATCCACCCTACTACGTCCTATCAAAGCACCAGCATGTAAGTTCCCCATCAGGTCCGACATATTAGGACTATTGTGATTGGTGTATACATATTTGAATTTCATTGGTTGCTGTTAACCATGCTGTGTATATATACCCATGTGTCAGTGTATAAGGTGTAATTGACTTCCAGCAAGCTTGATAAAGAGGCGTGCAGCCTTGAAACGTTGCTTATAACTGCTGGAATATCCTATATGCAATAAAAGAGCAGAAAATTGTTCATAGACGGTGCCGGCTTCTTCCTTGCTGTTTCGTCTATTGATCCTGAGTGCTGCTGGATCGTTGGCCGGGCACGTCGACTGGAAGCAGTGCTGGAGTGTGCAGTCACTACATACCACTTATTTCTTTTTTCTATAAAAATAAGTGAACAAGTCCGCTGTAAAACGCTTTGAAAACGCTGTAGTTGGCGTTTTCCATTGACTATCATTGGAACGCCAACAGCCAACTTCGGCTGTAAACAGCTTTGAAAAAGCTCCGGGGAGCTTCAAAACACAATGCCCAAAAAAGCTGCTTTAGGTGTGAAAGGTAAAATGAAAGTCTATGGCAGTGGTTCCCAACCGGTGTGCCGCGACACATTCATGTGTCGCGGCAGCACTGGGAATGTGTCGCCGCGTTCCCCCGCTCTGTGGTCCTCCGTCCGCCGGAAGGCAAGGGAGGACAGCCAAATGTCCTCCTTTTCGGCCCGATCTCCTCCATCTCCCTCTAACGCTGGCGCTGCCTTACGCTGTACAGTACGCATGATGTCACACATTACGTGTGTGACACACGTAGACATCGGCGCAGCGGGAGGGAGGCGGGCCGTCCATGACCATCACGCTAGGCGGGGGGAGGAGCCGACCTAACGGTGCGCGCGACCCAGAGAGACCCATTAACTACGCAGCCAAAGCCACTGCCAGTCGCTCCGCACTTGTCTTGCCAGATTACTAGGCCTGCTAGCCTAGTAAGCCAGCAGTAGGGTGGCCACCCGCAGTGAGTGAGGGCCTGCCGTTCGTGGTCACTTCAGGAGGTCACTCCAGTCTACCACTCTCTGCCAGAGAGTCTCTGGTCAGTTCAATGAGATTGCATTTTGTGGGGAACTCTTCTGCCAATGAGATTGCAGTTTGTGGGGAACTCTTCTGCCAATGAGATTGCATTTGTGGGGAAATCTGCCAATAAGATTGCATTTGTGGGGAAATCTGCCAATAAGATTGCATTTGTGGGGAAATCTGCCAATAAGATTGCATTTGTGGGGAAATCGTCTGCCAATGAAATTGCATTTTGTGGGGAAATCATCTGCCAATGAGATTGCATTTTGTGGGAAAATCATCTGCCAATGAGATTGCATTTTGTGGGGAAATCGTCTGCCAATGAGATTGCATTTTGTGGGGAAATCGTCTGCCAATGAGATTGCATTTTGTGGGGAACTCCTCTGCCAATGAGATTGCATTTTGTGGGGAACTCCTCTGCCAATGAGATTGCATTTTGTGGGGAACTCCTCTGCCAATGAGATTGCATTTTGTGGGGAAATCGTCTGCCAATGAGATTGCATTTTGTGAGGAAATCGTCTGCCAATGAGTTTGCATTTTGTGGGGAAATCGTCTGCCAATGAGTTTGCATTTTGTGGGGAAATCGTCTGCCAATGAGATTGCATTTTGTGGGGAAATCGTCTGCCAATGAGATTGCATTTTGTGGTCGGCCGGCCCTCCACCATGTGGACTATTGTGCGCCACTGTCCTCGGTAAGATGTCCTCCTTTTGAGGGTGTGAGGTCCTCCTTTTTGGGGTTCTGCAAGTGGCCACCCTAGTAACTACTCAGAGCGAGGGCGGAGGCCAGAGCGAGGAGAGAGCCAGAGATAAACACTTGGAGTGGAGAGGACCGAATTTACCATAAGGAACTGAGGTAGGAGCATAAATGTGCCTGCTTCTGCAAAAAGGCGGCATCCTTCCCGAGTGTCTCTCTCCCTTACAGCCAGCATATGTGTGGCAGACATACTGCTGCAGCTGTGCTGTGGCTGGGAGAGCAGCAGATAGCTAGCAGATTCGAGCAAAGTACAGCCGGCCTCCCCCCTGCTTCCTGACTACCTACAGTCCTACACTGGGGCAGCTATACTACCTACACTGGGGCAGCTATACGACCCATACTGGGGAACTATACTACCTACATATGTGATGTGTCACCGCAATTTGAGCGTTTGGCGTGATGTGTCACGACTTCAAAAAGGTTGGGAACCACTGGTCTATGGACTTTTATTTTACCTTGGAAAACACCAACTATGGTCTTGGCTGTAAAACGCCGAAACTACCCTCTGGTGTGAAAGGGCCCTTAGGGGGTACCCTCCTGTTGCATACTGTCTACAAACACTTCTCCTCCATAGCTGCCTGTATACAGAGTAGACTGTACACCAGCTGTAATAACTCCACACCTTGCCAGCTTCACCCATGTCTATCTCGGGTATGTTTGAGTTTGGCAATAGGGGATTTGGAGTGGGAATTGCGTGTGGCACATCATGATGTGTGACAATATTTCTGGTGATGTTATTCTAGATCAATTGCCTAACTCTACCTATTCCTCTTATTGAAAACCCCCTTCCTGATGTGTAACCCTAATCTTCCCCGTGCCAATAACCCCTCCCTGTACCTAACCCTAACCCCTGTTCCATTTTACCTTCTTCCTGGTGACTAACACCTCCCCACTGCCTCAACCTTCACCCATCATTCACAACTTTCTGAGGCCTAACCCCAATATTTCCCAATGCATACCTTCCTAAACAATGCCTAACCCTAACTAGTAGCCACCTTACATCTTCTTCACCCCTAAGGGCTCATTCACACTATGTGCTGCGCTGTCAGTTTTGATGCAACGCACATAGTGTAAGATTCCTATGGCAACATGAAAGTCCATAGACTTCCATGTTACCATTCACACTACAGGTGTGCGTTCCAATGCGTTATGTTGTAACGCATCTGGGAACATTTTAACGCACAACGCATATGTAACGTTTCCCCGCTGGGTACAGCTGTCGATGTCTACGCTTCAGGGCCTGTTTCCACTAGGAGCGGTGCAATGCGGCTGCATAGCCGCATCGCACCGCGGGTGTGCTGAAACACATGCACGCCAGTGGAAGAGTTTCCACTGCGTGCAAGTTGTGCGGTGCAGAGAAACCAAGAATCTGCAGCATGCTGCAAATTTTCGCACGGCCGCATCCGCCCGCAGCCACGTCCCATCTGCTCAATTCACTTCCGCATCGGGAGACGCGGAAGCGATGCGGCCGGCGGCGGAAGTGATGCGATGCGGCTAGGTAGCCGCATTCGCATCACTTACTAGTGGAAACAGGCCCTTAGTGCACTACAACGTGCATTCCAGGCGATCACTGCGCGTTGGCAGCGCATGCAGGAAATCGCATTCGTGCATACGATCTGTAGTGTGAATGAGCCCTTACACTAACTGCAAGCACTGGGAGCCAATATTTATGACTTCCAACACTTTGGTTGTATAAAATTTCGGATGTAAAAGTGGAGTAAGAAGGATGGAGGGGAAAGGATGGAACTGGAAGGATGGAGGGGTAAGGGATGGAACCGGAAGGATGGAGGGGTAAGGGATGGAACTGGAAGGATGGAGGGATAAGGGATGGAACCGGAAGGATGGAGGGGTAAGGGATGGAACCGGAAGGATGGAGGGGTAAGGGATGGAACCGGAAGGATGGAGGGGTAAGGGATGGAACTGGAAGGATGGAGGGGTAAGGGATGGAACCGGAAAGATGGAGGGGTAAGGGATGGAACTGGAAGGATGGAGGGGTAAGGGATGGAACTGGAAGGATGGAGGGGTAAGGGATGGAACTGGAAGGATGAAGGGGTAAGGGATGGAACCGGAAGGATGGAGGGGTAAGGGATGGAACCGGAAGGATGGAGGGGTAAGGGATGGAACCGGAAGGATGGAGGGGTAAGGGATGGAACTGGAAGGATGAAGGGGTAAGGGATGGAACCGGAAGGATGGAGAGGTAAGGGATGGAACTGGAAGGATGGAGGGGGAAGGGATGGAACTGGAAGGATGGAGGGGTAAGGGATGGAACCGGAAGGATGGAGAGGTAAGGGATGGAACTGGAAGAATGGAGGGGGAAGGGATGGAACCAGAAGGATGGAGGGGGAAGGGACGGGATGGAGTTGGAAAGGTGGAGGGGATGGAACTGGAAGTTGGAGGACAAAGCAATGGGAGGATAGAGGGGGAAGGGTTGGATGTGTGGTGCAGGAAAAGACAAAAAGGGGGGGGGGGTGTTAGGTTGGAAAAGTAGAAGAGGGAGGATGGGGGGGATAGATGGGCCACAAGGGAAGGAAAGAGGAAGGGGGAAGGTTAAGAAGGGTGGAAATGATGCAAAGGGTAGAGGAAAAAGGTGAAGGGGGAGGGGAGGAAGAAGGTGGTGAAAAAGGAAGTATGGAGGGGGAAGGGGTGGAACAGTGGAGGAGGGAGGGGGAGGAAGGGGGGGGGGGGTGGGAGGAGAGAAAAGTGGAGGACTAGGGTAGGATAAAAGATTGATAAAAGAAACACAAATGAATGCAATCAGAATCGGTTTTATTGGCCAAGTACAACAGCGTTGTACCCGGAGGAAGCCCCAGGTACTGCATGTATAATTGTTTATATATCTCCCCATCTCATGTTTCCTTTATTAGTTGTGAGTAATGGATCATGTGAACATCTCTGTAGTACATTATGGTAGTAGTCAGGGATTACTTCCCTTCCTCCTGGGTAACTGACTGTACAATACGTTTTACCAACATCCCATTACGGTTATTTCCTGTATTGTAAAATACCAGCTTTCATTCCATGTTACAATAAAACAAGGTCCTTGAGTCTTATACACAGCTGTAGAATCAAGAGAAATCTAGTCTGAATGGACATAAATATCTCACAAGCAACAGGTTGCATCTCTTTATTGTGCACACAGAACCCAAATATAATCAGACTGTGTTTGAGCAGTAAAGTAGGATTCATGTTCTGGGCTTATTTCCCAATGCAGACATGCTTGCTTCTACACTCTCACTTCCTCATTGTAACTTCCTCTTCCAGAAGTCAGGTCACTAGCTGGTGCAGATGGTTGCATGCTGCGCCGGCCCCAGCTCATGGTTATTCCCCTGCCCTGTCAGCACACAGGCATTGTCCTAGGAGAAAATCCCGTTATTTCAACTGTCAAGTCATGAACAGATCAGAAGACTGGCCTGATGGTGCAGTGATGACTAATGGCGTGATGGGTTTCTCCTTAGTCACATGACTCTTGCTAAGCTGTGTCCTCTTTTAACTTTTACTTAGGATATACTCAGTACACAGCAGGGGAGGGTGATTAATCTCCCCACAAACCATCTGTTTCTGTGCAGTCTCTGAACAGCATAGCCCTCACTGATAACTAATTAGAGGTCATAAATCCCTGTGTGTCTGAAGAAAAGCACTTATGAGTGCAGAGAACACATAAAATGGTTAATACTTCAAGATTTGTCTGTATGAGAGCTGAATAAACATTATGATTCACTTGAGGTGGTAAAGAGTTAGAGTTTTAGTGTTTTCTAGCAAAATAAAACTATGGGATTCCAGGAAAGGCATGTCTAGGATTTGAACTATAGATACAACTGTTTAACCCATCAGTTTATTTTCATTCAGGTTCGCTTAAATGCTGCATACAAAAGTGCCTTGGGGGACTGCTTGCACCTCACCCGGCCATCATTTGGTGATGTTGCTACCAGGTCATGCATCTTGCATCTGGTTGAAATTCTCTACAAGGTAGAGATCTTTTCATTGGGGGGGGGGGGGGGCAATGTAGATTGTCCCCCACCCCCCAAAGTGGTGGCCAAGCCCGGGGCTGGGTGTTTCTCTGCACTTCCCTCCCCCCAGGGTACAGTCGCTACGCTCCTGAGTGGTAGCAGTGCTTGTGGTGCTGTCAGCGCTGCCTGTCAATAGACAATTGGCAGCCAGTATATAAATCTGAGCTGGGACCAGGCCGTGGAAATGCAGATAGCCCCGGCCGCATTTCCAAGGGGAACAGAATGCTCACCTGACTGAATGAATTACGGCCATTCAGATAAGTAAGTAACCACCCCGAGACCCCACCCAATCCTGCATCAGTAAGACGGAGCCTGACATGAAAGGCTCTGTCTTTTTCACTGGAGGTACTCTTATGCTGGGCATACACAGCTCAATTCTGCCACTCGATCGTTTCGCCGCTCAATTCCGCAGTCAATTCTCTTATCTTCCGCTTGTTTTTCTTATCTTTTTCCATTCACTTCAATCCGCAACCGAGCGTCGAAACGACCGGAGGGAAGATCGGACATGTTGGAAATTATCTATCGAGCCATCTTAATGGCTCAAAATCGAGCCGTGTATGCCCAGCATCAAAGCTAGTTCACAATTGCCACTCTCTAACTGAAGATGGAATAGAAGGAGGAGACTAAACAACTTTCTGTCCAGTAAGATTGTACTATCGTCTCACCAGGTAATGAAGCTACATTACGCAGCCAGCCAGGTATATACACTACATTTACTACAAAAAGTACAAACACACAATCCCAAAAAAATCTCTGTGAACTGTTGATAAATGCAAATTTACTATAACATACGATAAAAACAATTGGCAGATTGAACTAGGAAGCATTTTTATTGATGTTAAGCCTATCGATAGCGTAATCCAGATGATCGGTGCTGAAGAACTTCCTGTATCCTGACCCCGCACCCCTGGTGGTCGCCTCATCTTAAACTTTTGGGCCCCATCCAGCAAAACTGCATAGACCATTCACAGGTCTGCCTTACCTCCATTCACAGTAAAAGAAGAATGACACCAGTACAGCAGTTCTCACATTCTCTGCTTTCAAGCACTGTAAGCTGCATTACGTTTTACTGATTCAGACTGTGGTTAGAACACAAAAGTGCGAAGAGACATGGCACTAAAAATATCCTGGCACAAAGACAGGAAGGCTGCACCACTTATGAGGCATTGCTACACACAGGCCTGCTGCTGTGACCTCTGCACGCTACACACTCTGCAGGCTGGGCTCAGCGGCCCTCATATCATACACACTGGCAAATAAGGCACTGCCCAGAGCAGCCAATCAGTGGGCAAAATGTAAAGACTAATTTAAAGTAAACCTGAGATGTTGATGGGAGGGGGGGGGGGGTTAATATACATACCTGGGGCTTCCTCCAGTCCCCTCCAGGCCAATCGCTCCCTTGCTGTCCTACTGCGCTGTCTGGATAGTTTGCAATCGTCCCGGAAAGTCCAGGACGATTGTGGACGACATTAATATTTGGGGGTGTCAACATCACGAGGCCGATCCCAGAGTGATTTCATGCTGAAATCGATCGGGAATCAACCTGTGGTGTATGGGCAGCCAACAGACCTTTCTCTGATCAGATTCGATCAGTGAGAGATCTCTCTCTTAAAGGGAAGGTCCAAGGTGTTTAAAAATCAAAAATCTACTTACCTGGGGCTTCCTCCAGCTCTTGGCAGCCGTACTGTGCCCTTGCAGCAGCTCGGGTAGCTCCTCTCCGGTGCAGATGCCGACCTAGCCAGGTCGGCATCTTACTGCGCTCCAGCGTGCAGCTCACGGAGTCGCACTGACGTCATCTGGACTGTACAGGCGCACGCTGGAGCGCAGTAAACATTTTGCACCGGATGGGGACCCCGGGCCACAGGCAGGGAGCAGAGCTGCGGCTAGGGCACAGGACGGCTGCCAGGGACTGGAGGAAGCCCCAGGTAAGTAGATTTTTGATTTTTTTAAAACACCTCGGACCTTCCCTTTAAGGTTCACACAAACGCAAACGCTTGACTAAAGTTGGCTGAGGCAGCTGATACCGACACCCTCAGCTGATAATCAGGTGTGTGTACAGTGGCTCTCAACCTGTAAGCAATCCGCCTAGCCGATTAACTCACTCCCCGCAAGGGCCGATCCCATTCTCTATGCCGCTCCCCCGCCCTCTGCGTGATGTCACGCATGCGCTGCTCTGTCGTCCCTCAGCCTCCCTGCATAGCAACAGTGCACGTCATCAGCTACACAGCTAACTCGTGTCTGTGCAGCCTGGCCCAGCAATGTCACCCAAGGGGACTGGGTCCCAATCCCCGATGGGCGACGACATCCATCAAAGATGTGTATGCACCTTAAAGGACTTACGAGGCGAATTAAAAAGAAACTTCAGTACCTGCATGAAATTTTAATGCACGAAGGATGCCATCCATGCCCTCCGTGCAGTTCCGCCAGGTCCCCGCTGTTCAATTGCCCCCCCCCCCCCCCGGGCCGGCTCCCGACCCCACATAGACACAAGTGCGGCTGCGCAGCTCTAGGGCCTCCCTCCCCCCAATTAACGCACAGGAGACAGCCTGTTGCGTGGATTGAGGGGGAGGCCCTAGAGCTGTGCATCCGCACTCACGTCTATGTGGGGTCGGGAGCCGCCCCGGGGGGGGGGGGGGGGGGAATTGAACAGCGGGGACCTGGCAGAACTGCACGGAGGGTGCGGATGGCGTCCTTCGTGCATTAAAATTTCATGCAGGTACTGAACTTTTTTTTTTTTAAATTCGCCTCGTAAGTCCTTTAAGTCACTCTGTTCATATATAGCTAGATGTATGGGCACACTTAGGGTCCGTTTCCACTAGCCGTGGTGCGAGCCTGCGAGACAAGCGGTGGCAGTTCCTGGTCTGCGGGTACGCTGACGAATCCCAGAAGCCGTGCCATGCATGGCTATGGGATCCACTGCCTTCCGCACGGAAACAGATGGCAATGTCGGCCGAATCGCTAAGGCAATCGTTTCGGCCGGCGGTGCCATTATTTCCTATGGCAAAGTTTCCCCGCGCAATTTGCTTGTGGGGAAACTTTGCGGATTTGGCCCGGTTTCCTGGCTAGTGGAAACGGACCCTTACAGCTCTTGTTGGTAGATTACGCCAATTTTTCACAATGGGCCATTTAGTAATGCAAATAACCTTGGCCTGGAAACAATGTGGTCTTCCAGAAGCTATGGTTGATAAACACAAAGTTGATGTTTCAGGAAGATTGATACTGTCAAAAGATGCAAACCACTGACAGGCTGATTGGAGAGAGTGAAAGAGGCCCACCTCATGGCTCTGAGGTACCAGAGGGTATCAGTGACCCAAACTGATCAAGCCCATAACTCCACCCACCAAGTCCACAAAACCCCTGCCACTGTGCCCAGAGGGGGCTTCCCTAAAGAAATAATAGATTGGTCACAGCCTCAGCTAACCTACAGTGTATCTGTACAATGCAGCAGCACTGGTAAAGCAGCTGATGTGCTGTGAGGACATCACTACTTCCCTAGTTTTCATACACATTGCTTTTCTTAAAAGTCCCTAATTCTTTATACAGATTGTTATGTTTATCTTTAAAACAGGAAAAACAAACAAAAAAAAACCCTAACAGAAAACAGCTGACATGTAATAGGCAAGTACAGTTTGCTTTCATGTGAGTTCCAGCTATCAGTAATCTTCTGTTTTTTCAAAGCATCTTAGTAAGGAGGCTTTTTGGTCTCTTTCAGCCCCTAATTTAAGCTGTGTACCGCTGTAGCTTGTCGCTAGCACACCGGGGACGTGTGCGCGACAGCTCGGCGACAACTCATCGCCAGGTCCCTCTGTGCAGCAGCCATACACACGGCGCACAGAGGGACAGAGATGCGGCGGAAGCTGTCGCCGAAGGTTCCTCCCCCCCGCCGGAAGCTCCGTCCATGGTGTATGGGTTGCTGTCGCTAGTCCGCATACACACGCAGTACGCGTGGCGGACTAGCGACTGTTGCGGCGAAGTTGCGGCGACAGCTGTTGCCGGCGATTGGCCTCGTCAATCGCCTGTCGACAGCTCTGACTAGCGACGGTTCGTGACGCGCGCGTTATACACACGGGGGACCTGTGGCCGCAACACGCGCGTGCCACGTGGTTGCGGCGACAGTTGTAACCCGTGTGTATGAGCCATAAGAGTTCTGGTTAGCTATCAGGAGGCATAGGGGGACGGAAGGCGGCACAGGGGGACATAAGGTGGCACAGGGGGACAGAGGGATGCATAGTGACGTGGGGGGGGGCACAGAGCAGCGTCGGACTGGGAGCTGGGATAGCTGAGTAAATCCACTTGCTGGCCAAGAAGCAGTAATCAGGTGTTGCTGCTCACAGTGAAGATTTGCTGCAGGTTTCTAATGGGAGTGATAACTCAGGGTTACAGCTGCTTGGCCAGCAGCTGGATTTCCTCAGTTTTTCCACCTGCCAGTCCGACACTGGCACAGAGAGACACAATGGAGGCTGCCTGCAACTTACACTATCAGGACCTGATGCTGCTGCACCTCTGCTGCTGCACACACACGCAGCAGAAGCAGGTGATAGTACACCCACTTCAATGGCCTGGAATGCCTATGCCTGAAAACGGCCATGGAGATCAGCAACGAGGCAGGCCATTTTGGCGTCCGCTCACAGCCGTGTAGGGCCTGCTATTAACTTAATGTTATTAGGGCTACAGCTGTGCAGTGATCCCAGTTGCTACAATTTAGAGGGGGAATAGTATTTAATGCCACCCAAAATCTTAGCTGCAGCAGGGTGAACCATCATTCAGCCCACCCTGCGCCCAACTGACTGGGCAATGATCTAATACGTACCCATCAGCAAGTGATCTATGCATTGAGGATCTGTCCAGTGTCACGCTGCACAGAGAATCCAACAGCACTCTATTGTTTCTCAGAAGCAAGAGCAGTTTCCCCAGCTTTTAGGCTAGGGTTACACTTACAAAAATCACGAGTGTTTTCTGGAACCTGAAAACACACCTGATGCTTCCCGATGCACAACCGGCCAAGAATGCAGATGCAGCCGCGGGAAAACACTGCCGTTTTTCTGCAGCCACAAGTGTGACTACCCTCTATGTTACGTGGCTGAAGCAGGGTGATCTCTGGGTGCTGCTGTAGGTGAGTCGGTAGGTTCTCTACCTCCTCGCACCAGACCCTTTCATCAGCGGGAGGGGGGAGGGGGGGAGGGAGTTGTGCGCTGTAGGTCCAACTCACACTGCATGCATGCCAGTGTAATATGTGATTACACTGCACAGTGTGGTGCCAAAGGGATCAAAATGTTGAACTTAGGCCGACCCTTTGGTCTGTGGGACCTGGCAGTGGACTGGACTAGATGGTGGTGAAGGCAGCCCAAATGCACGTACGTAATATTTATATTATGTGGTGCAGTGTGGGCAGAGGCGTATCTACAGGGGTACAGGGATGGCATGTGCCATGGGCACCACTTACTGGGTCACTGTTCTGTAGTATCTTTGGTGTGCTCCATATGAATTCTAGTTTTTATCTGGGGGACATTCTGCTGCCTGGTTACATCTTTTGGAGGACAAGCTGCCTAACTGTTATTTGGGAAATATGTACAGGCTGACCTATTGTGATACTCCCTTCTTACAGGCCATGCTTCACCTCAACTCGGACACAACCAATGCAACCGAGGCTTCCCCGGAGGCAGATTTCAGTGTTTGCCATAGGCTCCGTTTTCCCTAGATACGCCTCTGAGTGTGGGGCTGGCAGACACTTTGATTTAAAGGAGCTGACTCCATGCCAAATTACATACAGCGAGAGTACATCTAGCAGCAGATAAAGAGCTCCTTGCTGGACGTGGCCCGGCATTAGGAGCCGGGGGGAGAATGGTCCTTTGTTGAACTAAGTCTGACAGTAGATTGGAAATAGTTTGTACTTTTCATACATTCAGGGCCAGGGCAAGGTCCACCAGCCTCTCCATTACTAAGGGAGGCTGATTGAAAGGGATGCTCCCCATTTATCCTTTCCAATCCATTCTCTCGATCACCCACGTCAAATAACCCCCCCCCCCCCCAGCACTTACTCTGCTACAGTGTGCGGGCGAGACATGGGTGATCAAGAGAATTCTGCTGCAGGGGGATCCAGCTGGCTGGGTCTCAACACTGTAGCTCTGCCCCCATTGCATGCAGGCCAGCGTAATTACACTATTACGCTACACTTTGATCCACATAGACTGATATGCTGGAGTAGATCCAGCAACAGAGCACCTAGCACTGAATCCAAATGTGCCCAAGTAATATCTAAATTATATGGTGCGTTGAAGGCTCCTCCCACTCTTGCCTCGGCCCGGTAGTGCTTATAGTAAAGTCACAGTTACCGTGGAGATGTATCTACACCTATAACAACAATACTGCTGCTTTTACTTACTTTTGAAATATACGTCAGTTTCAAGGAGCCAACGGGTCCCGTGTTGGGAGGCAGGTTCTGTGAAGCACAAATATAGGTACAGTTAGCATCTGTCTTTTAAATCAAATAAAGCGTTTGATCATGATAGGTCAAAGTGGAACTGAGGTCACAGCATAGAGACTTTTAACTGATTTCCCCCACACTGATTTCTTATAAGCTGTGTTTTCTAACATCCTGTCGGTATACAGGAACTGAGTGTAAAGAAGGCTTATTAGCTGAAAGCTTACTGCTTTTCTTCTAACTTAGCCAATAAAGGATGCTGACTCTTTTTGTTTTTACTGGTGGCTAACACGGTACAGCACTCTACTGCTTTCTTATTGTGAGTAAAGGTACCTGTACATCACAAGATGTATGGGCAGATCGATCTGATCTGTCTCTTGGTCGATCTGATTGGGGAGAGATCTGTTGTCTGCCCATACACTGCAGGCCAATTCACAATCAATTTTAGCATGAAATCACTGGGGAATTGGCCCTGTGACGCCGCTTCCGTCACCTCGCCACCCACCGCACTGTTACCCCAATGTAAAATGTGCCCCGTGCAGTATTCTTTACCTGTTAGGGCCCATTTCCACTTGTGCGGTGCGGAATTGCCGCTGATTCCCCGCTGACAAAATCGCATGCGGGTGCGATTCCGCATGCGTATTTTACCGTGATTTCGCATAGGTTAGTATTAATGTGATTTTAACCATGTCACTGCCTGTGTGATTAACCATTAGTTTCTTTGCGAAATCGCGGTAAAATACGCATGCCAAAACCGCATGCGATTTCCCTATTAAATACATTAGCGGCAATTCGCACAGCGGGGTGCGAATTCTGAGGGCTCTTCCGTGCAGATTTCTCCCGCACAGGAAGACGATCAGGATTACTGACAAATGGAAACAGGGCCATCCACTTGTATTGTGTTCGCGATACTGGAAACGAGCCCTTAGTGTATGCGCCCCATGTGGTTGCCAGCATATACATGGGCTTGTGTGATGTACACACGTGTCCATGTTCTGCCGGCAACCACGTGGGTCGTGTGTGTGTAGATGGAGCCGGCGGCAGACACCGACAGGTAAAGTATAGAGTAAGGGGCACATTTCACACTAGGAGGGACAGCGGCGGGGGCTCCGCCGCACATCCCGATGTTGCACGTCGCTACCCACGCGCACCTGATCAAGCTTCTCAGCCCTACATCTGGCAGCATGTCCGATTGATGCATGTGCCTAATTTCACGCCTGACGTTGGTTGCATCCTCGATCGGGCATGCTCTTGTTGGCACCGATTTTCATCCGATTATAATAATCAAATCAGATGGTCGATCGGCCGCCCAGTCACCTGTTGTATGGCCACCTTTAGTATTTCCGTACAGAAGTGACATGGTTCTTCTCGGTGTTATCCTTATCTGGCACCCTTATCTTCTATACGATAAATACAATGCATACAGTGAAAGGGTACAGTTTACATGGCCAACAAGGGATCCGGAGCTAGCTGACAGCTGAACAGGAATTCATGTGAAATGCAGAGATGGAACAGCAAGATATCCACGGCAGTACCAGCAATGTGTGGGCTCTCTCCAGATACGCTTATAAAGGAGAATAAGGAGTAGAAACCAGAGATTAGAGAGAGGCTAGTTTCACTCAGGGGCGTCGCATTACACATCCTGTAAAAACAGGATCGCAAAACCACGGAGGGGAAAAGTGTGAGTTACACCCAGGATATGAAGCATATGGTGAACCATGCATTACATATAAAGTATGCTTCACTGCAACTATAATTGTGCATGTTGTCCATTACAACACTGCATGCCTCGCTTTATGCTGATGGATTCCCACAGTGACCATCGATGCACACTATGTCACAGCACTGCACAGACGCAGAGGAGGATTCCACAGTGACAATCGCTGCACACTATGTCACAGCACTGTACAGACGCAGAGGAGGATTCCACAGTGACAATCGCTGCACACTATGTCACAGCACTGTACAGACGCAGAGGAGGATTCCACAGTGACAATCGCTGCACACTATGTCACAGCACTGTACAGACGCAGAGGAGGATTCCATAGTGACAATCGCTGCACACTATGTCACAGCACTGTACAGACGCAGAGGAGGATTCCACAGTGACAATCGCTGCACACTATGTCACAGCATGCCACAGACTGAGCATAAATGAACTGTAAACCTAAAATGGCGTCATCCTGATTCTTTTTGTCTGCCCCGCTCTTTGAGTTTGCCAGGAGAAAAGTGCAAGATAAATGTTGTGTGTCTTGTCTAATAGTGGATAGCACTGTCGCCAGGGCCGGATTTACCATAAGGCATTGTAGGCACGTGCTTACAGGCGCCTGATGATGGAAAAAGTGTCTCACTCCACTCCTCAAGTGCCTCCCTCTCTTCTTCCCTATGCAGAGTCCCAAGCAGAGTGTAAATGAGACGTTACTCACACAGCTCTCGGCATTCCAATGACCAGATCTCCCTTCAGTCGGGGCCCTTATAGCTCCTTTATACTGAGGGTACCTCTAGCTACCTAATACGTGGGGGCACCTCTGGTTAGTTAATATTGAGGGTACTTCTGGCTACCTACTACTAAGGGGCACCTTTAGCTTCCTATGGCGGAAGTAAGGGAGAAGTGACAGCTAGGACAGCCAGCACAGTTGTGGTGCAGTTTGGTGGGAGTTTGTAGGTTCATGGAGGGTGAAGTCTTTGGTGCCAGGACATCTGTGCCTATAGGCTCCTGTGAGGTAAATCTGGGCCAGACTGTCACCTTGCAGCACTGTGTCTCCAGCTTGTATCTGGGCCATGGCACTGCATGGAGTTTGTATGCTCTCCCCGTGTTTGCGTGGATTTCTTCTAGACATTCCAGTTTCTTTCCACATTCAAAACACATACAGCCAAGTTAATTATGGATAGGCACATTTTAGTGTGAAAGGAATTAGATTGTGAGCGCCTATTAATTCCTTTTTTTTGTATAGTGCTTTTCTCCTGTCGGACTCGAAGCACTTGCCAGGATGCCACAAGAGCGCACTCAGTGTCAGTGTTAGGCAGTCTTGCCCAAAGAGTTCCTTATTGAAGAGGTGCTGGCTTACTGAACAGGAAGAGCCGAGATTTGAACCCTGGTCTCCTGTGTCAGAAGCAGAGCCCTTAACCAGTACACTACCCAGCCATTATGAGAGCGAGTTAGACAGTGAGGGCTGGTGCACACCAGAGCGGTTCGTGAGCGTTTTTAAAAACGCTTGGGGATAGAAATCGCTTGGCTAATGTATTTCAATGGGCTTGTGCACAACAGAGGGGTTCGTTCTTTCCCCAGAGTGCAAATTCGGGGGCTGCAGCATTTTTTAGATTTCTGAGGCGTTTCTGCCTCAATGTTAAAGTATAGGAGAGTGGAAAACCTCTCTGAAAAACACTAGATCAGAGCGGTTTTCCAGGCGTTTTTGTTACAGAAGCTGTTCAGTAGCAGCTTTACTGTAACAATATTTGTAATCTGCTGCACAAAAACGCTCCAAAAAACGCTAGGCATGCTTAGAAAACCTCTCTAAACATGCCTAGAATCGCTCTGAAATCTGCTTCACAAACCTCCAGCGTTTTGCAGATCTGCTAGAGGTTTTTGGTGTGCACTGGGCCTCAGACAGTTGAATAGTTGATACTGAAGCTGATTCGCAGCGTTTCCTCACACACAAATTCTGAAGCCAACTTGCAACCTATTTAAATCAAGCTTCCAAGTTTGCGTATTGGGACTAAAAAAATAGTGGCGGCAGAGTTTTACGTTCATCACCTCCAAATCCCCTTAGATGGGCGTTGGCAGGACAGGATTCAAATGTGATTTTGCATCAGCTGTGGTATGGATAGAAGGCATTTGTGCACCATACAATGAATAATGTTGGGCAGGCTAATAAGTGGAGGAAAGATGTCTGCAGATGAAGAAGTGTGTGTAAAACAGTCTGTGTCCATCAGTAATGTATCTTGATCTGTAATGTATCTTGTCAGGAGCAATCAATGTAAGGCTGGCCATACACTTATCGATTTATACCATTGATATCTGGTCAATTCGATCACCCTGATCAAATCTACTAGAAATCAATGCAACAATCTGCCTGATGGATCAGATTTTGGCCAATCTCTTAGGACAGAAGATATCGATCAGCACTGGGTCAAAACGGGCAGGATATTTAAGGTCTATAATGTTGAACGATTCAATCAGTGCTACGCTGTGGCTCGATCTGTTCCTAGTGTGTGGCACAGATTTAATCTGACGGATCTATCTATCTCATACCTCCCAACTTCTTGAGATAAGGGACACTTTAAGACACTCACCTTCCACATCTCTAACCACGCCCCTAACCACACCCCTCGCCATTCATAATCACCAAAAAATTCTGAATCAAAACATGTTGTTTTTTCATTCAAATAACACTGGTCCTCTCTATCTTCATTCGTTTTTTTTGTTTTCATTTTAACTTTTAAAAATAAAAAATATGAGAATAAAGTCAGGGCTGGATTTCTGGAAAGGGTACAAAGGCCCAGGCCTTGGGCGTCTGCAGGCCAAGGGGCACCTGGATATGACAGAGGGGTTAGGCCCGCTTCACATCTGCATTCTGAGCCAAAAGGATCCGGTGAGTGGATCCGGTGTCCACTTCACCGGATCCGGATGGCTCAGTCCGTGGCCCGGTTCACATAGTGAAAACGGATCTGATCAATGATTGATCGGATCTGTTTTCACTCAGCAATACATAACTAATTTTCCGTAGCAGCTGGCGGTAGAGGCTTCCTCTTCTTCCGCTGTGACTACACAGCGCATCATGTGACTAGTCACATGACACGTCATGTAGTCACATGACGGCGACGCAGAAGAAGACATAGGGAGCTATGTCTGATGTGATGGTCCAATCTGGTGGTCACTTATAAGTGCACGGCCCCCTTAAATATCAGATGCCAGCAATAAGGAACAGGGCTTGTAGATTCTCTTGAAGAGTCAGTCCAGTTCCAGCGAGGAGCAGGAAGTGCTAGAAACAGACACAGCAGAAAACTTGCTGAGATACTCCACATTCTTATTACACTGCATATTGCATTCATCATGATTTCCTAACCTCTTCCAAAGTCACTGCTATGAGTCACTATGATGGTATCGCTATGGTGCTGGCCACTTCCTGCTGGTCAGCCCTTCATCTCAAGCATTATTTACACTGGAAAATCTTCCGGGGCTGGGAGTTAATCTGTTCAAGATTTCCTTTATAATAAAAGGATATTAATCATGGATTACAATGAAAGCTGCCCACAGAAAGGCGGGGCTGTAACCGACAATGGTGTGGACCTCTCAATTCATACTGCAGATGTAAGATCACTGAGGCCAAGCTTCCATTACTACTTCCTACCCGTTTCCCCGCATGCAAATTCGGGTGCGATATTACATTGAAATCAATAGGCTGCTTCTGAAATCACTTGCAATGGAAAAATAGGCTGAGGTTTTTTTTGCATCACGCATGCAAAATCCAATAGCCCTAAAGTGATTCAAATGCAGACGCACAAGTAGAAACATAGAGGAACAGGAACTGTACTGAAAAAAATTGCTTTTTTGTACAATATTCATTTATAGATTATTTAATGTTTGCCCATTGTAAAATCTTTCCTCTCTCCGATTTTCACTCTGAAATGTATCACTGGTGGTGACATCTTTAGTTCTGCGAGGTGATCTGTGCGGAATGTACATTCACTGAGAGCTCTAAGCACAGAGGGAGATACAGCTTGCTTGGCAGTTAGAAAAAACTGTTATTTCCCACAATGCATTGAGGTTCACAGATAGCAAGCTCTCAGGACCATGGTCATGACATCACAGTCGGGTGAGTTGATCCGCTGGATGGATCAGGCAAACCGCCTGTGATCAGTTGTCTAGTCTTTTGCCAAGCGTACACACGCCTGATTGTTGTCCATCGGACCAAAATCAAACAGTTTGGTTGAGGCTTGGGATGAGTTCCCACTTGCAACATTGATATACCTGTTTGGTACTTTTTGGTGACACAGCAACGGGTGTGCAAACAGATCCCATGTTTAAATAGCTTGTGCCGTTAAACGCAACGTAAAGCAGATAGCGGATGCATTTCCCATAAAGGCCTATGGTGGAAATGCATTTGCCTCAGGAGCGAATGCGTTTGAGAAAACGGACAAGACACTGAACTGGTCCACTCCGAACAGAATGTTTTTTATTTTATCAATCATCCTTTTTATTAAAACAAAAGGAAGCATACATAATAAAGCATTATATAAAACGTAGACTCAATCAATCCATTTTTCTGACTGATTGTATCATGTAAAAGATATGACCAATGTACCACACACACGTATGTTCAATTTTTTCCCCAATTATGATAAAAATGATTGGAAACTCTGAGAGAATTGCTAGGGTGCGTATATTAATAAATTGACAATCTAACACACACCATACCATCTTTGGAAAGATTGAAGAAAAATTTCTAGCATTTGGAATTGATAAAAATCAGAAAAAAAACAGGAAATTCGATCGGATTTTTCAGTGGAATGAAATAAAATCTTTAGATTTTTTGGGGAGAGCCGATCATATTTATCAAATTGCCGTAAAATCGGATCATTTTATTGTATCGTGTGTGGCCACCTTTAGTCCGCTGCATCACAATGGATAATATAATTGTATCGGAACAATATAATATTCCTATGGGTCCTTCACATTGATTACGGTGCGGCAGGTTCCCCCACAATAATGTACATTGTGCTGTGTGCTAACCAGGTAGCGTGTGCATCTACACTGGCAGTGAGGCATACTTTCATTGCACAGTATGCATCCAACGCGTAGCATTACTATTTGGCAGTGTATCGCGATGCAACCTGCACAGTGTTATTATTATTTAGTATTTATATAGCGCCATCTTCCACAGCGCTGTCTCTACAGAGTATATTGTGTTGTCACTAACTGGCCCTCAGGGCTGGAACCCACAAGAGCGCTTTTCAGAGCATTTAGGGAGCGCTTGAAAACGCTAGCGATTTCCAAAAACGCTCAGCTAATGTTAACGGATGTGCCAACTTCCACTTTAGCGTTTACGATTCCCAAAATTGCAAGCGCAGGACATGCAGCATTTTGTTAGCGTTAGCGCTTCAAGGTAATGTATATAATCACTGGCGTAATCCCTCATCAAAACTTGAACGGATCGATTTTTCTAGCGTTTTAAAGTTAATGTACACTGTAACAAAATTAAAAATAAATGAAAGGACCAATCAGACTTTAAAACGCTAATCGCTAATCGCTACACAACCGCTGGCAAATTGTGTACACTTTCTAAAATGCTCCCTAAAACGCTCATGAAATCGCTTACAAACTGCTCATACAAAACGCTTGCGATTGCGATTAGCGTTTTGTAGTGGGTTCCAGGCCTCAGAGGGGCTCACAGTCTAATCCCTACCATAGTCATATGGTTATGTATGTATTGTGTAGTGTATGTATCATAGTGTATGGCCAATATTAATGGCAAAGCCAAGTAACTTAATTGTATGTTTTTGGCATGTGGGAGGAAACTGTGGTGCTCGGGGAAACCCACGCAGACATGTTCAGAACATACAAACTCCATGCAGGTAGTGCCCTAGCTGGGATTCGAACTAGCACGAGAGTGCTAACCACTATGCCACTGTGCTATGTGAAAGGAGCCTGACACAGTTTCCATTGTTGAAGCAACCCAAAAAGAGTATGCTGCAGTTTTCTATCTGCTTCACCTCCTATCTCACTGGTCTTATTTTACTTTTCACACTATGGGCCTGATTCACAAAGCGGTGCTAACAGTTAGCACGCTGGTGAAAAGCCCTTTATCATGCCTAAACTCAGTTTAGGCATGATAAGTTTAGGTGTGATAAGTTTAGGTGTGATAAGTTTAGGCATGTTAAGTTTAGGTGTGATAAGTTTAGGCGTGATAAGTTTAAGCACCAACTGGGTTAGCACCGCAGTGCACAGCTGATCAAAAGTTTTACGCTAGCAAAGTCTGGTGCACTTCGCATAGAGTTTAATGGCGCTGCTTTGCGTGCGGGACTTTGCGTGCGATCTAAACTTATCTAAACTTATCATGCCTAAACTTATCACGTCTAAACTTACCACGCCTAAACTGGCTTTTCACCAGCGTGTGCAATGGTTATCATGCCTAAAGTCTCTAACTGGGTTAGCACCGCTTTGTGAATCGAGCCCTATGCGGTTTGCAGGGTGGTAAAGCACAGTGGTTTATCATCTCCAAAACGGTCAGTGGAAAAAAAAGTGTTAAATTACATGAAAGCTTCATTTAGAAAATCTCAGATCTTTTTCAGTGTTATATGAACAGGTCCTCAAACATTAGAAAAGACTTGTCTAAGGTCACTATTTGATCTTGTTGGGTACACTATCGGGTAGACCTATAACATTGGCTAATGTATACGCACCAAACTCCAACCAAATTTCCTTTGTGACAAGCTTTTTTGTTAAATTATTTAAAGTGACTACTGGCTCCCTCCTATTAGGGGGGGATTTCAATCTAGCATTCTCCTCTTGTCTTAATCTGTCTCTCTCTTGTCTTAATGACAGGTCAATACCCCTAGACTCACCATCATTCCCCTCACATGATCGCCTCTCTAGGAAATTCAGGGCCTTGATCCGTAAATACGGCCTCTTAGATTTATGGAGAATCTCGAACCCTACATCCAGGGACTATACTTTTTTCTCTCCCCCCCATGCAACACACTCCCGCATTGATTACTTTTTTACCAAAATGCCTACCTTGCCATCCCTAATCACAGCAGACATCTCCCCCACTGCCTGGTCAGACCATCATGCCGTCCTAATTGAACTTGATTGGCTACACACGCCACATAAACCTATGCAGTGGAGACTTAATGAATCTCTACTACGAGACAAAACATTCCACACCAAAATGTCAGAAGAAATTCAGTCCTTCTTTACCACCAATATCCCTTCTGTCTCTTCATTGGGGATGGCCTGGGAAGCACACAAAGCCTTTGTTAGGGGCCATTTTATTGCTGAGGGTTCTAAACGCAAAAAGATCTCCTCACGGAAATTGACCGAACTCACAAAGGCCCTCAAAGATGCATATACATTATATAAACAATCCCCCTCCCAAGACCTCTTCTCAAATATACAAAAACTAAAGCTTGATATCAGGTCCCTCCAGACCTCCCAACTGGAAAAAAGCTTGAAATGGTCGAGACAGCTGTTTTTCGAACGAGGAAATAAACCCCATACTATCCTTGCCCGCAAACTCAACCCCAGGGGATCTTCTCAGGCGATCCACGCCATGAAGGATAGTGAAGGCACCACTCACTATAACCCAACTAAAATTGCACAACTTTTCACTTCATATTATGAACAGTTATATAATCTACCTGATCCCTCTCTAGACCCTACATACACAGACAGAGTTTCTTCCTTCCTAGAAAATCTCCAACTCCCTAAGCTGACTGATGAGGAACGCGCATCACTAAACGTTCCAATTTCCAACATAGAAATTCTAGATACTCTTAAATCTCTTCCTTCCTCAAAGTCACCAGGCCCTGACGGCCTTCCCTACTCCTACTATAAAAACTTCCAAATGGTCTTAGTCCCCCATCTGACATCCCTAGCAAATAAAATCATGACAGGTGAATCTCCCCCCTCTACTTTCCTAAACTCCCTACTGACAGTAATCCCCAAGGAAGGAAAGGACCCACAACTCCCACAGAGCTATCGACCCATCTCACTTTTAAATTCAGACCTCAAAATCATCACTAAAACATTAGCCAGTCGACTAAACGCTATACTACCAAGGCTAATAAATAATGACCAGGTGGGATTCATATTAAACAGACAAGCAGGAGACAACACTCGGCGAGCCATTGACCTCATCTCCCTTATGTCCCGTTTAGGTAGGCCTTCTCTGCTTCTTAGCCTTGATGCAGAGAAGGCTTTTGATCGCCTCTCATGGCCTTTTCTTTTCCACGTCCTGCAACATCAAGGATTTGACGGACCCTTTCTAAATATTCTACATTTTCTTTACTCCTCCCCCTCAGCCACCATAAAACTCCCCATGGCCTCACATACCCCCTTCCAGATCCGCAATGGCACAAGGCAGGGCTGCCCCCTCTCCCCACTGCTTTTCGCCCTTAGCATTGAACCTCTGGCCAGCGCCATACGACAGAATACAAACATTTCAGGTGTCCAGATAGAAAAACACGAATTCAAAATCTCTCTATTTGCGGATGATATCCTGCTCACTATCACAAACCCCCTTATTTCATTGCCAAACCTACACGACACTATTTCTGCCTATGAATCACTCTCAAGCTTTCGCCTAAATCAAGATAAAACAGAGGCATTACCCATTAAAATCACACCTGATCTTCTAACCTCACTAAAACAACACTACCAATACAAATGGCAAACCCACTCCCTAAAATATCTAGGCATACATCTTACGCCCACATACTCTACCTTATACAAACACAACTACCCTTCTCTCATTCAACAAATACTTAAAGACCTTCACAAGTGGACCGCCTACAAGATCTCCTGGATAGGAAGGATTTATACTTTAAAAATGAACATACTCCCAAGACTCCTTTATCTCTTTGAAACCCTACCAGTACTAGTCCCAGCCTCCCAGTTATCAATTTTGCAAGCAGCCTTCGCTAAATTTGTCTGGAATCATAAACGACCAAGAATACGAGCCTCAATCCTCCTTTCCCCTAGGGAACAAGGGGGTTTGGGGTTACCCCTCCTCCGATACTATTACCAAGCTGCACATCTCCGCCAGCTACGTGAATGGTCCAAACTTAAAGTTCACACTAAATGGGGCCTTATCGAGGCACTTACTTTACTCCCAACCTCCCTTGCCTCCCTGATTTGGTCCAATCACCCTCCTAAAATACCCTTATCTCAACTACTCCCTACTATAAAATTCACTGTACAAATCTGGAGATCAACGGCTACATCAGCTAACTTGAGATCTTCCCCCTCCCCATTAATGCCTATTCTAGGCAACCCTGCTTTCCCCCCTGGAATGTCTAGAGACTTTATGTCTAGATGGTACAACCTCAATTTCTTTAACCTGCTTAATTGGAAAGACCCTCTCACTGGCCTTTTACAATCTAGGTCCTCCCTAAAAGATAAAATACCATCCTCACCCCAATACATATTAGAATATACCCAAACAAAGCACTTCCTCCTCTCCCTACTGCGGAATTCTCCCTCCTCCTCTGTTCCCCCGCTAACACCCTTTGAACATATGTGCAACTCTGAGGGCTACCAAAAGGGTCTGATCTCTCAGATCTACACCCTGCTACATACTAAATCAGGACTAATCACTCCTGCCCACACATATATGTCCAAATGGGAATCTGCCCTATCTCAAACTATACAATTAGAGGACTGGGAGGAGATATGGGAAAACGCCAAGCACTCCTCTATGTGCATACAGATAAGAGAAAACATATACAAAGTTATGTTCCGGTGGTATCTTACTCCAGCTAAGCTTTCAAAGATATATCCAGAATCCTCTCAATTGTGTTGGAGAGGCTGCAATGAAAAGGGAAGCCTGGAACATATCTTTTGGTTTTGCCCAAAGATCTCCCCACTATGGTCTAAAGTACAACGCCTCATTCAATTAAAAACTGGGATTTTAATCCCTCTTGACCCCGTCTATATGGTCCTTGGTAAACCTCCCCCAGATACCCCCAGGCACACGATACGCTTAATCACTCACATTTTGACAGCCACTCGTCTATCAATTGCCTCATCCTGGAAAAACATTACTCCCCCGACATTAACGGAGGTCAAACATAAGATCGAATGGACCAAAGAGATGGAAAGAATGACAGCATCACTAAGAGACAATGAATCCAGTTTTCACAAAGTCTGGAGCCCTTGGTCCCTATCCTCTCCCGACTTACGGCCCCCCTAAATCACACTCACCAATCCTACTCCTAGAATACACACACTCCCCTACAACATATAGACAGGCCAGGAATATCCCACCACTAAAGAGCCAAATACTCAAACTTACACCTTTAAGCCCCTGCATACATATACATAACCTTCGACCTTAGTCCTATCGGAAGGCCAATGGTATATCTCTTCCGTCCCCCTCCTATAGGCCTTCCCTCCATTACCCATTGATCTTTGGTGTGACCCCCCATACTGTTATGCCCCCAGTTTCAGTGTTGATTAGGCTAACAGTGCCAGTGCATAATATTCAATTATGTTATTTAAGTTGCCCTCTAGAATTGCTCTACTTTTCTTAACCATCTTAGCGGTATGGACGAGCTCAGCTCGTCCATCACCGCCGATGGCTGCCGCTCAGGCCCTGCTGGGCCGATTTTGTTCAAATAAAGAGCAGCACACGCAGCCGGCACTTTGCCAGCCGCGTGTGCTGCCCGATCGCCGCCGCTCTGCGGCGATTCGCCGCGAGCAGCGGCGAAAGAGGGTCCCCCCAGCCGCCTGAGCCCAGCGTAGCCGGAACAAAAAGTTCCGGCCAGCGCTAAGGGCTGGATCGGAGGCGGCTGACGTCAGGACGTCGGCTGACGTCCATGACGTCACTCCGCTCGTCGCTATGGCGACGATCTAAACAAAACAAGGAAGGCCGCTCATTGCGGCCTTCCTTGTTTATTCTGGGCGCCGGAGGCGATCGGAAGAACGCCTCCGGAGCGCCCTCTAGTGGGCTTTCATGCAGCCAACTTTCAGTTGGCTGCATGAAATAGTTTTTTTTAAATTTAAAAAAAACCCTCCCGCAGCCGCCCTGGCGATCTTAATAGAACGCCAGGGTGGTTAAATTAATCTGCAAGATGATCAAGAATACATATTTGTATAATCGTTGGATGGTTACAGGTTCACCACAACTCCAAGCCGTCAGAACTTTTTCCGAACTGGACTAACGCTCTTGAGATGAACTGTTCCTGAACTAGTCTACAGTTATTGATCTCACCATGTTAGGCGCTGTTAGCCCTTGACATGATTATTATGTTTACCCAACACTGTGTATTCTCTTTGTGTTTTGTTTTTCCCTTTCTGTTAAGAAAATCTTTTAATAAACATCAGTAAAACAAAAAAAAGAAAAGACTTGTCTAAGGCTGAGTACACACGTACGATAACGATCGTTCGAAAACGAACGATAACAACAATCGGACCGATAATCGTGCGCTCCAAATTTTCCAACGATCGTTTTTTTGGACGATAACGACCGTTATCGTTCAATCTAACCGATCCAACGCGGCGGATTTTTTCGAAAGATAATCGTTCAATCGTTGCAGTGTGTACAAAGATCGTCCGATAATGATTATCTGTGGAGTAGTACGCATGTTCTTATTGCCTGTCATAACGTCACTCCCGTTTGCGCACGCATTTTTTTATTGTTCGTCGTTCAGTACTTTATACTTATATCGCTCACGTGTGTACACAATCGTTCATTACGAACGATCTTTTCGGTCTAATTTGAATATCGTGTAAACGTCACGAATCGTTCGTAACGAACGATCTTTATCGGACGTGTATACGAACCTTAACCCACTCAGTTGCAAAACAGGATGGGCAAAGCACACTCAGGCCTTGTTCACACAGATGGCTTTGAGGGTGGACAACCGCTACATTTTACCACATTCTAAAATTGGATAAGAAAATGCCAAATCCCAGAGCTTCTGCTGAAAAGGACCACCTGTCCATATAAACAGTACATGCTGCTCAGCTACACCCAAGTCACGTGTCTCTACAGTGCTCCGTGCCCACAGAGAGCCCAATCCAATTTGCTTTTTCTACCAAGTTTTCTTCTGGGTGATATTTCACATCTTCACAAATAAAAATCCTTTTAAGCCACCAGCAGTCAAGAAAATACTCAGAATAATTTTGATAGTACTTTTTCACCTACTTGTTGGCACTTTTTCAATTGCAGAGTGCTGAAAAGTTTCAAAATTATTTCTTAGGAGAAAACTTAGGAGAAAAAGTGAAATGTATTGGACCCGGTGTCACCCTAGTATTGAGATTGATCCTCACAGCTGAAACCTAACTGAAGATGCGTACACACCTAAAGATCTGATAACCCGTACACACACTAGATGGATGTTGTCTGACGAGCATCACACCCAATCCCTCGGACAACATCGCTGGGCCAAGACTGTCCAGAAATGTAGTGTGCCTGTAGGCCAACAATCCATTCTGTTGAAAGCAGGGCTGTGGGGGTCAGATTCTGAGCAATTTCTGGGTACCTGGAGTCAGAGTTGTTGGGCTACTATGCCCACCCGCTGAGCGGATCGCTCAGAAACAGCCTTATCAGTCTGCAGACAGACTGTACACACGCACTACTGTCGGCAGAACGCCCAGCCAGCGGGAGGGTCTGACGGACCCGTCGTTCATTACAGTAGTGAGTGTCTACCCATCTTTAATCTAACATATGTATGGGCCTTAATCTCTCCAAATTGATAATCTGATGTTGGAAGCTTTACCAAAGATTGCACAATCAGATTGCAGGGTGTATAGCCGTACATAACTGTTGCCCATAGTAGCCCACCCTATTTTCTTATTTTTTTCTAAGCTGCACTAGAAAAACGATAGCTGCCATTGGGTTGCTGGGAAAAACACACATATCATTTTCTCCTAGTCTTGATGTGAAGTCTCCAGTCATTTGTCTGGTCATGCAGAAGGCTCAGCTCACCTGCGGGTTGTCCATGTACCACACCAGATAATTGGCCTGTTTGTCCAGGATGAAATATCTGCGTAGAAATCTGCCGCTCTCTGCATCCTCAATGTCCAGAAAGCCACAGGTCCGGCGGTAACGATCCACATAAGGCATTCCTACTGAATCCGAACATTACCCTGCAGGGGACAGAAAGACAGACTTATATCTGCAGCCAAGCTACCTTATCACCATGGCATGGAATTACAAACACTTAGGCCCAGTGCACACCAAAACCGCTAGCAGATCTTCAAAACGCTAGCGGTTTTGGCAGCAGAGAGCCGATATTTGCCGGGTGCACACTGAGCAGATTTTGTATGAGATCCGCCGGCCACATCCGCATCAACATCCGCATCAACATCCGCGTGGCTAATGTATCTCTATGGGCTGGTGCACACCGGCGGTTTGAGGTCATAAGCAAACCGCAAACGTGCAGCAAGAGGCACGTTTGCGGCTTGCTAAAAACCTCAAACCGCCGGTGTGCACCAGCCCATAGAGATACATTAGCCACACGGATTTTCAAGCGGATGCAGCCGGCGGATCCGCCCAGTGTGCACTGGGCCTTAAAGAGGAACTGTTGCGAAAATCTTAAAATTTAAAACACATACAAATAAGAAGTACGTTTCTTCCAGAGTAAAATGAGCCATAAATTACTTTTCTCCTATGTTGTTGTCACTTACAGTAAGTAGTAGAAATCTGACATTACCGTCAGATTTTGGACTAGCCCATCTTCTCTTTGGGGGGTTCTCAGGGTTTTCTTTATTTTTAAAGGCACTTAGTGAATGGCAGTTGCTCCATCCAACTGCCAAAATAGAGTGCAGCGAGCAGGGAGGCTGGTCAGCATCTTTGGATAAATCTTTTTCATGGAATGTCTTTATAAAGAATAAAGGCCATGCTAAGAATCCCCCATGTAGAAATGGACTACATCAGGGGTCCCCAACCTTTTCCGGCATGGGGGGGGGTATGCGACCTAGTGGACAGTGCCATGCGCAGCAGGTTAGGGGGGGGTGAGTGGGGGGGGATTGGGGTTGCCCCAGCATAGGGAGTTTAGTTGCCCCAGTATGGCTAGTATAGTTACCCCAGTATAGCTAGTATAGTGCCCCAGTATAGCTAGTAAAGTGCCCAGTATAGCTAGTATAGTGCCTAGTATAGCTAGTATAGTGCCCAGTATGGCTAGTATAGTGCCCCAGTATGGCTAGTATAGTGTCTAGTATAGTCCCAGTATGGGTAGGTAGTGCCCCAGTATAGCTAGTATAGTGCCCAGTATAGCTAGTAAAGCCCCAGTATAGCTAGTATAGTGGCCAGTATAGCTAGTATAGTGCCCAGTATGGCTAGTATAGTGCCCAGTATAGCTAGTATAGTGCCCAGTATAGCTAGTATAGTGCCCAGTATAGCTAGTATAGTCCCCCAGTATAGCTAGTATAGTGCCCAGTATAGGTAGTATAGTGCCCAGTATAGCTAGTATAGCACCCAGTATGCCTAGTATAGTGCCCAGTATAGCCCCAGTATAGCTAGTATAGTCTCAGTACAGCTAGTATAGTGCCCCAGTATAGCTAGTATAGTGCCCAGTATGGCTAGAATAGTGCCCAGTATAGCTAGTATAGTCCCAGTATGGGTAGGTAGTGCCCCAGTATAGTTAGTATAATGCCCAGTATAGCTAGTATAGTGTCCCAGTATGGCTAGTATAGTGTCCCAGTATGGCTAGTATAGTGACCAGTATGGCTAGTATAGTGCCCAGTATAGCACCCTAGTATGGGTGAGTGGGTGGGTGGGTAGGTAAGTAGTGCCCCTCCCTAATTCCCCCCCCCCCCCCCCCCCCCCCCCGCGGCCGCTGCTCCTCTTACCTTATGAGCGGGCGGCCGCTTCCTTTCTTTATATTCCCCCAGGCGCCGCTCTCCTCTTATTAGCATCCGGTATTACAGCATCGCGTCTTGCGGCTGCTGTAAGGAAGGAAAGGAAGCGCGGCAGCGGTTCCCATGGTAACGCCGATGCATATCGCCACTACAGGAAGCCGCTGCCGCGCTTCCTTCCCTTCCTTACAGCAGCCGCAAGACGCGATGCTGTAATACCGGATGCTAATAAGAGGAGAGCGGCGCCTGGGGGAATATAAAGAAAGGAAGTGGCCGCCCGCTCATAAAGTAATAGGAGCAGCGGCCGCGGGGGGGGGGGGGGGATTGGGGGAGGGGCGAGAGGCCAGACATGCCAACGGACCAGCAGTGGGCTGCGGCCCGGTGGTTGGGGACCCCTGGACTACATGGCATCACAGCCCTAGCGCCCGTTATAATTAGTAAAAATGCTCATTTTGTACAATATTTATAGATTAGTCAAGGCTTGCCCATTTACATTCTGAAATGTATCACTGGTGGTGGCATCTTTAGTTCTGCCAGGTGATCTGTACCGAATGTTCGTTACTGAGAGTTCTATGCACAGAGAGAGATACTACTTGCTTAGCAGTTGGAAAAAAAAATCATTATTTTCCACAATGCAACGAGTTTCATAGACAGCAAACTGTGAGGACCATGGTCATGACATCACACTGTGGGAGGGGACTCACCTCAATATCAGCCATACAGACCCCAATGATGATCTATTCATGAAAAGGTTAAGATATTTCGTGGAAAAGGGGGTATCAGCTACTGATTGAAATTAAGTTCAATCCTTGGTTAAAGGACAACTTTAACAAGAGGGATATGGAGGCTGCCATATTTATTTCCTTTTAAACAATACCAGTTGCCTGGCTGTCCTGCTCATCCTCTGCCTCAAATACTTTTAGCCATTAGCTATAGACCCTGAACAAGCATGCAGCAGATCAGGTGTTTCTGACATTATTGTCAGGTCTGCTAGATTAGCTGCAGGCGTGTTTCTGGTGTGATTCAGACACTTCTGCAGCCAAATAGATCAGCAGGGCTGCCAGGCAATCGGTATTGTTTAAAAGGAAATAAATATGGAAGCCTCTATATTCTTCTCCTTTCAGTTGTCCTCGCTTTTCTAAGCGCTTTTCCAGAGCGGTTTTGTAATTCACTCCCTGACGCAAGTCAGGAAATGAACTCTTTGACCCGGAAAAGAATAAATGCAATGTATTCTTTAAAACACAAATGCAATTGCTGCACAAAGTGATTTTGTGAGCGTTTTGCATTTTCCCTATACCTTCCATTGAGGCAAAAACACCTCAAAAATGGTCCATGCAGCGCTTTGCTGAGCGGATCGGAAAAGAACCGCTCAGCTGTGAACTCTCTCATAGGGAATCAGAGCACAAGCGTTTTGTGGGCGATTTTAAAAATCTTTTGCGCTTGAAAAAAGTTGGAAAACGCCCCTAGTGTGAACAGGCCCGAAGGGTACTTTCACACTATGCATGTTGTGTTGCGCATCCTGAAAAATAAGACTGCAATTTCTGATTGTATTAGTGGTCATATGACCTTTCAGGTCTGAAAATTCTGGCTTTGTAAGGGCCCATTCACACTTGCTGATCGCAAAACGCTAGCGATTTTGTTAGCATTTTGCTCTGGCGTTTTCTGGCGAGTAATGCCCAAAAATCACCATTCACACCTGGCGACTTTTTAGCGATCACGTTTTGCGCTTCTATAGCACTAAAGCGCGATCGGCGGGAAATTGCCTGAAAATGGTGCAGGCTACGCGTTTGCGTGTTTTTTGGCCGATTTGTGTCGATTAGCGCAAATCGCCCAAATGAGAACGGGCCCATAGACTTTTATTACCCTAGCGCTTTGAAAAGCGCTAGCGTTTGAGCGTTTTACCGAAATCGCCGGCAAAACGCTCAAGTGTGAATTGTCCCTAAAAGTTTTCATGCAGAAGCTGAGACTTTGCCCCACTAATTTCTCCAGAGCCAAAATGACTAATGCTGGGTTCACACGTTGCGATTTCCTGCTCGATCCAAAGTAACGATTGGGATCGATCAATTATTTCCGACATGTTCGATCGGGTTTCGATCGATACAGCCGTCTATTTTGCATACTTATAGAAAATCTGTAATGATAAAACCTCCCCTGGGGGGTACTCACCTCAGTTGGGGGAAGCCTCCGGATCCTATTGAGGCTTCCCCGTCCTTCTCGGTCCCACGGCGGCGGCGAAAATACTCCCGGAGCGATGTAAATATTTACCTCCTTGGCTCCAGCGCAGGCGCAGTATCCGCTCTCTGCACGGAGATAGGCGAAAATAGCCAATCTCCGTCGGCCGATCTACTGCGCAGGCGCAAGTCTCCTGCGCCTGCGCAGTAGAGCGGACCCGACGCAGATTGGCTATTTTCACCTATCTCCGTCAGAAGAGCCGAAACAGCGCCCCCGCTGGAGCCCGAAAAGGTAAATATTGCACAGCCTGACAATTGTCGCCTGTGCGTTCCGGGGGCTGCAGCGAGACCGCCGTGGGACACAGGAGGATGGGGGAAGCCTCGAAAGGGTCCAGAGGCTTCCCCCTACTGGGGTGAGTACCCCCCAGGGGAACTATTTCAGTATAGGTTTTCTTTAACATCGACGGCTGTGTCGATCGAACCCGATCGAACATGTCGGAAATACACGGTCGATCCCGCGGATCGAGCAGGAAATCGTAACATGTGTACCCAGCATTACCCATGGAGCCCATGCTGATGGACAAGGTTCCCCAAACAAAGTACTCTAAGCATATGGCAAAGTCTTCTGAGTTAACATACAGGTGTTTCGTGATTTAACGTTTATTAATTATTATGGTCTTAGGTGGGGAGGCCTCACAATCATGTTAAATAATCTCATAGCTGATAACCCGTGTCTGTCTGGGTTTCCTCCAGGCATTCCAGTTTCCACTCACATCCCAAAAACATACAGATAAGTTAATTGACTGCTTTCTAAAAAATAGTCCTTGAGGTGGCCACACACCATACATTTTTTTTTAAATATCTGCTCAATTCAAGAATAGAAATCAATTTTTCTGACTGATTGTAACAATTCAAAAATTTGACCAATGTACCACACACCTTCATGTTCAATTTTTCCCCAATCATGAATAAAATA
Source organism: Hyperolius riggenbachi (assembly GCF_040937935.1). NCBI lineage: Eukaryota > Metazoa > Chordata > Amphibia > Anura > Hyperoliidae > Hyperolius > Hyperolius riggenbachi. The sequence goes on from NC_090648.1 coordinate 94,029,167, forward strand.
AGTGAAAGCTCAGAAAAAAATTGTTTGGAACTGTACATCAAATAATTGATAATCCATCACACACCATACAATTCTTGATAAGTTGGTCTGAAATTTCCAACATGTCCAATCTCCAAAAATCGGGAAAAAAAAAAAAGAAATTCGAACGAATTTATCAATCAAAAACAAAGAACAGCTCTTGATTTTTCGGGACAACCGATCAAAATTATCGAATTGGTGAAAAATTGAATCTTTTAATTGTATGGTGTGTGGCCACCTGTAGACTATGAAAGCCATCTGACTATGAGATTCATAAAATGTTGATGCTACTGATTGTTACTGTTAGAACTAATCTTGTTATTAATGTTAATGTGATAATGAATGAGATTCTCAATGTTCGTAAAATAATTTACTATGTTTGAAGTTCTGTTGGTAAAAACTTATTGAAACAGAAAGTTATCAGAAAGTCATGTGACTATGACAGGATTAGATTGCGAGTCCCTCTGAGGGACAGTTAGTGACAAGACAATATTCTCAGTACAGTGCTGCGTAATGCTAGGTACACAGGTTGCGTTTTTGTGCTCGATAGATGCATTCGATTGATTATTTCCGTCATGTCTGATATACCTTTTAAACGTTTTACCCCTCGATTTCTCATAGAAGTGAATGGAAATTGATAAGAAAAGATAAGATAAACGAGCGGGAAATCGAGCACAAAAACAAATCGAAAATCGATCGAACAGGAAATTGACCAAAAAAAATGCATCGTGTGTACCTAGCATCAGATATTAGTGCTTCACAAATATGAAATAATATTCATAAATATGAAATAATATTAACCCTACATACGAGTACATTTCAGGGTTGTGCTCCGTGTATTTCTATGTACAGTAACTAAGGAGCTTGGGGCCCCGGTCTGACATGGGGCCCTAAGAACTCTATTAATATAGAGCCCCAAAACCTGCCAAGGAAAGCTGCAATGTCAGAGAGGTGTAATAAGAGTAAGGAAACCACTATTCATCATAGAGGTGGTCAGTGCCATGGAATATGTTGGCGCTTTATAAAATCAATAATAATTACCAGCATAGCACAAATGCAAACCTAATAAAATGTATAAAGGACGACCCCTAGTGGGCCCCTCTAGTCCAGGGTCCCCGGTGCGGCCACAACCTCTGCATCCCCTATTGCTACACCACTGTGTATGTATCAAAGCACACTGAATATGCAGCAGGCAGTAAGTGATGGTGCGGCTCACACATCTGCACTCGTGTATTGCCTATGACACGCTTCAGTGGAATGGACAATGAACAGCAATATTTTTAATTGATGCCTATTAAAAATGTTTCATCCTTAAAAAAATACCAAAACTTTTAAAATGCTTTTTTAACGCCTTCTGTAGTCAGCACTATAAGGTAGACAGACTGGGTGACTGAAGATAATAGAGTCATTTGGGCTCTATTCATAAAACCTTACCGCAAGTTTTCCGCTCAAAACAGCGGATTTTCCCGTCCATTTAGCAAAGTGGGCATTCATAAAAGCTGTTCCCGCATGAAAATCTACAATCCCCCAGCAGAGCGAGAAATTTCCGCCTTCTCCAGTGTTTTTCTAGATTTATCTAGAAAAAAGTAACAAAATGGCCATTCATAAAGATTAGAGGAAGCGGTATGTGGACGGGAAATACCGCTTCCTCTGATTTTGCGGATTACATACAAGTGAATGGGACAGACCTCCCAGAGAGAGCAGTGCACGGAGGGACTCTGCCGGCTGAAGTGTTTCCGCATGCCTTCCGACAGCTTACCGCCAGCTTTCAGCGGGAGATCTCCGCTCTTGCATCGCAGCTTTCAAGATTTCTTTGAATGACCACCCAGAAGTGTAAAATACCGCTGCGGTATTTTCCCTCCAGGAGTTTTCTCGCAACAACTTTTTTATGAATAGAGCCCATTGTGGTGAAAATTGCAACTTTGTCAGATTTGCAACCTCTACCATTGCTCTGACATGTTACATTTAAATTTCTACTGTTCCTCCAGCTCCTATGAGCCTTCCAACGTTTCTGCCTAACACTAACCTCCCTACTACCTAACATTAACCACCTACCCTACCCTGTGCCTAAAACTACCTCCATCCATCCTCTGCCTAACACTAACCTACCCTGTGCCTAAAACTACCTCCATTTATCCTCTGCCTAACACTAACCCACCCTGTGCCTAAAACTACCCCCATCCATCCTCTGCCTAACACTAACCCACCCTGTGCCTAAAACTACCTCCATCCATCCTCTGCCTAACACTAACCTACCCTTTCCTGTGCCTAAAACTACCTCCATCCATCCTCTGCCTAACACTAACCTACCCTGTGCCTAAAACTACCTCTATCCATCCTCTGCCTAACACTAACCTACCCTGTGCCTAAAACTACCTCCATCCATCCTCTGCCTAACACTTACCTAACCTGTGCCTAAAACTACCTCCATCCATCCTCTGCCTAACACTAACCTACCCTGTGCCTAAAACTACCTCCATCCATCCTCTGCCTAACACTAACCTACCCTGTGCCTAAAACTACCTCCATCCATCCTCTGCCTAACACTAACCTACCCTGTGCCTAAAACTACCTCCATCCATCCTCTGCCTAACACTAACCTACCCTGTGCCTAAAACTACCTCCATCCATCCTCTGCCTAACACTAACCTACCCTGTGCCTAAAACTACCTCCATCCATCCTCTGCCTAACACTAACCTACCCTGTGCCTAAAACTACCTCCATCCATCCTCTGCCTAACACTAACCTACCCTATCCTGTGCCTAAAACTACCTCCATCCATCCTCCGCCTAACACTAACCTACCCTGTGCCTAAAACTACCTCCATCCAGGCAAATTGCAAGCAGGTGAACATGAACAAAGTGAATTGCAATAAATTCCTTGGCTTGTGGGATACTTTTATAGAATGCATGGTGGCATCATGCAAGTGCTGATCTCTGACATCTGGATGAGAACTACAGCATGTGCCAAACCAAGAATGTCACTTATTATAAATCCATCATCCAAAATCAAACTGCAATAAAACTTACCTTAACACACGTTTTCAAGTCTTGGTCATGCTTATATTTCTCCAGTTTGTGATCTGTCCTTCCCATTGGAGAACTCAGCTGCGAGTAGTTGCACTTGTCCTGTCCTGCAGTTGGATGTATTGAGTTCAGTGAGTCTCCTGTGATGTCAGTGTAGGTGTCAGTTAATCCGCAGACAGTGAACTATCTCCCATCCACAAGTGTACAATGCTGGAGTTTGTTGCCTTTAGGAGGATCCGGATCATCAGAGACTCTGCTGCTGTCCTCCTCGTATACTCTGTGTTTGTTTGTCTGCTTCCTACTCAGTGATTCTTCCCTTGACAATCAGTGTGGCAGGCACGCCTCATGCACACCCCTGCAGTCACACAATAGCAGCACTCACAGTTGTGGGCCGGGTTAGCAGAGAGTACAGTGTGAAGCAGGAAGCAGGAGAAAGCCACTGTGACTGCACAATAGAACTTCTGCTGTGACAGGTCCCTGATCGCTGTGAGAGCAGCAACTTTCATCTGTCTCATCAACAGGCCAATAAGCAAAGCACACTGATCAACCACAGCTCCGAACAACCACTGATGAGCAAAGGGAAGAGCACTGATTATGTTATTATAAGGGCACCTGCCAAGGGGTGGGACATGAGAGTGGACATTCAAAGACAACCATCACAAAGAAAATGTAAAATACATGTAAACACATACAAATAAACAGCCTGTTTCTTCCAAAGTAAAATGAACTGTAAATTACTTTTCTAGTATGTTGTTTCTGTCACTTATACAGGGGCGGTTGGCCCATGACGCCAAGTGATGTAATTGCGTCAGGCAGCATAGGCCTCGGGGCGGCATTCTGCCCCCCTAACAACTCCCCCCCCTCACTGCTTGCACCCCCTCGCAACTGCTGCTCATGTTACCATCTGAGCTGGCAGCTGCTTCCTGCCGTCCACCCTTCGATGCGTGCCTTGGCATAGCAGTGCGTCCTGCAGCTGCTGTGCAGAGGCAGGAAGCAGGACAGCGGTTACCCTGGTAACGGTGATATAGATACAAGAAGCGGCCACCAGCTCGGACGGTAACACAATAGGTGGCCGCGAGGGGATTGGGAAGCTGGCACTAGGGGCAACTATACTGAGGGCAACTATACTTGCCATACTGGGGGCAACTATACTAGCTAGCTACCTATACTGGGGAAACTATACTAGCTAACTATACTGGGGCAATTATACTAGCTACCTATACTATCTTTACTGGGGGCAACTATACTACTTATATGGGGCAACGGGCAACTATACTAGCTTACTATACTGGGGCAACTATATTACCTATACTGGGGCAACTACAGTGGTGTGAAAAACTATTTGCCCCCTTCCTGATTTCTTATTTTTTTGCATGTTTGTCACACTTAAATGTTTCTGCTCATCAAAAACTGTTAACTATTAGTCAAAGATAACATAATTGAACACAAAATGCAGTTTTAAATGATGGTTTTTATTATTTAGTGAGAAAAAAAACTCCAAATCTACATGGCCCAGTGTGAAAAAGAAATTGCCCCCCTTGTTTAAAAATAACTTAACTGTGGTTTATCACACCTGAGTTCAATTTCTGTAGTCACCATCAGGCCTGATTACTGCCACACCTGTTTCAATCAAGAAATCACTTAAATAGGAGCTATCTGACACAGAGAAGTAGACCAAAAACACCTCAAAAGCTAGACATCATGCCAAGATCCAAATAAATTCAGGAACAAATGAGAACAAAAGTACTGTAATTGAGATCTATCAGTCTGGTAAAGGTTATAAAGCCATTTCTAAAGCTTTGGGACTCCAGCGAACCACAGTGAGAGCCATTATCCACAAATGGCAAAAACATGGAACAGTGATGAACCTTCCCAGGAGTAGAGTTGGGCCGAACCTCCGATTTTAGGTTCGCGAACCGGGTTCGCGAACTTTCGCGGAACGTTCGGTTCGCGTTAAAGTTTGCGAACCGCAATAGACTTCAATGGGGATGCGAACTTTGAAAAAAAAAAAATTATGCTGGCCACAAAAGTGATGGAAAAGATGTTTCAAGGGGTCTAACACCTGGAGGGGGGCATGGCAGAGTGGGATACACGCCAAAAGTCCCCGGGAAAAATCTGGATTTGACGCAAAGCAGCGTTTTAAGGGCAGAAATCACATTGAATGCTAAATGACAGGCCTAAAGTGCTTTAAAACATCTTGCATGTGTATACATCAATCAGGTAGTGTAATTAAGGTACTGCTTCACACTGACACACCAAACTCATCGTGTAACGCACCGCAAACAGCTGTTTGTGTAGTGACGACGTGCTGGACTGGTGCGCACCATGGCGAGAGTACAGGTTTTGGTGGCTTTACAGCCCATATGGTCGCCTGGCTGATGTAGCTGAATGACAGAACAGTGACTGTCCAGCTGATCAAATTTGGTCTGACCACAATGAAGCAACGACCTTATTATCTTTTGTGTGCCCCCCGAGACACTCATCTAGGCGCCGTCATTGCTTCATTGTGATACGCAAGCCCCTTCACCACGGCAAGGTAATGATCACGAAGGGGAATGGGCGCATGTACATGCCTTTTCTTTTGTTGTTGCAGCTGCCCGCAGTGCAGCCAGAAAAATTAGGCAGTCATGTACACGCACCAGAAAAATTATTACAGCGGCCGCTGCTAGCAGCAGCCTAAAAAATTCAGCAATCCGCCTGGAGTCCCGGACCCTGTTGGTGGTGGCGGAGAAGGTAGTCAAGCGGCCTGCAGGCAGACATGCTGTGTGGAGGGACTGGGAGCAACTTAGTCTTCTTGGGGCAGGCCAGGCAGCCAGTCACACGGCGTGCAGGCAGAGATGCTGTGTGTGCGGGGACTGACTTAGTCTTGGGGCGAGCAGCAGCCCTCCGGGATCCATGCCTCATTCATTTTGATAAAGGTGAGGTACTTAAAGGGGAACTTCAGCCTAAACAAACATACTGTCATCAAGTTACATTAGTTATGTTAATTAGAATAGATAGGTAATATAATTTTTTACCCACCCTGTTTTAAAAGAACAGGCAAATGTTTGTGATTCATGGGGGCTGCCATCTTTGTCATGGGGGCAGCCATCTTTTTGGTTGAAAGGAGGTGACAAGGAGCAGGAGACACAGTTCCAACTGTCCTGCGCCCTGATAACCCCTCCTAGCTGCACACGCTAGGCTTCAAATGTCAAATTCAAAATGTAAAAATAAAAAATTTTGCACCAAAACAGCAGAACGAGAGCAACAACATCAGAAATCCCATCATGCTTTGCACAGCATCAGGGGAAAAAAGGCAGTTTTCTTCTGTGCAGCTAAAAATGAGGCTTGGATAAGAGAAACAAAGTTCTGATGCTGTGAAACTGTTAAAGAAACACCAGGCCTTTTCAGTGCTGCTGAGTCGATTTTTAGTCCGGAGGTTCACTTTAACACTTTTGTGACTTAGGCGACTTCTCTTCTCAGTGACAATGCCTCCAGCTGCGCTGAAGGTCCTTTCTGACAGGACGCTTGCGGCAGGGCAGGAGAGAAGTTGGATGGCAAATTGGGACAGCTCTGGCCACAGGTCAAGCCTGCGCACCCAGTAGTTCAAGGGTTCCTCATCGCTGTTCACAGCAGTGTCTACATCCACACTTAAGGCCAGGTAGTCGGCTACCTGCCGTTCCAGGCGTTGGTGGAGGGTGGATCCAAAAGGGCTGCGGCGAGGCGTTGGACTAAAGAACGTCCGCATGTCCGACATCACCATGAGATCGCTGGAGCGTCCTGTCTTTGACTGCGTGGGCACGGGAGGAGGATTAGTGGCAGTGGTACCTTGCTGGCATTGTGCTGTCACATCACCCTTAAAGGCATTGTAAAGCATAGTTGACAGCTGGTTCTGCATGTGCTGCATCCTTTCCACCTTCAGGTGAGTTGGTAACAGGTCCGCCACTTTGTGTCTGTACCGAGGGTCTAGTAGTGTGGCCACCCAGTACAGCTCATTCCCCTTGAGGTTTTTTATACGGGGGTCCCTCAACAGGCAGGACAGCATAAAAGACGACATCTGCACAAAGTCGGATCCAGTACCCTCCATCTCCTCTTGCTCTTCCTCAGTGACGTCACGTAAGTCAACCTCCTCCCCCCCAGCCGCGAACAATACCACGGGAAGGTTGAGCAGCACAAGCCCCCTGCGACGCCTGTTGCGGGTGTTCTCCTGCCGCCGTCCCCTCCTCCTCCTCCTCCCCCAAAGAAACACCTTGCTCATCATCCTCTGAGTCTGACTCATCTTCTGCACACGACTTCTCTTCTTCCTCCTCCTCCCCCCTCTGTGCTGCCGCAGGTGTTGAGGAAACAGCTGGGTCTGATGAAAATTGGTCCCATGCCTGTTCCTGCCGTAACGGTTCCTGGTCACGCTAATTCGCAGCTTCATCCGCCACTCTACGCACAGCACGCTCCAAGAAGTAAGCGTAGGGAATTAAGTCACTGATGGTGCCCTCACTGCGACTCACCAGGTTGGTCACCTCCTCAAACGGCCGCATGAGCCTGCATGCATTTTTCATCAGTGTCCAGTTGTCGGGCCAGAACATCCCCATCTTCCCAGACGGTTTCATTCTACTGTAGTTGTAGAGGTACTGGGTGACGGCTTTCTTCTGTTCTAGCAGGCTGGAGAACATGAGCAGGGTCGAATTCCAGCGAGTCGGGCTATCGCAAATGAGGCATCTCACCGGCATGTTGTTTTTCCGCTGAATTTCCGCAAAGCGTGCCATGGCTGTGTAAGACCGCCTCAAATGCCCACAGAACTTCCTGGCCTGCTTCAGGACATCCGCTAAGCCAGGGTACTTTGCCACAAATCTTTGAACAACTAGATTCATGACATGTGCCATGCAGGGTATGTGTGTCAGCTTCCCCATATGCAAAGCGGCAAGCAGATTGCTGCCGTTGTCGCACACCACGTTGCCTATCTCCAGGTGGTGCGGGGTCAGCCACTCATCCACCTGTTTCTTATGAGCAGCCAGGAGAGCTGCTCCAGTGTGACTCTCCGCTTTGAGCCAAGACATGTCTAAGATGGCGTGACAGCGTCGTACCTGGCATGCAGCATAGGCCCTGCGGAGCTGGGGCTGTGTAGCTGGAGAGGAGAACTGCCACTCAGCCAAGGAGGAGGAGGACAGCGAAGAGCATGTAGCAGGAGGAGAGGAGGTGGCAGGAGGCCTGCCTGCAAGCCGTGGAGGTGTCACAATTTGGTCCGCTGCGCCCTGCTTGCCATCGTTCACCACCAGGTTGACCCAATGGGCTGTGTACGTAATGTAGCGGCCCTGCCCGTGCTTGGCAGACCAGGCATCCGTGGTCAGGTGTACCCTTGACCCAACGCTCTTCGCAAGAGATGACACCACTTGCCTCTCAACTTCACGGTGCAGTTGGGGTATGGCCTTTCTCGAAAAATAAGTGCGGCCTTGCATCTTCCACTGCGGTGTTCCGATGGCCACAAATTTACTGAAGGCCTCAGAGTCCACCAGCCGGTATGGTAACAGCTGGCGAGCTAACAGTTCCGCCACGCCAGCTGTCAGACGCCGGGCAAGGGGGTGACTGGCCGAAATTGGCTTCTTCCGCTCAAACATTTCCTTCACGGACACCTGACTGCTGCTGTGGGCAGAGGAGCAGGAAGCGCTCAAGGGCAGAGGCGGAGTGGAGGAGGGTGCCTGTGAAGGTGGAAGGGAGAAAGCGGCAGAAGCAGATGCTGCACCTGAAGGAGGAAGAGGAGAAGGAGGGTGACTTTTCTTTTGTGTGCTGCTGCTGCTTTTGCTCAGGTGGCCATCCCATTGCTGTTTGTGCCTTTTCTCCAGGTGCCTTCGTAAGGCACTTGTCCCTACGTGAGTGTTGGCCTTTCCACGGCTCAATTTTTGTTGGCAGAGCGAACAGATGGCTTTGGTCCGATCTGAGGCACACACATTAAAAAATTTCCACACCGCTGAGCCACCCTGGGATGTGGGCACTATGGGGACCTCAGCAGCTGATGCTGAAGGGCAAGTTGGCTGGCTGTACATAGGTGGCGATACATGGTGCCGGACACTGCCACCAGCTGTTTCTGACGAAGAGCTGCCCCAGCTTCTTTCAGCAACTTCTCTCCTCCTACTACTCTCTGACTCCCCCTCTGAACTGTCCCCCTCTTCATCTCCTCTATTGGGGACATATAGAGGATCCCTATCATCGTCATCATCGTAATCATCCTGCCCAGCTTCGCTTGCCTCAGACAAATCCAAACATGCACCATCAGTAGGTCCTTCATCCTCCTTACACGTTACATCCATAGTGTTGCCGCGTAACTCAGACATATGAGCTGGTGAAAATTCATCTGGCTGTAACAACAATGGCTGTGCATCAGTGATTTCAACACTAAATAATTCTTGCGAAGTGTCAAATGCAGCGGAAGTGGTGCTAGTAGTAGCGCTGGTGGCTGAGCAAGATGAGGTGTTCTGTGTCGCTAAATACTCAACCACGTCCTGACAATCTTGGGAGGTGATGGGACGTGCCTTCTTCCGAGCACTGTACTGTGGGCCAGGTCCACACGAAATTACATTTACACGACCTCGCGCAGACCTGCCGGGTGGCCTTCCTCTGGCTCTGGCACTACCTCTTCCTCTACCTGTTTTGTCCATATCGGGTATGCACGGAGTGGTATATCACACTGCGTGCACTCACGTAGGTAGGTGGGTTCACTTAACTGCACAGGTATGCGCACTGATGCGGTGGGTTCACTGAACAGAACAGGTATACAGTGGCGGGTTCACAGAACAGGTATGCAGTGGCAGGTTCACTGAACAGAACAGGTATGCAGTGGCGGGTTCACTGAACAGAACCGGTATACAGTAGCGGGTCCACTGAACAGAACAGGTATACAGTGGCGGGTTCACTGAACAGAACAGGTATACAGTGGCGGTTCACAGAACAGGTATGCAGTGGCAGGTTCACTGAACAGAACAGGTATGCAGTGGCGGGTTTACTGAACAGTACAGGTATACAGTGGCGGGTTCACTGAACAGAACAGGTATACAGTAGCGGGTCCACTGAACAGAACAGGTATGCAGTGGCGGGTTCACTGAACAGTACAGGTATACAGTGGCGGGTTCACAGAACAGGTACACAGTAGCAGGTCCACTGAACAGAACAGGTATACAGTGGCGGGTTCACTGAACACAACAGGTATGCAGTGGCGGGTTCACTGAACAGAACAGGTATACAGTAGCGGGTCCACTGGACAGAACAGGTATACAGTGGCGGGTTCACTGAACACAACAGGTATGCAGTGGCGGGTTTACTGAACAGAACAGGTAAACAGTAGCGGGTCCACTGAACAGAACAGGTATACAGTGGCGGGTTCACTGAACACAACAGGTATGCAGTGGCGGGTTCACTGAACAGTACAGGTATACAGTGGCGGGTTCACTGAACACAACAGGTATGCAGTGGCGGGTTCACTGAACAGAACAGGTATACAGTGGCGGGTTCACTGAACACAACAGGTATGCAGTGGCGGGTTCACTGAACAGTACAGGTATACAGTGGCGGGTTCACTGAACACAACAGGTAAACAGTAGCGGGTCCACTGAACAGAACAGGTATACAGTGGCGGGTTCACTGAACACAACAGGTATGCAGTGGCGGGTTCACTGAACAGTACAGGTATACAGTGGCGGGTTCACTGAACACAACAAGTATGCAGTGGCGGGTTCACTGAACAGTACAGGTATACAGTGGCGGGTTCACTGAACACAACAGGTATGCAGTGGCGGGTTCACTGAACAGAACAGGTATACAGTGGCGGGTTCACTGAACACAACAGGTATGCAGTAGCGGGTCCACTGAACAGAACAGGTATACAGTGGCGGGTTCACTGAACACAACAGGTATGCAGTGGCGGGTTCACTGAACAGGTATACAGTGGCGGGTTCACTGAACAGAACAGGTATACAGTGGCAGGTTCACTGAACAGAACAGGTATTCAGTGGCGGGTTCACTGAACAGAACAGGTATACAGTAGCGGGTCCACTGAACAGAACAGGTATGCAGTGGCGGGTTCACTGAACAGTACAGGTATACAGTGGCGGGTTCACAGAACAGGTATGCAGTGGCAGGTTCACTGAACAGAACAAGTATGCAGTGGCGGGTTCACTGAACAGGTATACAGTGGCGGGTTCACTGAACAGAACAGGTACACAGTGGCGGGTCCACTGAACAGAACAGGTATGCAGTGGCGGGTTCACAGAACAGGTATGCAGTGGCAGGTTCACTGAACACAACAGGTATGCAGTGGCGGGTTCACTGAACAGTACAGGTATACAGTGGCGGGTTCACTGAACAGAACAGGTATACAGTAGCGGGTCCACTGAACAGAACAGGTATGCAGTGGCGGGTTCACTGAACAGTACAGGTATACAGTGGCGGGTTCACAGAACAGGTATGCAGTGGCAGGTTCACTGAACAGAACAGGTATGCAGTGGCGGGTTCACTGAACAGGTATAAAGTGGCGGGTTCACTGAACAGAACAGGTATACAGTGGCGGGTCCACTGAACAGAACAGGTATGCAGTGGCGGGTTCACAGAACAGGTATGCAGTGGCAGGTTCACTGAACACAACGGGTATGCAGTGGCGGGTTCACTGAACAGGTATACAGTGGCGGGTCCACTGAACAGAACAGGTATGCAGTGGCAGGTTCACTGAACACAACAGGTATGCAGTGGTGGGTTCACTGAACAGGTATGCAGTGGTGGGTTCACAGAACAGGTATGCAGTGGTGGGTTCACTGAACAGGTATGCAGTGGTGGGTTCACTGAACAGGTATGCAGTGGTGGGTTCACTGAACAGGTATGCAGTGGTGGGTTCACAGTACAGGTATGCAGTGGTGGGTTCACAGAACAGGTATGCAGTGGTGGGTTCACTGAACAGGTATGCAGTGGTGGGTTCACAGTACAGGTATGCAGTGGTGGGTTCACAGAACAGGTATGCAGCCAGGAACAAGCTAAGCCTAACTAATCTTTCCCTATGAGAGATAGTCTGCAGCAGCTCGCCCTACTCTCACTAATGCAGGCACACGAGTGACCGTAATGGCCGCCGCTGCCTGCCTTATATAAGGGGGGTGGGGCTCCAGGGGCTAGTGTAGCCTAATTGGCTACACTGGGCCTGCTGACTGTGATGTAGAGGGTCAAAGTTGACCCTCCATGTGCATTATGGGGCGAACCGAACTTCCGCAAAGGTTCGCCTGCGGGACGCGAACGCGAACCACGGAAGTTCGCATGGAACCGTTCGCAGGCGAACCGTTCGGCCCAACTCTACCCAGGAGTGGCCGGCCGACCAAAATTACCCCAAGAGCGCAGAGAAAACTCATCCGAGAGGCCACAAAAGACCCCAGGACAACATCTAAAGAACTGCAGGCCTCACTTGCCTCAATTAAGGTCAGTGTTCACGACTCCACCATAAGAAAGAGACTGGGCAAAAACGGCCTGCATGGCAGATATCCAAGGCGCAAACCACTTTTAAGCAAAAAGAACATTAAGGCTCGTCTCAATTTTGCTAAAAAACATCTCAATGATTGCCAAGACTTTTGGGAAAATACCTTGTGGACCGACGAGGCAAAAGTTTAACTTTTTGGAGGGTGCGTGTCCCGTTACATCTGGCGTAGAAGTAACACAGCATTTCAGCAAAAGAACATCATACCAACAGTAAAATATGGTGGTGGTAGTGTGATGGTCTGGGGTTGTTTTGCTGCTTCAGGACCTGGAAGGCTTGCTGTGATAGATGGAACCATGAATTCTACTGTCTACCAAAAAATCCTGAAGGAGAATGTCCAGCCATCTGTTTGTCAACTCAAGCAGAAGCGATCTTGGGTGCTGCAGCAGGACAATGACCCAAAGCACACCAGCAAATCCACCTCTGAATGGCTGAAGAAAGACAAAATGAAGACTTTGGAGTGGCCTAGTCAAAGTCCTGACCTGAATCCTATTGAGATGTTGTGGCATGACCTTAAAAAGGCGGTTCATGCTAGAAAACCCTCAAATAAAGCTGAATTACAACAATTCTGCAAAGATGAGTGGGCCAAAATTCCTCCAGAGCGCTGTAAAAGACTCGTTGCAAGTTATCGCAAACACTTGATTGCAGTTATTGCTGCTAAGTGTGGCCCAACCAGTTATTAGGTTCAGGGGGCAATTTCTTTTTCACACAGGGCCATGTAGGTTTTGAGGTTTTTTTCTCACTAAATAATAAAAACCATCATTTAAAACTGCATTTTGTATTCAATTATGTTATCTTTGACTAATAGTTAACGGTTTTTGATGAGCAGAAACATTTAAGTGTGACAAACATGCAAAAGAATAAGAAATCAGGAAGGGGGCAAATAGTTTTTCACACCACTGTATACTATCTATACTGGGTCAACTATACTACCTATACTGTGGGCAACTATGCTAGCTACCTATACTGGGGCAACTATACTAGCTATCTAAACTGGGGCAGCTATACTGGTGGCACCTATACTCTGGCTACTGTGGGTGAAAATTTTCGGGTGCTGTGCAATCACTCCAAAGCGCATCCTCAAAAGTTTGCCTCAGGCAGCAACATGTCTAGAACTGGTCCTGCACTTACAGTAGTGGTAATCTGAGGGAACTGACAGGTTTATAATGAATCCATTTCTTCATGATCTGTATTTCATTTATTTTTTACAAAAAGCACTCCCTGGAAAGGATCTACTTTATACATAGATGCAAGCTGCCCCACTACCTGTTTGCACACTATTCTGGCAGTTGGACTGAGCTACTGCCATTCACTAAGTGCTTTTGAAAATAAAGAAAAACCTGAGCATCCCCCATGAGAAGATGGGCTAGTCCAAAACCTGATAGTACTGTCAGATTTCTACTACCTGCTGTAAGTGACAACAACATAGAAGAAAAGTAATTTATAGCACGCTTTATTCTGGGAGAAATGTACTTTTTATTTATGTGTTTTCATGTATTTTAAATTTAACTATTTTTTCAAGATAGTGGTCTTTTACGTTCCTGTAGGTGATGGGTTTGAGGCAGGAAAAATGGGCAGCACACAGATCTAAGCACCTTTGACAAGGGCACACTTTAGAATGATTAGGCAAATGGTACAGATCCTCTCTGGCATCGTGTTACATCTCGTGGTGTGCTCCTATGCAGTGGTTTGTTGGTTGCCTTGCCTGAGGCATCAAAATGCCCACAAATGGCTCTGCATTAGATTGCCTGCAGTACAGTGCCACCCTTAACCCATTCAGGTTCCGTGGTTTTCACGTGAGAAATGTTCACCTCCCATTCATTAGCCTATAACTGTATCACTACTTATCACAATGAACTGATCTATGTCTTGTTTTTTCCGCCACCAATTAGGCTTTCTTTGGGGGGTACATTTTGCTAAGAGCCACTTTACTGTAAACGCATTTTAACAGGAAGAATAAGAAAAAAATGGAAAAATTCATTATTTCTCAGTTTTCAGCCATTATAGTTTTAAAATAATACATGCCTCCATAATTAAAACTCACGTATTGTATTTGCCCATATGTCCCGGTTATTACACCGTTAAAATTATGTCCCTATCACAATGTATGGCGACAATATTTTATTTGGAAATAAAGGTGCATTTTTTCCATTTTGCATCTATCACTATTAACAAGTTTAAAATAAAAAAAATAGAAATATTTCATCTTTACATTGATATTTAAAAAGTTTAGACCCTTAGGTAAATATTTACATGTTTTTTTTTTTATTGTAATGGTTTTTTTTTATAGTAAACATTTTATTTGGGTAGTTTTTTAAACAATAGATTTATAATGTAAATGTGTGTTTATTTTAATTTCTTTTTATTTTCAGTTGTAGTATTACTTTTTGGCCACAAGATGGCGGCCATGAGTTTGTTTACATGACGTCACTCTAAGCGTAACACACGCTTAGAGTGGCGCATCGGGGAGGGAATGGCCAGAAAAGGCGCAGCTTCCGAAAGAAGCTGTCGCTTTTTCAGCGTGGGAGAGGAATCAGTGATCGAGCACCATAGCCCGATACATTGATTCCCTGGCTACCGAATTCACGGCCGGGACTGCGCCTGCACGCGCGCGATCGGCCGCGGGGGCGCGCAGTAGCGCGCATGGTTCCTGGACGTAGTTTCTACGTCCAGGAACCAAAATAGGTTAATAGTGTCCCCACAATAGTTATTCAGTTATATTTATTTACAAAAGAACTTACTGAACTGCACAGGGGTGTAAATAGAAATCACTCCCCCCCCCCTTGAGAAACTTTGGGTGCCCCCCCCCCCCAATATAGGTGCCCCCAGTATAGCACAGTATAGGTGCGCCTAGTATGGCCAGGCATAGGTGCACGCAGTATAACCAGGCACAGGTGGCCCAAGTATAGCTAGGTAGATGTGCCCCCAGTATAGCCAGGCATAGATGACCCCAGTATAGAGAGGTATAGGTGCCCCAGTATGGCCAGATATAGGTGCCCTCAATATAGCCAGGTAGAGGTGCCCCCAGTATAGCCAGGCATAGATGCCCCAGGATAGACAGGTATAGGTGCCCTCAAAATAGACAGGTATAGGTGCCCCCAGTATAGCCAGGCATAGATGCCACAGGATAGACACGTATAGGTGCCCCCAGTATAGCCAGATATAGGTGCCCTCAGTATAGCTAGGTAGAGGTGCTCCCAGTATAGCCAGGCATAGATGCCCCCAGTATAGACCTGTATAGGTGCATGCAGTATAGCTAGCTGTTTATCAGGAAGTAGCGTCAGGTGCTTCAGATTATAACCACCGCCACATGGAACACTGAAGAGGTATGTCTGCGTTCCATGCCTGTTTCATGCTGCAGTTAACGATGGAGGGGAAGCGCTGACAGGGGATCCCGAGGTGAGGGAGGGGGAGTGGGCCCTCTGGAACTGCAATTTCTCAATCCATCTGCCAAAATAGTGTGCAAACCAGTAGGGAAACTGGCTGACATCTTTATATAGATCCTTTTCAGGGAGTGCTTTTATAAAGAATAAAGGAAATGCTGAGAACCCCCAATTAAGGAAATGGACTAGTCCAGAATCTATCAGATTTGTTTTTATGCCTATTGTAAGTAACAGCAACATAGGGGAAACACATATAGTGCATTTTACTCTTGGACAAAAGTACATTTTATATGTATGCTGCCCCGTTAGTAGTCTTGGACCGATGAGACGGAGACTGCTCTCTCTTCCGCTGCAAGGGGCTTTGGCAGTCTTTGTGAGCCCAAGTGCAAGTGCTTCAGACTCCCTTTAGTGTTGAACTACAGTCATTTCACTACTGCTCCAGTAGATTAACATCACTAATCTAGGCGCTAAGGACATTTGTTGATTTTTTTTTTTTAAATAAAAAGTGTCTAAATATTATGAAATTGGCAGCTTTCACACAAGATGGATTTTTACACAGATGACATTACTTTGGGGTCAAAGGCAGGTTGGATAACTGTATAGTCAGTAAGTACTTGAGAGACAGGTTTTTAATTGTAAATTATGACAGACTGTAGTTCTACTTTAAAGTATAACTGCACATTCATTAAAAATAATGTAACCTGTGTCACTGCACAGGATGTTTTGTAATTGCATGCTTCAGTGAAGGTTCTCTCGTATCCAGGTCATGTTATATTCAAATTAGAAAGTATTAGAGCTTCAACTGGTAACCTTTTTGTATTCTAGATTCTAGAAGTTGTGGCATCACTTTTACTGAGGAACTTTTTCGGCTCTAATATTGTGAGAGGAAACACAGAGAAAGTTGGAAATGCAAGAAATCTGCTCCAGCTAGAAAATTGACATTTTATAGTACGTGTTAATTGTTTAAAGAGTAACTGTTAGTCCCAAAAATAAAATTTAAATCTCTATTGCAATGTTTTAATTACTTTGTAAGGGAGCCAAAAAGGCAATGCTGAAGTTAAAAAGCAATCTAATTTTTTTACTGTGTAGCCTTTTCCCCAAGCTCCTAAGGAGGATGCAAAGCCGCATAACAGATACTGCAGAGCATGCAGAGCATGCCCATGTCTGCCCGACCCCCCTCTCCCCCCCAGGACCAGGTGCCGATGTCTGCCCGACCCCCCTCTCCCCCCCCCAGGACCAGGTGCCGATGTCTGTCCGCTCCCCCCCCAACCCGCCCCCCCCCCAAGAGCCGATGTCTGTCCGACCCCCCAGGACCAGGTGCCGATATCTTCTCACCCCAAACAGCTGACATGGAGAGAGAGCGGGAGCGGAGTACATCTACACACTTCCAGCGCCGCCACCGCAGAGCAGCCGCCGCCGTGCATCTCTCTCCTGCTCGTGATTCTCTCACATGTGACTCGGCGGCGGCTGCTCTGCGGTGGCAGCGCTGGAAGTGTGTAGATGTACTCCGCTCCCGCTCTCTCTCCGTGTCAGCTGTTTGGGGTGGGAAGATATCGGCACCTGGTCCTGGGGGGGTCGGACAGACATCGGCTCTTGGGGGGGGGGGCGGGTTGGGGGGGAGCGGACAGACATCGGCACCTGGTCCTGGGGGGGGAGAGGGGGTCGGGCAGACATCGGCACCTGGTCCTGGGGGGGAGAGGGGGGTCGGGCAGACATGGGCATGCTCTGCATGCTCTGCTTTGCGTCCTCCTTAGGAGCTTGAAAAAAAGGCTACATAGTAAAAAACTTAGATTGCTTTTTAACTTCAGCATTGCCTTTTTGGCTCCCTTACAAAGTAATTAAAACATTGCAATAGAGATTTAAATTTGATTTTTGGGGCTAACAGTTACTCTTTAAAGCAAATCTGGTTGTTTTATATAAAGAAAAGATAGATACGTACCTCAATAGAGGGAAGCTACTGGATGATCCAGAGGCTTTTCTGACACTTATTGATGTTGTTGCCGAAACCCTCTACTTCTTACTTCTTCACAGTCACACTGCCTTCCCTGTACAAGTGGGACCACACTGTGCATGTGCAGTAAGTTTCAGGACTGAGCAGTAGCACGGACCCGCTTAGGCATGGAGGAAAAGGCCGGGTAAGAGCTACTGCACAGGCGTGAGCCTTATTTTCCAAACCCAGGACAGGAGGCAGATCACATGGCACAAAGACGCATGGGCAGCTGTTTGTAACACCGCCTTTTTTTTTTTCTACCATCATCTATCATCTGCACTTTATTATTGACTGTCTTCAGTCATTTAGCCTAGGTACACACTTGGTCCGGAAATGTATCTGTGGCTCCGTTTTTTGACCCAGATCAAAAACGGAGCAACGGATACCAGTGTTAAAAATAGCAGCCCTCTTCACTCATAAAGAAAAAAACGGACAATAATGTGCTCACCTCTGTGAGAAATGTCACTCAAGTTTCAGCTAAACAGGTTTTATTAGCGCTAACTATACTGGGGGCACGTATGCTTGGCTACCTATACTGGGGGCAACTATACCTGGCTACCTATACTGAGGCCAACTATACCTGGCTACCTATACTGGGGCAACTATACCTGGCTACCTATACTGGGGGCAACTATACCTGGCTACCTATACTGAGGCCAACTATACCTGGCTACCTATACTGGGGCAACTATACCTGACTACCTATACTGGGAGCAACTATACCGGACTACCTATACTGGGAGCAACTATACCTGGCTACCTATACTTGGAGCAGCTATACCTGGCTACCTATACTAGGGGCAACTTTACATGGCTACCTATACTGGGGGCAACTATACCTGGCTACCTATACTGGAGGCAACTATACCTGGGTACCTAGGATTTATTTTCCTCTGCTTACACCTCTCCCCGGTTTTGGTGGTCTGTATCATCTGATTATTATCCATAAAGTGTTAGGTGGAGGGGTGACACTGGACAATTGGCACTGGGGTCCATGGCTCCATAGTTACACCACTGCTTGAGTTGTTTTTTTCTCTTGCTTAATAAGTCTGCAGGTGTTCAGGGCAGACACCAGAAACAGTAAGTTACAAGATACACAAGCCAACTGACTAAAATGCTTAAAATGCTGCTTATACTGTGAGTAATGTCTGATAAGCAATACTCATTTCCTCTTTTTACCTAAAGGATGAGAAATTGAAACTAAAACTGGCGTTAAAAGCCCTAAGCCCCAGTGAACTGAAAAGATTGTGTAGATTAAGCATTGCCTATTATTAGAAAAAGTGCACCATGAAATACATAAGCCTGTAGCTGGGGTGACCACAGGTGTAGCTGTTTGTGACTTGTGGTCTAGCAGGCCTTCAAGACTGAACATAGCTTGTCAGATGCATATTCATGCTGTGATCCTCTCATCTTACCACATCACAAACCACCACCAGCCTGGGCTGCGGACACAAGGCAGGTCGGATCCATGGATCCATAGGTAAATGCAAGGGGGGATTACAGCTGCCCGGAATCCCCCCTCAGACCAGAGCCAGTGCAGTGTCTGGGGACAGGCACAAGTTAAGACACCAGAATATCTGCAGGCATCCTACAGCTCACAGCACCGCCCCCTTTCTTTCCCTGCTACAGTTGACTTTGGATGGAGCAGCAGCGTGTATACAGAGCATGGAACAGCACTGGGGAACTTTACAGAGCACATAGCCAGGTATGAACACAGCACTGTGCCTCCGCTGTGTGGAGGCTTCATTTTCCCCTTCATTAGCAATGTCAGCTGTCCTCATTATTACCTGTATCCAAACTGCTCCTGATTGATTCCGTCGTCGATCTCTAGCAGATTGGACATTTAGGAAATAATTGTCAGATCCTGTCAGTCGGATAGGAAATTGCATTATGTTTACCCAGTATGATGCCCTACCATATTATTATACTACATGTGTGCGTGGCTGAGGGAGACCTTTCAGGAATCCCCCCCCCCAATGAAAATCCTGGGTTTGCCCCTGGGATCATCCTCCCATTGTACCACATCACAGACCACCACCAGCCAGGGCTGCTGACACAAGGCAGGTCGGGTCCATGGATTATCCTCCTCCCATTACACCACATCACAAACCACCACCAGCCACGGCTGCTGACACAAGGCAGGTCATGTTCATGGATTACCCTCCCATTGTACCACATGACAAACCACCACCAGTCTGGGCTGCTGACACAAAGCAGGTCGGGTCCATGGATTATCCTCTTCCCATTACACCACATCACAAACCACCACCAGCCACGGCTGCTGACACAAGGCAGGTCGGGTCTATACAGGGTGGGCCATTTATATGGATACACCTTAATAAAATGGGAATGGTTGGTGATATTAACTTCCTGTTTGTGGCACAATAGTATAGGTGAGGGAGGAAACTTTACAAGATGGGTGGTGACCATGGCAGCCATTTTGAAGTAGGCCATTTTGAATCCAACTTTTGTTTTTTCAATGGAAAGAGGGTCATGTGACACATCAAACTTATTGGGAATTTTACAAGAAAAACAATGGTGTGCTTGGTTTTAATGTAACTTTATTTTTTCATGAGTTATTTACAAGTTTCAGGCCACTTATAAAATGTGTTCAATGTGCTGCCCATTGTGTTGGATTCTCAATGCAACCCTCTTCTCCCACTCTTCACACTCTGATAGCAACACCGCAGGAGAAATGCTAGCACAGGCTTCCAGTATCCGTAGTATCAGGTGCTGCACGTCTCATACCCTCTTCCTATTGAAAAAACAATGGTGTGGTATATGGGGTACAAAGATAGTTGGGCCATTCTTCAACAATGGAAACCTCAAGGCCACTGGATATGTGAAATTGCTACATGATGATGCGTTTCCCTCTTTATGCACTGAAACTGGCACGTTCCCTGAGTTTTTCCAGGAAGATGGTGCACCACCACATAATGGGTGTCAGGTCAGAGCATTCCTAGATGAACAGTTTCCTGGAAAGTGGATTGGTCGTCGTGGACCAGTTGAATCTGGCCCCCTTAGACTTTTATCTTTGGGGTAATCTGAAGGAAATTGTCTATGCTGTGAAGATACGAGATCCTACAATGGGAGGATAATCTATGGACATGACCTGCCTTGTGTCAGCAGCCCTGGCTGGTGGTGGTTTGTGATGTGGTATAATGTGAGGACAATCCATGGAACAGGCAGGTTGGGTCCATGGATTGTCCTCCCATTGTACCACATCACAAACCAGTGCAGAGCCCCCTAGAGGCTTTTTTTCTTTCTCTGCCTGAAAGAGTTAAATATCAGGTATGTAAGTGGTTGACTCAGTCTTGACACTCAGACAGGAAGTGACTACAGTGTGACCCTCACTGATAAATTCCCCTTTCTTGCTCTCAGAAGCCATTTTCTGCTAGGAAAGTGTTTTATAGTTGGAATTTCTTAAAAGTGAGGGTCACACTGTAGTCACTTCCTGTCTGAGTCGGGACTGAGTCAGCCACTTACATACCTGATATTTAACTCTTTCAGGCAGAGAAAGAAAAAAAGGAACACAGCATAGATATTTGTGTGCTAGGCACTGTACATACACATGTCTATCTCATCATGTCACATGTCACTTCGGGTATCCTTTAAGATCCCCGACTCAGCGCAAAGTGTAACTTCGCATACGCCGTGTGCAGGAAGAGGCGTCGCTTACCGACCGTCGTCAAGGGGGCGCCGCTGGATCCGTCGGGTAGTGAGTACGAAGCTTTGCAGAGATACAGCGTGCAGTGTGTGTATTAACAGTCAGTGTGCTGAAACACTTTATATTGTAACTTGCAACTGTTAATTAGCAGGGCTCACAGACACTCAGTAGTCATACACAGTGTGACATGTTTATTAATTAGACACAGGTATTAGCCATACTCAGCAGGCTTCCATGTATTTTGCTATAGTTATGGACATAAAAATATCAATTATAAAATCTCACAATCGTATTGACTTTTTATGCAAGTCGTTTTGTCTTTACATAGTCTACATCCACAAAAATATCTACATATACATGCATGTAACATACAGTCAGTCCGGTTATGTGCTAAGCTACAGTCTATAGTTCTAGTGACAGCCAGCTGACAGGATGACAGATTGGGGTAATCCCATTTTACCATCGCTGACTGCACAACAAAGACGCATTTATTATGTCACTGGGCGGACATATGTACATACTGCTGCCTTGCACAACAGCAAAGGAGAGTTACCAAATAAACTGTGAGAGTCTAATGTCAATGAAGATCTCTGATCCCTTCCTGTAGTAATGTAGCTGTCCTCATCCAAAACCTTAAAATCAACATCAGAGTGTCCCTCTTTATATTTGTTGGAACTGTGAACTTTAACCAACATTATACAGGTTTAGTTATACAGTAATAGGAAACTCTGATTGGCAGAGCCTGTAATCATAGATTTGTGTCCCATTAAAGAAGAACTCCGAAATACACCCAATAAAAGTATCTGCACTAGAACGACCGGTAGAATGTATTACATTTTTCAGGATACCCAATATTATGTTAAAGGACAACTGTAGTGAGAGGGATATATGGAGGCTGCCATATTTATTTCCTTTCAAGCAATACCAGTTGCCTGGCTGCCCTGCTGATCCTCTGCCTCGAATACTATCAGCCATAGACCCTGTACAAGCATATGTAGATCAGGTGTTTCTGGCATTATTGCCAGGTCTGACGAGATTAGCTGCATGCTTGTCTCTGGTGTTATTCAGACACTACTGTAGCCAAATCATTTAGCAGGACTGCCTGGCAACTGGTATTGCTTAAAATGAAAATAAATATGGCAGCCTCCATATCCCTCTTAATTCAGTTGACCTTTAATTACCCTGGTTTCAGCCTCAGAAACACATATTGCTGTATATTACTTGGTAAAGCCACCCTTCCCAGTGATGTTTTGCCTAGACTATGAGGTCGCACAGCTTTCTCCTCCCAGTGCATTCTGGGAGACAACGTGTTGCTTCTACTGGCTTTGGAGAACACAACATAGATACATTCTGCAGTGATGCACCTTGCCGGCAATACAAACGTCACCACCTGGGATACATTTAAGAATGTAAATCAGGGTAAGGGAAGATTATAAGAGGGCAGTCTATAAAGTTTTGAGTACAGCATGCAATATTTTTATTTGCACTAACAGCAATCTCTTGAAGGTATATGTTGGGGCTGTACTGGGGCCCCTAGACCACAGAGGCACACTGGGGTTAAGGACAGTATTAGTTCTTCCCTGATGTTATGCTGGTAATGATCACCTAAATATGTGCTAAGAATAATGGTTATCACTAACAAGCTGTTTCCCTGCTTGCACCAGAGTGCTTAAAGGAATACTTAAGTCAGGAAAAAAAAATGACATTTACTCACCTGGGGCATCCCTCAGCTCCCCGAAGCTGGATGGTGCCCTCGCAGCCCCGCTCCGATCGTTCTGTCCCCGCCGGCGGCTACTTCCGTTTCGGCGACAGCCGCCGACAGGCTGGGAACGCGGCTGATTTTCCGCGTTCCCAGCCGCTGCTATCACTCTCTATGCTGCTATAGCGTATATATAGACGCTATAGCAGCATAGAGGGTGATAGCAGCGGCTGGGAACGCGGAAAATCAGCCGCGTTCCCAGCCTGTCGGCGGCTGTCGCCGAAACGGAAGTAGCCGCCGGCGGGGACAGAACGATCGGAGTGGGGCTGCGAGGGCACCATCCAGCTTCGGGGAGCTGAGGGATGCCCCAGGTGAGTAAATGTCATTTTTTTTTCCTGACTTAAGTATTCCTTTAAGGCAGGGGTCTTAAACTCAATTTACCTGGGGGCCGCAGGAGGCAAAGTCAGGATGAGGCCGGGCCGCATAAGGTATTTCACACAAAAAAGTCAATCAGCAGCTCCTGCCCCCATCTCCCCCCCCCCCCCCCCCCTTCCCTTGCATTGATTTTTATTTCAAAATCAAATTCACACTGAAGCAAACTATTTTGCCTATTTTACCTTATAGTTCCCCCATTACAAGTAATCTGCCGTGTCCCCGCCGCAAAACAAGGGCTGCAGAGCCCCCAAATCGCCCGGGGGCAATCTGCCGGCATTTCCTGGAAGGGGCAGAGCTTTCAGCTTCAGCTCTGCCCCTCCTTATGTCAATTGTGGCACATCGCCGCCTCTCCCCGCCCCTCTCTGTGAAGGAAGAGTGAGAAGGGCGGGCAGAGGTGGCGATGCGCCGTGATTGACGTCAGGAGGGGCAGAACTGAAGCTGAAAGCTCTGCCCCTTCCAGGAAATGCCGGCGGATTGCCCCCCGGGCGATTTGGGGGCTCTGCAGCCCTCGTTTAGCGGCGGGATGCGGCTGATTACTTGGGAGCACTGAAGCGAACTATAAGGAAGCTTTTGCCGGCGTGGGCCACAAAATATTGCATCGATGGCCCGCGGGCCGCAAGTTTGAGACCCCTGGCTTAAGGGGACCCTGTGTAGAATGTGCACTCCTCAGCTACGCCACTGTGTGAAGCAGGGGCGGAACTAGAGCCTGGTAGGCTGCCCAGTGAAACTGAGCCGACTGATCCCCTGCAGAGCCCAAGGCTGGATTTATACTTTTTCAACCCCCCCTCCCCCAAGTGTATCGGTGCTCATTTTCCAAGTGCAGCAGGCCCCTCCCATTCCATGTGCAGCCCCCATTCCATGTGTCTGCTGTCAGCCCCCAGCGTCCTGCTGTCTGCCCCCATGTGCCTGCTGTCTGCCCCCATGTGCCTGCTGTCTGCCCCCATGTGCCTGCTGTCTGCCTCCAGCTGTCTGCCCCCCCCCATGTTTCTGCCCCTTTGTTTCTGCTGTCTCCCCCCCCCAGCCCCCGGGTTGTCCATACCCCCTCGTTCAGGTGTCCTCGGGTCCCCTCTGTGTGGGAAGCGGCAGCAGCTTACCTCCTCCATCTTGCCCGTGGCAATTGAAGACATCCGGCTTCTGTGGGCGGCTTCCTCTAGTGCCGGCTTGTAATGACGCGTCATCGATGACGCATCATTACAAGCCGGCAATTGCAGCGGGCAAGATGGAGGAGGTAAGCTGCTGCCGCTTCTCAATCGGGGGGGGGGGGGGGAGAGCCCGAGGAGACACAGGGGGGACCCCAGGATACGAAGAGGGGGTAGAAGCAAGCGGGGGGGAGGAGGAGACGGCCACAGCAGGACGCACAAGCAGGGAATCCCCGACGGCGGATCACGGTTCGTATCTGCGAGCGTTCCTAAGTCGGGGATTCCCTGCCTTTGCCATATAGGACGCAGGGACTTTTACTTCCCATTTTTTGGGGAGAAAAAGTGTGTCTTATACGGCGAAAAGTACGGTAGATCTAGCTCTGCTGACAGGTACTGTACTGCTGCCATCCTCACTCTGCATCTCACAACAGCCACACCCCCTTAGCCCTCAGGTGCACCCACTTCAGCGGGGGATACAGGGGGCTTGTTACGCCCCTGGTGTGCAGGATTCGCTTTTGGGAGTATGACCTCTCTTGTTCAAAACCAGATACTGAACATTTCTGGATCTGACAAAGGGAGGTCATACTCCCAAAACCGAATCCTTCAAGACAATACCGTACTGTTAGTGCAAATAAAAGAATCGCATACAGTGCTCAACATAAGTACAGTAACACCGCTGCCATCAGTTGCTTCATTGGGAAAGCAGAAATTCATGTAGAAGGTCTTGCATGCTTTCCATGGTCAATCTATGCAGAATAAATGATTTTACCTTGGATGAGGAAAGGATTATAAAAGTGAATTATTGGACACAAATGACAACGCATTTCGTGGGCCTTATCCGCTTCTTCAAGTCAATATAACAGTCTCTGTTAGGAGACACACCGTAGACTTGGAGCGCCTGTATTCAAAGACTAATAAATATCTTTTATAATCCATTCCTCATCTGAGGTAAAACCACTTATTGTTTTAAGTATGTTAAAAGAGCCCCCTCCCACCCATTGTATTATCTATCCCCTGCAGGGCTGGATTAACAACTCAGAGGCCTATAGGCACAGGTGGTCTGATGCCCTAAACTCCACCCCTGAACACAGGCCACACCCTTAAGTGAAAATATTCTGAACTCTAATCCCTGTTTTATGTCACTGTCCTTAGAATCTTACACTCAAATCACTGTCTCATATCATCCTTAGTGACATGAGACAAGGATTAGGGTGTAGGTGCCTGAGGTTAATGATATGAGGCAGGGAATGGACTGTAAGCTCCTGAGGTCAGTGATCTGAGGAGGGGGGCGACTCTCCCACATAAGACGCCTGTAGGCACGTGGCTACAGTGCCTTATGGAAAATCCAGTCCCGATCCTCTGGTTAGGTACCCCTACCCCCCCCCCCCCCCCCCCCCCCCCCGTGACAAGAACCCAGATCTATCCACGTGGAGACAATTTCTCCTCAGGCATTCTGTTGTGGCTGCCTCTGGCAACCCACCCGTAGAAGTAGCATTCTTATTGTTCTTTATCCCAGTGTTTTCAAATACTACACTAGATTGACGCTCCTGGTCTGTTTTTTTTTTTGTTCACATACTGCTTCTGGAGTTTATCTATAGAGAGCCCCTCACCAGATACATTGACTACTAATCTATGCTGAAGGCTACCAATAGCTACAGAGACTAGGAGGAGTGCTTCCCCCATAACCACTCCCTTCAGAGTACACAGAACTGATCATTATGGCAACAGGGTGGGTCCTACATGCCAATTAGACCCTTGGAGAGCAGTACTCGTGTTGACTGCATGTGAATACTCAGCAGATTTGTAGTGTTGGTTATGTTTGTCATTGGTGGCCGGATTTGCACAGTGACACAGGAGGCAGTACAATTAAGCATGCATTCACAGAGGCCTGAGGATGAGCAGTGCTGTGAAGATCAGGATAGGGGGCAGCACTGGGCAGCTGGCAGAGTTCTTCAGGCCTGCACTGTTGCCCTTGGCTGGGCCGTTACAGTCGTCTGAGAAGCAGCATTCGATAGTGGCGCCATTTCCGCTCTGCCGGGCGTGGTCGCAGAAGGACTTATAGGAGCAGGACTTGATGACGCTGTCTGAAAAGAAACACAAGCAGGAGTTTATGATGGTGAAAATAAATATATACAGTTCTATGTTCAGAGCCAGAACTAGAGCGCCTTTTTCTGGCTCTGAACATAGCATGGCACTTGATTTGGCCTGAGGAAGTGGATGGAGAACGATGAATAGCGTTGCCAGTGCTATTAAAGATGATTCATTTATATATGAATTTGTCTGTTGGTAAGCCACCTCAAACCTTATTTTATAGATTTTAATTCATTTTATTATCGTTTAAGCCCCTTATCCTGTTTGTGCATTTTGGACATATGACTATGGTAGGGATTGGACTGTAAGCCCCTCCGAGGGACAGTTAGTGACAAGGCTATATGCTCTCTCAAAAAACAACTGAAGTGAGAGAGATATGGAGGCTGCCATATTTATTTCCCTTTTAACCTTCCTGGCGTTCGGGGTAAGCCGCGCAGGAGGTTTTGTCAGGCCCTGCTGGGCCGATTTGAGTAATTTGTTTTTTGCTGAACGCAGCTAGCACTTTGCTAGCTGCGTCAGCACTTCGATCGCCGCCGCCCCGCGCTCGATCGCCGCTATCCGCGTCGCAACACAGCCCCCCCCCTAGACCCCTGCACTGCCTTGCCTATCAGCGCCAGGCAGCAGCAAGGGGTGGATCGGGACTCCCTTAGACGTCACGACGTCCATGACGTCGGTGACGTCATCCCGCCCCGTCGCCATGGCGACGGGGGAAGCCCTCCAGGAAATCCCGTTCTTTGAACGGGATTTCCTGATCGCCTATCGCCGGAGGCGATCGGCGGGGCTGGGGGGATGCCGCTGAGCAGCGGCTATCATGTAGCGAGCCCTAGGCTTGCTACATGATTTAAAAAAATAAATAAATAAAAAACCGGCTGCGCTGCCCCCTGGCGGTTTTTAATATACCGCCAGGAGGGTTAAACAATGCAAGTTATCTGGCAGCCCTGCTGGTCTATTTGGCTGCAGTAGTGCAACGTATTAGAGGCAGAGGATCAGCAGGATAACCAGGAAACTGTCATTGCTTAAAAGGAAATAAATATGGCAGCCTCCATATACCTCTCGCTTCAGTTGTCCTTTAAGCACTGCAGTAGAACATGGTGCTATATAAAAGATAATAATAATTAATGGTGCTTTTATAATGATGTGCACCACCCAATCCTGGAATGTGCATAGTAAATGTGGGACAGCCTAGATTCATTTATTTTTTAAATGGAGCGTCACTGCTGCATGACTGCAGTCACATAACTGGTAATAGACCAACCTCCCAGACACCCCCAT
Source organism: Hyperolius riggenbachi (assembly GCF_040937935.1). Taxonomy (NCBI): domain Eukaryota; kingdom Metazoa; phylum Chordata; class Amphibia; order Anura; family Hyperoliidae; genus Hyperolius; species Hyperolius riggenbachi. The sequence goes on from NC_090648.1 coordinate 94,057,363, forward strand.
AGTGTTTTATGACCCAGGGGATAAAATCCAGTAATTCAGACAGAGCCTCTCCAGCCTGTGTGCGGTGATTGGGACAGTGGTGCTGCAGATTGTCGCACTTCCCTCATTTCTTATACATTTCCAAAAGACACATTTATAAAGTCACTGACTTAAAGTGGTATGTTTGGTGTAATAGCCTTAAAACAGAAGGAAATTTGCAATAATTCAGTCATAAATGAACATTTGTGGTTACCCACAATGCACTACCACTAAATATGCAAAATATCCCTTTTCACCCTTGTTAAGCCAAGCAAGCATCCAGAACCGCTGGTGTATAGCAAGCCTATAGCTTTAAGTTTTACACAGCCATATCAAACCCACATGTAGACAGCCAGTTTCTGACTTTTGGTCCTCATCAGTACATGGCAGGGATTGATACGGCTGTATGAAATAGGGCTTGGACGAGTACAACAGAGTAACCAAGCAGCTCAGGGTAACCCAAACTACTAGGAATGTATAGGGGGATAAAAGGGACCAAAAAGCCCTCCTACTAAAAAAGAAAAGCTTTGCTTTTTTAGTAGGAGGGCTTTTTGGTCCCTTTTATCCCCCTATACATTCCTAGTAGTTTGGGTCACCCTGAGCTGCTTGGTTACTCTGTTAAAGTGGTCTGTAAAAGATTAGCCACCATATGAAAACCTTTATGGACAACAACATTCTTCATTTCTATTTAGGGAAAGCCTAAAAATCTGACGTTTACAAATTGGTTTTACTTTGCAGAGAGCACTGAATGGGTTAAGCCTCAGTGTTTACGGTATGGGGAGAGCTTCCTCAGCAGAGCTCCTGCAGTCTATCCACAGCTGCTGATAAGAACGAATAAGACACTTTGATCTGGCTAAACAAGCACAGGAACACAGAGCAGTGGATTTCTTCAGCGACTATATGTGGAATAAAGACTTTTCATTGTGTTCAGTGCAAGAGTTTAGTTTAACTTTTGATTACTCCAAGGAACATCAGTGGGATCTCCTGGCCATGCCACTTAGCCTGCTTACTAAAAATAAGAAAAGGCACCACGTTAACCCATTAGCAAATTCAATAGAGTGATCATGTTTGTGATAAGTGCTCTGCTTTTGACCTCAGTTGGCAGAACTACTTGTGCTGTAAATTCTTGGAATGCTTTGATGTCTCGCTCTACTAGCAGAAAATATAGAAACTGAAAGCAGAAGTCCTCTGTAATTGTCTCATACTGCCCCCTAGTGACAAGTGGCCATAAATACACATTACAGCAGTATTAATTAGGAACAGGGAAATGTAAGAAATAAAAAAAATGTGCTAAAATAAATTGGCCTGGAGCACTTGAAAACCTCTAAATAAATTTGCTGCTAAAGGGTTAAAGAGGAACTCCAGTGAAAATAATGTAATAAAAAAGTGCTTCATGATTTAGTCAGTGTTTGCCCATTGTAAAATCTTTCCTCTCCCTGATTTACATTCTGACATTTATCACATGGTGACATTTTTACTGCTATATAAGTACAAGGATATATAGTAAAAAAAACAAAAAAAAAGTATTTTTGAAGAAAAAGTTTCAAGATGATCTTATATTTTAATGTATTAAAAAGTTCTTTCCTAAAAACAGAGTTCACAAATCTTCAAGCGCATTCATCTTTGCAAACAACATCCCATTATCAAGTACCAAAGATATATGTTGAAATATGCAATTGTTTAAAAAGGCGACAACGTCGACTTGTTTCGGAGTAACCTTCTTTAGGCCTTCACAAACAATTGTAATCTGTAATATACAGGACAAAAATTGGGACGGGTACCATCTGGACAAAATCAAGCCAGGAAACACCACTTAGACTACCATTGGATACAGCACACAGGCAAGATGGACCAGGAGAGCGTGCACTCTGTTTTTACAAAAGAACTTTTTGATACATTAAAATTTAAGATCATCTTGAAACTTCTTTGTCTCTTCAAAAATACTTTTTTTACTATCTATCCTTGTACTTATATGGTTATATTATTGGTGTTGTGGCGCACCATTGAGGATATGGATTTTGGTCTCCCAATTTTTCCAATGACGTTTTTACTGCTGGCAGGTGATGTCAGCGGAAGGAGATGCTGCTTTCTTTTTTGGCAGTTGGAAACAGCTGTAAATGGCTATTTCCCACAATGCAACGAGGTCCACAGACAGGAAACTGCCAGGACCACGTCCTCACATCACACTGTGGGAGGGGTTTCACCACAATATCAGCCATACAGAGCCCCCTGATGATCCGTTTGAGAAAAGGAATACTGTAGATTCCTCATGGGAAAGGAGGTATCAGCTACTGATTGGGATGAAGCAGGGGCGTAACAATAGACCCTGCAAGGGATGCTGCCGCCCAGAAGCCACAGGGGGCCCCGTGGGGGGAGAAGTTTATTTTCCCTGTCCTGAGACACTGACAATGTCACGGAGAGAAAAAACTTTCTGCTCTCTGCACAATTGTTCAAATGACTGCATTTGCTCAGCTACTGATAAAGAATCATACAAAGATTTGTAGACAGTCCCTATTCAGTATGCAGCAGGCTCTTGTGTACAGCGCCCAGCCACCAACCTCTACCCCTCCCCAAGTGATGTGTACTATATTGATCCTGGAGAAGTTTGCAGAGCCAGTTCTGCTCCATCAGAGATGGACAGAGTGAGTGTAATAAGCTGAGGCTGGGAGCACACTGTTTTCTGTACGTGTTTTCTGTACACCAGAAAAAAAGGGACCCTGAGCAGTAAAAATAAATGGAATCGCTATTTACCTGGGGCATTCTCCTGCCCACTGTAGGTCGGGAGGTCCCCCGGTGTACTCCTGGCTCCTCTCCCGGTCCCTCCGCCGCATACAGCACCAGAGACACCTGGGTCGGGTGTCTGGCTGCAGCTTCCGTATCTCGGTCGCTTCGCAGCATCACGGCGGCCGGCGTGGTTTCACTGTGCAGCAGCCATGAGGACGCCGGGGGACCTCCCGACCAGGTAAGTAGCGATTCCATTTATTTTTACTGCTCAGGGTACCTTTAAAGGACAACTGAAGAGAAAGAAATATGGAGGCTGCCATATTGATTTCCTTTTAAATAATACCGGTTGCCTGGCAGCCCTGCTGATCTGTTAGGCTGCAGAAGTGTCTGAATAACACCAGAAACAAGCATGACAACAAACAAACAAACACAGAACACTTATATAGCGATTTTCTCCTGGCAGACTCAAAGCGCCAGAGCTGCAGCCACTAGGACACGCTCTATAGGCAGTAGCAGTGTTAGGGAGACTGGCCCAAGGTCTCCTACTGAATAGGTGCTGGCTTACTGAACAGGCAGAGCCGAGATTCAAACCCTGGTCTCCTGTGTCAGAAGCGGAGCCCTTAACCATTACTCCATTCAGCCACTGCAGCTAATCTTGTCAGATCTGACAATAATGTCAGAAACCCCTGATCTGCTGCATGCTTGTTCAGGGGCTATGGCTAAAAGCATTAGAGGCAGAGGATCAGCAGGATGCCAGGAAACTGGAATTGCTTAAAAGGCAGGTCTGGATTTACATCACAGGGACCTATAGGTGCAAATGTCTTGGCATACTAGACTCCGCCCTCCATGAACCTACAAACACCCGATGAACCGTACCGCAAGTGTGCTGGCTGGCCCTGATGTAACTTCTCCCTTACTTCCCTGCCATAGGTAACTACAGGTGTCCCTTAGCAATAGGTAACCAGAGGTACCCTCAGTAATAAGTAGCTACAGGGGCCCCCAACTGAAGGGAGATCTCATCATTGAAATGCAGAGAGCTGGGTGAGTAACCTCATTTACACTCTGCTGAAGGAGGGAGGGTGGGAGGCACTAGGGGTGGGGAGTGAGCCTTGCGGGCACCCAATCACCCGCCCACACCCTGAGATAGCCCCCCAGACCCCTCTGATCACCTCCCCAGTGCATTATTTACATCTGTTCTCCCCTCTAATCACCCATCAATCACCCCCTGTCACCACCTGTCACTGCTACCCATCATACCCATCAGATCAGACCCTCGTCTGCCCCTTGCGGGCACCCAATGACCAGCCCACACCCTCAGATCGCCCTCAGATACACCCGATCACCTCCCCAGTGCATTGCTTGCATCTATTTCCCCCTCTATTCACACCCTGAGACACCCATCAATCACCTCCTGTCACCTCCTAGCACACCTACCCATCAAATCAGGCCCTAATTTGCCCCGTGTGGGCTCCTGATCACTCAGCCAAACCCTCAGATCCCCCCTCAGACCCCCTTCCGATCACCTCCCCAGTGCATTGATTGCTTCTATTCTCCCCTCTAATCACCCACTGAGACACCCATCAACAGTGGCGGCGCCAGGGGGGTGCTTGCTAAATTTGTCCAAGCACCCCCAAAGCAACCCCTGGCGTGAACTGACTTCAGGCGTGTAAGAGACGCCGAGTCAGTTCACAGCGGCAGCCCGGAGCACCAGGCAGGGCTACGGTAAGATGGCCGCCCGAAGCCCTGCTCTGCAGACTTCGGGGTTCTGTGGGGGTTGTGGAAGAGAAAAACTGACACTTACCTTGGGCTTCTATCAGCCCCATGCAGCGGTAATGTCCCACGACGTCCTGCTCCCATCCGCCATTCCCCGCAGCCGGCACCGGGCTATTATTCGTCTGACATACAGACAAATAATGCGTGTTGCCGTGCCTCCGCTCGCGTCATCTGAGGCTTACTGCGCAGGCGCAGTACAACGGAGCCTTGTACTGCGCTTGCCCAGTAAGCTTCCGATGACGCAGGCAGAAGCGAGCGGGTGCGCGGCCACTCTAGCGCAGCCGCAGTTGGATCCCATGCCGCTTAGACCGGGGCCGGCGGCGGAGAACGGCAGATGGGAGGAGGACGGCGTGGGACATTAACGCTGCACGGGGCTGATAGAAGCCCAAGGTAAGTGTCAGTTTTTCTCTTCCGCAACCCCCACAGAACCCCTTTAAAGGGGAACTTCAGCCTAAACAAACATACTGTCATTAACCACCCTGGCGTTCTGATTAAATCGCCAGGGTGGCTGCGGGAGGGTTTTTTTTAAATAAAAAAAAAACTATTTCATGCAGCCAACTGAAAGTTGGCTGCATGAAAGCCCACTAGAGGGCGCTCCGGAGGCGATCTTCCGATCGCCTCCGGCGCCCAGAATAAACAAGGAAGGCCGCAATGAGCGGCCTTCCTTGTTTTGCTTATATCGTCGCCATAGCGACGAGCGGAGTGACGTCATCGACGTCAGCCGCCTCCGATCCAGCCCTTAGCGCTGGCCGGAACTTTTTGTTCCGGCTACGCTGGGCTCAGGCGGCTGGGGGGACCCTCTTTCGCCGCTGCTCGCGGCGGATCGCCGCAGAGCGGCGGCGATCAGGCAGCACACGCGGCTGGCAAAGTGCCGGCTGCGTGTGCTGCTTTTTATTTGACTAAAATCGGCCCAGCAGGGCCTGAGCGGCAGCCTCTGGCGGTGTTGGACGAGCTGAGCTCGTCCAGACCGCTCAGCAGGTTAAGTTACATTAGTTATGTTAATTAGAATAGATATGTAATATAATCTCTTACCCGCCCCATTTTAAAAGAACAGGCAAATGTTTGTGATTCATGGGGGCTGCCATCTTCATGGGGACAGCCATCTTTTTGGTTGAAAGGAGGTGACAGGGAGCAGGAGACACAGTTCCAACTGTCCTGTGTTCTGATTACCCCTCCCAGCTGCACGTACTAGGCTTCAAATGTCAAATTCAAAATATATTAAAAAAAAAAAAAAATGCACCAAAACATCAGAAATCCCATCATGCTTTGCACAGCATTAGGGGAAAAATGCCCGGGCAGTTTTTTTCTGTGCAGCTAAAAATGAGGCTTGTATAAGAGAAAAAAAGTTCGGATGCTGTGAAACAGTTAAAGAAACACCAGGCCTTTCCAGTGCTGCTGAGTCAATTTTTAGTCTGGAGGTTCACTTTAAGTGGTTAAACCACGCCCTTGCCACACCCCTGATCATGCCCCGTCACACCCCCTAGTCACGCATACCATAAAGTATTCATAAGAAAAACATGTTTTACAATTCAAACCACACTGGTCCTTTTCTATCCGGTTCATTTTCCATCATATTAACACTTAGTAATATGTCAATTTAAAGGATGGGAATAAAGTTTAGAGTCAAACACATTTACACATTTTTTAATAGAGAAATATATATATTTACATAGAAAGAGGGACAAATGAGGAGGAAAGAGGGACAGAGGGACAGGGCTCCCAAAGAGGGACTGTCCCTCCAAAGGAGGGACAGTTGGGAGCTATGCTTATAGCCCGAAAAATACGGTATAAATCCTTGTGTTTGATTGATGACAGTTACACTTGAAAGGACACCTGGGCCCATATGCAATTCACTTTTTCACCCTAGTTTTCTCCTAGGAGAACATTTTTCATCTTTGATTTAAAATAACTTTTTAGTACTTTGCAATGGGAAAAAAGTACCAAAAAGTAGGTAAAGAGTACTATCAAAACTATTTTGAGTATTTTTTTGCTTGCTGGTGGTTTACAGGGGATTTTATTGAAAAGTTTTAAAATATCACAGAGGAGAAAACTCAGGTGAAAAAGTGAATGTCATATGTCCCCATGATGTCAGATGGATATGGAGGCTGCCATATTGATGTGCTTTTAAAAGCCTGGATTCCTGCTAATCTTCCTGGCATCAGCAGTGTCTGAATCGGACACCAGAAATAAGCCTGTGGCTAATCTAGTCAGACTTCAGTCAGAAACATCTGATCTGCATGCTTGTTCAAGGTCTATGGCAGAGGATCAGCAGTACAGCCAGGCAATTTGTATTGTTTATAAGGAAATAAATATGGCAGCCTTCATATCCCTCTCGCTTCAGTTATCCTTTAAAATCTATCGCTGAGCATTCTGGAAACGAACACATTTGCCTCTGTGAGAAGAAGGTGACCCTTAGAAGTGGTCCAGGGTTGTTTTGGGGATTTGATGAGTGACTGCTGACAGCAAGCCATGCCTAGTAGTTGTGTTTATTCTGGTGCTTTTGTGTCTGGGTAAGACAGTAAATGATATAGGCAGGTGTAAGCAGCATGGCTGGTTAACCGGAGTGACTATGTTAAAGGATCACTATCGGGAAACATTGTAAAATGTAAAATACATATGTATGCACGCATATAACTTGTATATTTGTTTTAGAAGAAAATGCACAATAAATTACTTTCCTATGTCACTAAACAGCAGGTACTAAAAATATGGTTTTGGACTAGCTCATCTCCTCATGGGGGATTCTAAGGGTCCTTTTACACTCAATCAGTTGCTCTCAGTTATAACTGAAAGAAAAAACTGATTTTCAAAGTAACGCCCATGTTTTCGTATGGCGCCGTTCACACTTAACGTGTTTTAACTGAAATCTTCTTCCCAATGCACTGCTATGGAAAAACCACATACCAACACACACTAACGCATACCAACTGATTAAGTGTAAATGGGGGCCTAAGGGTTTCTTTATTTTCAAAAGCACTTCCTGAATGGCAGTTGCTCAGTCCAACTGGCAAAATAGTGTGTAAGTTACTATGCTGGGTACACACGTTGAGATTTCCCGCTCGATTCGCGGGATCGAACATATCGATTCGATTATTTCAAACATGCTCGATTGGATTTCGATTGTTTTTTTCACGCTAAGTATGCAAAATCTATGGCAGGAAGGAACGATCGAAATCCAAACGAGCATGTTTGAAATCATCGAATCGATTCCCGAATCGAGCGGGAAATCTCAACGTGTGTACCCAGCACTAGAGTTCCCGGCTGCCATCTTTGTATAGATCCCTTTAGGGAATGCTTCTGTAAAGCATAAATCCTGAGAATCCCGCAAAAGGAGATGGACTAGTCCAAAACATGTAAAATTTGTCAGATCTACTGTAAGTGACGCCACTAGAAAAAGAAATGCAAACCTTAGATGTAGGTATACACTTATTTTAAATTTTGCAATTTTACTATTTCTCATTATACTGATCATTAACCTCCTTAGTGGTATGCCCGACACTGTCGGGCATGCCGCTGCAGAGGTTTTGCAGCCGATCGGGACCCCCCAGAATTAATTTATTAGTTAAAATGTGTCCTTTAGATACTAGCTAGCACTAGGCTAACTAGTATTGTCTGCCGGCACCCCCGATCGCCCGCTGGATACATTACCACGCAGGGATCCAGTGATCGAGCAGCCTCCCGCTCAGCTCCGGTCCTCACTATGGGGACGATCAGGACTGCGCATGACGTCACTGACATCATGTACGATCCTCCTCATAGTGAGGACCGGAGCTGAGCGGGAGGCTGCTCGATCACTGGATCCCGGCGCGGTAATGTATCCAGCGGCTGATCGGGGGGTGCCGCCCAGTGGTGCTCACCGCCAGGTCGTGATCACGCTTACGCGTGGATTCACGACCGTTTTGACGCATTCCGCCTCGGACACGCTAAGCCGTGAATAGATTTTCAACCACGAAAATCTACTTCGGCTTCGTGTGAATGCTCGTGAAACCCGGTGCTGAAGTCGTGGTTTGCGGAAATGCGTCAAACTATGCGGAAGTGACACATTGCAGGCCAATCAGAGTGCCCCAGCCAGGCCCTAGCAACCAATCACAGGAGGGGAGCTATGCCCTCCCCTCCTGAATATAAAGCGGCGGCCATGATGGAAAAGCTCTGTCCTTGCTAGACTGTGGTGCTGAGAGGATTATCTCCAGGCCATTGTTGTTTGAGCAAGTGCATTTATTGTGTTAAAAACAAAGCGTTTTTTTTTGCTAACACTGCTCTTATACTGTACACAGTTAGCTAGTCAGTGAGTGATTGCTGTAGTTAGTTGTAGTCAGTGTAGTGTAGTGGGAGTGTGGGAGCACTATGACACTGTGCTACTACTACTACCACCAGTATGTTGGCATGGTCCTTCTGTGCTGCTGAACTGAACGCCCGCTTTGTCCGCCTCCTCCTCCTGACTCAGTCGCTACCACGGTACCACCAATGCACTCTGTCTGCGTTATCACTGCCCGGGTCACCGGGTGCATTTAATTTTTTGGCCAGCACTATGACGCTGTGCTGCTACTACTACCACCAGTATGTTGCCATGGTCCTTCTGTGCTGCTGCTGCTGCTGAACTGAACGCCCGCTTTGTCCTCCTCCTCCTCCTGACACAGTCGCTACCACGGTACCACCAATGTACTCTGTCTGCGTTATCACTGCCCGGGTCACCGGGTGCATTTAATTTTTTGGCCAGCACTATGACGCTGTGCTGCTACTACTACCACCAGTATGTTGCCATGGTCCTTCTGTGCTGCTGAATTGACCGCCCGCATTGTCCTCCTCCTCCTGACTCACTCGCTTCCACCAATGTACTCTGTCTGCGTTCACACTGCCCGGGTCACCGGGTGCATTTAATTTTTTGGCCAGCACTATGACGCTGTGCTGCTACTACTACTACCAGTATGTTGCCGTGGTCCTCCTGTGCTGCTGAACTGACCGCCCGCATAGTCCTTCTCCTGACTCAGTCGCTACCACCACTGCACTCTGCGTTCACACTGCCCGTGTCCACTGACAACTCTGCTGCAATGTCATTGCTAATTGCTGCAAAAAAAACAAAAAAAAAATTACAAAAACCTCTCTGGGGCCTTTTTGGCGTCAGCCACTCATCCTCCTCCAGCGGTACCTTCGCCGCCAAGTGCCATTGGAACTCGCCTTCACCTCTTTGACTGCTTAACGCGTATATCCCTTTTTAAAACCACTTATTACCAATTAATAGCCCCATTTAAAGTGTTGATTTCACTTTAAAATCCATTTTCTCTAGAAAAAAAATTTTGGGGGGAATTTTTTATGTTGAAGTTATGTTGCCCCTTATCACCTCGATAATCCATGCAATTTGGGGGATTGTAGCATGTATGGGGGCTTTGTTATTAACGTTAAAAGAAAATCCGCCTCCGGGCGGGAATCCACGCGTGATTACGCCATTCACGGCAGAAAATCCGCGTGGTTGCGTGGACGCGGACGAAAATCCGCATGCGGCGGGGCCGAATGCGGATTTTTTTTTTTTTGCAACCACGCGGATTGCCGAATTCGTGGATGAGGCACATCCGAGCATCCCTGGTGCCGGCAGACAATACTAGTTAACCAAATAGAAGGAAAGCTGGAGGTTGGCACTACAGCGGCATAGCATAAATAGCTCTATATATAGAACATGCAGTGGATAGAGATGAATTTCAAGCACACCCCTTCTCAGGAACCTCTTCAGCGTGCTCTAGCTGTAGAATATAGATGAAGGTAAAAGATGGAAGGAAAGCTGCTGCAAATGTTCAAGTACAACAATGATAAAAGCTGCAATTGATGGTGAACATACCAAGTGAGAAGAGGCGTTAGTGGTGGTGGGTGCAGGGCACAGGATGCCTGACGGCTGTTTCGCGCTGAAACAGCGCTTCTACGGTGGCTACAACCATCTGGTTAAATAACACCAAGAAGCCGGCGTGTAGCGTCAGTTCCTGCGGTAGCGCCGCCCATATTTCCGCATAGCGCGTGTGCATGCCTATGACGTATACACGTCATTACAGGGCGCACACGTACGTAATTACGCGAGCCACCTATAGTGAGCGTGAGTCAAATTGATACTCGCGTCCTGCATTATTATGCATGGCGCATGCGTAAAAAAGGTCGCCATAGATGGAGAGCTCCATCTAGCGACCAAAAAAGGGTGCAGCATGGCTTAATCAATATAGGCACCATGGGCAATTTTTCCTCAATTTCATCCCTTTGCCCATGGTGCCTGTATTGATTAAGCTGTGCTGCACCCTCCATGTTAGGTAGAATGGTTACAAATAACCCCTGTAAGTTGGAGAAAAGCAGCTGTTATGACATTTTTGCAGCATATATTTTAGTACAGTTGAGAGTTTCTAGCATATAGTCTGGAGTGTTTGAGAACATAATAGTTCCTTATCTCTGGAATTCAGCTACTTTCTGCAGAAACGGAGATAAGGAGGAAAGATTTCATCATGTTCTGCCTTCCACTGATCTGGGCTGAGGTGTGTCTGGGGAACATTTGAGGTTGTCTGTCTGCTAAGTCATCTATGAGGTTAGAAGAGGAACCAGTAAAGGTGGCCAAACATCTAGCGATTTTGGCAGCCGATCGACCAAGAGACAGATCTCTCTCTGATCTAATCCGATTGGAGAGAGCTCTGTTGGCCACCATAAACCACAACCCGACTCCTGATTGATTTTAGCATGAAATCTTTTAGGAATCGTTCGTATGACGCCACCACAAGGCCCCCGGTCGCTGTCCCCACTAATATGTTATGTCCCCTCCGATGCCCGTTCAATTACTTGCTCCCTGGCCCCCCTGGGGGAGGGGGGGAGCTAGGTACACGCTCCGAGGGTTCTGTCGCATTCCTCGCCTGTCCAGATATTGCATGCCGTTATTGCCACCCACCAGATCCAGTTTGTCAGTCCCAGATTTTCCTGTATGTCCAATCGATACACGCCACCGAATTTGCCCTGAAATTCGTCGATTGGGAATGCTCATGGCGGCACCAATTTTCATCTGATTAGGTTATACTTATTGAATTGAATGGTCGATCAGCCACCAAGTCGAGTGATGTATGGCCACCTAGAGTTTGGGAGGTTTGAGGCAGAACAGAGCTGAACAGACTCCCTGTGGCTTAGTGGTTTAGATACCAGTAATAAGAGACCATCAGTCTTTTCTCTTCCTCCCTCATCAGTGCTCAGTGAGATTGGGGCGGTATTTATAGGTACTGTGTGTAATGACATTTGTTACATTCTGAAGGAACTGAATAGGGTGGGAAAATGTAGGTGAGGGAATCCTAATGCATGCAGGCTCTTTGCACCTTGTACTGTATGTTCTGGATTCCATGACATGTGTCATAGGGGACAAAGGGTGGACCCCATGTTGTCCATTTTTAAAATGTGTTTTTAAAAGAGACACTGAAGCAAAAAATATATATTATATAATGAATTGTATGTGTAGTACGGATAATTACTAGAACATTAGTAGCAAAATATATAAATATTCTCATATTTTTATTTTTAGTTATATAGTTGTTTTTTTTAATAACACTGCATCATTCTCTAATATTTGCAGTTAACACAACACTCAGCATTGTAAATGATTTTACAGAGCAGGCTTGTGAATGTTTGAACTCTTCTCTGCAAAGAAAAAGTAGATACATTAACAGACACTTGAGATAACAAGCTTCAGAAGACAGAGTTCTCTGTGACTTTGAAAGTCATGGAGCTCAATTACTCTTTTGCAAAGATAACAACTGGAGTTCCTTAACTCTCCCTGTACTGGAAACAATATTAGACTTAGGTCTCTGCTCCTAATGTTTTATTTCTTAGCTGTACGACACATACAAATCATATCAATTTATTTTTATTTTATTTTTTTGCTTCAGGCTGCATTCACAGTGGGATGTTGCATTTTAATGCGACCTTTAAGTCGCACCGTGTCTGTGTTAAGAGGTAATGCACTGCAAGCAGTGAGTTACCATAATGCAATATTGTGAATGCAACATTAACGTCGCACTGTGAACGGCCCATAGGATTAGCATTGCAGTGCAGTAAGCTGCGTTATAACGTGCGACCATAACGTCCCACTGTGAATGCGACCTTAGTGTCTTTAAATGTAAACCTTTGATTTAAATCTGAAAAGTTTTACAAATGGACTCAAGAAAAAAACCTCCCTATGACAAAATTCTTTGGTATGATGATTTCTACATGAAACTGTCATGTGACTTTCCCTGTGTGATTAGCTTAAATGATACACAAGGCGACACGTGACATGATGAAATAGATGTGTATGTACGGTGCCAAGCACACATAACTATGCTGTGTTCTTGTTTTTCTTTCTCTGTCACTTGCATACCTGATTTTTTAACTCTTCAGGCAGTGTCTATAAAAGGTCAGACTATAACATAACCTTCACTAAAAAGGAATTACAGCCATAAAACACTTTACTTGCAGAAAATGGCTTCTAAGAGCAGGAAAGAGATAAAAAGAGTCAATAGTTCATAGATTTTAGCTCTGGCATACTTCAATAAATGTGTCATTGACCAGAGACAATGAAACGTTAGAAACTAAAAAAGTAGATTTAAAAATATAATAAACCTGTGGGATATCTAAAATAAGGTACTTTTTAGGAGAAGGAAGATAGATACAATTGTATAATCTCAGTTTATTTTTACCTCGTGTCTCTAACCCTAAAGTCACTATTTCTACACATAGGTTTCCTATACATAGAGGCAGATGTGACTTACTTGGAGCCAGGATGGTGGAGCAGACCTCTGCGTATTGTGGACACACGTGGTTGCCCTGCTTGTAGCATTCCTCCTCGTTGGTCGCCACGCAGCTGTAACACCGGAGTGCTTTGCCTTTACAGAAGGAACATGGAAAAACACCTATTTTAACCATGCAGCATTTTCCCACTTTGGAGTATTTGCACTGGTCATAAACAGTTCAGAAGGTCATCAGTGGCTGTTAACCCTATTAGCGTATACTCACTTCCCCAAAAACAAAAAGTAATATTTATCAAATCATCTCTATTTATTCAAGAGTTGTAACAAACCGACCTGTGATTCCTCTAGTGTTCCTCTGGTCACTGCTCAGTAGCTCTGCATGCTTCATTTGTGAAAGTTACCTTGCTTTGCTCTCAGCTGTTAGTGAGAAGGGAGTGATTATTGTAGACACTAGAGACACTCCCTGTATCTTCAGGTACCTAATTGCCTCTAGTGTGAGACCCAGGTCACATGAGCAATAAACCTCACAGAGAACAATTGCTCATTCCCAGGGGTTTCAGACATAAAACGCTTTTCTATAGGAAGTAAAAACCAGCAACACATTTCCCAGTAAACTAAGCGGTTAGGGCTCTTTTATGCTCCCTGCATTGTGCTGCATTTTTCTATGTGATTCGCAAAGCGCAAGCCCACCACAGAGTTTAAAATACTGTGTTCCCCCCGAAAATAAGACAGTGTCTTATGTTAATTTTTGCTCCAAAGGATGTGCTAGGGCTTATTTTCAGGGGAAGGGTTATATTTATATCAGGCAGTGTCTCTCAGCAGAACATTTCCTGTTCCTTTGTACTGTGATGTTCCTGGATTTGAAGGTTTGCTGCTGTGCTGATCAGGCACCTGCCCTGTCATCTCTGCACCAGCTGATAACCGCGCTGTGTGCTGGGATGACAGGACTGATGCTCGATGGGCACTGCACAGCTGTGTCCCCAATTCTGGAATCGTAATCATCCTCGCCGATTACACCCGTAATCACGACAAAACATGCACTCGTAAACTACTAAAAATAACAATTGCGTTTTTCAGTGTGGAAGGCGCTTACAGAGCATTCCAGGTGTTATTTGGCTGGGAATCTGCTCAATAATGGGACACAATGAGTGTGCAGAAATACTGTAGTGGGTTAACAACCACGTGACTCTTGTGAAGTTGAAGTGTTCAGTTGCTTCCCACTTAAATGTCCATGTACTGAGCATTTTAAGTGCCACATCAACACCACTACCAAAGATCCACAGGAGCGGTCACCAGGCAGTGAACCCACCATTCCTCTCAACTGACCATGTGAATATAAACTCTAAGGCCCCTTTTCCACGTTCGGTGGAACTGCTAGTTTGTTGAGCAGTTCAGCCACCCGACTGTCAGCCTCAAGCACCATTCGGCTGCATGTAATTGCAGAGGAATAGTGCTTGGCCGCGTTTGGTAATACGGCACATCACGTCATGCGCAATGGTGTTACTCAGCATCAAAAAAAGTCTCTTCACTCATCAGAGCATGGCGATGCAACTCCATGGAGGAAGGGCGGGGGGGGGGGGGGGGGGCTAGCAAGCACCCGGCGGTGGGTGGAAGCAGCTGACAGGCAGTAAATTTACCGCCTGTCAGCAGCTCATGGAAAAGAAGCCTTAGGCCAGGTTCACATTAGCGTTTGTTTTACGGAACCGGACATACGGATCCCGCCAGCTGGATCCGGTGAAAACGGTCCATTTTACAGCCAGTGTGCTGTAAAACATCCGTTTTCATTGGTTCCTATATGCTGCAAAACCTTCCGTTTCCATTCTGCTTAGCGAAACGGTCCAGAAAATTGGGTCCTGCAGCATTTTTTCGTCCGCTCAGCGGAAGGGACCACGGAACCGTACGGCCGGTTCCGTTGGCAAATGCTAATGTGCACCGGGCCTTACTTGCTAACTTACTTGATGCGCAGCAAAGTAGCTGTTATCAGACTCTGCCCAAGATGAATACTCATTGTACACAGTCAGTCAGGGTATGTGAGCCCTGCAATTAGCTGGCATGTTTTACGGTACTGTAAGTACTATGCCAGTCAGGATCTTAACGTCACTTGAAGAGTATTGCTGAAGTTAGAGGATTCTTGGTCAGGTCCTGCCAATCAAATGCCTTTCAGAACTGTCATTTCTTCTGCATAAGGATCGCTGCTGCTTCAGGAGCCAAACAGCTCCCCCTGCAGGTTCCGCATGAGGCAGCATCCTCTCTCTGATCACAACCTGACTAAAGGCAAAAGAAAAACCTGGTACACATCATTGTACAATCAAGATTGTATCATTAGTGGACACTTTAGACCTTTGTCACGCAGATCAAAGAACAATAGTTTATGATTGTTTTTGGTGACAGTTCCCTGCAGTAACATGCTGTTGGGCTTTCTACTGCAGATGGGAGGATAAATGGATATGCGCTGCAGAAGGAATCGATAGTGATTAGGCACAGCTTTCCAGCACATCCAATCGCCAGTGACCTGTCAGCAGATGTTAAGGGATACCTGGACACACACTGAATAGTTGCCCAAAGCAATCACAAACCATCATTCCAGACAACTACCATATTTTTCGACGTATAAGATGCTCTGGAATATAAGACACACCCAGGTTTAGAGGACAAACACCAAGGGAAAAAAATAATTTATATATATATATATATATATATATATATATATATACATACATACATACACACTCAACCTGATGCGTCCATGGTGCATGGGCATCTTGTAGATGTTCTCCCCCAGTTATTTTATCCCCCATGTGCCCCCAGTGCGTCCCTTATTGTCCCCAGTGTGTCATGAAGGAGAGGCACTTCTGCGCAGATGAGGACCGGAGTGCAAGGAGCCGCAGACAAATGGAGGAGCGCCGCCCAGCTGAAACAGGTGAGCCTCTACACTGCAGGAGGATAGTTTCCTGTTCCCAGGGCTACCAGTTTTAATCATGAAGTCACAAAACTCTAATGGTAAATCTTCCCACCTCACAACTCAATGCCCCTGCCTGACATCACCATTTCTGTTGATGGCACTTCCATAACTCCAGCAAGGTAGAGGGGAAGGTGCACAAGACCACTGTACAGGGCTTCCCTGGAGTGCTCTAAGCTCAAAAAGAATTTACCATGACTGTATAGTACAGAGTAGAGCAGCCAGGTACATCCAGATAAAATGCCTTTATTCAAAAAATGTTAAAATCAATTCCACGACAGGCAATGGCAGCAATCCACCAGGAGAGAGAGGGTGAACATGCAAAGGTGTCGACAGCTGTTTCGCACTACACAAAAGAGTGCTTCCTCAGGTCCTGTTCACCCTCTCTCTCCTGCTGGATTGCTGCCATTGCCTGTCATGGAATTGATTTTAACATTTTTTTGAATAAAGGCATTTTATCTGGATGTGCCCGGCTGCTCTACTCTTTACTATGCACTTCCATAACTCCTGTCCCCCGGGATCGCTGCCTAGGTGTAATATTGGACTCCAGTCTCTCATTCAAACCACACATTGACAAACTATCCTCCTCCTGTTGCCTCCACCTAAAAACCATCTCCCGCATCCCCCCTTTTCTCACACAGGACACTACAAAACTTCTGGTGCATGCCCTGAGTATTTTCCGACTAGACTCTCTGCTCTGCGGCCTCCCTGCCAACCGTTTAGCCCCACTACAGTCTATCATGAACTCTGCTGCACGACTCATCCACCTCTCCTCCTGCTTCTTCAGCGCTATCCCCCTCTGTCAGTTACTTCACTGGATGCCAATTACACAAGGGATACAATTAAAAATCTTCTTGACACTCGCGTACAAAGCATTTTATAACCTAGCTCCACCTCATCTAAATAAACTTCTTTCCAGATACCATTCTACACACAATCTCTGCTCTACTAACAATATTCTCCTATCTTCCGCTCTGATCACCTCTTCTTACTCCTACTTACAAGACTTCTCTCGATCCTCTCCCCTACTCTGGAACTCCCTCCCTCAACTCATTCGCCACTCACCCACACTTACCCAGTTTACGGACAACCTAAAAACTCACTCGATTCAGGCAAGCATACAGTTTGGCCAATGACCACCATCTCATACACAGCTTCTCTTCACCTATAGCCCTATCCCTTAAAGTGCTCCCAAGGCGAAGAAATTAATCTCTCTTTTCTTACCTGGGGCTTCTTCCAGCCCCTAGTAGTCTTTTGGGTCCCTCGCCGCAGCTCCAGTCCTCCCTGGTATCCCGCTGGCTGCCTGCATGTTTAAAGGGAAATAAATATGGCAGCTTTCATAGCCCTCTCGTTACAGATGTCCTTTAAAGACCCAGCTACTTACCATCGCCTACCCGCCATCTTCATAGCTCCAATCCCCTCCATTGCATGTACACCACACCCATCAATATGTCGCTTTCCATATTCCTTAGATTGTAAGGCTGTTTGGCAAGGCTCTCTTCCCCTTATGCTCTTCTCCACCACCATATGGACTCATCTTATTTATTTATCCCTACATTGCAATCTGAATTATGTGTCCAGAGGGACAACCTAGGAAATCAGTAGGGGAGTACATTTGTAATATTCTCCTGCATTCAAATGAACACCACTGGGACCATGCATACACCGATGGAGAGGCTTCCAGCAGTTGGGATGGGGAGAATAGGCTTGGCCATAGTCGATAAAGTACTGGAGTGTTGTATCTCTGCGATGTTGAGGGAGTCTGGTAAACATGCTAGTCGATAAACTATGTCTCAACAGGGGACCTGACCTGTATGTACAAAAATAGTGACATAGAGAATATCACTTGGTTGGTCAGCTGGGTATGGAGTGATGTACACCCGTGATCAACAGGTCACAAACATTAACTATTTATATGTGAGATCAGCAACTAGAAAATGATTGCCATTGTAGGCCTGTCTCGCACCAGTCAGTATCAATACATATGTTTAACACAATGCTTTGTAATGAGAGGTCTTTGCTTATATATGGCATTTAGGAGTGCAGTTAATATCTCAGCAGTGAATGATTGGTAAACAATTACCAACATTCACAAACCAACCAGGCCGCTCCTACATAGTAGTATAAAAATGCCTTCACAGAAGGTATAAAGCCGAGGTAGAAAGGGTGATATGTACATTAATTACAGTGCTCAGGTGTCAAAACACCTGACACCTGAGCACTGTAATTAATGTACATATCACCCTTTCTACCTCAGCTTTATACCTTCTGTGAAGGCATTTTTATACTACTATGTAGGAGCGGCCTGGTTGGTTTGTGAATGTTGGTAATTGTTTACCAATCATTCACTGCTGAGATATTAACTGCACTCCTAAATGCCACATATAAGCAAAGACCTCATTACAAAGCATTGTGTTAAACATATGTATTGATACTGACTGGTGCGAGACAGGCCTACAATGGCAATCATTTTCTAGTCTCCAAAAGTGGGGAAAAAAGTCACTGCGTCTTATAGTCCAAATGTAAGGAGTTCCTGACTTGTGAACGCCAGGCAATACCGACCTCCAACCTGCCGCAATGTCAGGGACTCCCTGTATTGTGTCCATGCAGAGGCGGACGCAGGGGGACAAATGGAGGACACAGGGGAACACAAAGTGGCAGGGAGGAGGATACATGGGGTACACAAGAGGTACAAATGGGCATAATCCACAAGATGCCCCTTTACCATGGATGCACCAGGTTTAGTATATATTTTTCCCCTGGTTTTTGTCCTCTAAACCTGGGTGCGTCTTATGGTCAGGTGCATATTTTAGTGCGAAAAATACGCTACCTGTACTCCAATTCGGATTGTTTGTGCTAAACATGCTAGTCGCTCAGGCTAAGGCAATCGTGAACAGCTGCCTTGAGCGAGAGTCACCTATTGTGTATATCTGGCTTTAGGAATATGTGGGTTTAGAGCCTAGTATTGAAGAAATAATTGCCATATTCTGGCATTTCAGGTTTGGACATGTGCTTTCAGTGCATCTCCCAAGCCATTCACCCAACCACAACCCTTTATGAAAATCCCCTTGTCCATGCCCCACATCATCTCATAACCCTTTCTTGGTACTTACTTTAACCCTAACAACCACAAATAACCTCCCACTCCACTAACCCTCCTGGTTTATGGTCAACCCGAAGCAATACTCACATTTTAGTACAACCTCAGTGCCTAGCACACAAGATGAGACAACATTTATATTTTTCTTTTCTCCTGGTGGACTCAAAGCACCAGAGCTGCAGCCACTAGGGCGTGCTCAGTAGGCAGTAGCAGTGTTAGGTAGTCTTGCCCAAGGTCTCCTTACTGAATAGGTGCTGGCTTGCTAAACAGGAAGAGCCAAGATTCAAACCCTGGTCTCCTGTGTCAGAGACAGAGCCCTTAACCACTACACCATCCAACTACTGACTGGATCTTCCTCCATCATTCTGATTCTAGGTGCCTGCTGTAAACAGACCAAACTCCTTGCACCCTGGGCCAATAAAGCGGGTATCAGTGGTGCACCCAGAAAACTGAGCTGAACTGATCTGTTTCACTGCTGCATTGCTTAGGACCAGTCAGCCTTTCACCTGATCTGGATCCATTGTTTTCAGCAATTCCTTTTTGCAATGATGCTTCTTTGAATAATTTCCAATAAGAATTTCCAACATGCGGAAGATTTCTACAGACCTCTGTCACATTCCATTGCTTCTGGAAGCTCCAGCGTCTTACATGGGACACAGCTGCTGTTCAGGAATCCATAAGGGTGCAGGGAAGTCCTAGTATTACCCAATCTTGTTCTTAGCATATTCCCACCAGGATTTAACAATATATCCACTCTTATCTGCGCATGTGAAAGCACTGAAGGTTATAAGATGAACCAGATCCTTAACTTATGGACCAACAACAAAAATCTCTGCAGGCTGAGGTGCCAGGTCCGCCTGTACTGATCTCAAAAAGGTCCTTTTTTCCTATATTCCTCAACAGACAGAAGGCAGCAGAAGTGAGACTTCATAGTGCAGAAGGAGGAAAGAGCATTAATGACTCTGGAAAGAGATCTCATTGTGGAAGTTAAGTCTGACACTATTCAATACACACACTGAATAATCAGCCAAGAAAAAAAAAAATCTAGTGTGTGTACAGTACCCCATCTTACACATATACAAGGTGCCTCATCTTACGCATGTACAGGGTACCAATTATGTCTTTTAGCATTCTGCAATGATAAACGGCAAGCATTAAATGACTGCATTGTCCTTCTTAGTTCCCTACACCGCAAGGCACTACCTGCTGTCCCACCTCCCTTCTCCATAGTGCAGCATGTCTATACAACTCATTTCACTAAAGGTTCCTACACATGTATAGATTTACAGCAGATTCAACCCATCAGATAGATTCCGGTCAGATGTCTGTGTCAGGTTGAATATGATTGGATTCTATCCGATGTGTGCCACACACTAGGAACAGATTTGCAATAGATTAGCTGCACTGTTCAATGCAATGCTATGGGCCATCGATCTGCCTCCAGCAGCCGATCGACCTCGATTTTACACCTGGACCGATCGATTAAATCGATCAAAATCAGAAATAGATCAATCATGCTGCCTGCTGCATTGATTTCTAGCCGATTCGCTCAAAGCAATCGAGTCGGCCATATATATCGACAGCAGAAATCGATCAGTGTATGGATACCTTAACACCCTAATAATGAAGGCGACAGAAATGTACTGTGTGGAAGCCAATCAATGGTTTAACAGCCAGAGACCATCGACCCATAAGAAATTCAGACTGTAGGAAACAACTGGCACAATGTGGAGTTCAGTACAGAGGAAGCACATGAAAGTGACACTTACTGGTCAGAGGTAGAGCGAGGAGCAGGCTGAAGAGGAACAGGCCCTTCATGGTGACACCGGTGGCTGCTGCAGGCTCTTCTAGGACAGAAGCTGGAAGCTGGGCTGGTGATGATACTGTCTTGTTATAGGATTAGACATCTGACCATGACACGATTACAGATGGAGATGAACTTAATACCCATTTACAGGCGCTGAGGGAAGGACAGAGCTGCAGTCATCTGTGAGCTCAGCTAGACAGCCTGTCTGTAGCAGAAAGGGCCTCATTTACTAAAGCTACGTACACACTGAAAGAGGGATCATGTGAACCACCCATGAATGATCATTGCACTCTCTCTCAAGATACTGTAACCAGACAATGGCTTCAATCCACTAAGCTTATCTCTCGTCTTATAAGTTTCTAGAGACTAGAGCTATCACCATGGCGATGAGACATGTGGTATTCAGGAAACATTTTACCTCAGGCAAACCTAAAGTTAACTCTTCTGTCTTTAAGTTAAGGTGAGATCTCTAAAGTTAACTCTTCAATCCTTAAAATAACTCCAGAATTCTACAGTTAAAGACAGGCTGTTAATTAACTGCATGTGCAAACAACTACAGAGGAGGTAACTTAAGGGCTGAAGTGATAAGATATCTCTCTACCAGTGAAAACTTATCTCTACACCTTAATAAGGCAAGATCAATGTGTGGTGGTAAGTTTTCTCTTCCCTTATCTCAAGCATAATGTTAGTTAAGTGAGGCCAATGTGATGTGAAGGTTTTAAAAGACTTGGGATGATACCCTAAAGGTCCGTACACACGCCGGACTTTAGGCAACGACGGGTCCGTCGTTGCCTCCCGCTGGGTGGGCGTGCCAGCGACAGTCCGGCGTGTGTACGCTCTGTCGTCAGACTGATACGGCTGTTTCTGAGCGATCCGCCCGGCGGATCGCTCAGAAACAGCCGTATCAGTCTGACGACAGAGCGTACACACGCCGGACTGTCGCTGGCACGCCCACCCAGCGGGAGGCAACGACGGACCCGTCGTTGCCTAAAGTCCGGCGTGTGTACGGACCTTAAATAAGTTCTCAAACTTTGTTGGGGAGGGCGCCCTTGATGGCTTTGGAATGTCACTCCTCAGCAAAAACTACAACAACAATGACCCTGATTAGGCTGAACCCCCCTTCTAAGTATTCAATCAATGACCGTATCCTCCCGAACAACCCTCCCTCCAAATCAAAAACCACTACCAAAATCCCGTTATGACCCTTATTAGGCATCAACTCCCTCCAAGTAGTCAATCAATGACCGACTCCTCCCCCAAAACCGCTAAATCAGAAACTACCACCGAAGACCCGTTATGAGCCTTATTAGGCACTATCCCCATACCAAGTAGTCAATAACGGTTTCCAACACAGTTTGAGAACACCTGCACAGGCACAAACGAATCGTGCTGATGGAAAAGGAGCACAGCGATCAGTAAAACGCTAGCAATCTGCTTTTTTTATTAGCAAATCACAGCAAGTGAAAAAACAGCCTGTGGCCCCATTCACACTTGCAGAACACTAGAGCTTTTGCTAGCATTTTGCTCTTGCGATTTTTGGCGATTAACAGGAAAAAAAAAATCGCCATTTACACTTGGCGATTTTTCGCGACCACGATTAGCGCTTCTATAGCACTAAAACACGATCGCCGGGAAATCGCCTGAAAATGGTGCAGGATACAAATTAGCGTTTGGTGATTTGCGTTAATTGCTGGCGATTAACGCAAATTGCCCAAGTGTGAATGAGCCCATAGAGTATTATGGTACTAGCGCTTTAAAAAGCGCTACCACTTAAGCGTTTTTGCGAAAGCGCCGACAAAACGCTCAGATGTGAACGAGGCCTTAGGCCCCGTTCACACTTGCGGTTCGAGACCGCAAGTGTCCGGGGATCCGGGGGCCGCAAAGAGACCGTACGGGTCTCTGCGGTGGCCACAAGTTGCGGATCCGGAATGTATCAGTTCCGGCTACAATAAAGTAGCCGGAACTAGATACATTGCAGTGCCGGAAAGGCACCGCAAGCATGGGGGATACCGGCGTGTAGTCCAGGCCCCCCAAGTGGCATAGGACCGGTGCTGGAAGCATCCGGTCCTATTGCCAGTGTGATGAGAAACATCAGTTTCTCATTGCACAGCATGGGCCGCATGTTCGGGTCAGGATCCGGCCCGGGTGCGTGGGCCGGATGATCCGGACCCAAAAAATAGCGCATGTTGGAAAAGTGTCCGAAGTCCGGATCGGATCCGGCTCCGTTCTGTATCGAACGGACGCATGTGAACGTCCGCATAGACTTTGCATTGCTATGCAGAACATACGTTCCGTTTGTACAGTATACGGTCCGGATCCGATCAGGCGAATCTGGACAGCGAACGCTAATGTGAACCAAGCCTTAAAGTGAACCAGAGGTGAAGCACCCTCATGTATTTTTTCAGTGGGATCATTGTTATCAGGGCTGATAACAAGCAGGCTTAGCAGTGAAGGATGAAACAGAGAGCAGGGTAGGTGTTTTCTCTAATGTTCCCACTGATATATATGGTAAAATACACGAGGTTTCTTCGTCTCTGGTTCACAGTAAATTGTATTTGTACTATTATCTGAAATGACCCAGGCACCTAATCTACTAATAGCAGACATTTTACATTAAAATAAAAAAAACCCACTATAATGCAGATTCTAGGGGCTGGAAATCTGCACAAGCTAATCGGACGCAGTTCCTGAATCTCATTGGCTCCTGCAAATTTCCAATTATATAACAACCAATTTTCAGTTCCTATCAAATTTTGGTACTTATCCGTTAGCCGGGCGCATCCTCTAGGTGGCGACAAAACTCCACCAGAGTTACATCTTTCCCTACTATCCATGTCGGCCTGGAAGGGGAATAGTAATTAGCGCCACCTGCCTGATGTGCCCGGCTAACGGATAAGTACCCAAATTTTAAATGTGCATATTTGTGTCATTTATTGCTCTGCTGCACCTAAAATACAAAGGAAGGTAGGATAGAAAGGTGCTGGCACTGCAGCTAGGGGTTCAGGGAGGGTTGCAGGGGTGCAGACCAGGTATCCGGTGCGATGCAGACTGCAAAGGACTTCTAATAAGTTTGTCCTATTTAGGCCACCGTATCCAGGAAGTGCTACTCCCCATGCTGGATTGAACTGTAACCCAGCATGTCATTGGCCGCACTTGGTGGAGGAGGCGGTGCCTTTAGCAGCAATTGGCTGCACGCTGATCTGTTTAGGATTTAAGCTGACAGCAGACAGCCGCCCTCCGCAGCCTCCGTAGAAGCGCATCTGCGCGAAACGGTCATAAGGCTCTCATCCCCCAGCACCCACCGCACAGCTTTACCAGCAAACCAGTATGTTACGACTCAATATGCCTACATTTGAATCCATGATGTTGCACCATGTGTTATGAATTAACAAGCAGTTTACAGCAGTACCGGCATTTCTCATCCTTTTCTCTGCCTGCATATGCACCTAAAATACATCTGGGAGGATATCAGAACAAAAGTACTAAACAGGAGCAGTGAGATTTTTATGGGATTTCTACAACATGAAAGGTTCCCATTGATGACACATTCTTACCAAATCCATGCAGTAGATGGGTAAATGGCATGAATATACAGTCAGTCTTCTACTTACAAATGTCTCTAGTTACAACGTTTCAGAGATACAAAGTTGTCTTCATGTACAAAATATACAATACTGGTTTTGTTGTTGTTTATTTGTTTTTCTAAATCAAGACTGGGCAGCACAGCGGACTAGAGGCTCTTGCCTTGCAGCTTTTGGTTCCTAGTGCGAATCTGCACAGAGTTTGTATGTTCTCCCTGTGTCTGCGTTGGTTTCCTCGGGTCACTGCTTTCCACCCACATCCCAAAACAGTTACTAGTGCTGCTGCAATAAAAAGGTCCCTGTATATTTTTTTTTTTTAATCAGATATCAGAACATGTGTACACAGAAATCTTTTATATGTTATAAATTACATCTCTGCTGTTAGAATAAGGCCTGATGATTAGTTGTGTCACTAGTAGGGATGGTCAATAAGAAGCAAATAATTCTATGTTGTTATAGGTTTATGCAAATGCATGCAGATTGAAAATGGGCCAAATTCCACCTTTGCGGGATTTGTTTGGTCTACTTTCAAGCTGTATCCATTTTTATACAAAATTTGCATAATTTTGCATCAGCTCAATTATTTGCACCACATTGACCTTCACTAGTAATGTTCAAAGATTCCTCCGCACACCTTCTATAAGCCAAATACTTTATTAGACCATCGTAGAAAATAGCAAAAAAATACAACACTAGTCACTACTCCCGACATCCAGCTGAGCTATTATGTAAACTGATATTTATACTGAATATCATTTTAGTACATTCCAAATAATTTCAGATGAGCTGTAATTTGAAAGTGCATTTGAGTGTTAACACATGTATCTATTGTCAGCTCCCATACCAATTCTTCATGATTGTCAAACTCACTTTGCTCATTAAATCAATCAATTTGATATATTTTAAACTTTGGGATTGGTGACTACAACTTAAAGGGATACTTAAGTCAACTGGAAAAAATTAGTTTAACTCACCTGGGGCTTCCCTCAGCCCACTGAAGCCGATCGGTGCCCTCACAGCCCCGCTCCGTTGCTCCTGGACCCGCCGGCGACGACTTCCGGTTCTGCTGTCAACGGCCGACAGGCATGGGAACGCGAATGATTCTTCGCGTTCCCAGCCACAATAGCACCCCCTATGCTGCTATTGCGGCCTTCGGTGACGGTGAAACCTGAAGTCGTTGCCGGCGGGTCCAGGAGCATCGGAGCGGGGCTGCGAGGGCACCGATCGGCTTCAGGGGGCTGAGGAAAGCCCCAGGTGAGTTAAACTCATTTTTTCCAGTTGACTTAAGTATTCCTTTAAGTCATACAGTGGTACTATACTCTCCATATACACTTCCTGCATACTGTAGCTGTTGATCCACTGAAAATGTGGTGTATGTTGCACACAGAGATCTATCGCCTGTAAACCTGGTTCAGATTGTACAGTGAGAATGTGTAAGGATTTGTTCACATTGAAAACCAAAATCGCAAATGCCAGCGATTTTCACACTTTTTTCTCCTCCCAGCGCTTACCTGCGCGCTTCAATTTTGTGTACAGCATTTTTCATAGCGCTTTTGCAGTGATGTTTTTTCGCTTCATGATACAAGTCAGGAAGTGAACTCTTTGACCTGGAAATGAATAAATACTATGTATTTATTCATCAAAACACGAACACAAATGCCGCACAAATCGATTTTGTGGGCGTTTTGTGCTTTTCCTATACCTTCCATTGTAGCAAAATCGCTCTAAAAATTGTAAAGGCAGTGCTCTGCCGAGCAGATCGGAAACAAACCGCTCAGATGTGAACTCTCTCATAGAGAATCATTGCACAAGCGGTTTTAGGGCCCATTCACACTTGTACGTTTTCAGAGCGATTTCAGCTTTGATGAAAATCACTAGCAGTTTGAAAACCGTGTGTACAATGAAAGTA
Organism: Hyperolius riggenbachi; assembly: GCF_040937935.1. NCBI lineage: Eukaryota > Metazoa > Chordata > Amphibia > Anura > Hyperoliidae > Hyperolius > Hyperolius riggenbachi. Next base: position 94,083,966 of record NC_090648.1, read on the forward strand.
CAGTATATGGAAGCGTTCTCATCTAAGTGATTTGCTGAAATGTAAACTTGTTGCCTGCAGCGATTCTGCAGGCTTAAAATAAACTAGAAATCACAAACCGCTAATCGCTGGAAAACCGCTCTCTATACAGTGAAAAATCACTGGGAAATACCGCCAGAAAATCGCTCAGCGTTTGCGTTTAGCAATTTTAAATGTGAATGGCCCCTTAGGGTGATTTTTAAAATCTCCGGCGCTTAAAAAAAAAAACGCAAAACGCCCTAGGTGTGAAAAAGGCCTAAGAGGAAGAATACCCCAATTCTCCTGCAGAGTACCTGCACATACCCACAGTTAGATGGCCTAGGGCCTGACTGTTCCTTTCTGTACCTTCTACATCAGGGCTTTTCACTAATTGTACCACTGTCATCACCAGAAATGTTTCAAGTACCACCAGTGTGTTTGCACAGTAGAGTGGACCCAACAGGCTTGGCTGTTTCCACCAAAGTCCAAGCGGAGAGCCGCTACTGCGCATGCAGGCACGCTGACGAGGAGATCTTTGGGGGGTCTCAGCGCTGGATCCCCTCTACTGAGGAGGAACCTTCTTTAGGATCCAGAAGCTTCCCCCTCCCGAGGTAAGTACCCTCCAGGGCACTTGTTTTTTCTTACAGGTACACTTTGAGAAAAGGGAACCAATGTGGAAGAGGAATAGAAGGAGGCATTGGTAGGGAAAAGGAATAAAATCATATTGCTAGCAAATAGATTGCCATTATCGACAATCTGTAGGTAGAGTGCCAATATAGGCAGCCTTTCCAGTTTGTCCCTCCCCCCGCCTGATTCAATACACAGTGCTGCCCATAATTATTCATACCCCTGGCAAATTTTGACTTAAAGTTACTTTTATTCAACCAGCAAGTATTATTTTTTTTTTTTTTTTTTTTTTAAGGGAAATGACATAGGTGTCTCCCAAAATATAAGATGATGTACAAGAGGCATTATTGTGGAAAAACCAATTCTCAGCTTTAAATTAAATTTGAGCAAAAAGTGTCCAGTCCAAAATTATTCATACCCTTCTCAAACTGTCAGACTGTGGGAAAATCCAAAGTTCTATACCATTCCAAATAGTCCAAGCTGTACTAAAGCATCCTAATTACCCTGATTAATTGGAAAAAGCTGTTTTAATCAACTCAACAGGTGAAAACCAGCAGCTCTCTGTAGTTGGTTTGTGGACAGTCATGGCTAAGACAAAGGAGCATAGTTAGGACCTGCACATTATGGCTCACAAGTCAGGAAAGGGCTACAAGGACATTTCTAAAGGTTTTCAAGTTTTAGTGGCTACAGTGCAAAGTATTATTTAAAAATGTTCCGCACTGTGGAAACACTCAGAGGACGTGGTCGGAAGCCAAATCTGACACCCGTACTGGCCAGGATAGTGAGAAAGGTGAAAACGAATCCAAGGATCACCACCAAGGCCATCCTGGTGGATCTGGGCTTTGCTGGTGGCAGTGTCTCAAGGCAGACAATCTAACAGACACTGCACACTGCTGGGTTCCACAGATGCAGATTAAGGACGCTACTTCTCCAGATAAGGCACACAAAAGCTCACTTGGCCTTTGCAAATGCTCCTCTGGAGAAAGAAGACTTCTGGTCTTCTGTGTTATGGTCAGATTAAACAAACAATTTAATTGTTTGGTCACAATGATGTTTCCTTCATTTGGCATAAAAAAGGAGAAGCCTTCAACCCAAAGAACACCATCCCCACTGTCAAACATGGTGATGGGAACCCAATGCTTTAGCGATGTTTTTCAGCCAATGGACCAGGGAACCTAATCTCAGTAAAGGGCACCATAAAAAAAAGAGCAATACATCAGGATTCTCAACAACATCAGGCAGTATGCAGAGAAACTTGGCCTTGGGCACCAGTGGACATTTAAGCATGACAATGACCCAAAACACACAGCAAAAGTGGTGAAGAAATGGTTAGCAGACAACATTAACATTTTGGAGTGGCCCAGCCTGAGTCATGACTTGAATCCAATTGAGAATCTGTGGAGGGAGCTAAAGATCAGGGTGATGGTAAGAAGACCCTTCAACATGAAAATTTGGAGCTCATTGCTAAAGATGAATTGGCAAAAATACCCGTGGAGATGCAAAAAGCTGGTCTGCGATTATAGGAAGCGTTTGCTGTAATAGCCAATAAAGGCTTTTTCCACAATAGTCTTATTTTTCGGGAGGCTGATGTCATTTACTGTCAATCGACAATATATATACTATGAGCGTCCAACCCAATTTGACAAATGCACTACTCCGCAAGGAGGAGCTGTATTGGTTAAATACTGGTATACTGAGACAAACATTCATGAATAACCAATACTGCTACATGTGCTGAAAAAAGTATACAAAAATTATTATGTGACGATTATCACAACATGTACTCATTCATGCTGATTCAAGTTTTTAGGCAAGTTTTAAAAGTTTTTGTCCTGGTCTTGATCAGTACATGTTGTGATAATCGTCACATAATAAATTTTGTATACTTTTTTCAGCACATGTAGCAGTATTGGTTATTCATGAATGTTTGTGTCATTTACTGTCAATGACTTGCTGGTTGAATAAAAGTAACTTTAGGTCAATTATTTTTATATTTGCTACTGCACTAAGTTGTAAAATGTTTATTATAAAAAAAAAAATGAGGCTTGGGTAACAAAAGCAAAGTTCTGATGCTGTGAAACTGTTAAACACCAAGCCTTTTCAGTGCTGCCGAGTGGATTTTTAGTTTGGAGGTTCACTTGAACGTGAATCTCTGGTGTACATAAAAAGCACAGAGGTATGCTAATGCTTAAAGGATACCTTAGCGGTCACAAATTTTAAAAACGCGGGAAGCAGGCATGTGCAAGAATCGGTCCTCCAATCCACCGCTCTCCAAAGGTCACACAACGTTACTTCCTGGTTGGCGACTAGTGCGCAGGCGCTGTCCTGCTGGAGTGCGTGCTTAACATTATTCGTTAAAAAAAAGATGCACAAAATTCAGCTTTACGAACCCATACCAGACTGTGGTCATTAAGTTGCAGTGCCAGTTTACAAACCCCAATAACAGGTTATACTTTAGGTTTTCCTGAAAGTGGCCTCAGTTATATTGAAAAGGAAATAAAGAACACAGACAGATTTGAAACGCCATTTATACATACACAACAAACAAGGAAAATATATATATTTTTATATATATAGGTCTTCATATATTAGTCAACATCTTGCTTGATCTTGTTTGTGTGAGAATAATTATCTGCTGGAACATATAAAAAAAATGTCTGCCGTATAGAAAATATACTGCGGTTAAATATATATATATACGCTTATGAAGCCAGGTTTTATTATTCTGTAACAAGCTATGACTTGGCTCTGCAAAAAAGGCAAAGGTTATTTGGCTTCCATCGACCTGGAAAAATATATCGTTTAAAATAGATTTACTTTTGCAGTCAACCATAGCAGCAGAAAACATATGACCCTAAAAGGCCACCGTCACTTATTTTAAAATTTTTATAAGGCCATGACAATGTTGCTGTTCATTCATTAGTAGTTTAGCTAGGAAGGGTTACCAACCCTAAACAATTTAATACATTGGTAAGAAAACCTAAATAGAGCACAACTGTGGCAAATTGCTATTTGTTTTAAGCTATGAAGGAGGAACTTTGAGCACTTCTACAAAATCTGAAGAACAGTTGTAACAAAGCTAAGGAGCTCAATTCTGAGAACCTAAAAAAGCTAAGGAGTTCAAACTGAGAACCTAAAAAGCGAAGGAGCTCAATCTGAGAACCTAAAAAGCTAAGGAGCTCAAAATGAGAACTTGAAAAACTAGAGCTCAAACTGAGAACCTAAAAAACAAGCAGAGGTCATCTGCGGTGAAAGCAAATTGTAAAAACAATCAGATGTAGATTAGCAGCTCTATGCTGCTAAAGTGTAAATCAAACCGCCATGCTAGCGACAGGCAGCATGTCGATAGCAGGCTGTTTACATGGCCGCTGTCACTCTCTGCTGCTCTCCCGCCTCCTCTATATTGCCGATCCCTGCCTGCGTCCCTTCCCTCTCCGCTGATTGGAGGGAAGGGATGCAGGTGGGGAGCGGCGATATAGAGGAGGAGGAGCGGCGGAGAGTGACAGTGGCCATGCAAACAGCCTATCGACACGCTGCATGTCGGTTTGATTTATGTGGGCCAGCAGAGCGCAGGGGGGGTCTGGGGGAGAACAATATAGTAACAGAGGCTGGGCATTATTTGCAGACCCAGCCTCTGTGTGCAATTAGGATTTTTAAAACCCACCTCGGGTTCTCTATAAGTAGAGTAGCACATGGCTCTCAGCTTTCTGGTGAACAGAGCATGCCAGCCTCTGCTACAGAAGTGCCAGTTGAGCTAGGTAGTTTGATCTCGTAAGGTGTGGCAAAGAGCGAATACATTTTACAAACCGTATTATTTACCCATCCTATTCCATTGTGCCCGCATATATTGTTAAGTTATTCACTGTGCCCAGCAGGAAATATTCTAATCACAGAATTGTGTGCAGTCACCTACAACTGAGGTGGTAAGGCGCCCCTAAACAGTCTAATTTTTAGTGAACAATCGTATTTACGATCAAATTATTCAGATCGTATGAAATGAGAGCTAGCATGGGCCCAATCAATCCTGAATCATTGCATTATTAAGAAAAGGGGCGATCGGCAGGGCAATTTTTTTTATTTTTTTTTACAAAATCCTATCTGGTTTTGATATGATTGCAAGTTACATTTTTTAAATGCTGTGGATCAATTACATTTAATCTTTTCTTTTGATCAGAATGATCTTATCGAAAATAAGATTGTTCACTAAGTGTAGTTAAGATGTCTTAAAAATTCATCTCTGATTAATAATACAATATACTTGATTTTTTTTTTAGCTCGGTTTCAAAAGTCAAGCATGCCTCTTCTACTGTTTACGGCTAAAACAAGTTCCTGGCTAGTCCGTACTACTGTGTAGTAAAAAGAAGGGCTGAGGGACCATTTACAAAGGAGTAGGGAAGATGGAACATTTTAAAAGCACATTTTCCCTACACACTGCAGCTAGCTTACTATCAGCAAAGGCACAAAGTTAAAAACGAATCCTTAACATACCGGGAGTGACATGCCAGATTCTAAAATGGGCCTAAAATAATGCAAGTAGATTGCATTAAAGATCAGGGCCCCTTTAGAAGACATATTAAACACACTTAAAGGGAACCTATAGTCCCCTTAAGGATGAGAAGGCAGAATCTGACCATCCTTACTGCCTTTCACTAAATCTTATCATTAGCGCTCTGATGCTCTGGGGCCCTCGATGGCATTCTACTAGCAAACATGAAATAAAATCGCCTGGAAAAAAGGGTGCATGGAATTGCCGCTAGTAGAATATCGCTACAATTCGCTATATTCTACTGCTGGATTCCGATAGTAAATATTGGTAACTTTTACAGATATTTTACGATAGCTAAACCTAACCCTACCCTCACATCGATCCCTCCCCTGGTGGTGCCCAACCCTAATGCTGGGTACACACGATTTTTTTGGCCGATTTGCCATCTGATCGATTTCCTGGCCGATTTCCAGCTCAATTCTCGTATCTTTTCTTATCCATTTCCATTCACTTCTATGAGAAATTGACCAGAAAAAGCGATCGAAAATAATATCGGACACGACGGAAATTATCTATCGAACTGTCTAACACACAAGACCCCCTCCCCCCCAGTGGTGTCTAACCCTACCCCTCCCTCCTAACGTAAAGCTGCAATATTGCAGCCAACAGGTTACCTTTTTTCATTGGGAACAAGTGATTCTTCAACAGTCTGTGCAGGCACAATGAAAGAAGATGGTAATGCAATTTACAATGGTTTATTATCCATCACACTGCATTACAAGGTCAGATTTGTGGTTAAAGTGCACCAACACCACGATTGGTTGGCGCCTTTACAGTCAAAACTGGGTCACGTAGTGTCAGGTCACCAGAAGTGCGTGGAATTCTGAGTACAGAAGACCACCTATGCCATCTGCCTCTTAGACTGTCCTCTGCCTTGAGAACAGTTTCATGGTGTAATAGACAGGCCAGAAAGCAGGTCCAAATCAGATTTTCACCCAGTTTTGGGAGCCTTTCACAGTTTGTAAAGGCACTGGCATGGTGGTAAGCAGCACGGTCCTGTGTAAGCAGCACTACAGGTGCACTTTATAGACTCTTTGCAGAAGTCTTGATCAATGATGAACATAGGCTGCATCTCTGATTCGGAGCACTTTACCTTTCACACTACAGGGCACCCTAAACAAAGGTCTTGACAGAGTTATTGCCATCACTGCAATCTCTTGTATTCTTGCCCCGGTACTGTGAAAAAAAGGCAATGGAAACTAAAAAATAGCTTTTTTTACTCCCAGGAATTCCCTTGTGTGTTCAGCATCATAAGGATGTCCATACATTGTTCGATTTTTCAGGCCATTCAACGTTTTACCCGAGAATTATATTGGACCAAAGAAAAATCGGTACCACACCATGGCCGCCCAATTGATTTTTTAGATTTCCATCTGAAATCGGTCAAAAGGATCGATCTGATATGTTTGACCAGGTGCAGTGATAACAGCGTCTGCTCTTGCGATGACCAACAGCTCCCCTACAAGTGTCCAACAAACCTCCCTCCCTGTGCAGTGTTGGAGACTCATCAGTCAGTTTCTTGGCCTTCTCCGGTGTCCTGTACCACTTGACACTGGCAAATGTAGTGACGTCACTAAATGCGCCTGCATCACATGGTACGGGCGCCAATGGTGACAGCAGACAGCGGAGGAGGTCAGGATTTGGGATGGCGTGTGTACGTGTGTGAAGTGTGTACAGACAATACATCCCTCTCTGATCCGATTCCATCAGAGCTGGATCTAGCTAATGGTCCAGAACCAAATATTGACCCAAACACAGTTACTCACCCTGGACTACAGCCTGGTCCTCCTGTGGGTCACTACCTCCACAATAGGAAAACCAGGAATGAATGAAGGGGGCACTCAATTGGCGAAAATTAAACTTGCGTTTAATCGATAAAGGTACTTAACAAGTCATGTTTCCGGGTTTCCCTGAAACATGACGTGTTGAGCAGCTTTATCAATTAAACGCAAGTTTAATTTTCACCAACTGAGTGCCTCCTTCATTCATTCCTGGTCTTGCTAATGGTCATATGGCCACATGGAAACCGAATCTCCCTGCCGTCAGTTCCCGGGATTATGTGGACTAAACTAATCAGGCAGCTCCAGAAATTCAATACAGATAAAATCAGGTTTCTGGCAACGAGGGCAAATTCAGGAGCTTCTGCAAGTAGATAGTTTCTTTTTCAGTTTCTCTTTTCACACAGTTGTGACAAGGAGACAGTGACCATGGATAGTAGCTGAAGCACTTCCAGGCATTTATAGATAAAGTACCTGGTTAACGGGGCAGCATTCATTTTCTACATCAGGACTACTTTTCAAGAATTTGTGAATATTGCATTAAAAGTAAACATTTAAGAAGCTGTAATTAATTACCGACAGCAATACACATCCTACAGTTATGTGCTAATCATCACCAGTCCAATAATGGGAACATTTGCTGTGTCCTCCTTTCTCTTCGCCGGTATGAACTGTGGAATGACCCAATGACATCAACTTGAACACAAAGGTTTAAGTTTAACACCTACCCAAGTATAAGCAATTCTGTGTACCATAGAGAGCCACACACCCGGGCTACACTGCACAACCTGACAGGCAAATTCCTATCTTCTCATCCTTTGAGCTTGTTGGACAATGAATCCTGAGCCATCACACCGATTGCTCATTGCCCAATAAGCAGCCAGGGAAAAGTGAAACAGGAAAAAGTGGTAACATTACCCGAAGCAATCTCTCTTTGAGCAACTGTTCACCTGTGATAACTGTACAGACGTACTGCCCAGCTCTCTGTCCTGTGGAGAGAGGGGGATGGGCAGAAGATGTCCACCCACAGTGTGCACTGCAGATGACAATAGCAGTGGGTGGAACTTTTTTTTTTTTACTTGGGGAGGGGGTCATTGCACTTGGGGAGAAGTCATTGAAGGAGAGTCCAATGACGCTGGAGGACACTTGTACTCATACTAGATTATTTCCTGAAAATACTGCCCCCCCCCCCCCCCCCGAAAAATCACATACAAAAACGTGATGCAACGGCACTGCGTTTTTTTCGAGGTCATATCCCAGGAGACCTCGCAACTTCCTGTAGAAGGACCTTTAGCCAATCGCCATTCACAAGAGAAATACAAATGCATTGCAAAAACGCAAGTATGCGATTTTAGATGCTTGAAAAAAGTGTGGAGTTCCGCTCAATGTTCCAAAAATATTGGCTATGATTAAGGACCAATGTGCGTCTGAAACAGGTAAGCAAACTTTTTTAGCTGTGTGACCTGCATTCAATAAAGATTTTGATATTTTTGGAACATTGAGCGGAACTCCACACTTTTTTCAAGCATCCAAAGTCTGGGGGATGAGTTACCCGGTTCTAAGCTCTGTTCCTCACATCAAGGTCGAGCGGACATCACACTGAACTTTTTCATATGCGATTTTAGACTTGCACTGCGTTTGCACTTGGCGATTTTCAGTGAGAAAAATCTTTTGTAAACGTTTGCTATGTGTTGCAGCCATTTTAGCCATATGTTTTAACAAGAGATATCATTTGTAGACGGTTGCTATGCATTGCTGCGCTTAGTCTTACTGAATAAACTCTGCTTGACTTAAAATATATAACATGCCTATAAAACCTGTGCCCCGCCTCACTGCAGCTGAACGATCGCCCTACACTAAGCTATTGGACCAGCCAATATCAGCCAATCATCATTATGACAGGCAAATCCTCCACAATCCTCTTACAGATCCTCTGATGATGCTGAATTTCATGAGACAGGAGGGAAGGGGGGAGTGGACAATATTGGCTGTGATTAGAGTGAGCCTTTGATAAATGAATTGTGGATTGTCAAACAATTGTATATAGAGTATTTTCCACAACCCACCCTCCAGAGGATCTCATGGAAGCTGCTAAACCTAACCTCTCCATTTCCTGGCAAATAGGATTTGCTGTACAGTAAAAGCCGTTTCTCATTAACACGTTTGACTATGGATAATGCTAGTTGTGCTGGTTAAGAGGCTTAATCCTGCTCTGCCATCACCTCACGTTTACAAAGAGCTCATAATAGGGACTCCTGGAGGGCTTGACTTGCCCTATGTGGAAACTGCAGGTTGTTCTGATGAAAAGCACAACATTACATCAACAGATCACATGACCTGGCAGGCAGGCAACGTATATACAGAGAAGGAAGCTCCCGCTGGCCTCACTGCCCATAGGAAACCCATTAAAAAGATGTTAGGAGAGGAAGGGGCGTGGTCATCAGGGCGGAAACCATATGCAATGGGCTTCTTTACATCTGGAAGTGAAGCGGTCTGCTTCTATTAGTGTGTTATCCCCATGGTTGCTTTCATGGCACATGCTGATTGGCTGATAGGTACAGAGGGTGGGGAAAGTCAAATGGGAGCAGCAGAAAGGACATTGTTCAGTCACTCTTCCCCATCTTGGCAATAAGCTCATCACAGATCTTTGTCAGCTCTTCTATTTCTTGGTTCTGGAAAGAAAAAAAATGCCAATATGAATAAACAGCAGCTGCTCAGATGGTAATCTTATACCTTTATCTTTAAAGGGTACCTTAGATTGCAGAATAAAAATAATTGTATACTCACCCGGGGCTTCCTCCAGCCCATGAGCACTGATGCGTCCCTCCTCGTCCACCAGAGTTCCTCTGTTTGGCCGCACTTCGTCCCGGTAATCTGGCTCAGTCGCACCAGTCGGCTCTTCTGCTTATGCACGGCACCCTCCATGCATGCACAGCAGAGCCAAAAGGTGGCTAACTAACTGCGGCCAAATGGAGGCACCCGGGAGGACGGTGAGGGACGCATCGGTGCTCATCAGGCTGGACGGAAGCCCTGGTGAGCATAAAAGATTTTTATTCTGCAATCTCAGGGTTACTTTAAATGAGAACTCTACCCACTGCTGTGTACAGCACATGATGATGGATTAAACTGCTTAAAGAGACTACACTTCTTGCTCATGATGCCCTGCAAATCCAAAGGGCTCTACAGACTACCACAGGTCAGAAGAGTATTGGCTAAACAGATCTGCCATTGGACGAAAAAAGCTCCACACTGCCAAATTGGGGAGGGTGGAGCTTTTGTTTAAATCCCCTGATCTATTTTAAATGTATTTAAACTAATCCGTTTCTCACCCTCACCACGTTTAATTCTTTTAGAAATGGGTGTAATGCCTGATTTGTAAGGGACAGTCACATGGTCCCTGCTGATCTGTAGAAGACAGAATTCTGAAAGTGGCAGAACCACACTGTCTTCTGGGAGGAGGGGTGCCCTGTAAAAGCATACTGCTCAGCCTCTCACTTGTAGAGGTCAAGAGAAGTGGGTGACACGGCCAGTAGGGAGTGTGGAGGGAGGGACTGGATGGCCTGCCTCTCTGAATCAGAAAACCAGAGCTGAGCTGGTACTTGACTGGATTTTTCAACATTAAAACTTAAAGAGAACCCGGGGTGGGTTTGAAGAATATTATCTGCATACAGAGGCTGGATCTGCCTATACAGCCCAGCCTCTGTTGCTATCCCAAACCCCCCTAAGGTCCCCCTGCACTCTGCAATCCATGATAAATCACAGCCACGCTGCTGACAAACAGCTTGTCAGAGCTGGCTGTGTTTATCTCTATAGTGTCAGTCTGCTGCTCTCCCCGCCTCCTGCAGAACTCCGGTCCCCGCCTGCATCCCTTCCCTCCCTGCTGATTGGAGGGAAGAGACGGGGGCAGGGACTGGAGCTATGCAGGAGGCGGGGGAGCAGCTGAGACTGACACTACAGATGTAAACACAGCCTCACAGCACGGCTGTGATTTATGAGGGATTGCAGAGTGCAGGGGGACCTTAGTGGGGTTTGGGATAGCAACAGAGGCTGGGCTGTATAGGCAGATCCAGTCTCTGTATGCAGATAACATTCTTTAAACACACCTCGGGTTCTCTTTAAGTCATATGACTGGTGTGAGGTAGACCATGAAATTTGTGTAAAAATATTTACAAGTTAGAATAGGGCTTTAAGCAATCTCACATGAAGAAAAGGTTTGTTTTTAGTTCATGGACAAGGCATTCTGGATACCTGCAATATTCGTAAAGTGTCCAAGATAGGCAATATCTTGGACACTTTACTAGTGATTTTTTCTGGCATCAATGCTTGTGACCATATTTTAAAGGCACTTGTATTGACCTGAAGAAGTGGGCTGAGCCCCGTGAAACACGTTGTCCTTTTTATCGTGCCGAAAAAATAATTGACTGTATTTTTTGGACTACAAGACTCACTTTTTCTCCCCCAAAACCGGGAGAAAAAAAGTCACTGCGTCTTATAGTCCAAATGCAGGGAGTTCCTGACTTGTGAACGCCTGCCAATACGAACCTCCAACCTGCCGCACTGTGGGGGACTCCCTGTACTGTGCCCATGCAGAGGAGGACACAGGGGGACAAACGTAGGACACAGGGGGACACAAAGGGGCAAAAGGGGGACACAATGAGGACATAGGCGGACACATGGGGGACACAAGAGAAACAGAGGAGGACACAGGGAGACAAGAGGTACAAGGGGGGCATGAGGTACAATAAGCCCTTTCTCCATGGATGCACCAGGTTTAGTATATATATATATTTTTTCCCCTGGTTTTTGTCCTCTAAACCTAGGTGTGTCTTATGGTCAGGAGCGTCTTATATGGTAATCTTTTTACATTTACCTTGTGGGTTGGGTTCTTACATCTGGAGTGGTAAAGACACCTCCCCCTCCACCTATTTTTTGTTTTATTGCATTACCTATTTTTGGGCACCTCCACCCCTAAGTAAGATTGACAAAAGTTCTAAAAGTTCTATGACCAAATTAGTGAAAGCGGTTTTGTTGCTGGATATATTCAGGCCATGTATCAGTGTAATGGCAGCTCTAATTGACTGCAGGAAGCTCCCACTGTTCAGTAAAGTCAGATGAGACAGGTGGAAGACACGCACCTTCTGCTGCAGCGCCCTCTCCAGAGACTCCACCTTCATCTGCTCCTTCCTCAGGCTGGCCGTCTGTGCTGCGCTCTCCGCTTTAGCCTTGGTGCGCACCTGGGCAATCTCTTCATTGGCTCTATCAGGGAAAGAACAAAATGGAGATATTGGACCAAAATGGACACTGCACTGCTGCTAAAAGCAGAATGCCTCCATTCATCAGCTACAGTTTTCATTGGTCCATTTCAAAGCTACACAATTTTGCATAAAAGAACAAACAAACATAAGATGTGCTCAAAATGATCATCATTTCATGGACCATCACTAGGCAAACCAGAGAAACACTAAATCAATGGAGAAGCTGTCAGATTTGTGTACTGAGCTGAGCCCGTATGACAGCATTGGTGCACCACCCAATACAGAAGCACACAGAACATATGACTCACTTGTTGAGCTTTTCCTCTGCGTGCATCTTCAGGGCCTGGTACCTCTGCTCCTCCTGCTTCACTCGTGCTGAATAATCCTGAGCACACTTCTTCAGGGCTTCTTCATTCTGGAAAAACCATGACAGTGGAAGCTGCTGTTACACACGGATGTCACATGACCTGCACACACTGATGTCACATGACCTGCACGCACACACATACAAACAGAAAAAAGGGTCCCATTCCCTAAACCAGACCATAGTAAGGGGTTAAGTACACTTCCACCAGACTGACCACAACCACCTCCTACTTAGGAAGGACAAGAGGCTCCTACTTGGCTCCTCCCAAAACTCTGAACTAGATCCAACAAGGCTATGCTGTCTTCTGCGCAGAACGCTCCCGACACGTGAGTGTGATCACGAGCAGCCCGGCCATACGCTCCCGCAGGCAATGCCGACCTGGTGAGATCAGCATCTGCAATGAAGGGGGACCCCAGTACTCCGAAGCTGCGGCGAGAGGCATGGCGGCTGCCAGGGGCTGGAGGAAGCCCTGGGTAAGTTGATTGTTTTTTTTTTTGGGGGGGGGGGGGTCCCCTTGGATATGTCCTGTAACCTCTTAAGGACCATGGGCTTAAACCCCCCTAAAGACCAGGCCATTTTTCACAAAAAGGGCCACTGCAGCATCGCTGCAGGGCCGCACAACTCAGCAAACAAGTGATTCCCTCCCCTTTTCTGCTCACCAACAGAGATCTCTGTTGGTGGGGTCTAATCGCTCCCCCAGTGTTTATTTTTTTTACAAATATTTTTGTTATTTTTTTGAATAAGTATTGCTTCCCTCCTCCCTCCTCCCACTAACCATTCACTGTGTTCGGCTGTCATAGGCTTCAGCCTATGACAGCGTATCACCTCTAAGCCTGCCAGGGGGACAGCCGTGTCACACGGCTGTCCCCAGTACAGCACTGCCATAGATCACAGCACAGTGCTAAGTAAATAGACGGCAGTTTTACCGTCTAACAGTCTGAGCAGTGATCGCCACTGGGAAACTGAAGGCGGAGCTGAGGTCCGTCATCCAAGTGGAGAGGCCCGCGCATCAGCATGCGCGATCTCCTGCAAACCACTGCTCCAGGACCTAACGCTGACCGGCGTTAGGCGATCCTAGGGCTGCCGCCGTGGCCACGTGCATCGGCATGGCGCGGTCAGCAAGTGGTTAAAGGGAACCTGAAGCGAGTAAAATTATTTAAAATAAACAGGACGTAGCTGCAAGTGAATGTTACATACTAACCTCACCGTCAGTTCCTCTCAGAAGCTCACAATTTTCTTCTTACAGTGATCCCTTTCAGTTCTGACAAGATTTTGTCAGAGCTGAAATATACCAGTTGCTGTCAGTTATATATCAGCAGTTACAACTATATGTGCAAAGTAATGTCCATGTCTCCCTATGGCTCAAGTAGGTGATATTACAGTTTAACAGTGTGCTGACTAGGAAGCCGTTATGGTGTATTGGCTATTTTTAAAATGGAGGACAGAGAATTCCATTGATCGCAGTGGATAAACAGGATGCAGGAGAGGCGAAAGAGATTGATGAGCAGACTACACTGAAGGTAAGTATGACCTGTGTATGGTTATTTTTACATTTTATTTTCAGTTCAGTTTCTCTTTAAGCATACATCGAGATTTATGACCTAACACAATCGTCAGACCACCATCTCCCCAGCTGGATCAGGAATATTAGATCATGGCATTACAGTGCAGCTAAATAATTAATCAGATTAGTCCATGCATAACATTAGAACTTGGAATATGTTCTACAGGCAGCACGATCAAGGATTAATACCAAACTTTACATACAGCAGCTCCAATGACATTAATCCCTTGACTGCACAACATGTGGTTGCCTCCAGCAGACACAGTATACGAGTGTTTGGTACCTTCTTAAAGCCTTCTAGGACACCCTTGAGATTCTCATATCTTCTGAAGAGGTCAGAAAGGGATCTCTCCACTGAGTTCAGGTCAGCCAGCGCTTGTTCCTTCTCTGCAGTCACCTGCTGGAGGCTCTTCTGAGCGGTCATACTGCTCCTCTGCTCATCCTCTGCACAGCAACAGTAACAAAGAGAAATCAGCAGATTTGAAACAGTTACAGTACCTGCAGCTATGATCCCTGGAAAGTATAAATAAAAGCTAACAGCATCTCAAACATGGGGCACAATCTGCCCAACAGAGAGTTTAGGGAAGGTCTGCCAAGATCACAGACTAAACAGGTGTGCCCAGCTGCTTGTGTGTGACAACTCATGGAGTAGCAAGTAGCCCGTTTACAGGGAACCTTCAAGGAAATCAATACGGAGGCGGACATATTTACAGTATTTCCTTTTAAACAATACCAGTTACCTGGCTGTCCTCTACAGGCTGTTTCCACCAACTGCGGCTCTATACTGTGATTTTTCACAATGGAACTGCAACCAATGCATGTCAATAGAGTAGTTTCCATTGAAGTCGGATTTGCCATAGTAGAGCAATACGATGTGCTACATGAAAAAAATATGGATTGCATTCTGCAGATTTGTGCAGCACGCATCCAATTCCCCAATGATGAGTGACAGCCGCATCCGGATTTCCTTGGATTCCCTGTATACAACCGCGGGGTGAAGGCAGCTCTCTGCAATGCAGAATGCATCCGGCTAGTGGAAATAGACCCGAAAGGTGGCCATACATCTCTCGACTTGGCAGCCAATCAACCTTCCGATTCCATAATTATTACTGAATCGGATAAAAATCTGTGCTGCGAACAGCATGCCCGATCGGTGATGCAACAATTTTCGGGACCAAATTGGTCGCATGTATGGATCGGACATGTTTCAGGATGTTTGGCCATTATGGTCAATCAGGTGTGCAGCAGTAATGGGGAGCAATAACGGGACAAGCGGCAAACACCCTAGCGCTGTTCCACCTAGTGTACACATTTTCCCTGTAGGTGCATTTATACATCACCTGTCCCATGTCATCCACCACGCAGTGCCCATCAGTCTTCTGCTTCTGCTTCTTCTATTTGTGCCTCACACGCCATCGGTGTTTAGTGCGTGTGATGTCACACATCTGCCACGCCGTGTGAGGCGCAAATGGAAGAGGAAGAACCGTAAAACGAATGGGCACCACGCGATGGCCGACATAGGACAGGTGGTGTATAAATGTACACACGGGAGTGGCGAGCTCGGCCAATTCCCAAAAGATTTCATGTTAAAATTAATCGGGAATCGGCCTGCAGTGTATGGGCAGTTCACAGATCTCTCTCTAATCAGATTCGGTCAGAGAGAGATTTGTCTCTTGGTTGACTCTGCCCATCATCTCTATATGTAGGACTACCTTAAAACTTTTAGCCACAGACCCTGAACAAGCATGCAGATCAGATGTTTGACAAAATCTGACTGGATTATCTGCATGCTTGTTCCAGGTTTGTGGCTCAGACACTACTGCAGCCAAACAGATCAGCAGGACAGCCATGCAACTGGTATTGTTTAAAGAGAAATAAATATGGCAGCCACCATATCCTTCTCACTTCAAGTTCCCTTTAATCAGCTGGTATTTTTGCAAGTCTCTGATTTGCTAGTCATAATTATGTGCCAACGGAGGAAGTGATCAGAGCAAATCAGAGCTTTGCACATCTATCAGCTGATTAAACTAATCACATCCTTCATGCCTTCTGCTACACATGAGCAAATGCAGGCATGTTCTTCACGTGTACAGGCAAATAATATTACAAACAGGACATCTCACCAATCATTTGTGCAATCGTTTTCTCATACTCGGCAACAATCTTCCTGCAAAAGAAGAGAACACAATTTATAATACGCAAGAACCGTTCATTCTACACTATTGCACAAATCCAACTACAAGCCAACTATGTAAACAACACAAAGGAGCAGTCATGTTTGCCATCCAAAAACTGTGCTCAGGCCAATTACAAGAGCATAAGGAAGAAAGGGATCCTGACAGCTGTATCGTGAACACAGCCGTCGAGGGAGCACTTGTATCTTTTTCCAGAGTGGGCTTGGCTGGATGAGGAGCAGGATACAGCTGTGAGCAGAAACTTACAGGAGGGCAAGCCAACCTCCATGACAAATGAGATACTTTAAACCCCAGTTCTGCCGATCCTTCGTCTTTTGCTCAAACTCCTCCACCCATCCAAACATTACATAAATCATAACTAAAAGTATTTCTAAAACATCCAGATTCCTGTACTTTGTTTGAAGAGACCACAGTCATTTCTCCACAGGGGAGGTCTCTTCTGGTACTGCAGACTGCCAGGCACCCTCCTGCACTGATCTTGGACCTGGGCTGTCCTGGCCACGCCTTCCTCACATATAGCCTTGCACTGAAGGGGTTAATGGCTATCTAGTCCAAATCCTCCCTGCAGGGAGGGAGAGCTGCAACTCTGCTATCTGCCTCATCATGACACTGGCAGCCAAAGTTCCCTGGAAGGGTGCTGTGGTGAAGGACCTATAGACCGGTCTTCAAAAAAGTGGTAACTTTTACAGTAACATGGCTATAAATATTTAAACAATGCCCCTTGGTACACCAATCCTATTATTCATTTTATCTTTTTCCACCTCATCCTCTATAATAAAACCTAACAGTCCCTGCGTCATCCTCTTTCCCTGTCTGCGCGTCCATGGTTTTCTGTACTGCGCATGTGCGCAGTACAGTATTACCGTTGGGACAGGAGGATGGGCCAGGGAGCAGGGTGGGCGTGCATACGCACTAACATGCAGCGGCGGTATCACTACCTAGAGCCCATTTTTAAAGGGCTTAGGTAGACTAGTCTATCTATATAATATTTCAGGCAACTGCAATCAGGTGGGCGGGGTCTACCAGGTGTGGATGAGAGGGGGGCCTGGAGCAAACTTAATCTGAGAGACCCCTTACCCACGCCCCCCCCCCCCCCCCCCCCCCATGGTCTCCCGCACTGCTCCATCCATGCTGTCTGCCTCATCTCCATCCGGCACATGCTGTGTGTAAATAACATGCGTCGATCATAGAGAAGAAGCAGACGGCATAGCTGAAGACCGCACAGACGGGTGAGCGAATAATATGAAGCTACATGTGCAGGGGCCCCGGGGAGCAGTGTTGGAAAGTCCATTTGGAGCAAGTTAGTGGGGTCCGGCGGCACGGGGCCCCTGCAGCGATTGTGTGTGAGGCTGCTCTGTGTGTGACCTCTGTGTGTGCAGAGTTCTCATTTCTCGCATTGCAGCAATACACATAGTATAAGCCTGAAAATCTGCGTGTATTACCTCATTTCCAGGACCTCCACGTGGCTCTGCTCATACCTGGCCTGCCAGTCCTTCACTTCCAGCTCCTTCATGATAATCTTCAGACAAAAACAATGAAAATATTACAGACTGGAAGAAAGCAAAACCAATTGCAGTGATGATCAGTGGGATGCTTTGCTATTCTGGGTTGTGTGTACATTTCTTGCAAATTGTAGCAGTTCGGAATTTAGCCAATCAAAGGCACTTCCTCATGATTTGGATTGGCCCAATTTCAAGCTGCATACAATAGGTATCAATTAGCATATCATGGACAACGGATTGCTGTTGCCTTTAGTAACCAATCAGATGCCAGCTTTCTTGATTCTTTCTGGTAAGAAAACTGTACTCATTATCTGACTGGTTGCCATTAGCAACGATGGTTCGTCCTTCCGTAGTGATGGTCGGGTATGATCAAGGAAGAGACAATTTTCAAGCTCTCTGCAAAATGTAATGTAGCCTGGAACTGAGCAAATCAAACTGCGTAGCTGCTGATTTTGATTGGCTCAGCTAGAAGATGCATGCTGTTTGCAACAAGCTGGGGTAATGTCTGTATGTGGCCAATACAGAATGAATGAGGACTTATGGGTGTCAAGGCAAATACTAAAAGATGAGATGAAGCACTGGTGAGGCTGGAAGCAGCAATGACAAATATATACCCCACTGCCACAAAAGCCACCACAGCTGAACAAAGTATAGCAAGATTACAGTGAAACTTTGCTGAGAAAAAGAACCCTTCCTGTAGAGGATTTCAGCACACTGAACAGATTTATGAAAAACACTCAGTTTGTTCTCTTAGTTATTGCGGATACATACACACAGCTATTCCAGTGTTTCTAAAGGTGCCCATACACTCGTCAGATTGGCAGCAGATAGATAAGAAATGCATCTGATGATCTATCTGATGCGTTTTTAGAACATTTTTTACCAGGATAGAATTCCAATAGATTTCAGTTTGAAATCTATTGAAATTCGATCTGATGGCATTTTTTTGCCATCAGATTTCCATTAAGGCCAATGCAAACTGATAAGCAATCTCATCAGATCGACCTAAATTTTCCACCCTGCCAGTTCGATGGCAATCCATCGAAATCGATCGAAATCGGCCATCGATCGGTCGATTGGCCAACCGATTTGCAAACGATCAATCGATCGATCGGGATCGATCGGTCGGCCAGAAAATCGGCTGAGTGTATGGGCCCCTTTATAGAAACTGTCAGATAGGGGTGGCAGTACCTGCCGACAATCACTAAATTAGTCCAGATGATTAAAAAGTGCTTCTTTTATTATCTTCTCTATTCTTATCTCTATTTGTATAAGTGAGAGGAATATGGAGGCTGACATTTATTTCCTTTTAAACAATGCACATTGCCTGGCCGTCCTGCTGATCCTCTGCCTATGATACTTATAAGGTACATACACACGTCCAACTTTTTTGAACAATTTGTTGTTTAAACTGCAAGTTGGACGTGTGTACGTGCTGTCGAGCGAGTAATAAAAGCTGACTTGCCCCATCCGCTCAGCAGATCCGTTGGACCAACTGTCGTTCAAACGACTGTTAAGGGGCTCATGCACTGGTCGATTTCAGCCATCGATCGTTCGATTCTATACAATCGATCAGAAATTGATTCTTTCAAATCTATCCATCGATCGATTTGTGGCCGATTTGGATTGATTTTGATGGATTTGATGCATCTGACAGGATGGAAGATCTGGGTCGATCTGATCGATGGCCCATAGAGTTGCATTGGATCTAATGGTGCAGTACTGCATTTAGATTGATTTTCAACAGATTTCCAATAGATTTCATTCTGAAATCTATTGAAAATCTGTTACTAGTGTGTGGCACACATCAGATAGATTCCTGTCAGATGGAATCTGACAAATCTATCTGATGGTCGAATCTGCTGCAAATCTATCAGTTTATGGCCACGTTTAGGTCGAGTACATGTGTACAAACTACTCTTAAGGTTCATACACACCTACAAACTATCTACCAAACTTGCTGTTGAGTGTGTGAATGGGGCTTAACAGACATGTTTGGCAGATAGTTGGTAGGGGTGTATGAACCTTTAAGCTCCATCTACACCATACAATTTTTTCTCAGATTCAATTCATTGATTCAAATCAATCAGACATGTCCGATCGGGATTCGGTTCGATTCAATTCAATTTGCCATTGCAAAACAATGGCAAATTGAATCGAATCCCGATCGGACATGTCTGATTGAATCGAACAAAAAAAATTGTATGGTGTGTATGGGGCTTTAGTGGTTAGTCCAACTTATAGACGACCAAACAACAAGTCGTCTGATCAGTCATTTCATCTAGTACATTGTTCTATCCAGTCCATAGCCCATTATTAATTTGGTTAAACAAGTAAATTAGGTAAATAAGCATATCAATCGTTTTGTTGGTCAGTGTGTACATGATGTCTGAACGACTTGTTGTTTGCACTCCAAGTCGTTCAAACGACAAGTTGTTCGAAAAAGTTGGACGTGTGTATGCACCTTTAGTCATAGACCCAGAACAGGCATGCAGCTCAGGTGCGCTATCAACTGCGGGCGGGTCTGACGACTGGTAGTTTGTAAGATGTGTGTACAAACCTTAAAGGTTTAAAACACAGTGGCTGCTGCTGGAAAGCTGGTTTAGATGGTCTGTATCATGCAAAATGTGCAAACTGTGCATGTGCAAAGTACACAGTTGTCCACCAAAGCCTGCGTGGGTTATGGCTACTGTGAATGCACGAGGCCCTGGTCAACGGTTTTTCAACATAGGAGACAAGGGATTGACGTTTGGCTCTTCCTCTTCAGTAAGCCAGCATCCTAATCAGTAGAGTCTTTGGGAAAAACTCCCTGACAGTGCTACTGCCTATAGAGTGTAGTGCTAGCGGCTGTCTCACAAGTGTTTTGAGCCCAATGGTAGAAAAGCGCTATACAAATGGATTCTTTTTTTTATTAATCCATAGAAGAATAAGAATGATCTCTGCAGCACAGAAACACACTCAGCCTGTCCTGGCAAACCATCCATAAAGTCCCTTCTCTGCTGCACTCAGTTTTATTATAGCCAAGTCTTCCTGAGACCAGCACAGCAGTTCCAGCTTTGCAGAAGTGGGGAAGGCTCAGCAGCAGAGACACTTATTACTCCTGACTGGATGGAGGCCTCAGGTCTGAGGTCTGTCCTAGGATGCTTTATGGAGAGTAAAGGTGCCAATACACTTCTCAAAGTTCCCTTTCCATTAAGATTTGATCAACCTGGAGGAAATGGATTCCCCTAAAACGTCCAATCGATCAACGTTCAGCTGATTTTGACCAAAAACCATTAAAAAGCATCGATCGGACAGGATGGAAGACGTAGAAAGATTGGCAGACAAGGCAAGAGTGGCGTTCGATGGCACTGCATCAAACAAGCAGCTGAAATTGTACACGCTGGACGCAGCTAGTTGGCCTGCTGATGTTTTTCCTCCACTGATGCACTGAATAGTGTTTTATCTTCCGACCTGCACACAGGATGATGGGCAGCAGACTAGAGCACAAGGTTGTAACTTGAAGCAAAGATGATTTGCATGAATGGTACAAATGGGCAGTAATGACAAGTAAGCATGGACCAATAATGAGCACTGTGAGAGACCAGGATGTGGCGTTACCTCCTCTCTAATCAGAGTGAGTACAGCAGCCCGATCTCTGAGATAAATGGCATCCTGAGGATTGTCACAGCCTACGGCAAGCGAGCTGCTTCTCTGCAGAGACACAAAAGGCCCATTTCACTCCCTAAATTCATGGATTGTACCTCAATATGTGAAGTCTGTGAGGATCTGGTCTAGTAACAACCAGCAAAGGCCTGTGAAACTAACGTGTTCCCCTTCAGCCCCCCTTTAGAGGAATAATAATATGCAAGCGCTCTCAGGGTCTGTGGAAGGCCACATTAACGTAAACCTTACAAGAAAAAAAGCGCAGGTAGAGTGAAGCGCAGGGCACCAGTGTGAATGCTTCCAAAATGTTATTGCATCCGATACATTAAAGTGCAATTTGTCACCATAAAAATCAAATTTCAACAGCAACTGGTCTGAGTGTATTGAGTGATAAAGATGCTAATCCTGCATTCAAAACTTTTTCAGCTGTTATGGTTCTGAGTTATCACATACCTTAGGAGCACTGGCCCTTTAATAGCCACTGCCATTCAGTTGCACGCTGGGGGTTGTTTTTATCTATAATATATTCCTCCTCTTCCTTTTATTTCCCTGCCTAGCTGAAACACGATCCTCTGCTCTGCTCACTTGTGTTTACAAGCAAGGCTGAGTTGACTCAGCATTGGAGGAGAAAAGAAAAAAAAGTTAAGGGAAGAAATTACATCAGTATTTAACCTCAAACTGTGGGCAAAAGACATATAGAAGTAGAACCAAAAGCATCCGGGTACCAACAGCAGCAGTAATGCTTGGTAGACCTTTAATTCATCCCCATACGAACTGACATAGGCATTTACACTTGTATGTCAATTGGTATGGGGATGAATTAAAGGTCTACCAAGCATTACTGCTGTTGGTGTCCGGATGCTTTTGGTTCTACTTCTATATGGATTACAGTTCACCTTTCTGGAGGCACAACTAGAGTGACCTGTTACCCCCTACCTGTCTGCAGTCTGCAGGCATCTTGTGCCAATCAACTTCTCTCTCTCTTAATTGATCTGTGGGCAAAAGACATGCCCCCACCAGGAACAGAATTCTCTTTATTTACTATATAAAATTCACTGAAATCAAACCGTGGACAGTACAATACATGTGTTATGTAAGTAGATCAAATATTTATCTATTTACGTGTTTTTTTCCCCTGGCATAGTATGGCTAATCATCCTGCTTTAACTGTTACAGACGTTTCCCAGGTCTCCCCGCTTCATCACAGAGGCATCTATGCGCCTCTGACGAAGTGGGGAGACCCGTGAACCAGTTAGGCCGCCTCTTTGCCTTCTTTTGCTGTAACACTTTGTGTACCAGATGGAATAACATTTTGGAAGCATTCACTCTGTTGCCCCGCGTTTCACTCTACCTGTGCTTTATTAAGCCCCCTCTACATCATTCGATTTCAGGCATGAACGATCGAACTCGATTGGATCAAACTATTACATCGGTTAAATCTGACGTGTGATCGGGATTCGATCGATCGCGTTATCGATTTGCATTGAAAACTAGCCAAAATCGATCACACGATCGATTGACTCCCGATCGGACATGTTGGATTTAATCGATCTAATAGAATTGAATCCAATCGAATGCAACGGTCAGTTGCATAGCTAAAATGTTAACTCTCAGGCATAGAAAGGAACACAACATAGTTCTTTGTATGCTTGATACGGTTTACACACGACTATCTTACCATTTCACTTAAGATAGAGATATATATGAGAGGGAGGGAGCCACTAAACACCAAGGAACTGTATAGGGGAGTGAGGAATGGCCATCAGACACCAAAGAACTGTAAAGGGGGGAGAGGGAGGCCCACTAGACACCAGGGAACTGTATAGGGAAGGGAATTTTTAAAGCAAGGTTGGCCCGCGACTTAGTCTTAGTGTTCAATTTCAGCCACCTTTGTATTCGAGTTTGATACCCCAGCTCTAGGGGTACTTGACATGATGATGTCCACAATAGGGAGCAATGGACAAACATCACCTTTCATAAAGGGATACGTGCTGTAAGAATGCTGAGAAATAAGAAAATACAAATACCCTGTAGGCATAGGTCAATAATTACTCTGAACCAAGGAATGTCTTTTTAAACACCATCGCCCACCACTAAGTACTTATATTTAACTGAATACATGTATTTGGATTCCTAAAACAAATGCTGTAGATTCACTTTTACTGTAGATGGTCATTATGAACAGAACATAGCTACAGTACATGGCAATATCCCTCGCATGCAATCTGTGGTACCTGGCTGGGATAAGCATGTCCTGTCTCCCTGATGACCTTGAAGGGATCATCCTTGTTAAATGTATCCCAGCTACTGCTGAGTCTCCTAATCATCTCTAATCTGCTATGCCAAGCGGCATACACTATATATACCATCTGACCGAGAACCTCTCCAACATTTCCCAATCCAACTAAACCTAGAGGCACGCTACAATATGTAAACATACATCTGCTATGCCCAGCAACACACACTATACTAAGCAAAAACAGCAAGCGAGGAAAAAAAGTCTGGCACTGTAGTTTATTGTGCAGCAAGCTTGACACAAGAATGGCATTTGAATGTAAACATGACAGGGATATGACAACTTGATGAACATCAAAAAATTAATGTGTCATACCATTGATGTCTTCGGTGATGCCTGGGTGAGGTGGGAGGCAGCGGATGTGGGTGCTAAAGGGTGCACGGCCTAACGACCGTTTCGCATGGCTGACGCCAAGCTTCTTCCGAGGTGAGCGTGCATCAATTGCTAGGAGGGCGGCGGGACATTTGAAGTGTGTAATGGCACACTTCCGTGCCGCCACGGAAACCCCGCCCTTTACGGAAGATCTAAACTGGGCTGCACAGACCTCGGAAGAGACTGGTGACACGCACGGCCATTAGCAAAAAGGTATCGTGTGTGCGTCAAGGATGACGCAACCTTGCGCTGACCTATGATCGTGCGGGATATTCCTGCTGTGTACGGAGCCGCTGTAGTAAGCGCTCATATCGTACACAGAAATGGTTGCCATAGTAACCTAGAATGCCCTGTGTCCGGTGCAACTCGGGCACAGAACACTCCTAAGGCAAGAATACCATAAAGGTATAGTAACCATTAGCAGGGAATATAATATGGAGAGGTTCTCACATAAATATTAGCTCAATTAGCTGAAATACCAGTTATATTACAAGGGGTATAAACTGTGGCAGAGCAGAAGAAGATTCCTCTGGGAGGCGGGAAGTGAGGAGGGTGTACCAAAGGTGTGAGGAAAGATGTGAGTGAGGGAGGGGAAAAAAAAGGGGCAGAAAAGGAAAAAGAAAGAAGAAAGAAACCGGTAAACGTGATATGGGAGAGAGTAAATGGAACATGTCCACGGGTGGCCCCAACATGGAGGCGTACCCTGTGTCCTAGCATGGTGTTTTACAAACAAGAAGGAAAAGTAATAACATTTTATTAATTGTATTAAACATAATAAGAAAAAGGAACGAAGGAGACAACTTATAAACATGGTGGGAGCAGGTAGGCAACAGAAGGCAGCACAGGGGCAAAGGGAAAGGAGACAGCGAAAATTAAGGCCTTGCTCTACCCTGAAACAACTCCGAATTTATCCCCAATTGAGAGTAAAGCTTTGCGATGGTTGGGGAATCGTCCTGACCTCACCATCCGCAAAGCTGACAAAGGAGGATCCGTTGTGATCCTTTCAACTGAAAAATATAAAATGGAGACCATGAGACAACTGTCAGACACTTCCACTTACAGATTACTCAAAACTGATCCCACTATCAGCTATCACTCTGCTTTGAGGTCGCTCCTTAGGAGAGGGGTAGAGCAAGGCTTTTTAACCTAGACTTTGGCTAACCTTCTCCCTCCCTTCCCAGTGAAACCTGTTTGGTATTCCCTTCCCAAGATCCATAAATCCCTGACCGATCCCCCAGGCCGACCGATTGTGTCGGGCCTGGGGGCGGTCATGGAAAGACTCTCCAGATATCTGGACCACATCCTCCAGCCATTATCATTTCACATTCCCTCACACCTTGGGGATACTATTGATGTTCTTGGGTCCTCATTGTGGTGCAGGGGAGATCTGCTGGTAACCATTGATGTTACCAGTTTATACAGCAGAATCCCACACACTGAGGGAATTAGTGCTGCGAGGAGGTTTCTAGATAGAAATACCAAAAAAGACGTCTCTTACAATGCCTTTGTGTGCAAATGTCTAGAATTTGTCCTAACCCATAACGCCTTCATGTTTGGTGACGCATGGTACCAGCAGATCTCTGGTACCGCAATGGGGACCCCAGTCGCTTGTACATACGCAAACTTGTTCTTAGGGGCATGGGAAGAAATCTACATTCATTCTCCCAATAATCCTTTTCGCTCAGCTCTGAAGATGTGGTCCAGATATGTGGACGACGTCCTGGCCTTTTGGTCAGGAGACGTCCCTCTTTTGCAATGCTTTTTAAATTATCTGAATCAGAACGATGTTAATATGCTCTTCACCATGGAATGGTCAGCAGAAAACGTATGTTTTCTCGATTTGGAACTGGCCGTTAGAAATGAAGGCATCATAACTAAGGGTTATCGCAAATCAACTGCATCCAATACCATCTTGCATTGCAAAAGTTACCACCCACAACATGTAACAGAATCCCTCCCATATGGTCAGTTCCTGCGACTGCGCAGGAAGAATACTGAACTCCAAGACTTTCTTTGTCAAGCAGAGGAATTGAAACAAAGGCTTCTGGCCCGAGGCTACAATGAGAACAATCTTGATTTAGCCATTAAAAAGGCCATTAGTAAGGATAGGTCTGATCACTTAAAAAGGAAAAGTCGGGATAGGCCCACCAGAGGTTCAGGAGTCTTTTCTTTTGACTTCTCTCCCATGGCCAGTCAGATCAAACGAACCTTTGGTAGGAACTGGTCCCTCCTCTTAGAGGACCCAATATTAAAGAACATCTTACCCCCCCAACCTCTAATTGCTTTTAAAAGAGCACCGACTATTGGCGACTCTTTGGTACACAGCGATTTCCGCGAGCATCCACAGCGCACCAGGCTGAGTAGTTTTGCCTCCTCAGGTAACCACAAATTTGGCTTTTGTGAAGCCTGCCAGTTTATGAAGACTGGCAAATTCTATACTCTAGGCTCGGTCCAGTGTAGCGTTCCTTTCTTTGCCGCATGTAGAACTAAATATCTGGTCTATGCCCTGTGGTGTCCTTGCCAACGCTTTTACGTTGGCAAAACCACTAGGATGGTTAAAGAGCGCATATTAGAACATGTACGCTTGCTTCCTAAAAACAAAGGCTGCCCAAGGATCGTTGAACACATGTCAACTGCCCATCAGAGTAATCCTAACCTTCTTTCTTTTGCCTGTATTGATTCCTGTAACACCCCTCGCAGAGGTGGTGACAGGAAAAACCTACTCCTCAGACAAGAGGCGCTTTGGATCCTACGCACTGATGCTATTGGCTCTTTGGGCCTCAACGACTACGTCGATCTTGCTTGTTTTCTGGATCCTTGATTACTTACTATACTTGGTGCTTCTCCTTTCCCTTTGCCCCTGTGCTGCCCTCTGTTGCCTACCTGCTCCCACCATGGTTATAAGTTGTCTCCTTCGTTCCTTTTTCTTATGTTTAATACAATTAATAAAATGTTATGAATTTTTCTTCTTGTTTGTGAGACACACCATGCTGGGACACAGGGTACGCCTCCTCATGTTGGGGCCACCCGTGGACACGTTCCATTTACTCTCTCCCACATCACGTGTACCGGTTTCTTTCTTCTTTCTTTTTCCTTTTCTGCCCCTTTTTTTTCCCTCCCTCCCTCACATCTTTCCTCGCACCTTTGGTACACCCTCCTCACTCCCCGCCTCCCAGAGGAATCTTCTTCTGCTCTGCCACAGTTTTTACCCCTCGTAATATAACTGGTATTTCAGCTAATTGAGCTAATATTTATGTGAGAACCTCTCCATATTATATTCCCTGCTAATGGATACTATACCTTTATGGTATTCTTGCCTTACGAGTGTTCTGTGCCCGAGTTGCACCGGACACAGGGCATTCTAGGTCACTATGGCAACCATTTCTGTGTACGATATGAGCGCTTACTACAGCGGCTCCATACACAGCAGGAATATCACGCACGATCATAGGTCAGCGTGAGGTTGCGTCATCCTTGACGCACACACGCGACCTTTTTGCAAATGGCCGTGCGTGTCACCAGTCTCTTCCGAGGTCTGTGCAGCCCAGTTTAGATCTTCCGTAAAAGGCGGGGTTTCCGCGGCGGCACGGAAGTGCGCCATTACAAACTTCAAATGTCCCGCCGCCCTCCTAGCAATTGATGCACGCTCACCTCGGTCGTTAGGCCGTGCACCCTTTAGCACCCACATCCGCTGCCACCCACCTAATCCAGGCATCACCGAAGACATCAATGGTATGACACATTCATTTTTTGATGTTCATCAAGTTGTCATATCCCTGTCATGTTTACATTCACATGCCATTCTTGTGTCAAGCTTGCTGCACAATAAACTACAGTGCCAGACTTTTTTCCTCGCTTGCTGTTTTTGCTTAGAACTTTTCCTTTTAAGTCTTGAGCACGTAGTTGACTGGGTGTCCTTGCCAGCTTATACAGCATATGCCCGAGTGCCTGCCAGCTCTCCAATACACGTTACACACTATACTAAACCTAGAGGCACACTGCAATATGTATACATACAAATACATCCGCTATGCCATACATACCATCTGACCGAGAACCTCTCCAACACTTCCCGAATCCACTAAGCCTAGAGGCACGCTACAATATGTATACATACATCTGCTACGCCAAGCAACACACAATATATATACACCATCTGACCAAGAACCTCTACAAAACGTCCCGAAAACCACTAAACCTAAACAGTGTTGTCCCCAGGCTCTTTTAGTCGGGTGCTCCACTCAGCTAATTTTGGGGAGCACCCGGCTGTCGTTGGCTAGCCTCCTAATTCTCCTCCCATGCTGTAAGAAGAGAAGTGCCAGCCCTGCTTTCCACCCTCGCACCTCACCCGGCGAGTTTTTCATGTCACCCAGCTGGAAAAAATTTCTGGGGAGAACACTGCTAAAGGTACAAAACAATATGTATACACACACATCTGCTACGCCAAGCAACACACACACTATATACACCATCTGACCGAGAACCTCTCCAACACTTCCCAAAACCACTAAACCTAGAGGCACGCTACAGTATGTATAAAAACATATATACATAGCTGGATTATCGTAAATACCTTCTGTTTTAAGAAGGCAAAATTAAAATTACAACAGAGGGGAGGGAAAGGAGAAAAGTTAATTAAACTGTTCATAAAAGTAAAAAAGGCAATTACTTTTTTTTTCCTTCCTATTTTCACATTTGTTGTAAAACAAATCCACAACATGATTGTGTAGTAATTAAAAATGGTTAATAAGACTGCTAATGGTTTTGAGGTGATGCACATTTTATTTTAGTTTTATGCAGCTTGGACTTGCTCTTTACTTGTCAGTATAATAAAGAATGCTTTCTGTTTCAGATCTGGCTTCCATTTTATCTGTATTGCAATAATACATCAAATACTGAATGAAATACAGCGCGATTCTTAAAGTAGCTAATGAAATACTGCATGACGTACACATCTTTGTGAATTGTAGCCAAGTTGTTTTATAATTTAATGAACCATTATCGCAAGTGTGAAAATCTTAGTGAATACTCAATTTATTTTTCATCAAGTAACATTAATAGATCCCGCTAAGATTAGAATTGAACGGACAAGGATCTATCCGATGGTCGAATCTGGCAGCCAAACCTCTAGCGATGATGGGAAGATTTGACCAACAGACAGATTTCTCTCTGATCAGATTCAAGAAATCTGTCGGCTGCCCATACACCACAGGACGATTCCAGCATGAAATCTCTTGAGAATCGACCTCGTGGCGCCACATCCTTTCTAGGGTTACATGTCCGCTGTCGCCTGCCGCAGTGCCCATCCGTCTTCAGCTTCCTCCATTTGTGCCTCACAGGTGTATATCAAGTGGCATGCGTACACACACACACACACAGACACAGACGCACAGACACACGCACAGACAGACACACACACACACACACAGACACACAGACACAGACACACAGACACAGACACACAGACACAGACACACAGACACACAGACACACAGACACAGACACACAGACACAGACACACACACAGACACACACACAGACACACACACAGACACACACACAGACACACACACAGACACACACACAGACACACACACAGACACACACACAGACACACACAGACACACACACAGACACACACACAGACACACACAGACACACACACAGACACAGACACACACAGACACACACAGACACACACACAGACACAGACACACACAGACACACACACAGACACACACACAGACACACACACAGACACACACACAGACACACACACACAATGGAGGAAGTGGAAGACAGATGGGCACAGCGGCAGGCGACAGCAGACAGGTAAAATGTAAATGCAGGCATGGGGGGACAGCACCAGGGCAGTTACCAGCGCGCACGTGATCAAACAAGTCAGCCCAAGATTTACCAGCATGTCTGATCGATATGGCCCAAAATTGGTTGAATCGTCGATTGGGCATACCCTTTTCATCCAGATTTTCATCCAATTCCATAATTATTAAACTGCATGGTCAATTGGCCGCAAAGTCAAGTGATGTACAGGCACTTTAATGCAGCAAAGACAGTGGGCACGCCTCTCCTGTGATGACACCAAGGCAACCTGAGGGGCACATAACTGAGAATGGTGCAATACTGCTATAATACTGCAGGACTGTGGAACAGAACATTGTGTTTGGTGACACTATAGTACAATGTTAATGCTATATCATTCTATGCTGCATATGTTGGTTACACTGTATGCTGTGTGCAATGTTTCTATTGGTAACTAATACAAATGCAAGAAAAGAAAGTAAGGGTTTAACAGTGAATATTCACGTAATGCAAAGGCTGTGGTCACAACACTGCAAAATGAGCAGCGTGCAGTTTGTAAACATATCCTAATTAAATCTCTGCTGCCATCTACTGACTGTAAATATATCAGGTAGGCCGATACAGAATAGGCTTAGATTACTACAGTAGAGTCCAGCTTATCAGGAACTCCACTAACCCGCAGTCTCAACAAACCAGCACAGATCGCCGGCAGTACTCACAGTGGTGAAGGCCAACTTCTCAGGCTGTTTGAGGACTCTGCTGTGCTTAGACTGGGTTCCATAGCTCCCCCAATGTTCATATACTTTCAATTATTGTATTTTAACATTTAATCTAGAGTTCATGGTATGTATATAGAGTGGGGTACAGTACTGTATAGCTAAGCCTATTTCTACCATCGAGTCTCAAGCAACCAGAAAGCACACTCATCCAGCATCAGCCGATAAACGTTGATGCCGGATAACCAAGACTCTGCTTATGGCTGCTGGCTCCCTTCCTTACCTCAATCTATACCAAGTACCTTAGCGAAGTGTTTCAGTTAGTCCGGTATCATCCCTGTCCCTAAGAAGCCAGAAGTCACCTTAAAGCGGAACTGAAAAGTTGCTAGAAAAAATACAGTTTCACTTACCTGGGGCTTACCCAAGCCCCCAGCGGCCATCCTGTCCCGCGCCGGTCCTGCATGATGCTCCGTTCTGCTGCTGCCAGCTTGATTTGTTATCATCGACTTGTAAGTCAACGGCAACTTCGCGTTACAGCACGCAATAGCTATTAGCGCAGGACTCTATTGCGGGCTGGAACGCAAAAAAAGCTTTGCGTAGCCTGGGGCACACAGGCGCAGTTGCTGTCGACTTACAAGTCGACAGTAACAAAATGATCTGGCAGCAGCAGAACGGAGCATCGTGCAGGACCGGCACGGGACAAGATGGCTGCTGGGGGAAACTGTTTTCCAGCGACTTTACAGTTCCGCTTTAACAACTTCAGGCCTGTGACCTTTGAAGAACATCAAAGACTGGTCCTGTCCTTTCTTAATCAAAAACGGCTCACCTAGACCTGTTACAGTTTCCACATAGAGCAAACCGGTCCACTGAAGATGCCATCAATATATACTTGGAGCTCATCACTGACCACCTAGACAAACAGGACTCTTACTCTAGGATCCTCCATCTGGTCTTTAGCTTGACCTTCAATACCATCTGTCCCCCCCCATACTGCCTCACAATCTTGTGGATCTCTATGACCACCCCACCCACTGCCTGTGGATTATAGAATTTCTCATTAACCATTCCCAAGTTGTCAAGTTGGGCAACTTCTCCTCCCGATCAAGGGTCACCAACACTGGAGTCCCACAGGGCGGTGTCTGGTCACTGATCCTGATCTCCCTCAACAAGAACAACTGTACCGCCAGGATAAACTGTTCAAACCAGGGCTGTGGAGTCGGAGTTGGAGTCAGGGCAATTTTGGGCACCCGGAGTTGGAGTCGTTGATTTCATAAACTGAGGAGTCAGAGTCGGCTGATTTTTGTACAAAATCCACATCCCTGTTATGTATTATACTAAGGAGTCGGAGTCGAGGAGTCGGAGCCATTTTGGGTACCCGGAGTCGGAGTCGTGATTTTATAAACGGAGGAGTCGGAGTTGGAAGATTTTTGTACCAACTCCACAGCCCTGGTTCAAACCATCAAATTTGCTGATGACACCACCATCATTGGCCATTTAACCAAGAAAGATGAGCAGGCCCGGTGGTTGATCAGAGTACATCACTGGTGCCAGAACAAGCTGGGCCTCAACACAGCCAAAACCGATGAGACCCTCTCCAATCCACATTGACTGCATTGAAGTCAACCATGTATCCAGCATCCAACTCCTGGGCACAACCATCTCCAATGACCAGAGTTGAAAGGTTAACACTGCCTCCATCCAAAAGAAAGCCTAGCAGAGGCTATTCTTCCTTTGACAACTAAAGAAGAACAGTATGGCCCAGGAGCCTCTGAGGTGCTTCAACTTTGCCTCTATTGATTATTTCCTATGTTCATCCATCCTGGTCTGAAACGCCTGCTCCTCAGCTGTCGACAGATACAAACCTCAGAGGGTCATCAGAACAGTGGAATGGATCATTGGGAAACCCCTTCCCCCATTTGACCTCATCTACTTCAGACTGGGTTCCTGCAAACACTTCAGAAGCAAGCATTCAAAAAAAGTAGCCACTTTTCATGTCTGACAACGCTGAAACCTTCCACCAGAGGGCAGCAAAACACCTTCACAAATTTAGTACTCTGGAGAGCAAATCGTGACAACAACTGCAGTAAGTGAAAGCACAATCTTACAGTAGAACACCCTCTATTTTAAACACTCTTTAAATGGAAGTGCCCTGCTTGATTTTCCATTTAATGCTGAATAGTTGCTATTCAAGATAATCATTGATTGTTCCAGGTGAAAAAGCCATCATTGTACGAAATCATCATTAAAGCCTTACTTAGTCTTAACAATATTGCAAAAATGACGCCTAATGTGTGTGTATGGAGAGTAGTGCAGAAGCTTACTGCACATCCCTTGCCTCGTGTCGGTTCCCTGCCAACCTCAAATCCAGTGCGCGCGCCGCATACGTCTTCCCATGAGAGAGAGAGAGAGTGCACGTAATCCTGCGGATATACTGCGCATGCGCCGACCTGGTCTTTGGAACGGGCCGATTTACAGCAACATGGAGGCTGACACCGGAGCAAGGGAGGTGCGGTAAGCTTCTGCACTACTCCCCCCACACACGTGCTGTGTGATTTTTGCAATATTGTTAGGACTACTTTAACTGATGGCTTTGGGTGAAAGTCCACAGTGCACATCCTCCGTAGACAAGCACCCTCTTCTGTCCTTACGCAGACAAGCACCCTTTACTGTCCTACGTAGACAAGCACCCTCTTCTGTCCTACGTAGATAAGCAACCTCTTCTGTCACCATGGCGAGGAAAATAAATGAAGTCAATAGTGTGCATTCGTCATTTAGCAATCTGCCATGACTCAATAGGCAATGTCGTGGGACAGTTGTCCTGACCCAGGATGATCCCAAATCATCGCCTCTAACAATGAAAATTTAGCCTAACACAACTCCCTGTGGACCTCTACAAGAGTCACAAATGACCTATGTAGCAGTGCATTGCTTGGTGATGGTTAATGCAAGTCCCTTTACAAATCATTCACAGACATTTTTTTTTTATTTTTAACGGTATTAATAGGTTTCCCCATCACTCAAGGGTCACTGAATAATAGGGGTGGGCGTGGCATGAACCAGCTTCACCACCAAAACTGCCACTGCTCACCAATAAACGGACAACAGAGAACTGAGCAAAAACAACAACAAAAGACCCAGTAACAGCCTTTTCTGAACAAGTACAAAACTAGGTTGCAGGTTTTTCCTTCTCACTGCAACCAGCCCACCATCGTTCTGGAAAATGACCACAAACTTAAAAAGGATCTGTAATAATGAAAACTTCCTCTGGGGGATACTTACCTCGGGAGGTGAAAGCCTCGTGAATCTCAATGAGGTCTCACCATCCTCCTTCATCCCTCGGTTCCAACCCTGGAAGCCCCCAAAAACCAGTGAGGTAAATATTTACATTCCTGGCTCCAAAGCAGTAGCGGCTTTCCAATAGCTGAGCCCAATGAGGTTTGCAAGTCGCCTATGCAGCAGAATGGACCTGATCAGGCTCATTATTTCCGCCGGAGCCCATCGGAAAGCTGCTACTGCGCTGGAGCCAATGAGGCAAACATTGTGGTGCCACAGCGCCTGTGCCACAGCCAATAGGATTGGCAGCTGGGGCTGTCAGTGCTGGATTCCTCAGGCTTAGGAGGATGGGGGAAGCCTCATTAGGATCCAGAGGCTTCCCCCTCCCAAGGTAAGTATCCCGCAGGGGCTGTTTTTTTAAAAAAAATTTACAGTTACTCTGTAAAATGTTCAGCTTGCGGGAAGATTTATATTATCAGCTGACTGTCTCTTGTCCACTCATTGTTGAACGTCTCATTAAGTATATACAACTCAATGAACAGTTGAATAGTGTGAAAACTGCAAAGAAAAGTAAAAAAGCGATCGCACTCGTTTTCCAGATCACGTGTTGTAAGCCAGTGTTCCCCAACCCTGTTCCTCAAGGCCCACCAACCGTACATGTTTTGCAGAAAACCAAAAAACATGCACAGGTGGGGTAATTAGTGTCTCAGCAGAGCTGATTAACTACCTTTGGATTTTCACAAAACATGCACTGTTGGTGGGCCTTGAGGAACAGTGTTGGGGAACACTGTCCGACTGACACGTAATGGTCACATGTAGGTAAAGGCTATCTGGAGTGCAGATCACATGGTACTTACATTGGTGGGGGGCTCCTGGCTTTCCACACACGGCGGCTTCTCAGGACCTGTAAAATAAACAGTGCGTTTGTCGTGCTGTTACACGTGTGATGACATCATTCATACATCACTCACAGCTCCAGAAATACCTGACAAAGACTGGCTGGCACACTCAAAAAACTCCTGCTCTTCCTCTGCCTGACCTGTGACTCCAGAGTCCGCCTGCTTGGTGCCCGGGACCGAAGCCAGCTTCTCCTCATCCGTGGCATGGCCCTCCCGCTTCTCAATGCTCGGAGAATCATCTTCTTCCTATAAGTAACATTACATTCATGTATGCTAAATAAAATGACCATCATCTCAACCCAGAAGAGAGGAACGGGAAGGAAGACAAAAAACAAACACTATCCTATCTTCTGGGTACCGCTGCCATGTGGAAGGAGATCCTAGATGATGCTGTGGCTATCTCTTACACGTACTCGCTCTCTGCATTGGAGTGACGGGCTGGGCTGAAGGGTCCGACAGGTCAGGGGACTTGGGCTGTGCCCCCAACATGCCCGGCACAATAGCAACATAGGGGCCGATATTTTGGCTGGGAACGCGAAGAATCACTCACGTTCCCATGCCTGTCGGGTCCTGACAGCGAAACCGGAAGTGGTCGCCGCCGGGGACTGGAGCATCGCAGAGGCACGGCGAGGGCCCCGATCGGCTGCAGGGGGCTGAGGGAAGCCCCAGGTGAGTCAAACTTTTTTTTACTAGGCTTAAGGTTCACTTTAAGTCATTTTAGGAGTAGCAGGATAAATACAATTGTTTATCTCATCAGTTTATATTCACCTCAGGTTCACTTTAAGGGTGAGTGTTTCAGACTGACAGTAACAGCTATCGGTCCTTAAAGGTGGAGCAGATAGTTGCCTTCATTTTGCAAAAACGTCAAGGCTTTTCACAAAACATTATTTACACGTCATTAATGACAGCAGCAGATTCTAATGTGCTCAGTAAACAACCTTTATTCAGCAAAACAAAACCATGAAAAAAACAACAACTGAAAACTCCACAAAATGAGCAACAGCAGAGCCAGAAACTTTGGTGAAGTCTCAGAACAAGATGTGTGGGGGTGACTAAGCCCACAAGACTCCACCTTTGTCTCACATAAGACAGACTGACCCTTGGATTGCCTTTTGTTTGGAATTCTATGGGCTCTGGTAGGAACACTGGATCCCAGTCAAGTCTGGGCAGGATGACAGAGTGAAAAAAAAAAGAAATGAGAAATTAGTTCTATGGAACTGCAATTTCTGCTTCGGATGGGGGCGGGACCTGGAGAATGGAACCTGACATTCTATTTGCCGTCTGTGTGCACATTATAGTACTATTCTTACTTGTTAAAGGAGAACTGTAGTGAGAGGGATATGGAGGCGGCCATATTTATTTCGTTTAAGCAATAACAGTTGCCTGGCTATTCAGCTAATCCTCTGCCTCTAATACTTTCAGCCATAGCCCCTGAACAAGCATGCAGGAGATCAGGTGTGTGACAAATTAGACAGATATGACAAGATTAGCTGAATGCTTGTTTCTGGTGTGATTCAGACACTTCTTCAGCCAAATAGACAAGCAGGGCTGCTAGGCAACTGGTATTGTTTAAAAGGAAATAAATATGGCAGCCTTCATATCACTCTCACTATAGTTCTCCTTTAAGGGTAACAAGGGTTTGCAAGAAAAGCCATTTTGTAGCACTGTCCTTGCAGTGTCTTCAGAAAATACGTCTCTCCTAAGATACAAACAGCATTTATAGGGACGAGGGGAATTAGTGGGGTGTGACCAATATCAACACGTACTATACATTAACCCTTTCTACAATACAATTCCTTGCATGCCACCATTGTAGAAGTGTCTCAGACTGAATAGGGGTGAACAGGCAGCTAGGAGTCACTGAGGATCTAAGGCATTTTCCTTTTTGTTATTATAAAACAATTAAATGAACGTTGAATTTAAAATCACATTCTATTAAATACATTTAAAAACCTGTGACTTGACTAAGGATTTGAGGAGATCATTATCTGGGATGACGACTATAAGTTAACCTCCCTAGCGGTATTGACAGATATACACACCCATACAAAAGATGCTGTAAATAGTATTGACGTGCATACAAGTAAATACTCTCCTGCACTGTATGCTAGACCCTTGCTTGACACATTTTGGCCAGGTAAAGGAAAAAGAGGTTATGAAAATTAATTAAATCACTTTTTGCACAGAAGTCCTGGGGAAATTGAACGCCAGGCAGGTTTTTAATGTGGGAGGGCACTGTGGAAGGAGGAAGGGCACCGTGGAAGGAGGAAGGGCACCGTGGAAGGAGGATGGGCACTGTGCAAGGAGGATGGGCACTGTGCAAGGAGGATGGGCACTGTGCAAGGAGGATGGGCACTGTGCAAGGAGGGAGGGCACTGTGCAAGCACTGTGGCAGGTGGGAGGGCACTGTGCAAGGAGGGAGGGCACTGTGCAAGGAGGGAGGGCACTGTGCAAGGAGGGAGGGCACTGTGCAAGGAGGGAGGG
Source organism: Hyperolius riggenbachi (assembly GCF_040937935.1). Classification (NCBI taxonomy): domain Eukaryota; kingdom Metazoa; phylum Chordata; class Amphibia; order Anura; family Hyperoliidae; genus Hyperolius; species Hyperolius riggenbachi. The sequence continues at coordinate 94,121,302 of NC_090648.1, forward strand.
CACTGTGCAAGGAGGGAGGGCACTGTGGCAGGTGGGAGGGCACTGTGCAAGGAGGGAGGGCACTGTGCAAGGAGGGAAGGCAACTATATAACGTGGGAGAAAACTGTGGAAGGTGGGAGGGCATTGTAGAACATGGGAAAGTGGAAGTGCATTGTGAAAGGTGGAAGGGCATTGTGAAAGACTGTGAAAGGAAGGAGGGCACAGTGGAAGGTGGGATGGCATTGTGAAAGGAGGGAGGGCACAGTGGAAGGTGGGAGGGTATTGTGGAAGGTGGGAGGACAGTGTGAAAGACTGTGGAAGGTGGGAGGGCACTTTGAGTAGCTGGTTGAGTTTTACTAACCTGATTACAGACATCAAGCACCAGAGATGACCCTTCGTAATTCTGCACCTTACAGCTGTTCCTGAGAAAAGGATAAAGTATAATTACTATACACAGCCATCTGCTAATATAACTGCCATTGTCAGAACACATAATAACGGGATAAGCACTAGAGGACAAGATGAAAGGCATGAAATAACTTGGACTCTTCCCTGGCCATGCATGGATCATACGTATCCCAGCACGCTACTTAGAAATGATCATTTACTATAAATAATGTTCACTCTTGCACTGTATGGTAATGGAAAATGCATCACCAGGAGGTCAGGACACTGTAACTGAGCATTATTATACACTGGTCTGTTATAATATGCTGCTCTCCTTTCCATGCTCCATGCAGTTGTCAGTGCCAGGGCTGCCCAGCATGCTGTGGCATCACTGACTGGCAGGCAGCCTCTTCCATGCTAGGCTGTATGGAAACAAGGGTGGACAGCGGAATGAAGAGTTCAGGAAACAGGCTGGATTTAGAGCTAGCATGGAATTCTGCTGACCACAAGTAACACTTGGACAACAGGCAGGTTTCATCTCCTAGAGGTGCTGACAATCTGTTAGGCCGGATTTGTCCAACCCTGTTTATATCATTTCTTGGAGTAGTAAAGGAATTCACCAATATAGGAGTCTCAATCCTAAAACACCAATATTTTATGTGACAGATGGCAAGATACAGTAGATTACAAAAAAACAAACAAACTGACATGTGTAACAAAATCTGGTAAAAAAAAATAAAAAAAAATAAGTACATACAAAAAATAAATATGCGCTACAGCGATGTAAATAAGTGTTTTTCTTATTTACATTATTTTCTAAATACTGTACTTTACAAGTATATTTATTAATATAGGGCTGAAATGTCCTGTACACAGTATATATAGTCCTGTCACTAGCTGCTCCTCAGAGGAGCTCACAATGTACCGGTAATACCTATCATAATCAATTGCTGGGCATACACGGGCCGATGCGCCCTTATCAATCAAGCTGCTGATGGGTCGATTAATCATTTCCGACAGGTCCGATGACCCGCCGGATCGACACCACGCTCGACCCCCGCGGGTGGATAATAGCGGGGAATCGAGCGAAAAAGAAGGAGCGCCCGCGGGAACAAGCTGGGATCGATCCAGGTGCCGGCGGGGGCGAGCAGGGATGTGCATAGTCTATTCCGTGTATGCCCAGCATTAAGGTGGGTACACACATCAGATAAAAGTCTTTGGAAAATGAAAGATCACAGACCAATTTTACCCCCTTTCATGTAGTATGAGAGCCATACTCTACACAGTCTATTCTATTGAGCTGAACTCCCCATCAGATAGAAATCTTTGCAAGATGCTGCACACAAAGATGCTGTTCACATGCAACAGATCAGTATCTGCAAAAGATCTGTTCCTGCAAAAGACCCGTTCCTGCAAAATGCATTCATAGTCTAGGATATCTGCAGATCTCATACACACCTTGTTTAACTGACAACCATCTGCAGATCAGACAATCATCTGCAGATCCAAAGATCCTTCCTGGTGGATCTGATCTGCAGATGAATGTCCGTTAAAGGTGTGTATGATGATCTGCAGATATCAGAAACTATGAATGCATTTTGCAGGAACAGATCTTTTGCAGATACTGATCTGTTGAATGTGTACAACATCTGTGTGCAGCATCTTGCAAAGATTTCTATCTGATGGGGAGTGCAGCTCCATAGAATAGACTGTGTAGGTATGGCTCTCATACTACATGGAAGGGGGTAAAATTGGTTTGTGATCTTTCATTTTCCAAAGACTTTGATGTGTGTACCCACCTTAAGAGCCTTTCGGGGGAGGCACTAGACTTAAAATCACAAGATGGTAGTATACTGCTCCCTCTGTATGAATCTATAAACTTGTAAGGCCACATCTGAAGGATAAAACAGTTTTGGGCACCCCACTATAGGAAGGACATTAAAATACTATAACAGGTACAAAGTTTAAAGGACAAATATCAAAGTTAACTAAAATTCTAAATGCCACATATATTTCCAGTGATTACTAGCAAGTATCAGTAGAAAGGCTTTTTTTTCTTCGTTTTATGTGAAGAAAATGACAATTACAGAGAACAGTTTTCACTGTGGGCATTACTATGGAGGACTGTGTCCAGCACATCCAGCATACAGAAACATTCTTCACTGGCTGTAATCCTGTGAGTAAAATATGTTCAGAATGATAGAAAGCAGAAATATAGCTTAAAATAGGAGTAAATCATCAGCTGCAGCTGTGTGTACTCCTGTGTCTTTCAACCACGCAGTCTAAAATAAACAGTTTACAGCCAGGTTACAGTTCAGCTCTGCCTCTCTTGTGGAATGAATATGTTTGGACCATCTTCCAACAGTTTCTTCTTATGGAATATTTGTATTTTTATAGCATTTAGAAATGGTAATATTTTTGTACAATAATTGAAATGATAAAGAATCTTTAAAAAAGAAAACAAAGATGGCCAAGGTGTGACTTGAATGTATATACTGTATATTCTGGCGTATAAGACTACTTTTTAACCCTTGAAAATCTTCTGAAAAGTCAGGGGTCGTCTTATATGCTGGGTGATATGCCCTATCCTGTTACCGACTCCCAGATCTCGCTGCTGAGGACTGTAGTGAAACGGCGCAGGCGCACATGTGTGATATCTGAGAAGCAGAGAAGGAGTTAAATAGGATACAAGGACAGGCCAGAGGGGTGAAAGAGGCGTGTTTTATGGGCACAGCGGCATCTATTCTTCTATACCACTCTGATAAACAGGGAGAGCGGACCAATCCGCTTATGGAGAGGAAGACTGGGTACCACATACAGTACAGCACCAGTATCTGTTCATACAAAGCACCAGTTTATGATTATTTTTTTCATTTTTATTTGGTGTGCGTTGGAAGAGGGGGAGTCTTCTACGGCGAGTATATCCCCAACTCTATATTTTAATTGGAAAAGTTGGGGGGTTGTCCTATACGCCGGAATATACGGTATATACACAGCAGAGGGCAATACAATAACTTGACAGATGAGCCTTTTTTTTGTCCCTAGGCTTGCACAAAAAAGACAAGAGATCATGATCTGGGTAACGAGGAAAAAAAAAGGTTTTGCCTTCTATATAGGAAAGTCACCTGACGACGTGTGTGTGGGATTCTGGGCATGCAAATACAGCCCTGCTCCTGAAGTGTAATAACCCCAGCTCTGCTCTACAGGCCACAACATCATCAATATGTGGTTGGTGACTGTATGCACGCCGCCTTCCTTCATAACCAATGTTACCACTGAAATCCAGTCCAATCAACTGGGGGCAGGAAAGGATGGGATGGCATCACTGTACTTGAGATGCAGAAACAATGGGGACTGTGTATACCCTTAAAGGAGCACTATCGTGAAAAAAGTAGGCAGTTGAAATCTAAAAGAACCGACAGGTTTTGGGCCAGTCCATCTCCTTTTGGGGGATTCTAAGAGTTTTCTTTGTTCCAACAGCATTTCCTGAACAGCCGTTGCAAAGTCGAACTGACAAAATAGTGTGCAAGTGGGTAGGGCGGCTGACTGGCATCTTAATATTTTAGCAGTTAAACTGCTGTTCAGGAAATGCTGTTGAAAACAAAGAAAACCCTGAGAATCCCCCATGAGGAGATGGACTGGCCTAAAACCTGTCGGTTCTGTCAGATTTTAATGGCCTACTGTTTTCTCAATAGTGGTAACTTCTGCCGCTATCTCCACCCACTAGCATCCAGGGGGGACAAAAATATAAGCCTATTAAAAAAATAGGCCTATTACATATTCAAATATACACAAATTGTGACACTAAATAGATTTTATTATTATGATACACTCTGTAATGGGAGAAGGCAGCATTGCCAGATGTGAAGTATGCAGCCCTTCCTCAGTGCAACACAGGACTGAAGGAATCAGAGACAAAGCAAACTCACTTTCACAGGCAATATTCATTTAGAGGACCACAATCGCATTAAGGTTGTAAAATGTGAAATACATACATAATCTTTGTTACCTTTAATCTCTTTAGGACCGCAGTGCTAAACCCCCGTAGTGCCCAGGCCATTTTTAGTAAAATAGGCCACTGCAGCTTTAAGGCTAAGCTGCAGGGCCGAAACAACACAGCACACAAGTGACCCCCCCCCCCCCCTTTTCTCCCCACCAACAGAGCTCTCTGTTGGTGGGGTCTGATCGCTCCCCCATGTTTATTAAATTTAATAAATATTATTGTTAGGTTTTTTTTGTTTTTTTATTATAAAAAACAGTGTTTCTTTAAATATCTACCCTCCCTTCCCCCCTCCCTCCCCACAGCCAGCCAATTATGGCGATCGGCTGTCATAGGCTTCTGCCTATGAGAGCCGATCGCTCTCTTGTCCCTAGTGCAGTGCTGCTGCCGATCGCAGCGCTGTACATATAAATAGACAGCGATCACGCCGTCTAACAGTCTCCACGCTCGGAGACTGAAGGCGGGGCTCCGCCCCCCAAGCAGGAGGTGCGCGTGCAGCCTGCGCGCCATCTCCTGCAAAACAGAGCCCCAGGACTTTACGCCAATCGGCGTTAGGCGGTCCTGGGGTCCGCGGTCGGCAAGAGGTTAAACGCACTCTAAAAACTCACTTGTTCCGACAAGCATACGTTCTACCTTAGGCCACTTCCCTTTGTCCTATGGCCAAGTTGCACTCCTACTAGATATTCTAAAACACACTGCCTCTATGTGTGTTTATTGTATACTACCCCTCCTCGTTCCCCCCCCACCCCCATTCCCTTTAGATTGTAAGCTTGCAAGGGCTGGGCTGTCTCCCCCTTTTGTGTCTTGGAAATGGTTATACATTTTATTCATCATGTTATTTTTATCATTCTCATTGCCAATTCTGAATTTTGTATTTGTATTTTGCCATTATGTATTTTGTATATTTGTGTACACCATTGTCTGTACTATTATGTACCCCATGTTTATTTCTTACTTTGTACAGCGCCACGGAATATGTTGGCGCTTTATCAATCAATAATATTATAAAATGTACACGTCTTAGAGTAAAATGCACAATAAATTGCTTTTCTTCTATGTTGCTGTCACTTACAGTAGGCAGTAAAAAGTTGCCACGTGACAGATTTTGGACTAGTCCATCTCCTCATGTGAGATCCTTAGAGCAGTATTGCCTTTATGCTTTACAAATGTACTGCCTGGAAAGGATCTATACAAAAGAGGTCAGCCAGCTTCTCTACTTGTTTGCGCACCAATTTGGAAGTTGGACTGAGCAACTGCAATTCAGTCAGTGCTTTTGTAAATACAGAAATAACGGAGAACCCCCATGAGGAGATGGACTAGTCCAAAACCTGAGAAATCTACCAGATGTTTTAATAACTACTATTGTTATACAATCTATTTTCAGTGCATTTTGCTCTAGTAGAGATGTACATTTATATGTATGTATGTTTAAAATGTTACAATTTTGTCCCAATAGATGTCCTTTAAACATAGCCCTCTCTCTGGGGACAGGGCTCAATGTCAAGCAGCAGCAGGAAAGCCTCATATGAACAGGCAGGACAGGAAGGGGTCAATGAGACGTAGCTATGAATCCACAGAGTGTGTGGAATGATGGGCACACGTTCAGAGAAACATCAAAGTAGTACAAAATGTTCCAAGCGGATCGCAGATCTGAACAAAAACAGGGCCGAAACCTTCACAAAAGGGGGAAATTTTAATATGCCCATCAAGACCTGATTCTTAAGGGAAACTGAACTTCTTTTGCCAGATTAAAGGTTTTTAAGAGAACGCCAGCGTATCACATGTGCAGCAGTCATTATCCATGAGAGATATCCTATAGCTTTGTTCAATAGCCTTGGCAGCTGTTGTATGCTTGGCTACGTCTTGTACTTATGAAGAGGCCACACATATTGCTAATAGTGAAGAGATACCTGCTGAGAATGCCTGTGTCTGTAGCCTGGGAAGACGTTCTGATTGTTGTCAGACACACAAAGCAGCGTCTGCCTGCCTGGCAATCCCCGAACAGATAGGTGCACATATACTATACACTGGTCAGACAACACATTAAGGCCTTGTTTTTGCACGTTTAGCGATTTTGTGCGCGATTTTTTTAGCGCCTTTCGCCACTCCACTGCGTTTTTTTTTTAAAGAGCTTTTCTAAGCGCTTTTTCAGAGCGATTTTTTAATTCACTCCCTGGCGCAAGTCAGGAAGTGCACTCTTTGACCCGTGAAAAAATAAATACAATGTACTTATTCTTAAAAACGCGAACGCAATCGCTGCTCAAAGTGATTTTGTGAGCGTTTTGCAATTTCCCTATACCTTCCATTGAGGCAAAAATCGCCCCAAAAATGGTACAGGCAGCGCTTTGCTGAGCAGATCGCAAACGAACCGCTCACATGTGAACTCTCTCATAGGGAATCATTGCACAAGCGTTTTTAGGGCGATTTTGAAAATCAACTGCGTTTGAAACAAAATGCTGAAAACACCCCTAGTGTGAACGAGCTCTAAAAGCCACTGGCCTAATACACGGCAAGTCCGCTGACTATTAATGTCAAACCAATTTTTACTATGTATAGTTTATTTTATTTATACTGAAACTCCTCCCTTCGGGTGCATATGAAATATTTTCTGTGAACATTTCATGCACATTCCTTGCAGCCAACAGATGGAGTATCAGAGCAGAAAGAGTGATCTCTACCCTTAAAGCCTCCCTACCCACAAAAAAGGACACACTTTGGACCTCATTTTTCATTCAGAACTCCTAATATCCAATGTGGAAATTGATCCAGTAGTTTGGTCAGACCATCACACTGCCCATTTCTCCTTTACAGCACCGGCTACAAAACACCAAGTGAAAGAACTAATAAAATATCGTTCCTTGAAAGGTTTGACACCCCAACACCTTCAGAACAGCCTCAACCTAGGCGGACTGACAGATCACAACTTAGGGCCTGTTCACACTATATGCGTTCCTAGCCGTTTTCAGGGAACGCGTACTGGTACCAAAAACGCATAGAAACGGCTCCTAATGCTTTTGAATGGGCTAGTTCACATGTATGCGTATGAGACGCATACGTTTCTCATCCGCATTGCTGCACGCAGTTCTGTGCGATACGTATAGAAACGGACGCAATGAAAGTCTATGGACGCGTATCAAAAACGCGTACTATTGCGTTTTTTAGCGTCCGTTTTCCTCTGCGGTTCCCATAATTCTTTTTTTTTCCCCTGGGTCACGTGTGTGTGCAAAACGCAATAGAAAACGCATTCAAACGCAAGAAAAACACATGCGTTTTTCAACTTGCGTTTCTTTGAATTTATACGCGTTCTACAAATGCAGCAAGTATGAACAGGCCCTAGGCCTTGAATCCATGGTCCTTAAATATAACCACAATGTCTCAGCCGCTTTTGACGCCATAGCTCCCTTAAAGATTCAACGTTCTGCACCATTACAACATGCTCGCTGGTTTGACAACTCTATAAAGGAACTAAAGAAACAGGGACGCTGACTGGAACGAAGGTGGCGCAAACATCAGTCCCCTGATGACAAACTTTCCCTAATTGCTCACCTGAAAAAATATCAAACGATGATTAACAAAAAGAAGTCCTTATTCCTGTCTCACGAAAATTGCAAATGCAGCCAACAGACCTGCCCAACTCTTCCGCACGGTTGACAATCTCTGCAATCCATCTTGCAGGAAATCCAGCATCAGACCTTCAGAATCGGAATCAGAATAATTTATTTCGCCAAGTACAACGGGGGTTGTACCCGGAATTGTTTTTGGCTCATACAGGGTCGGTGATGGTACAAACACATACATGCATCTTCAACACATACAATTATATACAGTAGTACAAAGTAGACATATACCTACGTGTACAGACAGCACATGGCTATAGTGAAGGACGCGTGGGGAAGTCTGGAGTGCTATGTGAGGGGAGCAGCCTGCCAACTACCAACGGCGCTCACTCGATCCACAGCAGCTCCAGACGCCCCGCAGTGTATCCTGGAAAAGAGTGATAGAGAAAGAGAGAGCGGAGGGATAGCTAAAGAGAGAATGAGGAAAGAAGGAGAGATCCAAAACAGGAGTAGGAGAGAGCGTCCCTATTAGGGCTGCAGATTTAAACACCCTGGGTACGGGTGGCGGCAGCCGCTCAGCTGATCCTGGCAGTCACGTGGTAGAGAGCGCGGGGATCACGGAGCTGCGGCTCTATGGTGGTGGAGCTGCGGGGCTGTAGCGGCAGATGGAAGCTCGGCTCTATGATGATGCAGCTGTGGGGCTGTGGTGGCAGATGGGAGCTCCCGCTCGAGCAGATGGCCAATGGAGGAGGACGGCCGGCCCCCGACATCCCGTCCATCCCAGCGGTCTCCCGTTCAGCATCCACGAGGCGTCCAGGTCTCCCGGCAGATGGCGGTGCAGTGGCCCCTCTCACAGCCTGCAAGGAATGCGGAAGGCCGGACCGGTGGCGTCAGCGCGCGTCTCTCCCCGCGTCTCTCCCGCTCACAGGTCCCAGAGGATGCTCCACATGCTGGTGAGCTTCCCCTGCAGTCGGTCTCCCGCGGCGGAGCACCCGACCAGCCGATGGCAGCCTGCGCTGCATGCCTGTGTCCCCTGCATCTCACCAGGCAGATGGAGTTTGTAGGTGAGAACAGTTGGGAGATATTAAAGAGAAGAAGCAAAAAAAGGCCGGAGCCCAGTGGCGTCCGCACCCGGCGCCATCTTGATGATATCACAGGAACTGTACGAGAAATTTGCCCACTTCCTCTCAGACAAAGTCTTCTCCATACCCTACCACCATGGTCTGATTTTAAGGTAATCACTGAAAAAGACATCTTGGATATATCCTCTCAAACCTTTGCCAGACTACCTGCGATCTGGACCCTGGTCCCACCAAGTTCATGTTGAAATGCCCTGAACTATTTACACCGGCATTCCACAAAATAGTCAACGGTTCCTTACAAGAAGGGTGGTTTCCCTCTACTCTGAAAGAAGCAATAGTCAGGCCACTACTCAAGAAACCATCCTTAGACCCAGATGCTCTAAACAGCTACAGACCTGTCTCAAACCTCCCCTTTCTGGGAAAAGTTATTGAAAAGGCTGTCTACCTCCAACTTGAAGCCAGGCTCTCCAGAAACAACATCCTTGACCCTCTTCAATCTGGCTTCAGGAAATATCACAGCCCTCACCCAGATTTGCAATGATCTGCTCATTGCAAGAGACAAGGGTCAATGTTCCATCCTGATTTTGCTCAACCTCTCAGCGGCTTTTGACACAGTCGATCATGAAATCTTGCTCAACAGGCTACAAGAGTACTGTGGCATAGATGGCATTGTTCTCCGGTGGTTCAACTCCTTTCTGGCTGGCAGAACACAAAGGGTAGCCTTAGGGCCCTTCCTCTCCAACCCTGTACCACTAAAATATGGTGTACCACAGGGCGCAATATTATCCCCGTTACTTTTCACCATATACATGCTGCCACTTGGAGAAATCATACAAAAACATGGCCTGACATATCATAGCTATGCTGATGACACCCAGCTATATTTGTCATTCAAACCTGGCATCACAGACCCTACTCCACAAAAAAACGCATGGTTAGCTGAGCTTCAGGAGTGGATGAATAATAATTGGCTAAAACTTAATGCTGACAAAACTGAGGTTCTTGTTATCGAGGGCCAGGGCTCAACAGCAAAGCAGCCCCAGTCTCAACCAACACCGCTAAGGATAGGGAGCTCAGACCTGAACAACTCAGACTGTGTGCGCAGCCTGGGAGTACCGATTGATGGGAAATTAAGCTTCAGGAATCAAATCTCAGCTGTTGTTAAACATTCCTTCTTTCATCTAAGGAATATTGCAAGGATTAAACACCTAATTCCTTCAGAGGATCTTCCAACCCTAGTTCATGCCTTCGTCACATCAAGGTTAGACTACTGCAACGTCCACTACACAGGCCTGCATAAGAAAGACTTACGCCGCCTGCAATTAGTACAGAATGCCGCCGCAAGGCTGTTAACGAGCCAACCCCGCCATTGCCACATAACACCAACCCCGTGCTCACTCCACTGGCTACCGATAAAATGGAGAATTCTGTTTAAGATTGGCTTACTGACATTCAAATCCTTGCACAATCTGGGCCCTGGATACCTGCAGGACTTGTTGCAACTGCATCACACCCCCCACAATCTTAGATCAAAAGGGCGTAACACCTTGGTCACCCCCAGAGTCCACCTCAAAACCTTTGGAGACAGAGCCTTTTGTCATGCTGCCTCTACACTTTGGAACTCCCTGCCACACCCAATCAGGACAGCTCCATCCCTGGAAGCATTTAAGTCTAAACTGAAAACCCAACTCTTCAGTCTGGCATTCATGAACACCGGACTATCTCCTCTAACACAATCCAGCCTGCAACCCTGTATTAATCTGAGACACAACTATGTGCTTTGAGTCCTATGGGAGAAAAGCGCTTTACTAATGTTATTGTATTGTATTATTGTAAAGCAGACCTGAACTCAGAATGTCCTCTCTGCTCTAAAAGATAAGCAACAGCATAATAACCTTTAAAGGAGGCGCTGTCAGCCATACTATCTCAGAAAAAAACACATATATAAGTATATAAATACTTGCTCTACTTACATAACATATGCATTGCACTGTCCATGTTTTGATTTTAGTGATTTTTCTACAGGAAAAAATCTTAGCATTTCCCATTTTAAGTGTGGCTATTTTGAAGCCAGTCGTGATGTAATATCCGCCCTTAGTCTCCTCTGCCTGATTTGTCGCCCTTCACTATAGAAAGTGCATTGTCTCAGCATGAGAAATATTGGCCAATCAGAGAGTAACAGAGCAGTGGGAGGGGAAAACAGAAGGGAAAGAGGCTTCAGCCAATCAGGTGGAATTAGTTAAGTCTGAGGGGAAAGTAGAGAAGCAAAAAAGGACAACCCAGCATGCCCTGCAACTTCCTTTTTGCGTACAGAATTTTGTGTGTACCAAATAAGAGTCAGGTAAACAGGGGAACGATCATTTATCAACAACAAAAGGAATAGTGATTTTAACTTTAGGATTGCCTGATTAGCATCCTTAGTTGTTTACCAGATAAAAATAAAGAATTGATTTTTGATTTTATGCTGAACAGTTACTCTTTTCTCAAACATTTCTTTGTTACAGCTGATACAAATCCTGTAATAAATCTGCAGTGTGTGTACTTCCTGCTTTCATGGAAGCAGACATAGGGATAACATCCTGTGCTTACCAATTAGCTCTCTGCCGTGGCAGGCAGCTGCCACAGCTAAAGAGATCAAAGTACAACTTGTGATTAGTCGCAGATGAGGGGGAATTAGACAGGTTAAACTCCTGCTAAATACATACAGGGTGCATTTCTCTATGGTTTCCTTCTGTCCTGTGCAAGAGTTCAGGACCACTTTAAGATGTTCAATAATAGTACAATTTTAAATGAAGCAAGCAATTGGAAACAGAATGTAATACATTTATTATATCACCATCAACCAATCTGTGCTTCCTATCACAAGGTATTTAATAAAATGTTTTTTTTCCGATCCACTAAACTAAACCTGTAGCATTCTACACCATACAGGGTGGTCTCTCCTGTGCTTTTGCCCCCTTTTTCCTTCACGAAGATCTTAGGTTTTCCAGATTTCCTCCAGCCCTTAAGATATTAAAGCAGCCTAGCGGTGCTTTTTTTTTTTTTTTTTTTCCCCCTTAGAAAACCCAGCATGATTTGCAACTTAAGATACTGAACAATTATAATGGTAGAATGTGCTGGAGTATTGAACTACAGAACAATATTTAATAGGTGGAAGAAACAAACCCCTCCTATATTCCAGCATCCGGTCTCCTGTGGGTATCCAGGTCTGTGCTCTCTTCCAGTCTCTGTTCTATATTACACTGCATTTTACAATACTGCTGTGAGCTTTTGCTTCCAATACGTCTTTTGTAGCTCCAGATGAGAACATACGATAGGTTTGATTACTGAATTATGGTTATTCAACTTCAAATAAAACCTTAAAATGAATATTTCATTGTAAATCTACTTTTAACAGAAAAAAACCACAAAAACCTTTAAAGTATTGTACATAAATAATTGAAAACTTTGAGCATTTGAAAAAAAAAAAAGAGGATTGATAACTTCACCGTTTTCCTGTAAGCCTCAGCAGAGGTGGTGATGTATAGTTGTAGACCCGCTTGTCCCAGAGAGGCACAGGAGAACTTTGATGTGGGATCAATACACAAAACAAATAGCTGGAATGCCTGGCATTTTAATCACAAGAATGTCTGCAGAGAGTATCTGAAATGTCAGGCAGATTACAGCAAATCACCCAGCAGCAGCTCAGTTACTGGCTAACCAAGCAGGTCAGATGTGCTCAGCGTGAGAGGGGTTTACAAGTGTCCTTATAACAGCCATGTCGCCCATTGCTTCATGTGTATACAGGAGGTGTATGAGCATAGCTTCCAATTGTCTCAGAGGAACAGGCCCTCTCTTTGAGAAACAAATCCCTCTGTCCCTCTTTGTGGTATCAGTGACTAGGGTTGTGGTTCAGGCAGGATTTAGAGAGGTTTCTTAAAGTGTCCCTCTTTCTCATCTCAAAAAGCTGTGGCACAGAGAGATCAGGGGTGTAACTTTAGGGAGAGCAGCAGCCTCCCTCTACCACAGGGGGCCAAGAGCTATGCTATACCCTGCTCCCCCCCCCCCCCCCTCAATACTTACCATTCTTACCATTCCTCCAATACAGAAGTCCAGCCCCCAGATCAGTTGCTGTTGTGGTCACACTTGTGATTGGTTGGGGGGGGGGGGGGGGGATCATGATGGCCACAATTGTTATACGACCCGTGGAATATAGGCCCCCCCCAGGCTGTGAGGGTCAACCAAGTGGAGACAGGGGGGGTGGTAGTTGGGTGCTCCCCAAAGATTTACTGGGGGGAATGATTTGTAGTTATGCCCCCAGGAGGGTTCATCTGTTTTGTCACTGAGAGAGAGAATTTGTCAGCATCACAAGTGGAGCTGGAAACACCGGCAGAGCATTTTCTCCTGAAAGAGTACCTGGCACTACTTCCTAAACACTGGAGACATAAGAGTTTTTTTATACTCTACGTTTTCACTTTCTTGCACAGTAATGACAAGTGATGTGAGGGAAATGGAAAAGGACGGCGTTTGATTCAGACAGGCTTATGCTGCTGTAGGAAGCAGCGGGTAAGTATTGATTTTTCTATTTAGTTCAGCTCTGGATTACTTTAAACAATACCAGTTGCCTGGCTATCCTGCCGATCTTTCCTACATCGGCAGTGTCTGAATCACACACAGTCTTGTCAGATATTTGTCAGAAACACCTGCTCTGCTGCATGCTTGTTCAGGGTCTATGGCTAAAAGTATTAGAGGCAGAGGCTCAGCAGGACAGCCAGGCAATGTGCATTATGTAAAAGGAAATAAATATGTCAGCCTCCATATTCCTTTTACTTCAGGTGTGCTTTAAAGTGAACCAGAGGTGACACTGACATGAGGAGATAAACATGTGTATATACTGTACAGTACAAAACATTAATAACCAGGTTGTTTTACTTATTTTGTTTTGTTGCCTGAAAGAGTTAATTTTTCAGGCATGGAAGTGACAGATTCTGTCTTGTCTTTACCTTGTCGGGAATATAGCAAACATTACTGATAAGCAAATTACAGCCATGAAGTAAAGAGGAACTGAGGGTGCGCCAGTAAAGAGGAACTGAGGGTGCGCCAGTAAAGAGGAACTGAGGGTGCGCCAGTAAAGAGGAACTGAGGGTGCGCCAGTAAAGAGGAACTGAGGGTGCGCCAGTAAAGAGGAACTGAGGGTGCGCCAGTAAAGAGGAACTGAGGGTGCACTAGTAAAAAGGAACTGAGGGTGCACTAGTAAAAAGGAACTGAGGGTGCACTAGTAAAAAGGAACTGAGGGTGCACTAGTAAAGAGGAACTGAGGGTGCACCAGTAAAGAGGAACTGAGGGTGCACCAGTAAAGAGGAACTGAGGGTGCACTAGTAAAGAGGAACAGGGGTGCACTAGTAAAAAGGAACTGAGGGTGTACCGGTAAAGAGGAACTGAGTTTGCACTAATAAAGAGGAACTGAGGGTGTACCAGTAAAGAGGAACTGAGGGTGCGCCAGTAAAGAGGAACTGAGTTTGCACTAATAAAGAGGAACTGAGGGTGCGCCAGTAAAGAGGAACTGAGGGTGCACCAGTAAAGAGGAACTGAGTTTGCACTAGTAAAGAGGAACTGAGTTTGCACTAGTAAAGAGGAACTGAGGGTGCGCCAGTAAAGAGGAACTGAGGGTGCACTAGTAAAGAGGAACTGAGGGTGCACTAGTAAAGAGGAACTGAGGGTGCACTAGTAAAGAGGAACTGAGGGTGCACTAGTAAAGAAGAACTGAGGGTGCACTAGTAAAGAAGAAGATGTAAACATCAGAGCAGTGCTGAGGAGGGCTCTGTGGTGGTGATGAAGGATCCGATGATGGATCACATGAGATTCTGTAATAATCAGTTGTCTCCACCACATAAAGAAGCAGAAGACATTCCCAGTCTGAGCCTTTGCAGAGCTGATCAGGAATTCATAAGAATGAAGCAAATGTAAGAAATGAAGCACAGAAGCAAAAGAAGCACAAACAGCATTATGATGTTTTGAAACAGCCACATGCATAACATCGCTGCAAGACACTTCTCATCACAGATTAGATTGTCAGTCTAATTCGGTTTTCAGGAGATGCTGGAGGGTTCTGCCCACATACAAGCTTTTTATATCATCCAGTGGTCTCAGCAGGGATGTCCTCGTCTAGGGTCCGGACTCTGGTCACGTCACACAGACTGCATGCCGAGGAATGTTAATGTGACATTCCAAGTAAAGCCTTGGCACACGTACAAGGCACGTAGTGGAGAGCAATATGTGTAGCTATCAGTAGGTAGCTACTCGTAATCGAAATTTTAATTAAAAAGCGCTGCCTGTGGCAGAGGGGTGTTTACTTACTCATGCCACCGCCTTAGCCGATGCGCTCCACTCACGTTCCACTTCACTCCCATGCTTCCTCCAACCCGAAAGAAGGAAGCACGGGAGTGATGTGGATCGCGACGAGGAGCGCATCGGCTATGGTGATGGCATGGGTAAGTAAACACCCTTCTGCTGCAGGCAGAGCTCCTCTAATTAGCTCGTAGCTACTTGTAGTGCACCACACTAAAGGCATGTTGCTCAGCCAGCATCGGTAGGTACATTAACCCTTGGGCGACATTGCAGGGCCGAGGCTGTACAGACACGTCGCTAGCCTGCAGGCTGTTGCTATGCGGGTGGAGTAAGTGGGCAATACTCCCAGATTTGCTGCCAGTGAAAGGCAAACTTGGCTCTACAGCTGTGAAGTAACTAGAGGTCCCAAAATACATTTGCCTTTAAGCTGCATCTACACGTGTAGATGCGGCTCCGATCCGGCGGCTCGCCTCTTCCGCGTCCTCGCTCACCGCGCGTGCATCGGATTCGATTCCCCGCTCGTCCCCGCCGGCGCCGCTTATCTTCCGCTCGATTCCGTGCTATTGTCCCCTCGCGGGGAGCGAGCAGGGAATCGGCGGTGGGGAGATCTGTCCTGTCGGATCTTATGGCTCGATTGATAAGGAACATCGGAGCCGCATCTACGCGTGTAGATGCGGCATTATGAATCATGACTGTGGCTGTAAAACTCCTGCAATGCATTGTGGGACTTGTAGTTCCTTAACAGCTGGAGAGCCAAGTTTGCAGATCACTGCGCCGGGCTGCTATAAACTCACGTTAGATTCTTGACAGTTTCATCCACCGTGTGTGCACAGCTTTATTGCCTACTCCAGTGGGTGATCTGTTGGGAAGACTGCCATCAGCCAATGGATGGCTACAGGGAAAGAAAGCCAGGACCAGAAGGTGACTGAACCCCAAACAAGGAGGACATTTTTATTTAACAGTAAACTTGTCACTTTAACAAACAGGTGAAACAGACAAATGTCTTTTATGCTTGCTAAAAAGGATGGCCAATGAGATGCAAATAATGCCATGTTGAGGGGGGATTATGCAAATTGCGTATACAAATTTATGCTGGTTATAGGGATGATCAATGAGATGCAATTAATGCCAAATTGAGGGAGGGATTATGCAAATGGAGTATTCAATTTTATGCATCTTTTAAAAGGACCCATCAAATTCTGGCAAGGTGGAATGTGACTGGTCCCTTTTCCAGCTGCATAAATCATTTACATACAAAATGCACATACTCCTGAATCAGCTTGCATTTATTTGCATCTCATTGACCATTACTATTTGTAGACTCAGCTAGCATTGTAGAAACACCTGCCTCCATTCAAACAGTGCAGAATCCACTGGAGGAAAGGCGGGCCTGATACTCTGCTGCAAATCACAAGAGGACAGTGTGTCAGGGAGGTGGCCCCTCCCAGGAGCGTAACTACAGGGGAGCAGCCCCGTGACTGCAGCAGGGCCTGGAGCTGTAAGGGGGCCCCAAATACTACTACTATACTCCTGATACACGGATGCATCCTTCAAATCAGGTGTTTTGTGGCTACACTTGTTATGGGTGTAAAGATTACGATGTCCACACTTGTGTTAGGGCCCTTGCAAGATGTGCCCCCAGGCTACGAGGATCACAAGGGGTTGGCAAGAGAGAGTGTGAACACTCAGGGGCTCCATTCAAGTTTTGCTGGGGGGAGGGGCATGATTTATAGCTCCGCCCCTGGCTCCTCCAGTGAATTCCTGCATCTCTGCAATGTAGGACTGGAAACCAGGGCTGTGGAGTTGGTACAAAAATCACCCGACTCCTCAATTTATGAAACCACCAATTCCAACTCAGACTCCAGGTAGCCAAAATTGCTCCGACTCCTCAGCACTGGAGGAGTGCTGTGGAGTACACCCTGCCACCCTGCAAGTACACCCTGCCACTCCAACACCCTTGCTAAAAGGACAAGTTTACTTTAATCCTCTTATCCATTCCCTCAAAACCTCCAGTAATGTCAGCATTAATTCCTTTTATTACTCCTTATTTCAGACAGCAGCAGAGCCTACAGCAAGGAGAAGCAGCATACTTACAAGAGGAAACAGAGAAACTTCACTTGCTCAGAAGTCCTGAGGCAACGCAGAGGAGAGAAGAGACAGGACAGGAAAGGTGAAAAAGGTACACAGAACGGAGAATGGGGGGAGAGAAGTCACTCAATATCTCTCTTATAGTTCATATTTCACAATTACGCATGAAAATCGCTACACAGCTGCTATAGCATGTGGGCATACGGTATATGTAGATGAAAAAAATGCACAAATACTGAGTACTGTGTCCTCTGGAAGCGCATTTGTGTTTGCAGCATGTACATCCAGGCAATTTTTTTTTTTAATACATAAAGTTTTATCGTAAATTTGAGTATTTAAAAGGGAATTTGTCTCCAAGCAAAGATTAGAGGAACTTAACTGATCTTTTTCTTTTTAAGGGCCCGTTTCCACTTGTGCGGTGCAAATTAGTAGTGGAAAACGCAAAAACTAATTCGCACGCAGATGCAAATTTTACCGCGAATTCACGGGCGTTTTCGCATACGTTAATGAGTATGCAAATTTAACCATGTCAGTGCCTGTGTGCTTTTACATTGATTTTATGCTAAAACACCCACGAATTTGCGGTAAAATTTGCATACGAAAACGCATGCGAATTTCCTATTAAATACATTGTATGCGAATTGCACACCATAAGGCGGTGTGCAAATTCTGATGGCTCTGCCCTGCAGATTTTTTCTGCACAGAAAAACGCTCAGAAATCCTGACAAGTGGAAACAGGCCCATCCACTTGTATTGTCTATGCGAATCTGCATGCAGGAAACGCATGCAGATTCTCTCTAGTGGAAACGGGCCCTTAACAATATTACTTTATAAAGTATCTGGTCACTGTTTGCCCACTGTAAAATCTTTCCTCTCCCCAATTTACAGTCTTAAAGATATCACAAGTGGTGACATCTTTACTGCTGGCAGGGGTATCACTGTGGGATGTAGGTTTGTAATTGAACGAGCAGAAACATCTGGTCTCCCAGAGTCTTCTGGGGCAGAATCCTGTGACATCAAAGCCTAGGCTACAACCTCACTGGGAGGGCAGGGCTGCATACTAATATACAGAAATATATACATGTGGGAAGTGTTTTTAGGATATTTAAAGTGTTCCATGACATGCCTCTGCACCCACCGCGCATGTAGCTCCACCCCCCCCAATCACTTCCAAAACTGGAGATACGCAGCTTGTCGGCAGCTAGCACAGGGAAGGGGCGTTCCTTGAAGGCGAGGCAAAACGCCCACTCTGACATTAGGAACGCCCCTTACCCAGCTCTGCCTCTCCCCTGCCTTCCTGCACAGTGCTGAGGCACACAGAGCTGCAGCACTGTGACCCCAGGGGTCGCAACTTGTTTTTTTTAGGGGGGGGGGGGGTAGATCAGCGATTGCAGGATGTAAGATAGGTGGAAATTGACACTACCTGACCCAGCTAGTTCCCCAGATCAGGTAGCGTGTTTTTGTTTTTTTAAGTCTGCCTCGGGTTAGCTTTAACATAAAATGGAGTATCCTGAATAATATTACTACAGGTCGTCGCGTTGCCTCCTTAAGCTTTTAATGGAAGAAGCGATTTACCACACTGCATACTATTCTAGGCCAATGAAGCTAAACCAATTATTTAATTTGGCCAATAAGGATGAACAGTCTAAGGGTACGTAAGGAAATGTCTGCTTCCATGAGAGCATAATGACACAGGTGTCCTACTTTACAGTGTGTTGGCACCTCGAGTCCTGCTTGGAACACCTTACTTTATAGAGGAGTATATACTGTATCTGTAGATGTGGAGGGTGGAACGGATAAGCTGTCAATTTTTTACCTCTGCATTATATATTGATTTATTAGTATTACTAGGGTGGAGACGTGAAACCACACTTTTAATCCAATTAAGCTTCAGCAATTACTTTTAAAAGGTGTAATTGAAAAAACTTAAAAGTCATTTGGCAAATGTGTTCAAAAGCCTTCCAAAATATTGAAATTGCCACTCCCCTCTCTGATCTTTCCCCAGCCGGGAGTATTTAGCAAGAGAGTCTGGAAACTCCTTATGTATATGAGCTGTATAAAATAATAGCAGATTTACTCCCCTGGGGCTTCATCCAGCCCCTGGTAGCCTGTGTGCCCCTCGATGCAGCTCTGCTGTCAGTCAGTCTTCTGGGGTTCCCGACGCGAGCCGAGTCAGTGGCTGCTACAGAGAGGACCACAGGAGACTGGCTGAGAGAGGAGCTGCGGCGAGGGACACAAAGGCTTCTAGGGGCCTGAGGAAGCCCCAGGTAAGTAAGCTTGCTATTATTCTATTCAGCTCTTGTATCCTTTAAATCTATTTTGAAGGCAGAGAGCGATAAATGCCACCTAACAGCTCAATGTCAGAGCTCAAATGTTATCGCTTTCACGAGAAAGGAGGATTCTGCAGCTACAAATCTTGCCTTAAAGAGACACTGAAGCGAAAAAAAAATTATGATATTATGATTTGTATGTGTAGTACAGCTAAGAAATAAAACATTAAGATCAGATACATCAGTGTAATTGTTTCCAGTACAGGAAGAGTTGAGAAACTCCAGTTATCTCTATGCAAACAAGCCATTAAGCTCTCCGACTAAGTTAGTCGTGGAGAGGGCTGTTATCTGACTTTTATTATCTCAACTGTTCCTGGACTATTTACTTTTTCTCTGCCAGAGGAGAGGTCATTAGTTCACAGACTGCTCTGAAAGACTCATTTTGAATGCTGAGTGTTGTGTAATCTGCACATATTATAGAATAATACAATGTTAAAAAAAACACTATATACCTGAAAATAAAAGTATGAGAATATTTTCTTTGCTGCTAATCTTCTAGTAATTATTCATAGTACACAACCAATTCATTATATCATATATTTTTTTTCGCTTCAGTGTCTCTTTAAAGTGGGATGAAATTCAAAGTTAAATTTTTTCTCTAAAACAACATTAAACACAACTCAAAAGCAAATTGTATATCTGAACACAATCTGTTAATTTTTAGATTATTAGTGAAGTAGAGGTTAGAGTGTTAACCCTTCCAGTAGCTTTATAGCCATTTACATTTTTTTATCCTAAGAGTTTTATGCTGTGATTAATCCCTTAAGATCATAGATGAAATTTGTTTTAACCCTCTAAAAATATTAATACCACAACCAGAAATAATAGTAGTCACGTAGAATGATCAGCTATGTACAGCCGAGTAAATATATTCATGTCACTTGGGTTTAGTCTGTGCCTTCCCTCTTGCAGTGTTAACAAGATGAGGCAATCTAAGCAGCACCTGCAGCCCTTACCTCTGGTCATGTGATCAAAACTTTAAAGCAAAACGATGAAAGAAAAACAAATGTTAAATTAATCCTTCATAGGTCTTTCCTGGAATGCCATAGCCTTGTTTTGTGTTTTAAAGCTAAAGCTAAAGACAAAAGTTAAATGGACAGCTGAAGCGAGAGGTATATGGAGGCTGCCATATTTATTTCCTTTTAAGCAATACCAGTTGTCTGGCAGCCCTGCTAGACCCCTACCCTAAGCATATGCAGATCAGGTGTTTCTGACATTGTTAGATCTGACAAGATTAGCTGCATTCTTGTTTCTAGTATGATTCAGACACTACTGCAGCCAAAATAGATCAGCAGGGCTGCCAGGCAACTGGTATTGTTTATAAGGAAAAAAAATATGGCAGCCTCCATATTCTACTCATTACAGTTGTTCTTTAAGTTTTTTTTTTTTATTGCCTCAGGTGAATGAATGATAGTGGCTAAATGTTTTATAGCTTACATCTCAAACTATCTGTTCTCTGCCATGTATGGCTGCGTTTCCACTGTAGCGAATTTGAAACATTTCCCTGCATGCAAACTTGGAAGCAGAATTGGCAGCCCATCAAAAGGCTGCTTCCGAATGCACGTGCAAGGGGTAAAATAGATAAATAGATAAAAAAAAATAGTGCTGCTGCATTTTTTTCAGATGATCCATCCAAATCCCTATAGTGGCTAGAGGGATGCATGCTCACATCAGCACAAGTACCGGCATCCTTTTCAGAGGCAGATGCTGGCACATGTAGAAACTGGCCCAAGTGCTTTATAGCCTGTAATTAGTTATCAGAGTTATGCTATGGCCCACTCAAAACCTGACTGCTGTTATACTGACATATAGAGCACTGTAATAAGGTCTGGTTCACACTGCACTGAAAATCATTCCATTTATCACATTGGAGAGCAGCAGATCAATGCACATGCTCATCAGATTCTGTGCTAAGTATCAGATACGTTTGTGCAAGTTCACTGTGAACAGATCTCCTCTCTCCAATGATTGGAACTCCACATCATGGGCTACACAATAATTCCGTACACATGATATGCAACATGCAATCTATGACGATGCAATGGACACAATGGAGACTTTGGGAACAAGGTGACTGAGTGGCAGGTTGGGGACATCCCTTCACCACAAACCACAATGGGAGGTGACAGAAGTAACAGCTGGGCCATATCCCTCTAAGAAGGCATTACAATAAGAACGAGAGGGGAAGAGAAGCGGCTACAGTCACATAATCATGTGTGTTTTTAAGCATAGCATATGTATGGGAAGCGAGGTTGGTAGGAAAATTAGAACATTTTTAAACAGAGTACCCAAGCAGCTCCGGGTGACCCAAAACTACTAGGAAAATATAGGGGACTAAAAAGACTGAAAAGCCCTCCTACTAAAAAACAATGTTCAGTGTAATTTGCCTTCTTATGACAGAAGGTATTTGCAATAATTCAGCTGTAAAGAAAACCCCAGGTGGTTCTTGTGGGGGAAAAGGGGGGGTGGGACAGAGACATATCCTCTGCCTAATGACATGGCTCTGTGTCCCCCAACCGCCGCTCTCTGCCCCACCCCCACCCCGCTACAGCCCCCCGAGTTTAGCATCAAGATTTGTCGCCAACTCCGTGGTAAACACAAAGGAGAGGAATTCCCTGTTCAAAACACCCGCCAGGGGCATTCCTGCAGGGTTTCCTTAGCTGCCACTGGGCAGCTCTTTCTCCCTGGCCACTCCCCCTGGCCACGCCCCCTTCTCCCTGCACGCTATGAGAGACAACACAGTCTTTTCTTGCAGCGTCGTGACCCAGGGGTCATGAAAGTGAAAGTGGGCCATTGCGGCCCATGGGAGCGGCAGTTTTGGCGGCTACCTGGCTCTCTAAGTGTGTAACTGTGGCTTCCTACAATGCACTGCTACTAAATATGCAAATTACCACTTTATGCTCCTGAAGCCAGGCCTACATCCAGAACTGGTGTATAGCACGCCTATGGCTCATAAACTGTACAGAGCCACAGCAACCCAACATGCAGACAGCCTGTTTCGGACTGTTGGTCCTCATCAGTGCATGGCAGGGATTGATATGGCTCTATGGGATAAGGCTTGGGACCGGTACAACAGAGTAACCCAGCAGCAGAGTGACCCCTATACTTCCCTAGTAGAGCTCCTTAGGTTGGGAGTGTTAGGTCGCCACTAGTAGTGTTAAGCAGGCGTGAAGAGTAGGGATGGTCAATGAGATGCAAATCATTTTGAGTTGATGCATTATGCAAATTTTGTAAGCAAATATATGCAGCTTGAAAATTAACAAATCCTGCTAAAGTAAAATTTCATTGGTCCATTTCCAAGCTGCATAGATTTGCATACAAAATTTGCTCAATCAAAATTATTTGCATTTCATTGACCATCCCTAATGAAGAGCCGCTGCCTTCTTAAAAAAAAAAAAAAAAAAAAAAAATCTGGAATGGAAAGGAGATGAGAGATTCCCTATCAGATTCTGGCCACTTCCCACCACCTAGCCACACACAATCATCACAATCATGTCTGACATCTGCTACCTGTGGAGGCTGAAGCCAAGCATACATAAGTCAAGCTTTCCTGCTAACTGTCACTTGGACTAAACCCGCCGCAAGCCTGTTGCCCTCCCAACACATTTGATCAACTTAATTTGATTCCTGTATGGACCATAAGTGTGATTAGATACATGCGAGGAAGAGAGGGAGGAGTGATGGTGATCAATGGCCACATTTTGCTGAACTGCATTGGGTGGTACAGCCCTAGCAGTTCAATCAGTGCTCACAAGATTTCTGCTGAGATTGAATAGAGGTTGCAGCGTGGCAGAAACCGTTCACTATTCCATTTCCAATCGGGGAGGGAATAGACTGACTTGTCTTATCGGGCCATTACTGAACTGTATATGGCTAGCTTTGAGCTATGTACACACAGTTTGTCTGCTGCTGCAAAAAAACACTCAGTGGAAAAATAGTTTTGAATTATAATCAGAGTACAGGTGTCCCCAGACGCCACGGATGACATTGTTAGTCAGATCAATAACAATGGCTGTCAGTAAGGCACTTCTCATCCTCCCCTCTCCATAGCACAGAACAGGCTACCTAGCAGTATGTCAGTACAACAATCATTCCAATGGTGGCCATACACGGTACAATAAAAATGTTCGATTTTCCTGTTTATTCGATCTAAATGATCGAATTGAATGAAAGTTGAAAATTATTTTTTTTTCGATCAAGAAATTCGAACGATTATCCCGTTTTTTCGGGAAAAATGTTCGGACATGCTGGAAAAATCTTTATATTCGATCTAACGGAATAATCGAACTAAATTATCTAATTGAAAAATTGTACCATGTATGGCCACCTCAAGAATGACCTTTCCAGGTGACAACTGTTAAAAGTGTGTATGTAGGTTAACCTATAAAGACATGAGAGAAGATCACATGATTGCAGCAGTCAACCAGAGGCGTGATATGAAAGACCAGAAAGATGGGTTAATAACACAGGCCTCAATTCACTAAGCTTTATCGAACACTTTATCGAACGTTTGATAATTTACCTTATTGGTGAAATCTAATTTTGAATTCACTAAGGTGATATAGATTTATTGAATGTTTTATCAATAAAACATTCTATAAATCTATAACACCTTCGTGAATTCAAAATTCGATTTTTTTAACGTTCGTTAAAGTGTTTGATAAAGCTCAGTGAATTGAGGCCACAGAAGTGGAGGATTTGGACAGAAACAAAGAGCAAAACACATACAGCGTTTGGCATTATGACATGAGGCTCAGTATGCACCTTATTGGACAGGACCAATTCATTTGCCTGTTATGAATAAAGTGCAGATGAGATGTCCACCGCAGGGCCTAGTTTTTTCAGCAAACAGCAGCAACCAACAATGTAAGCCAATCACCAGATCACTGATCCACCAATCTGCTTGCATAAAATGAGGCTAGAAGCACACTAGGCGGTGCGGAAAACCATGCGTTTTCTGCATAGTGCTTTTCAAGAACTTTTGGGTGCGTTTTTGTAAGCATTTGCATTTTACGCTGTGTTTTTCATTTTTTTCCCCAATATATTCTCATTTAACTGGCGTAAAATGCAGTACTGTAGATAATCACGTATAAGCCTCATTTTTTAGCATAAAAAAAATGTGCTGAGAAGTTACCCCTTCGGCTTATATGCGAGTCAGTGGAGAAAAAAGAGATGGTGGAGCAGGTTTTGTTACTGGCAGAGGAGCGTAAGGATTGTACACTAGTGATCCTGCTCTTGCCAGCTGGCTTCCTGCTGTGTCTGTGCCATCCATCCCTTGCAACATGGTGCGCAGAGTGGGCTGCTCAAAACTACCTGTGTCCCCTGACTTGTGGGGCGGAGTGTGCAAGAAACGTGTCAGTGGTGCACTGATCAGGGATTCTTCCTGTGTGGCAATTGCTGTGTCTCATGTCTATGACACCATCTTGAGACAGTTGTATGATCCTAGGGCACATCTGGCTACTGTGGAGGGGGATATATTGGGGAGGGGTTTATAAACGAGTCACCTTTTCCTGGTTTGAGAGAAAAGTGGGTACCTCGGCTTATACACGTCGGCTTATATGCGAGTATATACAGTATTTTTTTTTTCATTAAAAAATGCATCAAAAACGCAAGTAAAAACACAGTCCTTTGTGTCTCCACTGAAGTTCATCATGTGCATTTTACATGTGTTTGAGAACATGCAGCAAGATGTGTATTTTAAAAACGCACACTGTAAAACGCATATATATGCGCTTTTTCATATAGCCCATAGACTTTTATTATGACCAAAAGTGCTAGTGATTCTGCCTAGTGTGTAAGTAAACAGCTCTGTTTTGGGATAGAAAAGTGGACTCCTGCATAAACCCACTACAGGGCCACTTTAAAGCAAGCCTGAACCGGATGACTCCAGTACAGACTACATATTGTGCAACCTTCCCACTACATCTGCACTTTCTACTGATGACAAATGAGCCTCAGCCTAAAGTCCCGCAGTTCAGGAGGCTCTGATTTGCTGGTCACAATCTTGTGTTGCTTCTGTTTTCTGTGTATACGTAAACGAAACAAAATCAGAGCTTTACAAACCTATGGCCTGATTACATGCCCTTCCATTAACTCTGAAAAAGGAGGCTTTCTATGTTTATATATTGTTAAAAAACAGGAAATGCACTTAGGCTGTGTTCCCCCACTTGAGATGAGAATTTACATTTTTGTCCATTCTCCGCTCATTGCTAAATACACAGTGAACGGCTATTGTACAAATGGGAGCAGTTGACACTTGCCACTCTGCAATGGATCTAAGCAGACCACGCTCCAGCCAGACTACAGCGGACCATTGGAGTGTACCCTACCCTGTTCACACGTGGTCCGGCACAAGTGGGATCACAGCCTTAACAGTGGACACATCAGGGCGGTGGAGTTGGTACAAAAATCCACCGACTCCTCAGGTTAGGATTCCTCTGACTCTTCTAATTTGCATATTACAATTTTGTTGATTGAAAGTATGTAAAATGAAATGCATCTCTTAACTGCCAACGCTTAGGAATTTGAAAATACAACTGAAGCGAGAGGGATATGGAGGCTGCCATATTTATTCCCTTTTAAACAATACCAGTTACCTGGCTAGCCGGATGATCTTCTGCTTCTAATACTTTTAGTCATAGACTAAAACTAGTCTTTGGTAAGAGTACTTGTAGAAGACAGGAACAACGGACATCTATCAGGCCCTAGGTAATGTAACTGTGGGTACATGTAAGAGTGATGTGCAGGTACTCTGCAGGTGAATAAGGAGATTCTTTCTCTATTACACATTCTTCATGCACAATCTGAACCAGGTTTATGGGTGACAGACAACACCTCTGTGTTCAATGTGCACAACATTCTCAGTGGATTCCCTACAGCTCTGTGGGGAGAGCATATGTAGAGTATAGTACTACTGTGTAACAAAGTAAACCTGAAACAGATGAAATTAAAGTTTTATACATACCTGGGGCTTCCTCCAGCCCCCTTCAGGCTAATCAGTCCCACGCTGTCCTCCGCCACCTGGATATTCGGCTATGGGTCCAGGCACTTGAGCTAGTCAGGCGCAGTGCGCATGCACACACTCCGCTGCCGGGAGCGTACTACACCTGCGCAGCACTATTGCGCAGGTGCAGAATGTTCCTGGCTGTGGGAGCGGCACGTGGCTGGACTGCGCTGACTGGATGAATTACCAGGACTCATAGCAGAAGATCCACGTGGCGGAGGACGACAGCGACTGGATTAGCCTGAAGGGGGCTGGAGGAAGCCCCAGGTATGTGTAAAACTTCTTTTCATCCGCCTCAGGTACCCTTTCATTTGTAGTCACCAAAACAAATTTTAACATATCAAATTACTTGATATCATGAGCAAAGGGAGTGCATAAATTTGCATAAACTAGCATCAACGCAGAATTATTTCCATCTCATTGTCCATCTCTATAACTGAAACGGCTACACATCAGGCTTTATTCTCACAGCATAGATGTTTAGTATATACAAAAGATTCCGTTGTACACATCATATATACTGTCAAAATCAGATATGTATATCTGACTTTAAAAATACGAGGACTGCTTTATTGAAGCAGCACAAGTAACTATTTTTTGATTGGTTTATTTCATTGTTGTGGACTAAGCACAGCTATTACTGTATATATACACATTTATGATGACCATTATCTGAGAAATAGAACATTTTATCATATTTTCTATTTTAATTACAGTTTAAATTCATTAGGAGTCGGCGCATTTTCTCCCGACTCCAGGTACCCAAAAATTGCCTCGACTTCTCAACTCCGACTCCACAGCCCTGGTGGGCATTGCGGTGCACTTAGAAGTCTGGACATAAAATAACTGCATCACTGTAGCACAAATTAAAAAAAAATGTTTGTACTGTCCTATATACCAGTATAGTTTAAAGACGTTTAGAATCTTGTTCTGTACTGGCCAAAATTCCTTTATACCTCTGATGCAAAATGAGAGGAGCACTAAAGGCCTGCCTCATTTCTTCATATCATTAACAGAGAAACCCCAGGGAAACCATTATGTATGGGAGTGCTTTACTTTATTCTAGATTATGTGGGCTCTTAGATTAAAGCAAACCTGTAATTTCCCAGGGAAATAAAAAGTTAGTTACTGAAGTACAGGGAAGCCTCTGGATAGTCGAGCTGCATTGGGTCCCTCCGAACAAACCAGACAAAAGATTATTGCATATTTTCTTATGCCCGTGCGTGCCTCTGTGTGCGAATCTGGCCATACTGCGCATGCCAGCGTATAGATACACCTGTGCAGTAAGCCGAAGTCGGTTCTGGTCTGCTGAAAATATCCTTGTGTCAAATCAGGGCTGTGGAGTTGGAGTCAAGGAGTCGGAGCAATTTTGGGTACCTGGAGTCAACGGTTTCATAAACGGAGGAGTCTGAATCGGATGATTTTTGAACTAAATGCACAGCCTTGGTAAGTATTAGGCTAAGGAGTCAGAGTAGAGGAGTCTGAGCCATTTTGGGTAGCTGGAGTCTGAGTTGGTGGTTTCATAAACTGAGGAGTCGGAGTCAGATGATTGTTTGTACAGACTCCACAGCCCTGTGTCAAATACCACAGGACATTTTTTAGATCTTTTGGGGCCCATGCCTCAGTGTTAGCGTTGTTCTGAGTTTTTCTGATTTCATGCTGAAAACTATTGGAAATCGGCCTGTGGTGTGTGGTCAGGCAAAAGATCCCACTCTGATCAGATATAGATATTTCTAATGGTCAATCTGGTGGCAGACTGACTAATGTATAGCCCCCTTATCTTTTTCTCCTAGGTGATAGTTTCACACTTTGTAAATAAAATGCCACCAGGAAGCGAGACAATACTCAAAATCATTTTGACTGGACTTTTTCACCCACTTATCTAAAGCAGAAGATGAAAAATCATCACCAAGGAGAAAACACGAGAGAGAACGTTAATTGAACAAGGGCCCTTATGTTGGGGAGAGATGCATGGAGTGAATGTTCTACATTATGACCTACTGTAATTTGTAAACAAGTTTCACCTCGTCAAAAACTTGATATAATGAAGTGGTGAAAAAAAATGTTCAAAATAAAAGGAAATAAAAGTGAGTTTGGAATATGAGGACTCAGTGGCATGACTATAGCCTGCACAACTGCATGGGGTGGGTGTGGTCAAGGGAGAGGGGGGGGGGGTTCAAGTTTAGCCATGAAGAGTATACCAGAAAAGCAAAAATATTCTTGACTAACTGAAGATCTTTTCAGAATACCTACCATAGTTCTAGTCATCCTGTTTCATTAAAGCCAGCAATACAACCTTGTAACCAACATCAAAAAGCTTTTCACATTTTATGAGTAAACAAAAACGTGGCGAGCCAACTCTGCAAAGACGATCCCAAATGCATGTTAAGCAATATGATGTAACGTGAGGCATGAAATGAAAAACACCAAGAATACAATCTCCATCCTGTCACAGGACACTAATTATCAAGCACAAATATAAGATGAATTATGGTGAACAAGTTTTAAGAGACTTACGTAATCAAGCGGGATCTTGGCAACTTTGGTGATGACTTAGCGCTTCCGCATCCTCTCCTTGGTTTCGCTTCCTGGGAAAGGTCATTTTCCGAGCCAGACAAGCTCTTGCTTGGCTTATGGTGGCACAGAGAGTCCTCGGCTAGATCTCTGCTGAATGCAGAAGGTGCTTTTGTTACTGTAGGGGAGGACGGCAAAGCAGACTTTCCTCCAAATGGGTTGAAGTTGGGATCATCCCACTGGTTTGAATCAAAGTTATAGGAAGACCTTTGAAGAACGTCCTCCACATTATCAGGCAGCTCCATATTCTTCTCCACCACATCATGGTTTTTCGTCCTGCTGGGACTACCCTTTTGTATCCTAGATGGCAGCTTGCTGGAAGATTTCCGGGTCTTCTTTGAAGGTGTTTTGTTGTTTTCAGTGTTTTCCATAACATTTTCCTGAGTGTTATTTTCAGAAATGTCCTCAGGTGTTGCATTGTTTGTCTGAAGGTCATTGTTGTTAATAGCATCTTTACAATCAGCTTTCAAGTCTTCTTCATCTACAGTGTTCTGTTTAGGTTCTGTGTCATTGCCATGGTCATCATGTTGTAGACAATTATCCACAGATGAACCCCCTGAAGGCTGAAAGACAGAATCAACCACCATGGACTCCTGAACATTTTCTTCTAAAATGGTTGTGCTTGGACCATCACGGCAAGCCTCAGACACTTCTGTACCATTCTCTGTAACCAAGTCACTGGCGGTCTTCCTGTTTTCCAAGGTGCCATCACATAAATTATTGTTATCATTCACTGTCAAGTTTGAGAAGAGGGATGTGATATCTTTTCTGGTTTCTGAAGGTAAAAATGAAATAAATATATTAGCATTGTTAAACATTGGTGCCATACTACAGAAAGTAACATTGCTCATAACCAACAAGCAAGGTGGAAGTGTTAAAGTGGGCCCAAATTAAACAAGATTTCAGAAATAAAATCTATTTTCTAAATTATAATAATAAATAGCAGCCTTTTTCCAGCTGCATGATGACAAATATAAAATATTTTACATTTATTGGATGAACCCCTCCCTTCCTTTCAAATTGCCGGGATTTTTCCAGCAAACTGGTGGAGTAGATGGTGTCCGGCAATGGAGGAATTGCTAATGGCTGCCCCCAGTATAACCCTAGCTATGAAAAAAAGAAGGGTGAAAAGCATGCACTGAAATGCTCATAGGTTTGAAGGAGTGTTTATCTTTGTATGTGTCAGAGTGGTGCAACTAAATATTTTTAAATTAAAAAATTGTTTGGTTTGGGTCCGCTTTAAGATTGGGCAGAACATAAGTGTTCTCATAGAACACTTGTGTTCAAGCCCTTCTTGCCTCGATAAAGAGGAACTGTGGTCAAAATAATGAATAAAATAGTTTTTTTGTTACAATACTCATCCAATATTTCTGTCGCTGTGTCCTCCTGTGTTAGTGCGTTGAGCCTAACATGCATATGCGTTGCGCGGACAGACTTCAGACAGGGAGGAGGACAGGGGGCAGGCGTGAGCGTGCGTATGGGGGTTCATGAACATGTACCATTGTGTGGTGGGGTGGCGGCTTTTTAACAAGTGGGCCTTTTGCCTAGTATATAAATAATTTGGTCAGCGTTTGCCCATAGTAGAGCCTCCCGCACCGAAACAGATGGAAATGTCGTCCGAATCGCTAGTGCAAGCGATTCGGCCGCCGGTGCCATTGTACCATATGGCAGAGTTTCCCCGCATGATTTTCTTGCGGGGAAACACTGCAGATTCGGCGCAAAACCGTCCCTAAGACACCCCTGACCATAAGACGCCCCTAAGTTTAGAGGACAAAAACATGTGTCCTCCTCTGTCCTCCTGTGCCCCCCATGTGTCCTCTATGCGCCTGTGTCCTCCTCTGCATGGGCACAGTACAGGGAGTCCGACATTGTGGCGGGTTGCAGGTTCGTATCGGCAGGCATTCACAAGTCAGGAACTTCCAAAATTTGGACTATAAGATGCAGCAACCCGTCCCCCGCCCCGCCACCCCCCCCCCCCCCCACACACACACACACACTTTTGGGCAGGGCTGTGGAGTCGGAGCAATTTTGGGCACCTGGAGTCGGAGTCGTGGTTTCAGAAACTGAGGAGTCGGGAGTCGGAGTCGCATGATTTTTGTACAAAATCCACAGCCCTGTTAAGTATTAGGCTAAGGAGTCGGAGTCGAGGTGTCGGAGTCTGAGCAATTTTAGTTACCCGGAGTCGGAGTTGGAGTCGGAGTCGTGGTTTCAGAAACTGAGGAGTCGGAAGATTTTTGTACTGACTCCACAGCCCCGCTTTTTGGGAGAGAAAAAAGGAGTCTTATAGTCCAAATAATACAGTAAGTCATTTTCACTACAGTTCCTCTGTAATAAAAACCTGCAACCAGCAACAACAATTTAGCATGTGGGCCGGACATCTGCAAAGAAAGGCAATTTTAGCCATTGTCTAATGGGCACATACGTTGGGCCAAAAAGACCTGCCTATCAAAACTGCAGAGATGGGAGAAAGGGCTAAAGCAATTGTCACCATTTGATATCTCACAAATAAATCCATTTTCAGTGTACGACTAATTATTAGCCATCGGCAAAATATTTTCTTTGCTCCAGTTATGTCCCCATCATATATTGAATATAACGGTTTAAATAAACAGTTTTCAAGCATATAAATCCTGAAAATGGCTGGAGGGCAGAGCCACATAATTACATTACAAATACTTCGCTTTCATGCTCAGCCAAAAAATGGGATTGCCACAGCTAAAGCCTTAATGACTGCAGTTACAACACAAATCTGTAATTAAATAACTCTAATCCTGCACGATGTTCCGGGTAGGACCATATGAGCTTAGACATGGCTGGTGGTCAAGTTTTCTTTAGAGAAATGTATTTATTTATTGTATTTATAAAGCGCCAACATATTACACAGCGCTGGACATTAGTTTAGGTTACAGACAATGTTTAGGGGTGACATACAGCATAATGACAATACCTGAATACAAGAAAGACCAGATCATGCAGCACAGTAGGAGTACCAGGTAATGCTTAGTCAGTCACTGGAGGGGAGCATGGAGATTAGGCAAGTTAGGTTCACTCAGATGCATAGCATGGGTGCACAGTAATGGAGGTGCACGATCAGGTAGGACACAAAAGGAGGAGGACCCTGCCCAAGGCTTGCAATCTAGAGCAGGGGTAGGGAACCTATGGCTCAGGAGCCAGATGTGGCTCTTCTGATGGCTACATCTGGCTCACATACAAATCAGTAGGGGTTGATTCACTAAGCTACACTACTCAAGCAGCGCAGCTTAGTGTGGCAGCGCAAGTAAAATTTTCAAAGTAGGCACGCTACTGCTGTAGCGTGCACTACTAACTTACTTGTGCTCCCCTCCAAAACGAACAGCTCCTTCAATTGTCCCACCCTGGATCCTGTCAGGTCCAGTGACTTTGTAGGACGAGATCCCTGCACTTTTATTGGCCCAATAGGCTGCTGCCTATCACTTGACAGGCAGCCTATTGGGCCAAAGTGTGGGGATCTCGTCCTACAAAGTGAATCAACCCCCAAGTCAGCTAGCTAATTATACAAGCTATTAGTTGGTATTTCTCCGGTCTGGCTCTCGGGGAAATTGATGATTTTTATGAAACCCAAGAGAAGCTGAAGACGTGTCTGACACTTCCACTTCCCGGCAGATCAACTGTATACATATCACCATGGCAACAGGGACCTGAGCCCTCTGCTGCGCATGCGCAATGTCCCAGTTTGAAACATTGTATGGCTCTCACAGAAATATATTTTAAAATATATGGCGTTTATGGCTCTCTCAGCCAAAAAGGTTCCTGACCCCCTGATCTAGAGGGAGAGGTAAGGACACGAAAGGTAGTGGACCAGAGTTCAGCTGTGGGTTTAGAGCACTTGTGAGGGGTAGTAGGCCCGAGTGAAAAGGTGAGTTTTGAGGGCTTTCTTGAAGATGTTGAAGGAGGGGGCTGCCCTAGTGGGTGGAGGTAGGGAGTTCCATAGTGTTGGAGCAGCTCTTGAGAAGTCCTGGAGGTGTGCATGGGACTGGGTGATGCGGGAGCGGTCAGGCGAAGTTCATTGGAAGAGCGGAGTGAGCAGCTAGGTGTGTACCTCTGAGTAAGATTGGAAATGTAGGTTGGGCAGGTTTTGTGGACAGATTTGTAGGTCAGACAGCACCTTGAATCAGATTCTGGTCTATACCACTGGCGTCAAACTCAAGGCCTGCGGGCCGAATACGGCCAACTTGCCATTTTATGCCCCCCCAAAAGCTTCAAATGCGTTTTATTGCAACAGCAAACTGCCTTCCCATCAAGGAGGAGCACACTGCGACAAACACCCGCTAATCCTGTATTACTAGGCCACAGTTGCCACACAGGTCTCATCCACTAGAGACTTCTGGAGGCGAATCCAATGTGAACACAGTGAATGTTTATAATTGGTTTGTGTGCCCATACATGATAAAATCTCGATTGTATGTACAGTTGGTAAAATAAAGTTATCGTTTTCACGCTGGAAATTGAGGGTAATATGCTGCCACCACTCTCCCTATTGAAAATGAGGCATTTTGTGAAAATACTTTCACAAAAGTGACTATACCACTCACATTTTTGTGAGCTGTAGGCATTGTAGAGATGGCCCGAACGGTTCGCCAGCGAACAGTATTCTGCAAACTTCCACTATTCACATTCACAGCAAACATTTGGCCTGTTGGCTAAGCCCCCTATACATCATCGAGTTAAACTTTCACCCCTTTCCCTTACAGTCAGAAGACACATGGGGGTCAATTCATAAAAGGCTTTGCGGTAAAAAAAAAAAATCTGGTGGGGAGAATACCACATTCGGTATTTTAGATTTTTGTGTGCTAATTCATGAGAATTTTAACAGGTGCTGTAAAATTACAGTAAATCACCGAAGCCCCTTGACTAAAAGCTTTGTGGTAACAGCTCGCTGTTCTATGCAGTGAACGCATTGCAAGGCATCCAGACATTCCTTCAGATGTACTAGTTTGTTATACTGCCTCTGCTGGCTCTGAATCTGTCTATTAGTCTTTCTTAACACTATTTAATTGCCACAGCATTGATTAACTTCTAAGAAAGTTCACACATGCCATGCTTAGGCGATTTTCCCCACTATCTTCTAACAGGTACCCAAGAGGTTAAAACAGACACCGCCTAAGGTATTCAGGGGACGCCTGGCTTGTTCAGATATTGCTCTGCCGCTGCCTGGGGGTTTAAAACTTGTGCCCCCCCAGCGAAGAATGCGGGTCCTATCGGATTACAACATTCAAACTTGCAGGAGAACAGGGGCTGCTTCTATTGGCTCCCCGCTCCTGTCAGTCACAGCTGCCTCTGCGAGTCACGGCTCCAGCACAGACTCACAGAGTTTGCATGGTTAAGACCACACCAGAGGTATCAGCAATCACATTGGGTATTAACGCTTGTTCTAGTTTTCATGAATTGACATTTACGGACATGTGTTGAGGTATTTACCGCACAAGGCGGTATTTTACCTCACTGCTCGGTAATTTCAGGTTTTCATGCAGTAACAGCCTTTATAAAATTGACATTTTCTTAAGTGAACGGTAAAGTCAGCTGTTTTCTGCATTACCGAATGTGGTAATGCTTTATGAATCGAGGCCATGGCAGCCAATCAGCTAGCACCCCCTCCTGGGCCCCCCACCCCGCTATCAAAAAGAAATTGCAGTGGCCATATTGGATTCATTCTCTGCTGGCTGCTGACTGTTAGTGAGAGCAGGGTCAGACTTGCTGCAGATAGGTAGGGGAAGCATTAGCTAGGCCTGTGTTCTTGTTCCTCACTTGCTGTGAAAGCATCCCAAACAGCCCTTTTGATGGCCAGTACATCGGTCTCCTGTGTTTTTTTGTGAGAGACACCCCACACCCAGAGCTTTGTGCACACTACTGCTGTTGCCTCATTAACTTGCAGACACAGTACCACTCCTGTGCATTATTATTTCACTGTATTCTGATAGTACTATTGCATTTCTCTGTGTGAGACACTACACAGCCCACTGACACTCAGAGCTGTGCACTTACGGATTAAAAACAGACTGCAACAACTCCGTCATTTTTGGTGGGACTTTTGGCATGGATCCCCCTCTGGCATGCCACAGTCCAGGTGTTAGACCCCTTGAAACAACTTTTCCATCACATTTGTGGCCAGAAACAGTCTTTGTAGGTTTTAAAATTTGCCTGCCCATTGAAGTCGCCGCCGGACCAATTCATTAAGATGGAGAGGTGCCATAGAGCCCTTAGAGCAATACCGAAAACAGCAGAACCGCCAAGGGATGTAATCTGCTGGATGTATTATCAGGAAAGAGAGGCCATTATGGGGGCAGCCAGGAGACAGGGAAAAAAATCTGCTATGAAGATAATGAGATCCAACTATCAGGATTTGACGCAGAGCACATTGCAGCAGAGGAGAGCCCTGCGACCGATCCTCAAAGCACTAAGAGCGGAGGGGATACCATACAAATGGGGATTCCCATTCAGTCTGGTGATCAGGAAGAATACCCGGACTTTTGTGCTGAGATTCCCTGCGGAGCACCCAAGCTTGTTTCTTTTCCTGGGGATTAACTCGATTGAGACTCCCTATTGGAACCCAATGGCAGACCTAGTAGATGGCGGGCAACAAAATTGCAAGTATCTGCGAAGCAATGTGTGACTGTTCTTTTTATTATGAACTTTATACAGGGGAAGTGAGATAATCCTCCAGACATGGCGGACCACGGACTCCGGGGGAGAAAGACTGAGGGCGGGAGTGGGAGCTATAGAGAGAGGGGAGGAGGGCGCGCTCTGCCATGCCAGGAGGCCTTTAATATTGTATACCGCATTGACAAGAGAAGTTGAGAATCTGTGCACTGTTGTTGAGATGGGCCACGTCTGTCTATAGTAAATCGGGAAGGGAAAGGGGGAGGATTGGATATAAGTGCATGTATGTATATGTTAAATTTTAATGTATGTAGAATACTATGGTGTATTGGCGTGAGATGCTTGTTATAACTGGGAAAGTAGTTGAGGAAATAGAAATAAAGGGGGCAATACACTGCAGTCAGGTGGACAGCAAGCAGAGGTTTCTGAATAATGTAAAGTGGGAGATGGGAAGTATGGAATAATCACTGGAAAATTTGTATAAGTGGCTACTTGCGTCGTGATATGATGTATTGAAACTATAGAATAGAGGGAAGCACAAATCATAAAGAGACCACATGTGAGTGTTGGGGGAGGAGGGAAAATAGTTGGAGACAGGTCACTGATAGATAGAGGTTAAAAAATATTTAAGATAAGACATGACATATGAGTGTAAACAATTACTGAATATAGGGGATAGCCTGCACTGTAAACATCCACTTCGCAGATGACACTGAGATATATATAGTATGTTATGTTTAGTGCAGCACAGATAATAGAAATAATTTTGGGGTGGTAAACAAGATAATCTCACCATGGGTATAGTGGGTAAGATTGAATGATCCTGATTGACGACAGACACTGCAAGTAAGCTAATAAAGGGAAGAGGCATTGGGGTGGGAATCCAGATATATAATGAAATATTGGAGGTCTGACGTCAGCCAGGTGATGGCACAAAGTGTATTTGCGGTGTGGGAAATGACGCATGCATGGTAGGACCTCCCTTGCCCCCCTCAGGGCTCCCCCCCCCCCGTGCCCCTCAAGTTTACCCCCCCCCCTGCCCTCCTTCCCCCCTCCTTTTCTTTATCTTTAGCCCCCCCTTTTTGTCTCTTCCTGTCCCCCTCAACATGTGTGCGTTAGACTACTATCTTGAACTCTGACCCGGCCCCACCGGCCGTTTTCTTCCCCCACAAGGAAAGGGAAGCTGGGAGGGATGACTGGACCGGGAGATGGAGCAGCCCTTGGGTCAGGACGGAGCTCCATCTCTCAAGGTATTAATACGAATTTGTAGGGACCACTAGGAAGTGGACTCGGGGAAGGATTTTGACCCAACGAACCCAAGATTGAGGTTCTGTGGAATGGATCCACAAAGAGAAGGGTAGGGATTGAGATTCGGATGAGCTGTGAGTTCTGAGTGAGTAAATGAGTGAGTGAGTGTGTGTGTGTATAGACACGATTAAAGGCGGCGCAAAAGGTTTTTGTATGGTTTGGATGGAGGTGATTGAACTAGGGGGGCTCGCGGCGGTGCGTGGGGGGAGATCCGCAGAATAGATGAGCCATCTTAAGTGTATGCCCCTGAATGCCCGAGGCCTTAACATCGCGTAAAAAAGGACAAATCTCTTGAGGGAGTTATGCTGAATACACACGGTGCGTTCGCGCACTCGATTTCCCGCTCGATTCCCGTCGATTCGTTTATTTCCAACATGTCCGATTTGGATTTCGATGGATCGTTAGGTCAATTCGCATGCAAAGTATGCCAAATCGACCTAACTATTTATCGAAATCCAAATCGGACATGTTGGAAATAAACGGATCGACGGGAATCGAGCGGGAAATCGCGTGCACGAACGCACCGTGTGTATCCAGCATTATATAGCCAACGGATACAGATTGCATTCATCCAGGAGACACACTTTAAAGGGCCAGTACACCCTAAACTAACAAACTGGAGATTTCCTCTGGTTTTTTACAGCAGTGTGGAGTACTCAAAAAGAAGGGCGTAGCAATTATATTATCTAAAGTAGTTGTTACTGATAACCTAAACACATATGTAGATCCAAATGGTAGGATTCCTTTTAGTGAAGGGGGTGTTTAATGAGCATAAACTTACCCTGGGAGCTATCTACAGTATGCACCTAATACAAAACAGATTGGCTTTTAGGAACATTTCCTAAGAGAATTGGAGGGGTTTGCAGAGGGTTCGGTTATATTGGGAGGAGATTTTAATTTCACTCTAAGACCCACAGATCGATAACTCTACGGGGAAGACATTCCTCCCATACAAGATAATTAAGAGAGGAAAATGCCTCTTACAGGAAAATCAACTCCTGGATGGGATGTATGGCGAATACAGTACCCCACTGAGCGGGACTACACCTGCTACTCCCCTCCACATGGGTCCTACTCGCGCATAGACATGTTCCTTATCTCCCATAATTTGCTCTCAACGTCACTGGATACAAAGTTAGGAATAGCAACAACCTCAGACCATGCCCTGATTTATCTGGAGGTAAGTGTGGAGGAAAATAGAAGGAGAACATGTGCCTGGAGATTGAATACCTCCATTATCCAGAGGGAGGAGGTTAGGAAAAGGATAGAGGATAGTATCCAGAATTACTTTTAAATAAACGACACAGAGGAAGTTCCATACATGACTATTTGGGAGGCGCATAAATGCATGATTAGGGGAATACCGATTCAGGAGGGGAGCAGAATGAAGAAAGGTAGAGAGAAAATTAGGAGTAGAGTTACTGGGAAATATAGCACGTCTAGAAAAACAGCATAAAAGATCTCTAGATAGCAAAGTTTTAGGTGAGCTTACGGCGGAAAGAGAAAAATCGAAAGCTGAAAAATCGAATGTTCACTAAAGCAAAATATATAGGACAGAGATGTAGAAGGGTATTCTATGAACATGGGAATACGAGGGGGGGGGGGGGGGGGCTCAGGAACCAGCAGACCTCAAATTATGTACCATCGATCCTGGACTCCTTCCGGAAACATACGAGAAACAAATCTTTGGGTCGTGTTTTTAGGGATTTTTACGGCTCGCTGTATGGAATTCCGGAGACTGAGTCTCAAAGGAAGGGACCGTAGAATTGAAAAAATGAAAAACTATTTAATAGCTTCTGGTATGCAGAGTATGTCGGCGGAGGATAGGGAAAAGATGGAAAGTCCGATATCGGAAGAGGAAGTTAGATAGGCGATTAAGCAGACCCCAGTAGGGAAAGCACCCGGGCCGGATGGCTTTGGAATAAAATACTATAGACAATTTGAACGGATATTAGTTACTTGCTTGGCAAGGGCTCTGGGGACTTTGGCAGAGAGATGGGGCAGAAGGGGAGTACTGGGGAGAGAGATCTTGGAATCCCACATCACAGTGATACATAAAAAAAATAAATATAAAGATCCAACATATTGTGCAAGTTATAGGCCGATATCGCTGCTGAATGTGGACCTGAAGCCATTTGCAAGAATTCTGGCTAAGCGTATGTCCGGCGTGATCCCTGGACTATTACACTATGATCAGACAGGCTTTATCCCTGGAAGGGAAGCACGTGATAATCCTGACGCAGTACGCGCATGCCCGGTCCCATCCCTGTCATGTGCCTCTCGACTGATGCGAGAACGCATTTGACAGGGTGGACTGGGTTTTTATTGGGATCATTCTGCAGCATATCGGACTGGGAGGAAGGATGAGGGATAACATACTGGCGGCGTACTCTGCCCCAACGGCAAGGATAAAGATAAATGGAGTCTTGTCCGAGCCCTTAGAAATAAGGAACGGGACAAGGCAGGGATGCCCCCTTTCTCCACTAATATTTGCTTTGACCCTGGAGCCACTGCTAAGACATATAAGGAACAATAGGTATATAACGGGGATAGAAGTGGAGGGACAGGTTCATAAAATAGCTGCATACGCGGGCGACCTCCTGTTCTTCCCGACACGACCTAGAATAGTGCAGCCCTGTCTTCTTGCTGAATTCAAGAGATATGGATTACGGTCCAATTTCAAAGTGAACTGGGATACATGTGAGGCTTTAGGGGTAGAGATAAATTCAAGAGAGAGACTATCAAAGAAAGCTTCCCCATACGATGGGTGCCCCGAACTCTGACATATTTAGGTATTCAAATTGCCATTGATCACCAGGACTTGATACAGTATAATTATAAAGTAATGAGTAAAGAAATAGCAAAAGACTTACAGAGATGGAATAAGCCAGAGTTCTCATGG
This sequence comes from Hyperolius riggenbachi, assembly GCF_040937935.1. Taxonomy (NCBI): domain Eukaryota; kingdom Metazoa; phylum Chordata; class Amphibia; order Anura; family Hyperoliidae; genus Hyperolius; species Hyperolius riggenbachi. The sequence continues at coordinate 94,161,475 of NC_090648.1, forward strand.
CTGGAAAGGGTGAGGATATTAAAAATGAATATTATGCCGAGACGTTTATACATGTTCCAGGCCCACCCAATAACAGCACCAATTTCCATTCTCCAGGAGATGAGAGGAAGCTTTTTTGAGGTTCATTTGGAATGCCAGGCCACCAAGAGTTTTAGGTTATTGACACAGCCCAGACATAAAGGAGGATTAGCACTCGCGGAACCATATCTGTACTATGTTGCCGCTGCATTTAATAGGATAGTGGACTATATTAATCTTCTCAGACAGCACACCAAAACAGCCCGTAAGCCGTGCAAGGTCTAGTCAGTGCGGCTGACACCAACTTGATACAGTCCAATGAAAGATGACCAGCACCGGCTGTTTCTTTAAGAAAGCAGAGTTTTATTCACTCCAGACATCCGTGAATAAACATAGCTCCAAACATCCAGTGATATTCAAGATGTAATTATAGCTGTAGTATAGTAAGCTCTTAGATGCATGCAGAGGGAATGGGTCCTACATGGCAATAGGAGAAGTCCCCACTGCAGCCAGGTCCGCCCACACAACGGACGCCGTTTCGAATCTTGGATTCAGATCTGAGGAAATCTTATAACATAAGGTCATTCATTAATTGTGACAGTGAATTTGTCGTATATATGATTGAATGTCCGTGCGGACTAAAGTATGTTGGGAAGACGACACAAAAGTTAAAGAAAAGAGTCCAGCAACATATAGGCAATATAAAAGTGGGCGATGAAACTAGTCCTCTGGGATTGCACTTTAAACTGTTTTATGACAAGAATCCCGACTCTTTAAGATTTAAGGGCATCATTAAGATGCAGCTACCATCTAGGGGTGGAGACTTGGATAGGATACTTTGCCAAATCGAGTCAAGTTGGATCTTTAGATTGTCCACGGTTATTCCTAAGGGTTTAAATTCGGATCTACCATTGTCGCCCTTTTTACCTGTATAAAGGGGGTCTGGGTGAGTTGTGACTGATGAGAATGTGTGGGCTGAGAATGGCTGCTCCTGTACAAATGAGGTTGTTCCATCTGCATTGTGTATATATATTCAGTACATACGTAAGCATGGCTTACTTGAGATATGAATGTGACAGCTATGTCTATGGCAGACACGCATCTAAGTCTGCCACGAGAATGCTTTGGCGTGGTAACTGGATATGAGATAATAAACAGCCCTGTGATATTACTCTTAAGGATCGTAACAAACATGAAGTGTGAGAGTGTTTCCAGATGTCACTTTGGACTCAGTGCAGTGCAGCCAATCGGCTTTGAGAGTGGGCGGAGATACGCAAATGGCTGGAGGAGGAGGGCTTTTAAATGTAACTAAGAGTGGACTGCCCACATGACCGTCTGACGAAGCCCGAGGGGCGGGCGATACTGGTAACGGAAGTGAGCCGCAGGTGACGTCACAGGCTTCTCCGTGATTGGAACTGGATGGCGTGGAGCGCCAGCGGCAATACAGCTTGAGGGGGTATGAGAGGAGACAGCGGGCGGCAGAAGTGCCTGGTCATCTTGAGGACCTAACAGCGGAAGACTGTCCTTAGGAGGTGGTGAGAGCCCTCCGGGCACCGCTAGTTATACCGCATGCTAGTTACCCGCTCCCCCCGCAGCCTAATACCTTGCAATACCATAAAAACTGCCTGACTAACTATACAGTAGAAGTGGAGCATTTCCTTGGAGCAGTGGTTATCAGGATAAGAACTTATACTGGCAGCTAAGCAATCTGGACCAAAGAATTCCTGTATGGACACACTTCATACCATTAGTCTGAGCTAACAGGAGAGACACTCCCGGGAGTATAAAGACATTGGTGTGTGTGGACACAGGTTGATTGAGTAGCATGTTTGACACAGCCGGCTGTGTATGATTAGGCTGAGAATCACTGTAGGCTCACGGTTTTATGGGGGATGTTGGGGGTTTTGTATTGCTATTTCAATAAAGTATAGTGTGATATGAAGACTTGATGGTAGTTTGTGGTTGTTTGGAGATTAGTTTAACCATGCGAGGCTCCCCTATTTGAGGGTACACACAATTGAACAGTAGATCGGAGCGCTTAATACTATTGTTGATTCTTACTTTGTACAGCGCCACGGAATATGTTGGCGCTTTATAAATCAATAATAATAAGAAAAAATATACTTGCTATACAGCAGCAACTCCTAATCATTGGTGGAAGGGGGGGGGGGGGGTGTAGTCTGAAGTAATGCAGGGATGCTTTGCTCTTTGGACATGTGCTGGAAGTGATGTCAGTGTAAATACCATCAGCTTCAAGAGGTCACTGCTGTACTTTGTCACAGATACAAAAGTCTTTTGTAGTAGATAGGAGGTATGACAAGTCATGGCTAAGCCTTGTTCTCCCTCTGTGAGGATCCCCTGGACCCTCCCACCCTGCCTGTCTTTGTATTTCAGTCACGATGACTCTGCCTTCATTGCTCACATTTCCTTTGTGAAACTAAGTCCTGACCTCAAATTCCCCAGTAGCTCTCGCACAAACAACATATGCAAGCTGAAAAACAGCACACACCTATCCAGATGTGTTTACTGTCACAACAAACGTCTCCAGACCTTCACAGGTGGCACTGGAGAACTGGTGCCATGCCTGGGGCTTGTTCATGTAAAAAACTGAGGCAAGAGAAACAATTTGCAACAGCACCCAATTAGGTTTCATTTCTCAAAGGAGGAATTTGATCAGTTGCTCTAGGCCAAGGTGGCTAAACTGTCACTATCAGCGGGGGAAGGAGCAAAACATTACAATGCCTTCCTTACTGGTAGAGAGTTTGAAAATGTGAGGGGAAAAAAAACAGTTTGCAAACCTGAACCAAAAAATAAAAGCCAGTATAGGCATACACAGATCATACCCTTTCTCCTCTCCAGCATCCTGTTTGTCCACTGTGATGGATGGAATTCTCTGTCCTCCATTTTAAAAATGGTGATGACCTCGTAGCAGCTTCTGGGACAGCACTCCGTTAACCGATAAGATTACTTAATTTTAACCCATAGGTAAACAAGGACATTACCTTGCACATCAGTTATACCTGACCACAACTGATATAGTGAAAAAGGGCCCTAAGGGCTCGTTCACACAGTGTGAATCGCGCGATTCCCGCAAACCGCTAGCAGTTTCTAAAACCGCTAGTCCTATTGTACCCTATGGCAGTGTTCTCACTGCCACGAACCTGGGCGTTTTGCGATTATCACTAATCGCAAACGAGTTACCTGCAGTGGTTTGCCGGCGATTCTGGAGCGATTGCGATTAGCATGTATAGAACCACTAACTGATCGCTCCCAAAACGCTAATATGTGCAGTGATTTTTCCGTGTTACAGCACTAAAAAAAATCGCCCGCTGAAACGCTAAAACTAATCGCTAGCGTTTAGCGATTTTAGATGGGAATGGAGCCTTCGGCATTTAGCTTACTGAGAGGCAAACTGGAAGGAATGGTTAGAAGAAAATGGTGAGCACTGACAGCGAGTTAAGTATGTAATATTCATTTGCAGGTACAACATTTATGTTTAAGTCATTGGGAATCTATGTTATAAAAAAAAGATAAAAAATAATGAAGCAGATACTTGTCTAAGGAGAGGGAAGGCTCTGTCTCCTATAGAGCCTTTCCTTTCCTGGTCCCTGTTCCCGCACTGGCTCCCCTGTAGTATTAGTCAACTAATTTGGTCAAATACTGCTGTCTCCGCCATAGAAGGGAGGCTTCGGAAGTCTCCGGGAGCCCGAGTGCTCCCGATGTGTGTGGTAACACAATTTCTTATTCACAATACATTGAACCGTAGTGTAAGAGACAGAGCTTTACTGAAGGACAGCGCTGGACCAACGTGCTGGGCAGAGGATCAGGAAAGCTCTATGCCATCCACAGCCTTCCCTCTTGTAAGGCAGGCATCAAACCTAAAATGAGTTTTCTCACTTCAGGTTTACTTGCATATTTTATTCAGAGCTTAGGGCACTAGTGGAAGGTGGCAGGAGGCAGTGGCTTTTAAAGTGTAACTTTCGGGCATAAAATCAATTATTTTTATCTGGTAAACAAGTAATAAGGATGCTAACCAGGCAACCCAAAAGTTAAAATCACTATTTCTTTTCTTGTTGATAAATGATCATTCCCCAATTTATCTGACTTATTTGGTACACAGAAAATTAGGTATGCAAAAGAAGTTGCAGGGCATGCTGGGTTGTCCTTTTTTGCTTCTCTAATTCCCTTCAGACTTAACTAATGCAGCCTGATTGGCTGAAGCCTCTTTCCCTCTTATTTTCCCCTCCCACACCTCTGTTCCTCTCTGACTGGCCAATATTTCTCATGCTGAGACAATGCACTTTCTATAGTGGAGGGCGGGCAAATCAGTTAGAGGAGAGTAAGGGAGGAAATGACATCAGGATTGGCTTCAAAATGCTAAGAAGGATTTATCACTTAAAATCAAACCATAGGCAGTGCAATGCATATGTTATGTAAGTAGAGCAAGTGTTTATCTACTTTTTTTTTTAGATAGTATGGCTATTCTCTTTGAAAACTTTGACTGGACAACGGTATTAAGGTGCGTACACACGTCAGATAAAAATGAAAGATCACAGACCAATTTTACCCCCTTTCATGTAGTATGAGAGCCATACTCTACACAGTCTATTCTATGGAGCTGAACTCCCCATCAGGTATAAATCTTTGCAAGATGCTGCACACAAAGATGCTGTACACATGCAACAGATCAGTATCTGCAAAAGATCTGTTCCTGCAAAACGCATTCATAGTCTATGATATCTGCAGATCTCGTACACACCATGTTTAACGGACAATTATCTGTAGATCAGATCCACCAGGTTGGATCTTCAGATCGGCAGATAATTGTCTGATCTGCAGATGAATGTCCATTAAACAAGGTGTGTATGAGATCTGCAGATCTCATAGACTATGAATGCATTTTGCAGGAATGGATCTTTTGCAGGAACAGATCTTTTGCAGATACTGATCTTTTGCATGTGTACAGCATCTTTGTGTGCAGCATCTTGCAAAGATTTCTATCTGATGTGGAGTTCAGCTCCATAGAATTGACTGTGTAGAGTATGGCTCTCATACTACATGAAAGGGGGTAAAATTGGTCTGTGATCTTTCATTTTTATCTGACGTGTGTACGCACCTTTAAAGTGGATCCGAGATGAACTTTTACTCATTGCATAATTGTGTTCCTTTCCTATTGTTTATGGGCATTCCTCAAGCCAAATACTTTGTTTTAATACTCAAATTCCCTATAAACTGAAGACGCCACGCCCACAGGTTTTCAGAGAGCCTTGGCAGTAGCAAGGGCTCATGGGAGCTCAGTCTGGGCAGGAGGAGGGAGAGGTATTACTAGCCAGAGATTTCAGAGGCAGAGGGGAGGAGGCGGGATTAGGTTTTTTTTTTTTCAGAGGCTTAGTGCTGTGTGTAATGTTTACAAACAACATGGCTGCTGTCATTGTATGACAGGAAGAAATCTTATTAAAGCGGTTTTCAGCTAGTTTTACTATGTAAACTATCTAAACTTTAGATAAGATGTATAGACAAGTTACTTGTTATAGTTAGTTTTTCATCTCGGATCTGCTTTAAGCTGCTAAATGAAATAAAGAATCTGATTGGCTGCCCTGGGCAATAGCTCTACTTTTGCATCAGCATGCTTTGCACTGATCTGGATAAACAAAACTAAAGGCATTTTATGTCAATTTTCATAAATCAGCCCAAAAGCTTATATTTAGATTTTAATGCCAAACAAGTTTATGTTCACTAAATGCAGATTATATATTCAGGCAAGCCTAGTTTTTGCCCATAACCATCAGATTCCTCAAGAAAGACAAGAAACCACACTACTTGCTATTGGCAACAACTTCAGCTTTACTCTAGTTTCCAAACACCAGCGCCAGAGTCGTCACTAACCGGGTCCGACATATAAACACTGAGGCAACAGTAACAATCAAACCACTTATGGGTTTTAAAGGGAACCTGAAGCGAGAGGGATAGGAGGCTGTCATAATTTATTTATTTAAACAATACCAGTTGTCTGGCAGCCCTGATGATCATTCTGGCATCAGCAGTGTGTATCACACCTGAAACAAGCTAATCGTCAGATTTTTGTCAGAGACGTCTGAGCTGCTGCATGCTTATTCAGGGATATGGCTAAGGGCCTGTTTCCACTACACGCAGATTCTGCATGCAGAAAACTGACTCCAATGAATGCCTTTGGGAAATCTGCATCAGAAAAATCGCCTTCAGTGGAAACAGGCCTATAGACATTCATTGGAGTCAGTTTTCTGCATGCAGAATCTGCGTGTAGTGGAAACAGGCCCTAAAGGTATTAGAGACAGAGAATCAGCAAAACAGCCAGGCAATGTGTATTTTTAAAGAGCACCCGTGGTAAAAATGACAGAGCCTGTCATGACAGGGATCACACATCTGCGGGAATCTCAGATGATTCCCCACAAGCGTTTTTCCACACAACTGTGTGATTTGCAGAGTGTTAACTAGTTTTTTCTTTTTAAACATAGCCATTGCTTTCTACTGATAACCGCATGCACTAAGCAGGAAAGTTGAGCAAGTTGCAATTTTTTTCTTGAAACGCAATGCGGAATCGCATATGCCTCTGGAAAACACAGCTGCACCATTAACTAGGATATGTGTTTTTGCATGAGTTTGTCTGCGGCAAAACACCCTGTATTTTCTCAAGTGTAACCCCTTAAAGGATATTTTAGTCCAGGGTTAGGGAACCTATGGCTCGGGAGCCAGATATGGCTCTTTAGATTGCTACATTTGGCTCACAGTTAGGGGTTGATTCACTAAGGTACACTGTTCAAGAAGCACAGCTTAGTGTGGCAACGCAAGTAAAATTTTCAAAGTAGGCACACTACTGCTGTAGCATGCACTACTAACTTAGTGGTGCTACTCCAAAACTAACAGCCGCTCCAATTGTCCCAACCTGGATCCTGTCAGGTCCAGTGACTTTGTAGGACAGGATCCCTGCACTTTGATTGGCCCAATAGGCTGCCTGTCACTTGACAAGCAGCCTACTGGACAAAAGTGCAGGGATCTCATTCTACAAAGTCAAACCCCACCAAGGGCTTGATTCACTATGCGGTGCTAACCTACTTAGCACGTCTAAAGTCTTTAGGCGCGCTAACCAGGGTGCTAAGTAGGTTAAGCACCGGTTTTCTCAATCAGATCGCGCGCTAAGTATCACGCATAAAGTTTTGCACGCGCTAAGTCCTATGCGTGCGCTAAGTCCCATAGGCTTTAATGGGCACTTCGCGTGGAGCGCCCTGCGCTCTGTGCAGTGCGCGCGTAAAGTTTTGCGCGCGAAAAGCTCGTTTAGACGTGCTAAGGGGGTTTTCACAGGCGTGCTAACAGTTAGCACCGCTTTGTGAATCAAGCCCCTAGTCAGCTAGCTAATTGTACAAGCTGTTAGGCCCAGTGGACACCAAAAACCTCTAGCAGATCTGCCAAACGCTAGAGGTTTTTGAAGCAGATTTTCAGAGCAATTCTAGGCATGTTTAGAGAGGTTTTCTAAACATGCCTAGCGGTTTTTGGAGCGTTTTTGTGTAGCAGATTTCATATATTGTTACAGTAAAGCTGTTACTGAACAGTCACTGTAACAAAAACGCCTGGAAAACCGCTCTGATCTAGCGTTTTTCAGAGCAGTTTTCCACTCCCCTATACTTTAACACTGAGGCAGAAATGCCTCAGAAATCTAAAAAAAAAAAAAAAATGCTGCAGCCCCCGAGTTTGTGTTTGTGGAAAAAACGAACTGCTCTGGTGTGCACCAGCCCATTGAAATACATTACCCAAGCATTTTTCTATCCCCAAGCGTTTTTAAAAATGCTACAGAAACGCAAGTCAGTATATCTCCTGTCTGGCTCTCAGGGAAATTGCTGATGTTGCTGAAACCCAAGAGAAACTGAAGATGTGTCTGACACTTCTGCTGTCCGGGGGATCAGCTGTATACACATCACCATGGCAACAGGGACATGAGCCCTCTGCTGCGCATGTGCACTGTACCAATTTGAAACAGATTGTATGGCTCTCACGGAATTACATTTTAACCACTTGCCAACCGCGCACTCATAACGCGCGTCGGCAAAGTGGCAGCTGCAGGACCAGCGACGCACATCTGCGTCGCCGGCTGCAGGCTAATTAATCAGGAAACAGCCGCTCGCTTCCTGTCAATTCACGGCGGGGGGCTCCGTGAATAGCCTGCGGGCCGCCAATCGTAGGCTAAATGTAAACACAAGCGGAAATAATCCGCTTTGTTTACATTTGTACAACGCTGCTAACAGTAGCAGCGTTGTACTAGATCAGCGATCCCCGGCCAATCAGCGGCCGGGGATCGCTGTCACATGACAGACAGGAGCCTGTTAGAGGCTGCACAGGACAGATCCGTTCCTGTGCAGCCTCCGATCTCCGGGGCAAGGAGGGAGGAGAGGGAGAAGGGGAATCCTGCGGTGGAGGGGGCTTTGAGGTGTGCCCCCCCCCCCCCCGCCAGCCACACGCAGGCAGGAGCGATCAGACCCCCCCCAGCACATCATCCCCCTAGTGGGGAAAAAAAAGGGGGGGTGATCTGGTCGCTCTGCCTGGTATTTGATCTGTGCTGGGGGCTGTAGAGCCCACCCAGCACAGATCAGCGAAATCAGTGCTGGTCCTTAAGGGGGAGTAAAGGCTGAGTCCTGAAGTGGTTAAAATATGTGGAGTTTATGGCTCTCTCAGCCAAAAAGGTTCCTGACCCCTGCTTTAGTCCATAATTCATTTGGGAATTTGACACCAGCGTCTGTCTCTATTCATCTGTAACCGGCTCCATTCCAAAGCCCTGGTCAGCGCAGGCGCAGTATGTCAGTGGAAGTACATGTGCACTCCCGTGGGAAGACGTAGCCGGCAGGCGTGGTCACCCAGACATACTACATACCCAAGCACAGTATGTCCGCTTGTGTACCTGGTGACCGCACGCATGCCAGTTACACCTTCCTGCGCATACTCCCATGAACATGCTGCGCCGACCAGGGCTTTGGAACGGTTATAGATGAACGGAGGAAGACGCTGGGTCACAGGACACACACACACACAGTCAATTTCAGAATTAACGACTAAGGTATCCTTTACGGACAACTGATCTGGTGGGGCTCAACATAATCGGGTCACGAGGGAGCACAGTCGCGGGCATGCTTCCGAAAACTGCCAAAGCTCTTTGGAAGCCTCCACCTGCATTTCCGCAACCCACCCCCAGCTCGGCAGCGGCTGCCAAGCCATGGCAACACAGATGGGGTGGTGAGAGCCTTGGCAGAAAAAAAATCGAATGAGTCATGTTCTATTGTTTTTTTTTACTAGATGTACTCTTTAGATAAATATGTCATCCTCCATATTCCTCTTCAGGTTCCCTTTAATCGGTGTATAATAGATGTGACTCTGTAGCGTGTCTATTTTCACTCCAATGGCCATGATTCACAAAGCTTTTTCACCTTTTTTCCTCTGTTTTCACCTTATCTAGGTTACATTTTTAACCTCACAAAGAGCAAAAATATGATTAAGGTAAGAAAAGTAATATTGAAAAGAAGTTAATCAGAAACAACTTACTTTGAGTGATTATTTTGCTTGTGAAGGTGCTGAAATATTATTTAAAGGATTTTAAATTTCTTTTTTGCAGCTTCCAGGATGCGGTTGACAGGTGAGTGGTTAGGGAGGGGACCAAGTGGGAGATGTGTCTGCACAGGGCGTCCCTGTAACCGATGCAATTATGTCCAACCGAAGCCTCCCACCTGAATGCTACCCAATTTATGCAATTCCTGCTAGATTTGGTACAGCAGGCAAAGGGTGTATGACAGTACACCTGATTGGCTGACTGGCGCCTGCTGACCAGATAAAGGTAGGACATTTCTTTAGCTGGGAGTGAGCAATTGTGTGTGTTGTAGAAAGGTTATTTTTATCAATTAGGTGATAAGACATTTATGAGACGTTTTGTGAATAAAGCCCAATGTCTCAGAATTCAGCAATTATATGTTATGTACTATTAAAATGAAGCGCGGTTTAGGAGTGGAAGAGTTAAGGAGTCAGACGCTCAGAGAGGCAGCCATAGAAAAATGTCAGGAATCCTTTCAGAGGAGAATGTTTTCAATGCTCTGTTTCCCCTGCTGCCTGGCATGCTCTCAGGACACACACACACCGCACAGAAGCAAAATAAGATCTAAACAGGCCGACAACCTAAATGGAGACTGACAGCTCTGCCAGAATAAGCGGTGACAGAGGACATTACCCCAAAAGCCCTCAATAAACGTAGCTAGGGACTTGTAGCAACAGGAAGGAATTATCATTCACACATGAAGAAATGGAGCGTTCAGGCGCTAGTAGGCACAATCTAGCAGCCAGGAGCTCCATTCTGGTATAAACTGTGGGCACATAGGAGTCACAAAGTGGAACAGAAGGAGGCACAGAGGGATGCACAGGAGAACAGAAGGAGGCACAGGGTGACAGAGGCATGTATGGAGAGGTAGTAAGAGGTGAAAAACAGGGGCACAGTATGGGCGCAGGGCTTTGTTCAGGGGCAGAGCTTAATCAAGGAACATGGCACCCCCAAGGACGAATGGCACGCCAGGTAATGGCCTGGGATGCCTTTAGTTAAAGAGACTCTGTAACGTCAAAAAGATCCCCTGGGGGATACTCACCTCGGGTGGGAGAAGCCTCCGGATCCTAATGAGGCTTCCCACGCCGTCCTCTGTCCCACGGGGGTCTCGCTGCAGCCCTCCGAACAGCCGGCGACAGACCCGACTGTCAGTTCAATATTTACCTTTGCAGGCTCCAGCGGGGGCGCTGTGGCTGCTCTCGGCTCCGAACTACACGGAAATACCCGATCTCAGTCGGGTCTGCTCTACTGCGCAGGCACCGGAAACTTGCGCCTGCGCAGTAGAGCAGACCCGACAGCGATCGGGTATTTCCGTGTAGTTCGGAGCCGACAGCCGTCAGAGCGCCTGCGCAGGAGCCGGGAAGGTAAATATTGACATCATTATTCTCGGAGGGCTGCAGCGAGACCCCGGAGGGACGGAGGACGGCGTGGGAAGCCTCATTAGGATCCGGAGGCTTCCCCCACCCGAGGCGAGTACCCCCCCAGGGGATCTTTTGATGTTACAGATCCCCTTTAAAAACGGCCCAAGCTAAAAAAAAAAAAACTAGCATTATGTACAAATAGATCATCACTGCCTGAGTAGGCAAATTATCTCTTTATGCCCCTGTAGCCAGGCTTACGCTGGTGTATAGCAAGCCTATAGCTTTAAATTTTACAACCTCACATGTAGACAGCCTGTTTCAGACTTTTGGTACTCTTCAGTACATGGCACCAATGTTTATTTAAAGCTGAATTATCGCAAGTACCTTCTGTTTTAAGAAGGCGAATCACACCAAGCATTGCTTTGTAGTAGGAGGGCTTTCCTGATGGTTTTGGGTCACCCTGAGCTGCTTGGTTACCGTGTTGTTCTAGCCCAAGCCCCTTCCCATACAGCCATATCAATACCTGCCATGCACTGAGGAGGACCAAAAGTTGGAAGCAGGCTGTCTGCTTGTGGGGTTGATGTGGCTCTGTAAAATGTAAAGCTATAGGATTGCTATACCTCAGCGGTTCTGGATGTGAGCTTGCTAAAGGGGCATAAAGAGATCATTTGCATATTTAGTAGCAGTGCATTGTGGGTAACCACAGATGTTCACCTAAAGCTGAGTTATTGCAAGTACCGTACCTTCTGTTTTAAGAAGGCAAATCACACCAAGCGTTGCCTGAGAAAATCTTTCTAGCGTCGGTAGTGGTGTCCAAGAACATGATTTACAAATCTGCCACGCTGGATCACTGAATGACCAATAATGCAGCAGATAAATCTGACAAAATCAGAACTGATAAGATTAGCTGCATGCCAAATAGACCAGCAGGGCTGCCAGGAAACTGGTATTGTTAAAAAGGAAATAAATATGGCAGCCTCCATATCACTTTCACTCAGCTCTGGGTATAGCAGGCTGAACATGGGATAAATTTCACATATCAACACCACTCCCATTCATTCATCAATAACTTTATTACTACTAATAACACCTAAATTATCTATATATATTTTTTTCAGGACAAATTAGGCTTTTAGTGTGAAAATATTGTTTAGTAATTACCTTATTTTCTATGCATTTTAAACGTAAAAAAAAAAAAAAATTAGAAAAATACATACTATTTCTCCATTTACATCTAATATAGCATTACAATAATCAGTGCCAAGTATGAGTTAAACCCACAAATTTCATTTGCTCATCCATCCTGGTTATTACAACATTTAGATAATGTTCCTAGCACAGTGTACAGTGACAATATTGTATTTGGATAGAAGGTGTCTTTTTTCTGTTTTGTGTTTTTTGCTTTCTCTTTGTACACTATTGATGATTATGAGACCTTATATGCAAAAATAATAGTAATATAGCCTCATGGCATACATATTTAAAAAGCCAAGTTCCTAAGGTAACAATACATGTTTTTTTCTCTTATATTCTGTCACTTTGTTTTCATTTTATAAGTCTTATTTTGGTACAGAATATACGAAAAATGAATTGCTTTTGATTCAGTTTGTGACTAAACAAAGAAAATACACAACCCTAAAACTCTCTAAACTCCATTTTACAACTTATTAAAGTTAAAATGTTACCACAGAAGTCTCTTGTAGTTTTGCTAAGACGCTCCCAAGGTAGTCAATAACTAACATCAATAGGTAGTTTATAGCGGTTCACATTATGTAAATTTTTCCCTTCTCGTAGAGCATGCTGAAAAAATGTGGACATCTGGCTGCATATTTTCAGATACCGCACGCATTCTCTATATTTTTTACATTGTGGTGAAGTGGACAAAAGCAAACATTTTTGCAAACGAACAATTTGCAAAAACAGAGTGTGAACCTACCCTGACTTCATTTCTCTTAGCATTCATCTGTATAGGTCAACCTCAGTGAAACGTCACTGCATGTCTCATCTCCTATGTTCTAACCACAGATGCTCAAACAAAATCATTAGGACAACACTAGGGATGGTCAATGAGATGCAAATAATTCAAGAGTGGATGCAGAATTCTGCAAATGTATGCAGTTTAAATATGGCCCAATACAAATTAACAGGAAGTTATTCTGATTGGTCCAAATTCAAGCTGCATATAAATCATAGGAAATTCGAATGCAAGAAGATTTACATCCTGTTGATCATCCCTATTCTTGAGTGCCTGTAAACTCTGTTCCACCAATCAGAAAGCTACTTTTCCCTGCCTGGCTATCCTCCCTCCTCAGCAGTCAATGGATAACTGATCAAGCCCAGCATTCACACACATCCCTCTGCCTGTAATGATCTGCCTACTGTAACTATCTGCCTACTGTAACGTCTCAGCCATTACAAACTGGCGTAAACTGATAAACTGGAGAAAATATTCTCATTATGTGCAATTGCCCCATTTTCCAGCAGCCAATGCTCTATGACAGTTTTAATGTTTGTGATAAGTGTTACTTTAAGAAGCTCCAGAAAGGCCGCCCCCATAAATCTCAGATGAGAGGTTTGGAAGCAGTGTGGGCAGGAACCAGATAAACTATCTCCATGGTGACTCACAGTCACGGCATACAAATGCAGCCCCATCCTGGCACACTAAGAATAGGGAACAGCCGCTTTCCTGAGGAAAGTCCTCGCTTGCACCACTTCCTGCAGCCCTCCAGCTTTTTACTGTACCAACACTGTGGTAAGTAAGCAATGATCAGTGAGGTCCAAGGGCATCCAGAATCTTTCATCCTACTTCATATCATTGCAGGGGCAGTGATAAGCTGGGGTAACACTGACAATTCCTAAAGAGGAAGCCACTGTTGGATTTCCTAAGCTGATGTAAGGGCTGAGATACACCAGAAAAGCTACCCAAACGCTAGAGGTTTCAAAAGCTCTTCCCAATGTAATGCTATGTTTTTTTTTTTTACAAAACCTCATTGCTCCAGTGTGCACAGACACATAGGATAACATTAGCAGGAGGTTTCAAAAACTCAAAACGCTCAGAAAAACTCCTCTGGTGTGCACCAGGCCTAACTGTGTCTTGCTCTTCTACGGCTGCCGAACCTCCTCACTGCTTACATCCTACTGCTCCCTTCTACTCCCTCAGCCATAGACCCCCCCCCCCCCCTAGAGTTCTTCAGTTGACCAACTGGTCCAGAAAGACGTGTAAAAAGAGGATGATTTGGCAATGTGAACTTAGAGAACTCGGCAGCAGCCACATACCACCATTCATGCCTCTATAGCACGACAGCCCCATACTCAAACTTACCACCAGCCATTCCACCATTAAACAACAGCCCCATATACTCATACTTACCATCAGCCTTGCCTTCATATGACGACAACAGCCCCATACTCATACTTAAAACCAGCCTTTCCACCATTAAACAACAGCCCCATACTCATACTTACCAGCAGTTATGCCTTCTTATGACGACAGCACCATACTCATACTTACCACCAGCCATGCCTTCATATGACAAAAAGCCCCATACTCACTTACCTCCACCTATTCATAAAATATGGCTTCAGGGAAGGTCTCCTGTAAAAAGTGTTCTAATAGCCAAAAACAGAAAGAATGTATAGAAACAACCGTAGGTGCCTTTACTACTTTCAGGCAACAATATTAAGTGAATATATGAAACAGGTTTATTTAAAAAAAAAAAAGTTTAGTTGGAAATATAGTAAAAGCTTTATACCACTACTGGAGCGCTCCTCCGTTTTCTAAATTTCCTCACAGTCACCTCACAGCTGGGTTGGAGAAGCTGCACAGAGTGTGTTTTAACCCACATTTCCGACAGCATATGTGCATCACATTTACTGTTTACTTCAAAAGTTAACCTTTAAAGGACAACTCCAACTCAACTAAGGCTTCCTTTCCACAGACTGTTGAGCTGTGTGCTCAGCAAGCAGTTGCCAGGCAGCAGTGAGCAGTTACCAGGCAGCAACAAGCAGTTTCCAGGCAGCAGTGAGCAGTTGTGAGAGTTTGAGAGGCATTTCACTGCCTATCAACAGTTTGTGGAAAAGAGGCCTAACAGTATTCAGCAGCATAGATGGAGGTGCATGCAGGTATGAGACTAAACCCTGAATCAGAGGGCTTTCCTAGCATCTGGTTTGGTCTATGAAATCACACTTGGGAGTCAGTTTTCCTTTCGCTTCTAGACACCATCACTTCTCTGCAAATATCACACTTCTAACGATTCCCTATATATATGTGTCATGTCCTGTGGAGGATGTGTGGCACCAGAAAAAGCGGGACAGCAGGACATGCAGGGGTGTGACGTCACGCACAGGAAGTTTTTAATAAAGAAGATACTAAAAAGAACTTTAAAGTGGGGAATGCCAGTGTCATAGCTGAACACGCCTCCACCCATGCCCTCACATGCTAATGTGTAGAGTTCTACTTTAAAGGACACCAGAAGTGAGAGGGATATGGAGGCTGCCATATTTAAATTCCTTTTAAACAATGCAAATTGCCGCTCGCACCACCCCCACATGAACTCAAAACGCCACTCGGTCGGCCTTTGCCTCTCCGCATTGCAAAAGAACGTCAGCTGTACAAGCTGACTCTGCGTCTGTGCTGCCTCGGACCAGAGATGTCACACTAGCCTGTGTACCGGCCTTAAAGAGGAACTGTAGTGAAAATAATAAATAAAATGCTTATTGTTTTCAATCTCATTGTAAAATATTTCCTCTCCCTGATTTACATTATGAGATGTATCACTGGTGGTGGCATCTTTAGTCGTGTCAGGTGATCTGTATGGAAAATTCATTACTGACAGTTCTATGCGCAGAGGGAGATGCTGCTTGCTTGGCAGTTGGAAAAAGGTGTTAATTCCCACAATGCAAAAAGGTTCACAAACCACAAACTGTCAGGACCATGGCCCTGACATCACACTGTGGGAGGGGTTTCACCATAATATCAGCCACACAGACCCCCCCCCCCCCCGATCTTCTTGAGAAAAGGTAAATATTTCTTGTGGGAAAGGGGGGGGGGGGGTTCCTCTTTAAAGAGAAACTCCGACCAAGAATTGAACTTTATCACAATCAGTAGCCGATACCCCCCTTTACATGAGAAATCTATTCCTTTTCACAAACAGACCATCAGGGTGCGCTGTATGGCTGATATTGTGGTGAAACCTCTCCCACAAGAAACAAGAAAAATACGTACTCTTGGCAGTTTCCTATCTGTGAACCTTGCTGCATTGTGGGAAATAGCTGTTTACAGCTGTTTCCAACTGTCAAAAAAGCAAGCAGCAGCTACATCACCTGCCAACAGTAAAAATGTCACCATGTAATAAATGTCAGAATGTAAATCAAGGATTTAAAAGATTTTACAATGGACAAACACTGACAATGATTTCTACATAATTGTAAAAAATGAAGCACTTTTTATTACATTATTTTCACTGGAGTTCCTCCAAGTTAATCAGGCTATTTAAAGGGATACTGTAGGGGGGGGGGGGTCAGGGGAAAATTAGTTGAACTTACCCGGGGCTTCTAATGGTCCCCCGCAGACATCCTGTGACCGCGCAGCCAATCCCCAATGCTCCGGCCCCGCCTCCGGTTCACTTCTGGAATTTCAGACTTTAAAGTCTGAAAACCACTGCGCCTGCGTTGCCGTGTCCTCGATCCCGCTGATGTCATCAAGAGCGCACAGCGCAGGCCCAGTATGGTCTGTGTCTGCACAGTACACTCCTGGTGACATCAGCGGGAGCGAGGACACAGGCGTGCAGGTGCAGTGGTTTTCTGACTTTAAAGTCAGAAATTCCAGAACTGAACTGGAGGCGGGGCCAGAGCATTGGTGAGTGGCTGCGCCAACACAGGATGTCTGCGGTGGACCATTAGAAGCCCCGGGTACGTTCAGCTCATTTTCCCCCGACCCCCCTACAGTATCCCTTTAAGAGATTAGACTGTAAGCTGTGTAAAAACACAATAAAAACAGAGGTATGCATCTACATGTATGTATATATCTCTGCAGACCAGAGCTCAGGCCAGGCAGAGAAAGCAGTTTTGCAGATTGCGAGATATATTTAGGATTCCTCAGATCCCGTGAGTCACTCGCCCACATACTGAATGCCTGAATCATAAAGCAAGCAAAACAAGCTGTCAGGAAGCATGAAGGCCTTTATATTCCAGCGAGGAGCGGATCAGTCACTTGATAAAGAAGACACGATATGGAGAAATGAGGCAAGAAGACGCTACAAGGCCGGACTCATCATCCTAATCATCAAGCAGTGCAGAGCGTGAATGTCACTGCACACAATGGCCAGCGCGATCCGCCAGCACAATGGGGCTGCCTACAGAGCAGCAACATCTTCCGCCTCTACACAGGCTCCAATGTCACCCGGGATTTATATAGAGTTTGGCCAATATCGGTTTTCTTTTTCACATTAGATACGATTTCCACAAAAACTAACATTTCAAGGGCTGGAGGCGCCCAAAAACGATAACATAATTAACCACTTGAGCCCTAGAGGTTCATACTCCCCCTAGTGAACAGGCAAGGTTTCATAATTCGGCACTTCACAACTTTGAGAGCCCTTTCACACCGGGGCCGTGCAGTATTTTTACTGCACCTCACTGCCGAACAATGAAAGTCTTAGGAGACTTTCTTTCTTCCGCGGTACGGTACAACGGAAGTGACGTTTTGCCGCTATTGTGCGGTGTTCCCAGTAGGCCTGTTTTTTTGGGGGTGTGATGTGGCGATTCGGGCACGACGCGCTGTATCGCTAATGCTGGTTTGCAGTCTGAAACCGGCCTAACGGTTTATTGCTCGGTCATACAACTTAGCAGCCAAATTAATTTTACCTCCCTTTCTTCTCACAAATAGAGCTTTCTTTTGGTGGTATTTAATTGCTGCTGCTATTTTTAGTTTTTATTATAGTAAAAAAAAGAAAAATACATACAGAATTGGCTTCCTGCTAAATTGGCCCTAGACACTACATGATGTATAACATGATTATAGTCGGGATTAGATTGTGAGCCCCTCCAAGGGATAGTTAAGTGACAAGATAATATACTCTGTACAGCGCTACGTAAGATGTCAGCGCTATATAAATACTTATAATAAAAATAAAAAAAATCCCACCAGCGCTGATCATTGGCTGGCAGGCTGATGGCTGGGATACGTTGCGCACACTGACTGGAGCTCGCCCTTGTTCCTCACGAGATGATGCATATACCCGTTGCGGAGGAAGAAAAGAGCTGCGGTCCGCTGCCAATCTGTGTAAGGGCCCTTTTCCACTGCACTGCGATTCAGCAAAATCGCAAAACGCTAGCGGTTTTTAAATCACTAGGGTTGCTACTTTAACATAGGAATCACGGTAGGTATTTTTCCCTACCACAATTCGATTTTTTACACAGAGCAATTGCTTTCTGGAGCGATTCTGAGAGCGGTTTTGCAATGCAAGTGCATTGCACATGTAAAATCGCAATTGAATATTAATGAAAAATCACAATCGCTGGTGTTTAGCAGTTGTGATTGCGATTGCCAGTGGAAAAGGGCCCTAAGGCGGTCCGCAGCTAGTTAAAAAACTAAAGAAGGCAAGTGTTGTCTTACCTTCATGGAGTAAATGGATCAGATTTTTCATACATTTTATTCAGACCGCACAATACACCATGCGGTTCACAGCTATAGGCAGCTTGTGTCAAATGCTACGTTGCTGAAACCGCACTGTTTTCAACCCGAGGAAGAAAGTTAGAGGAGCCGTGAAATGCGTTGTCTATTGTTTGATCTGAATAAAATGTATGACAAATCTAATCTGTCGAAACCCTGAAGGTAAGTTAACACCTGCCTTATTTTTTTTAAGTTTCACTGTCACACCTGTTAAGGTAGGTGGGGGGGGAGGGGTGAATTTCATAAGATTTTCTTTTCTTGGAGCCAAGAAGTGGGGATGGTACTTCCACCATTATTATAAAAAGGTAACTGGATTTTCAACCAGGATTTGTGAGTATTCTACCATTAAAACACCACTAATCTTCCATCGGATCTTGGCAATACTATTGGGCTCCTGATGTCCCATGGTGGAGTAGTGGTTAGCATTCTTGTCTTGCAGCGCTGAGTCCCCGGTTTGTATCCAAGCCAGGGCACTGTCTGCATGGACTATGCATGTTCCTACCCATGTCTACATCGGTTTCCTCCGGGTGCTCCGGCTTCCTCGTGAGCCCCTCTGAGGGACAGTTAGTGATAAGACAATATATACTCTGTACAGACCTACGCAAAATGTCAGCGCTCTATAAATATTATATGATAATGATGTAACAATTGTATTTGTTAATGTTCCCTGTCCAGCACGGATAATGTCTAAGTAGACCCGCTAGTGATGGGTCGTTCGCGAACGAGCCGGCTCTAAGAGCCAGCTCTTTGCAGCGAACGACAAGAGCCGGTTATCAGTTTTGAAAGAGCCGATGCCTCAGCCGCCCCTCAGAGCTCTGCTTTGCTCTGCAATAAAGGGCGCTGAGGCATGTTGGGAGATGTAGTCCTCCTCTTGCAGCTTGTAGGAGTGTATGGGGCGGAGCAGAGCAGTAGCAGGAGGGATTGCCCCAGTCAGCGAAGCAGTCTGGAATTGTCATGGAGACGGGGGCGGGGCTTTTACTCCGATTCTGAGTGGTGTTTAGTGATATTTAATGAAGAGCCGATTCAGAGCCGTAAGAGCCGGCTCTTTAATGGGAGCCGATTCAGAAGAGCCGATTCTCTGAAAAGAGCCGGAATTCCCATCACTAAGACCCGCCATGTTCTGTTCCCATGGTTCACATCTGCAGAGTATTAGCCAAAGATCCAACTAACATTCAACGGTAATGTAATTGCCATGCACCTCGCTTGTGTGGCCATCATCGTAAATAACTGGAAAATCAAGTGTGCAAATGCGGCTGGATCTGCCCAGGTTTTATAGGAACAGCTGTTAGCGGAATAACGTTACAATTACATGCAGATCTTTGAGACTCAGTCTTCACATGTAGGAACAGCCAATTTTACAGAAACAGCTTAAAGCAAAGAAAAAAGAAGATTTGATGGTAAAAAGACAAAAAGAAAAAAAAGTCTCTTGTTTTTATTGAGATCCGCCATGTGATAAATCCAGCTGACAATTGCCTACTCTGTTGACTGATAGAAAAAAAACCTGTGGCCGCGCTTTCTAGTGTTGTCCAGATCATGAACGATTTGGATCTTTGATCCGAATCTATTTTGTGAGTCGAATCATCCGAATCATCAAAATGAGTGATTCGGATCGCAAAAGGGGCGGGGCCAGGACGTTTGCATTCAAAGTACACAGATGAGCATATAGCTGAAATACATGTAAAGCATAGGATTGCAGCATGTGGGTATTGTGTGCAAACAAACATTTCTGCTCTCTGCTCGTCCCTCCTCCCTTCTCTGTCCACTCCCTGCCCTCTGTCCATCTTCTCCCCTTCTCTGTGTGTCCACCCCCTCCCCTTCTCTGTCCACCTGTCCTGCTATTCATTTCACCCCCGAATGCTTCGGTAGTAAAATGATCCGAGATTCGGATCAAAGATCCGGATCTTTTCAATGATCCGATTCGAATCATCCGGATCATTGAAAAGATCCGAACTTCCCATCTCTAGCGCTTTCGCTACTTACTCATGCTGCTCCCCGACACTGGTCTAAGTGCAGTCGCACACACATGGGAAGGAAAAGACACTGCAGCCTAGGCTAAGCAAGTCTCCTCCTCCCAGGGTGTACTGAACTGTCATAAGATGATCTGTATGTAAGCAGAAGCCAGAAGCTTGAGTGTGCAGATTAGGCAATCATCATTTGGCATTGTGGCATGACAGGGCTCCATTAGAACAAAGAAGAACCCCCTCCCCCCCCCCCCCCCCCCCCCCCCCACCACCACCACCATTTACATTTCTGACATTTCTCTGTCTATAAAAGGTAGCATTGTGCTACCAACCTCACAAAGGTGGACTGTGTTACAGAGGCTGTGTTGCAGGGTGGACTGTGTCACAGAGGAAATAGTCAGTTGTTTGTAAATGCCAGACTAAACCGGCTTTTCAGTTTATACTTAAAGGACCACTATCGCTAAAAATTGTAAAATTTAAAATACACAAACAAATAAGTAGTACGTTTCTTCCTGAGTAAAATGAGCCATAAATTACTTTTCTCCTATGTTGTTGTCACTTACAGTAGGCAGTAGAAATCTGACAGAAGTGACAGGTTTTGGACTAGTCCATATCTTCACGGGGATTTACAGCAAGGCTTATATTCTTTATAAAGATATTCCATTAAAAAGATGTATACCAGTGTTCTCCCCAGAATTTTTTTCCAGCCGGGTGGCATGAAAAAGTAGCCGGGTGGGTTGAGATGAAAATGCAGGGCAACTCTGCTTACAGCATAGAAGGAGGTGAGCCGATGACAGCCGGGTGGTCACCAAATCTAGCCGGGTGGAGCACCCGGCTAAAAGAGCCTGGGGAGAACACTGATACAATAATGCTGCCCAGTCTCGCTGCTCGCTGGTTTGGCAGTTGAAAAGAGCAACTGCCATTCACCGAGTGCTTTTGAAAATAAAACCCTGAGAGTCCCCCATGAGGAGATAGGCTAGTCCAAAACCTGTCAGTCCTGCCAGATTTCTACTACCTACTGTAAGTGACAGCAACATTGGAAAAAAGGTAATTTATGGCTCATTTTACTCTGGAAGAAACATACTTATTTCTATGTGTTTACATGTATTTTAAATTTAACGATTTCCGTGATAGTGGTCTTTTAAATGCTTCCAGAAATGGAGATGACCTGATTGGGTGTGACAGGGAATTCCAAAGTGTAGGGGCAGCATGACAAAGTTCTGGCTCCAAAGGTTTTGAGATGGACACTGAGGATAATCAAGTTATTAGATCACTTTGATCTAAGATTGTGAGGGGTGTGATGCAGTTGCAACAAATCCTTCAGGTATCCAAAGCCCAGATTGATCAAGGATTTGAATGACAATAAGCCAAACTCATGCCACTACCTGTCAGCCTAATCTATGCACGATCATTAAGGCTGAAAGCTATTGGTAATAAATTGTAGGAAAAATAGGACAACATAAATAGGGAGCACACCACAAAGATCTGCTTAACCTCCCTGGCGTTCAATTTCCCCAGGATTTCTGTGCAAAAAGTGATACAATTAATTTTCATTACCTTTTTTCCTGTAACTTGCCAAAATGTGTTAAGCAAGGGTTTAGTATACAGTGCAGGAGAGTATTGACATGTATGCATGTGTTGTATGGACGTGTATATCTGTCAATACCGCTCGGGAGGTTAAAGGGAACTCGAGCTGAGAGGGTTATGGAGGCTGCCATATTTATTTCCTTTTAAATACCAGTTGCTTGGCAGTCCTCCCGATCCTGTGTCTCTAATACTTTTAGCCACTGCCCCTGAACAAGCATGTAGCAGATCAGGTACTCTGACTCAGGTTCTATTGAATTCGCTACAGTAGCAAGAAAAAGTATGTGAACCCATTGTAATGATATGGATTTCTGCACAAATTGGTCATAAAATGTGATCGGATCTTCATCAACAGTAGACAATCAGTCTGCTTAAACTAATACCACACAAATAATTAAATGTTTCCATGTTTTTATTGAACACACCATGTAAACATTCACCGTGTAGGTGGAAAAAGTATGTGAACCCTCTGGTTGAACCTCCTTTGGCAGCAATAACTTCCTGACGTTGCATATCAGACATGCACAACGGTCAGGAGTAATTCTTGACCATTCCCCTTTACAGAACTGTGCCAGGGACACACAGAGTCGCCTAGGCTTGGGCCGGGACACACAGAGTCGCCTAGGCTTGGGCCGGGACACACAGAGTCGCCTAGGCTTGGGCCGGGACACACAGAGTCGCCTAGGCTTTGTCAGTGACCGTTACCTAGGCTTTGGCCGTGACACAAAGTCGCCTAGGCTTTGGCCGTGACACAGAGTCACCTAGGCTTTGTCAGTGACAGTTACCCAGGCTTAGGCCGTGACACAGACAATGAGTACACTGTTATGGTAAGGCATTTGAAGAGCTGGTTACCTCGCGCCGGCTCCTTTACCGGTGATGGGATTGGAGTAGCTGCCTCAGGCGTGTCAAAGTTTCCCTCGGAGTCGGAGCTGTGGAAGACAGTAAACCAGTTCTGTTAGATTCTTGTCATTGTTTCTGTAAGATAAAGATCATTTGTCTAATGAGCACACTTCAGGAGCAGGAGGCTACCCAAGACTGAGGAGGGGATTCTTCAAGTGATTTCCAACTATAGAGAAAAGCCAGATAGAACGAATGCCTGGTACACACCAAGCCATTTCCTGTCAGATAAGACGGGCTGAATCGATTATTTCCAACAGGTCTGATCTGACTTATGATCGATTTTTCGATTACTTCTGTGGGGAAAAAAAAAAACAATCAGAAAACCTATCAGGAATCAGATCGGACCTGTTGGTGTGTACCAGGCATAACAATGTATGAGCGGATCGACCAAGAGAAATCTCTCGCTGATCAGAGAGATCTGTTGGCTGCCCATACACTGCAGACCTATTTCCGATAGATTTCTGCATCAAATCTTTCGGGAAATCAGCCTTGTGACACCACATGTGCCGCCTCTTTCCCCCCAAATGTTATATGTGGCCCCCCATGCATTAAAATTTCTTACCTGTCCGACCGCCATAGGTCTTCCACATTAGCATCCCACATTACCGCTGCACATAGGGCGTCACACATGCGCCAGTGCTGTACACGGCAGCCACGTGGGACCAGAATGTGCAGAAGAAGAGCAGCTGGACTTGGGGCAGCCGGACAGGTGAGAGATTTTATTGCAACTGCACCTGGGGGCACATGTCCTATTCAGGGGTGGGGATGGCGGCCGGGGATTGCGCCACGTTCATCCCCGTACCGCACCCAGTTACTGCCACTTATGCAAAATTTGCATTCTCTTGCATTAACTCAGAGCTATTTGCATCTCGTAGGCACTTTGACTACATCCACCATCATTTTCTGATAGTTTACTGTATCGGTCTTCTCCTTCCTTTCATTGGCATCACATAGCAGGATAAATTATTTTTACACAATCAATCTTCCTTAGTGTGTGTAGCTTACCACCTGTGAGTGACTCACTGATTCAGGATGACTGGGAGCCCGCAGGTCAGGGAAGGTTGTTTGGGGATCTATGGATCAGTTCAAAAAATAACATTTTCCTATTTATTTTTCTAGAAATTTATTTTTTTTAACACACAATTACCATTTTTGCCTTGTTTTGCTTGTGAATTTAAAGGGTTGGTAATATGATGATGTCAGCAGCTGTACGGATTTGGGGTTTTACCGCAGAGCCGTTAGTGGTTGCTGCCATTTCCTTCCTATCTGCTTCAGAGTGCAGTCTCTAGTAAACAGCGAGGACTGCAGACACTGCTGTGTACAAACAGCTATAAAGTGGGGCAACCTGCGGGAAAAATCATTCATCAGCTATAAAGCATTGATGTGTTCATAAATATGGTGCTACACGAACACCCTGGGGACTGAGCAACAGCATCTGCAAAACACCCAACTATCCATTATCTGGATATCTTACATATTTATCCAGCCTGTCACAGCCTGCATTCACCAGCCGACATATGCAAATGATTACAATGACCATCACAAGCACAACACAAGCACAATCGCAACATAGACCTACCCACTGACCTACCAGCAATACAAAAACTTTTAAAGCGGGATTGACAGTCATAAAATCAAATTCCATTTACACACTGCTCTGTGCTTATTATGCGTCTACATGCAGTCTGCATTGCAAGCATTCCAATATAATCATAAATGTTTCTGCTGTAATTAATCTTCTCGCAGTCAGCCCGGCTTTATTCTGGTACCTTGCCAGAGAGAAGGAAGCTTGTCTCCCCTCCCAAATTCCTGCTCCTCACTGATTGGCTGAGGGCAGTTCAGTGTGACACAATGCTGAGAAGGGAAATACAACTCACCCCTCTGCAGAAGCTGCTGAAATACAGATCTATGCTGTGCTCACGTGTTTACAAGGCAAGCTAGATATTACAGTGCAGTTTTTAGGAGAAAAAAATAGTAAGGGAGGAAATGGCATCAGGATTTGCTTCAGTCAGAGGCAGTAAGGATAGAAAATGCCTGGAACCGTTTTCGTTTTGTTTACCGTATAAAATTCACTGAAATCAAAACGTGGACAGCACAATACATATGTAAGTAGATCAAGCATTTATCTGCTTATATTTTTTTTTCTCCTATAGTATGGCTGTTCCTGCTGCTCATAATCACTATTTCACCATTTCAAGATCACTCCTAGACCAAACAACTCAGCACAGATGAGTCTGGGAGTGATAAGAACCTTCTCCAATCCTCCTCTCCTTCCCTATTGTTTGTTTGCATTTCACACTGGTCCCCTTTTCAAAGTGCAGCTGGGAGCACTCTGGGTAGTTTCTGCACTGTGCAGGTTTTAGTTTTTTGCTAAGTTTTTGTACGAATTTACGTTTTTCATGAGTTTGCGGTTTCTCAATTTCTTATCACTGGAGTAAAATACAGTACGGTAAAAACACAGTTAACTACATCTCCATTAAAGTACCCCTGAACTCGTTTCTAAATCACCTATTTCTCGATTACTCGCATGTGGGCTGCAGTGTTCTGCACAGGCGCAGAACTACTGCGCAGAACACTTCAGCCCACGTGCTGAGTGATTGACAGCGTCGCTCGTGCAGGTGCAGTAGAGGATGACCTCGTGAGGTTGGCCTCTGCACCGGTGGGGACCCTGGGCCGGCGGCTGGAAGCGGGGCTGCGGCGGGGGACATATCGGCTGCAAGGGGCTAGAGGAAGCCCCGGGTAAGTAGGAGCTTGCCTAGCTTTAACGGATCCGAGATGAAAAACTAACTATAACAAGTAAAGCTGGCCATACACTAGGCCGATTCCCGCCAGATCGACAGCAGATTCGATCACTGAGAACGAATCTGCTGTCACATCGTTCCCGCAAAACGCCGAATTTCGAATCATTTCGTCCGATCCCGTCGATTGCTCCATGCGGAAAATTACAGTCGATCGCCCGCGGGTAGGGATCGCGTCGCTAGCGGCGTTAGAGTACCCGACGACCGACGAAATAGAGCCCGCATACATTACTTGCTCCGCCGGCACGACTGCCCCGGTCACCGCTGCTCCATCTCCGAGCTGGTCTGGTCTCCGGGTCCGGCATGCTTCACTTCTTCTAGCCCGGCAGGAAGTGTAAACAGTAGAGGGCGCTCTACTGTTTAAATTTCCTGACGGGCAGGAAGAAGTAAAGCATGCCGGACCTGGAGACCAGAGCGGAGACGGAGCAGCGGTGACCGGGGGCAGTCGCGCCGGCGGAGCAGGTAATGTATGCGGCGGTGGCGGGGGGTTGGGTGCGAGCGGCGGCAGCAGCAGCACCACCACAGATTGTGAACGGTTTCAGGCTGAAATCGGTTCACAATCTGTTTGCAGTAAAGGTAGCCATACGATCCCTCTCTGATCAGATTCGATCAGAGAGTGATCTATCTGTTGGTCGAATCTGATGGCAAATCGACCAGTGTATGGCTACCTTAACTTGTCTATATATCTTATCTAAAGTTTAGATAGTTTACGCAGCAAATATAGCTGCAAACAGCTTTAATAGAATATGATTATTTCTTCCTGTGATACAATGACAGCAGCCATGTTGTTTGTAAACATTACACAGAGGCAGGCTTATCTGTATCTTGATCACTAATGCTGGGAATACACGTTAAGTTTTTACTTTAGATAGATGGGTTCGATAGATAAATTCCAACCTGTTGGATCTGGTCGATTCTACTTTCGTTTCGATTCTCCTCATTCAAGTGAATGTAATTGATAAGAAAAGATAAGGAATCGAGAGGGGAATCGAGCAGTGAATCGAGAGTAGAATCGATCGAAAGCGAAAACGGCGGAAAAAACGAACGCAAAAACGCATCGTGTATTCCCAGCATAAGCCTGGGGAAAAAAACCTAATCCCCCCTCCTCCCCTCTGCCTCTGAAATCAATGGCTAGTAACCCCTCCTCCTCCTCCTGCCCAGACTGAGCTCCCATGAGCCCTTGCTACTGCCAAGGCTCTCTGAAAACCTGTGGGCGTGGTTTATTTAGTTTATAGGGAATTAGAGTATTAAAACAAAAACAAAAAAAGTATTTGGCTTGAGGAATGCCCTATAAACAATAGGAAAGGAACACAATTATGCAATGAGTAAAAGTTCACCTAAAATCCACTTTAAACTGCCTGACATTTCCTTTAAAGCTTTAAAGCTTTTTTTATTTGACGTCATATGTCACAGCACCTTCCTCCCCCTTTAGCGGGTTGCATTTCAATTCATATCTCTACTGACCAGGGCTGTGGAGTCGGAGTCGGAGTCGTGGAGTCGGAGTCGTGGAGTCGGGCAATTTTGGGTGCCTGGAGTTGGAGTCGGGAAAAAATGCACCGACTATATATACAGTAATAGCTGTGCTTAGTCCACAAAATTGAAATAAACCAATCAAAATTAGTTACTTGTGCTGCTTCAATAAAGCAGTCCCCGTATTTTTAAGGTCAGATATACATATCTGATTGTGACTGTATATATGATGTGTACACAGGAATCTCTTATATATACTAAATAACATCTATGCTGTAAGAATAAAGCCTGATGTGTAGCTGTGTCACTAATAGAGATGGTCAACGAGATGGAAATAATTCTGCATTGATGCTGATTTATGCAAATGTATGCACTCCCTTTGCTGATGAAATCAAATAATGTGATATGTTATTAAAATTTGGTTTGGTGACTACAAATTAAAGGGTAACTGAAACGGATGAAAAGTAAAGTTTTATACATACCTGGGGCTTCCTCCAGCCCCCTTCAGGCTAAACAGTCCCTCGCTGTCCTCCACCACCCGGATCTTCTGCTATGAGTCCTGGTAATTCAGCCAGTCAGCGCTGTCCGGCCGCATGCCGCTCCCACAGCCAGGAACATTCTGCACCTGCGCAATAGTGCTGCACAGGTGTAGTATGCTCCTGGCGGCGGAGTGTGTGCATGCGCACTACGCCTGACTGGCTCAAGTACCTGGACTCATAGCAGAAGATCCAGGTGGTGGAGGAGGACATCGAGGGACTGATTATCCTGAAGGCGGCTGGAGGAAGCCCCAGGTATGTATAAAACTTTAATTTCATCTGTCTCAGGTTTACTTTGTTACACAGTAGTACTATACTCTACATATGCACTCCCCACAGAGCTGCAGGGAATCCACTGAGAATGCTGTCCACATTGAACACAGAGGTGTTGTCTGTTTACAATCTCCTCGTTCCCCTGCAGAGTACCTGCACATCATTCTTACATGTACCCACAGTTACATTGCCTAGGGCCTGATAGATGTTACCAAGGACTAGTTTTAGTCTAAAGGGAATAAATATAGTAGTCTACATATCCTTCTCACTTCAGTTGTCTTGTAAAATTCCTAAGCGTTGGCAGTTAAGAGACGAAATTCATGTTACATACTTTTAATCAACAAAATTGTAATATGCAAATTAGAGGAGTCGGAGTTGTGGAGTCGGAGTCGGTGGAATCCTAAACTGAGGAGTCGGAGTCGGTGGATTTTTGGACCGACTCCACAGCCCTGCTACTGACTGCAAGGCAGCTTTATTATGTGAGCAGTGGACTCTGTGGTGTGGGTCCAGATAGGCCTTCACAACCAATCATCTTCATCTTCTCCTTCTGTAATCTACCCTAGCAATATAAAGGAGAGGAGAAGCTGGTTGGTTGCTAAGAAGCAAAATAGCTTTTTACTGCAGCTTCAGGCCTGAGACCTAGTTTAACTAACCTCTGAAGACTGATAGACAGTGATATTTTCAAATGAAGACATCTCTAAACAGCACACAAGAATGCAGAAATGTGTAAACAAAAATGTCACTTAGCTCCAGACAGTGCAAGTGGGTAATCAGCCAGCTGTTGAGGTATACATTAAATCCTTTTCACCTAATAACTCATGGTGCATAGGTCTTATTTTTTAATGGAATCCCGCTATACATTCGCAGGGGGGGCCTAGTGGTGGATGGCGGATGCACTGCAAAATTAAGTCTATGTAACGTTCAGAGTGCATTCTGTGTAAAGCAATCCAACGGACTACGGTAAACCCAGCGCAGTACATTACTGCGTTACACATGTTAACAGTGGTGGTGAAGCATACTTTTCATTGACTGTATGCTTCACTGTGATGCAACAGTGGCACTACATGTGGTGCAACTTTTTGTTCCTGTTTTTACAGGAAATGCAAATTATCGCCCACTGTGAAATTCTGAACAAAATGCTCAACATCATGACCTGAGAACTGTGTTTAGGTACCCTCTACCACAGAGAAGGGAAACTATGGATCGGCCATGCCATTGTACTATTAATGGGCACCTTAACCTCCTTGCCGGTCTAAAAAATCCGGCAAGGAGGCAGCGCCGCACTTTTTTTTTTATTTATTTATTTTTTTAAATCCTGTAGCGAGCCCAGGGCTCGCTACATGATAGCCGCTAAGCGGCGGCATCCCCCCACCCACTCTGATCGCCGAATATGCAGGGAATCCCGTTGAGAACGGGATTTCCTGCAGGGCTTCCCCGGTCGCCATGGCGACCGGGCGGGATAGACGTCGTGACGTCAGAGGGAACTCCGATCCGCCCCTTAGCGCTGCCTGGCACTGATTGGCCAGGCTGCGCAGGGGTCTGGGGCGGGGGGGGCGGCTCGGCGCGGCGAATCGGCGGCGGCGATCGCGACCTACACGCAGCTAGCAAAGTGCTAGCTGCGTGTAGGGAAAAAAAAATTATGCAAATCGGCCCAGCGGGGCCTGAGATATCCTCCTGCGCAGGTTACCCCGAGCTGAGCTCGGGATAACCGGCAAGGAGGTTAAATGACACATCCGAGGGGGGGGGGGGGGGGGAATCTACTTACCTGGGGCTTCCTCCAGCCCCTGGCAGCAGATCTGTCCCTTGCCGCAGCTCCAGTGTCCCCCTTTGTTGCAGATGCCGACCTCTGCTCCTGAGCACAGCTGCAGAAGTACTGCACATATTGTAAGTGTGATCGCCACATGCTCGCGCAGAGGATGCCACCCTGGCGAGGTCGGCATCTGCAATCTGGACCCGGGGACAACTGCTGGGAGTGGAGCTGCAGCGTGGGACAGATCAGCTGCCAGGGGATCTTGTCTTGTGTTTTGTTTTTTTTTACCTTGGACCTGTCCTTTAAGGCTTCTTGCAGATAGGAGGCTGAACTTGTCATGCAGTTCAGCATCCCGTCTGGCTCCTACAAGTGCTATTCAGGTGCAATTAAAATGCAGTCGAATGGCAGCGTCTAACACTACGCATGTCAACGCTTGACACAGTGGCGGAGTTATTGCTCGGGAGAGAATGAAAAACAGCTGTGACTGCGCTCAGATGTGACTCCATGGGGGGCACCTGTCCACTGCTGGTACCGAGCGACAGCAAGCACCCAACCAGTGCACGAAAGCAGCTGACAGGCGGTGAATTCACCACCTTCCACAGCTCATATGAAAGAAGCCCTTTGCGCTGTGGAAAAGGAGTGGGTGCTACATAAAATAACTGTAATTATACAGAGAGCTGTTTGATCACAATGCACAAGATACGCCTATCTGATCGGGACTGTCTTATGTAACACTTTCCCTCCCAAGTCATCTTTCCTGGAGCACAATCTTAGTCATGCGGGTAACAGCAGCCAATCGATCAGGGAGTATTGACCGATGCGCCACTTGATTTTTTTTTCCAGAGTTTAGCCGGAATTTGTTCAAAACTTCAAACCGCCATTACTGCTCAATTTCTGCCAATTATTGCTGTACAAAGCTGCAGCTATTGAGCCCCATCACTCCTTCCGGTATGGTAACATACTGCATATAGTACATTACCGGAAAAACGCAAGGTTAACAGTAGAAGAGAAGCAGTTCATTGACTGTATGCTTCACTGTACCCGACAATGCAAACATAACGTGCAACGCCGCTCTCCCGATCCATTGCATTCCTGCTGCTACAGGGAAGGCAACGGGCACTGTGAACATGGCCTTAAGGCCGGTTCACGACAGCCACCGGTGTCCAACCCCCACGTTAACCGCCTGGGATACAACTCTTCGCACACTGTGCAATCATCATAGTGCGCTTAATCGATATTTCCTGAATGCAACCATGTAGCTACTGGCGTCGGCATTCGCAGTTACGGTCTATCCTCCTAGGGCTCAAACACAACAATAAACTGACGCCACACAATATCAACAAACACAACAATAAACTGACGCTACACAATATCAAACACTTTACTGCACAGTAGCAGAAACACATTTGGCTATGGCGAAACGAGCCAAAACATGCGTACCGGCCCATAATCAGATATTTTGTGGTTAAATCAAAATTGGCCAAATCTCTCACAAATACTGTCCTGGGTATGGCCAACGCTATTAAATAAGTTTCTTGATCAGATTACAATTAAAGGGCAACCGAAGTGAGAGGGATATGGAGGCTGCCATATTTATTTCCTTTTAAACAATACCAGTTGTCCGGGCAGCCCTGCTGATATATTTGGCAGCAGTAGTGTCTGAATCACACAAGAAACAAGCATGCAGCTAAACTTGTCAGATCTGACAATAATGTCAGAAACACCTGATCTGCTGCATGCTTGTTCAGGGTGGCAGAGAATCAGCATACTAGCCAGGTAACTGGTATTGCTCTCACTTCAGTTGTCCTTTAATGGATTTAACAATACAGTACAATGAATATCTGATATCACTATATATATATATATATATATATATATACACACACACACACACACACACACACATCTCTCTCAGTAACACAGGGACATGTATCAGTAAATGAGCAGCACAGGATGAGCTCTCCTCCGGCATGTCCCCCATCCGCATAGCCAGGAAGCATGGAGGGGGTGGGGGGCGCACTACTCACCCCGAGTCCCGGAACTGCTCGTCCTCCTCGGTCTCCTCTTCCCCTCCTCCTCTCACCGCTGACCACGTCCATTTCGCCCACTGGACGGGTGACAGCATCTGCCAGGGACTGTACGCCATGATCCTGCCGCAGCTGATCGCCTCCCGTGTGCGGTGCTGCCAGTCACAGCTGCTGCAGATCGCTCATGTCCCTCCCGGTGCTGCCCGTGTGTGAGGGATGCCTCTGTCCCCTCAGAGTGGTGATGATGCCTCTGTGTCCTCCTCAGCTCTGCCCGTGTGTGAGGGATGCCTCTGTCCCCCCCCCGGTGCTGCTGCTGGGAATCAGCTGTGTGCGCTGCCCTCCCTCCTCACCACACTACCCGCCTATCGGCAGACTGTACTACCCGAGCACACGGCGGGAGGAGGGTCGCTGAGCCCACACGCCGCTCCCCGCATCCAGCACACTGCAGCCAGCCCAGCACTGCATGCCTACACTGTGTATCTGCATCTATTATGTGGCGGTCAGAGCGGGCTTCCTCTGTGGGCGGCAGTGCAGTCAGCAGGCAACAGGTTGCATTCCATACTGATATCACCCGTGTCAGTCAGCCTGTGCTCATGCTGTATACACGTCTATCACCAAATCAGCAATTGAGAGGCTGCTCTGCTCTCACAATACAAATAAAGATTCTGCACTTCAATTAAAACTCAGCGACAGCGTGAGAAATTCAGTTCTAGTGATAGCCAGTCTCTCTGGTTTGTACTAATAAGCCGCACGCAGGGAGGTGGTGAGACCTTTGGAGTTGAAATTGTAAATTGGAAAGCGTGTGAGTTTGTGACTCGCACCCCTATTTTGTGGAATGGTTCAGTCTCGTATTGTAGGGGAATTAGCAGAACAAAAAAAGTAATAGGAAGCCAGTGAAGTGAGTAGAGAGAGCAGCAGTCAGAGCAGACTGGCAGCTGGGGTGGCTGCATACAGGGGAAGTGCTCCCAGCTGCAGCACAGACTTATTCAACTTCACTACATGCTTTTATATACTGTATTAGGCCTCTTTTACACTATATTAGATTTTAATGTTGTTTTACTTGATTCTGATTTTGTATGTGATAAAAAAAAGTCCTACATGCTGCATTTTTCTTCTTGTGTTGCATCCAGTGAAAAGCGGAATTGAAAATGGAAATTGCGATTTGCAGTGTAAAAGAAGCCTTAAAGTGGTTCTGTGGATCTTTTAAAAAAAACTAAAAACTGACACTTACCTGGGGCTTCTACCTGCCCCCTGCAGCTGTCCTGTCCCACGACGTCCTCTACGATCCTCCGTTCCCTGCCACCGGTTACCATCCAATTATTCGTCTAACTAGACGAATGCGCCTGTGCGCTTCCTAGTTCCTGCTCGCGTCTCCGGGAGCTTACTGTGCAGATGCAGTACAGAAAAACTTCATACTGCACCTGTGCAGGAGGCTCCTGGATACGGGAGCGAGGACGCACGCGGCTGTGCAGACGCACTTGCATTTATCTACTTAGACGAATAATTGGACGGTAACCAGGCAACAGAGGATCGTAGAGGACAGCACAGGACAGCTGCAGGAGGCCGGTAGAAGCCCCAGGTAAGTGTCCGTTTTTGTTTTTTACAAGAACCCAGAGAACCTAAGGCGAGAAGCGTCTCAGGTTCCATACTCAACTGGGGCTTCCCCTTGAGGCCGCTCGTCTTCTGCCGTCTCCCCGGGAAGCTCCTATCACCGACAATAGTGCCTGAAAGCCTGGCCAAGTCGCGCTTCACATATGCCCGGACAGGTGCACTCCCGTCCCCCAGGAGTGTTTCCTCACAGTAGTACTGTGTAAGTGCAGAACATTCCCACAGGGGGAGTGCGCCAGGTAGCGCATGTACGACGAGGCGTGACTCGGCCAGGCTTCCGGGCATTATTGCGGGTGACAGGAGCCATGGCCTCAAGGGAGCTTAAGAAAGCCCCAGGTAAGTATGATACCCGATATGCTTCTCATCTCAGGTACACTTTAAGGCGCAATTTCTACGATTTTTCTGATTACCGGTGATTTTTTTTAAGGGACAAGTGATCATTTCTGCAATCTCATGTCGTGGTTAAAGTGAACCAGAGACGAAGCACCCTTGTGTATTTTACCATAGAAATCAGTGGGAACATTAGAGAAAACATTTACCATGCTCTCTGTTCCATCCTCACTGCTAAAAGTGTCTGTTATCTAGCTGAGATAAGAATCCCGGGCTGAGCATTGAGTCTGGCTTTGCTATAATGACTCAGCTATAATGATTCCTGAGCAAAGCCAGCAGGGGGCAGGCTTGGACTTGAAGACAGCAAAGAACACAGTCTCAGCTATAATTATTCTGTAGCAAAGCCAGACCGACTGCTTAGTCGGGATTCTTATCTTAGAGGTGATAACAGGCAAATTAAACAGAGAACAATGTAACAAAGAGCAGATTAGGTGTTTACTGTCATGTTCCCACTGATTTATAAGGTAAAATACATGAGGTTGCTTCATCTCTGGTTCTCTTTAAAGGCGCACGTGGCAATAACGACTATCAAAACGGATCTTTAAGATCCACCAACGACTCCCGTGCAAAGTGCCGTGTTTGTACTCTCGTTTGCGCCCGTGACGGCACGCCACGTGGCATGTTCCCACAAGCAGGAAGATGGATCGAAGAACGCATGTCATCGTCTTCCTGCGCCGTCAGGTTATTCAGCTTTACACAGCAGCACTGTCACTACCCCTCTACAGACTTCTATACCGTATATTATACTGCAGCACAGTCACTACTTCTCCACATACTTCTATATAGTATACTGCAGCACATATAATATACTGCAGCACAATCACTACCACTGGCCGGTGCTACCATTGAGGCAAAGGAGGCGATTGCCCCAGGGCCACCGAGCCTGTGTAGGGGCCCCCAGTGGCTACAGGAGGAAAAAACATTTTTTCAAAAAGACCTTATAGTTTTTGAGAAAATCGATTTTAAAGTTTCAAAGAAAAAAAAACATTTAAAATCCTGCCGACTTTAACAGTTAAAGGGAATGTCCAAGCAAAATAAAAAAATGAGTTTCACTTACCTGGGGCTTCGACCAGCCCCATGCAGCCATCCTGTGCCCTCGTAGTCATTTACTGCTGCTCCAGTCCCCCGCTGGCAGCTTGCTGACCTCAGAGGTCGACGGGACGCATTGCGTACATTTTTACGCATTCCCGCCAGTGCAGGAACAATAACACATACATTTTTACGCATTACTGGTTCAATGCGTAAAAATTTACGCATTGAACCAGTAACGCATAAAATTTATGTGTTAATGTTTCTGCACTAGCGGGAATGCGTAAAAATGTACGCAATGCGTCCCGCCGACCTCCGAGGTCGGCAAGCTGCCAGCGGGGGACTGGAGCAGCAGTGAGTGACTACGAGGGCACAGGATGGCTGCATGGGGCTGGTTGAAGAGGAAAAAACAATTTTTCAAAAAGACCTTATAGTTTTTGAGAAAATCGATTTTAAAGTTTCGAAGGAAAAAGTATACTTTTAAATGCGGTAAATGTCACTTTTAGTAGCAAACCTAATGGTAGTGTAATTTTACATGTATCAAAAGAAAGAGCAATACATTTCCTGACGGGGTTTCCAGGGGGTCCATACGCTTTGGCCAGGGATCGCTATACAGCCGCAATATGGCTGTTTGAAGATCCCTGGCATTTTTTGCTATTTTCCTAAATTTTTTTGTATGTTTGTGAATTTTTGTTTTTGATTATGTGGGGTCCCCTCTCCTGAAACTTTTTAACCCCTTGTCCCCCATGCTGGCTGGGATAGCCAGAATGTGGAGCTCCGACCGATTGGGGCTTCACACCCTGACTATACCAGCTGCAAAAAAGGTCCCTTAATTTTTGTTCCGGGGTATCTGTTGGGGGGCCCCCAGGTTTATTTTAACCTGGGGCCCCATTGTTGCTTAAACCGGCCCTGTTACTACCCCACCACAGACTTCTGTGTTATGCTGCAGCACATATACACTGCTGCTGCGGCTGGAGGAGACCATTCTCGGCTCTGGGGATTTCCTTTCATTCTGAATCACAATGAAAAGGACAAAGTAGGCTGGAAAGGCTATTCACAGGACCTGAGCCAGTCCGTTCCCAGTCTAAATATAGAGAAGATTTTAGGGACTTTTGTGGTGTTGTCCATGGCAACCATTTCAAAAGGAATTAGAGGTTTAATTCATTCATATATTCTACGAAACGTGTCTGTTCAACCCAAATGCACATATTCCGAGTATGCAGGTAAATTGCCTGCAGCCTGGTACTCTGCTTTAGTCCTCTTTCACTGCCTGTCTGCTGCTGCTCTCATTCACCGTAGGGGTGCGTGCCAGCACTCGGCACAGGCGGTGGATAGGCAGACCCTCTATGAAGTTGCATATGGGCATGATACGGGTTTTTGGCCGCCAGATAACGCTACTGCTTGTCAAACATAACACACGCAGTGTCACCAAACGCTGCCATCTGGCTATATGTAATTGCAGCCAAAAGGCGCTTGTGTCGGCAGGCAGGAGACTGAACTGCCAACAAGCACACAGTTCAACCTCCTGTGGAAAAGAGGCCTTAAAGGGGAACTTCAGCCTAAACAAACAGACTGTCATTAAGTTACATTACAAAGACAAAGACAAACACTTATATTGCGCTTTTCTCCTGGCGGACTCAAAGCGCCAGAGCTGCAGCCACTAGGACGCGCTCTATAGGCAGTAGTAGTGTTAGGGAGACTTGCCTAAGGTCTCCTGCTAAATAGGTGCTGGCTTACTGAACAGGCAGAGCCGAGATTCTAACCCTGGTCTCCTGTGTCACGTGGCATGTTCCCACAAGCAGTAAGATGGATCGAAGAACACATGTCATCGTCTTCCTGCGCCGTCAGGTTATTCAGCTTTACACAGCAGCACTGTCACTACCCCTCAACAGACTTCTATACCGTATATTATACTGCAGCACAGTCACTACTTCTCCACATACTTCTATATAGTATACTGCAGCACATATAATATACTGCAGCACAATCACTACCCAGGGCCGATGCTACCATAGAGGCAAAGGAGGCGATTGCCCCAGGGCCTCAGAGCCTGTAGGGACCCCCAGTGGCTAGAAAAAAAAACATATTTCTGCATTTTACAATGTGCGGTTTTTTTTAGTTTCCAAAGGTTTTATTTATAGAAGGCATTGTCCAAAGGTAAATGCCCACTCAGGGGTTCAAATATGATATCATCTAGCAAAAGTCAATATTAAAGAACACATCATCAAGTTATAATGTCCAATGCATAACCTATCCATATAAGGGGGAGAGAAGGGAAGGGAGAAGTGTAGGGATCGGCTCATGGGTGGGAAGGGGGACATAAAACAGAACATAACATTAACAAGTGGGCCAAACCAATCCAGGGTCGACATGAATGAGAAGCTCAATCTTTCCTCTAGGGTTGAAAACAACATCAATAAAGAGTATAAAATCAAATAAAAGTAAGATAATGTAAACACAGGGGATAGCCATCAGAAGGCATTAAGCTGATCCTCTGCCTCTAATACTTTTAGCCATAGACTCTGAACAAGCATGCAGCAGATCAGGTGTTTTGGACATTATTGTCAGATGTGACAGATTAGCTGCATGCTTGCTTCTGGTGTTATTCAGACACTGCTACAGCCAAATAGATCAGCAGGGTTGCCAGGCAACTAGTATTGTTTAAAAGGAAATAAATATGGCAGCCTACATATCCCTCTCACTTCGGTTGTCCTTTAAGGTGGACATGAGGGCTGAGAGTGGAGTCATCTCCTTTGTTCCTCATCCCCATAAAATGCAACAACATCTTAGTGATCTGTAACCTTTAGCTGGAGTCTCTCAGATGGCTTGGGCTACAGGACATGTCTCCGTATATATGCCCAGCCGTCATTAGAGACTTCACTTCATGCAAAATAACTGCTCAATATACATCATGTGTTGAATAATGTTCCTTCATAGACTTCGTAGACGTTCCTTCATCACTGGGGCGATAAGTGGGCGATTACCGCTTATAGCCAAATCACCAGCGATCACTAGCACTTTTTAAAGCACTAGCGCAATATTAACTATATGGCAGTGATCTCACTGCTGCAATCACTGGCGATTCACAATTAGCGGTGATGGCTTAACGCGCTACATGCAGCATTTTTCTGCGATTCTAGAGCGATCACGATTACAATGATAAAAAAGAGCTAATCGCAATTGTTCAAAAATCACCAAAGTATGCAGTGATTTTTACGCGTTCATTGCGTAAAAATCGCCGATGCAAAATGCTAGCGCTTTGCCAGTGTGATTGGACCCTTACTTTAGACTTCTTTTCCATGGGCAGTTGAACTGTGTGCTCAGCAAGCAGTTGCTAGGTAGCAGTAAGCAGTTGCCAGGCAGCAGTGAGCAGTTACCAGGCAGCAGTAAGCAGTTACCAGGCAGCAGCAAGCAGTTGTGAGAGTTTGAGAGGCATTTCGCTGCCTATCAACTGCCTGTGGAAAAGAGACCTTAAATTGCAGAACTGGGAGGCTACTGGTTCATCTTACTACTTTGCCTGTAAATCCCCCACAGGTGTTGGGGAAATTTCCATATGGTTTGCCTAATCCTGTTTCTACAACTGACTTAACCCATTATGACGGTCCTACAGGTTCGTCCTTTGTGAATGTTACTGCTAATACTAATGCACTTGAGCACACTGTCTTCACATCCACTAATATACAATATGGTCCTCTCAATGATGCGGACTAATGTTCCAATGAATGCAAAATCTGACACTTCTGGACAATATGAATTATGGTCCACAACAGAGATTCTTAAGCTACGTACACACATGCGACAACGATCGTTCGTTGTCAACGACGAACGAACTTTTAATTGATGAAAGAACGTCCTAAGTAAAGTTAGTTTTAAAAGGTGTGTAACGATCAGATCGTTAGAACAAATGTTACATCACGTAAAAGTAACTATTGCGCCTGCGCATAAAAATGAAAAGTTCCATGGAGAAATAGTGAAATGCGCATGTCAAGCCTAGTACGAACGATCGTTTCCAACGATGTACTACTTTTGCAAACGATCGTCGTTGGGAAAAATCCGTCATGCTAGATCATATGTTTTGAACGATCTAGCTCGTCCGTCGTTAGACTTCATGGTTGTTGGATGCTTTTTTTCAAACGATCATCGTTTGAAAGGATCGGGGAACGATCGTTTCAAACGACTATAGTCGCATGTGTGTACGCACCTTTAGAGTCACAGCAGGATCTTGGCTGTGGCAATATATTAGAACTAAGAAGTTTGTAACTGTATTTTCACATTCACCTGTTGTTTTCACGCGTGATTTAAATTTTAAAGTGAAATCTGTATTTACCCATTTGGAGAAACTTATAGATAAGGAAGTGAGATCATGGTGGGATTTAAAAAATTTAAAACAGTACCGTATAGGCCTCAATTCACTAAGCTTTATCAAACATGTGATAATTTACCTCATGGGTAAAATCTAATTTTGAATTCACTAAAGTGTTATAGAATTATCAAATATTGTATCACTAAAACGTTCAATAAATCTATAACACCTTAGTGAATTCAAAATTAGATTTTACTCATGAGTTAAATTATGAAACGTTTGATAAAGTGTTTGATAAGGCGTATTGTGTCTGAACGGATTATTGCGAGAAGTCTCAGAATAAAAAAAGTTCCCACAACAATCTATAGCGATCAGTTTGTAGTGAGTGCAACCAAATCCTTTTAGACGACTCAATTCTCCTCATGCCTCTAACCATTGTGTATGAGGAGCAGAAACGGGCCAACCTGAATCTTAAAATTTCCCGCATTAGGCAGGACCTAGAAAACTACTTCATAATTTTGCCATGTTCTTGACAACCTGCAGAATAAACTGCGGGAGAACATCTTAAAGTTGTAATCCACTATTATCAATACCAATATTGTGTAATATCTTAGAGATGTTATTGGCTATAAAGAATAACACTGTCTATGAATGGGGTCGTTGGAGTAGTACTCCATCCATGAGCAATTCAGGAGTTGTGCACCATGTCCTGCCAAGTCCTTTCCCCTTCGCAAGCCAGTTTGACTTCTTCGGACATGTCTGACTTCCAATCTGAACGGTCTGACGTGTCCGGAGCTAATGTGCCCCCTCCTCCCATCTCGCATAATAAACCAGCCCCTTTTTGGACATCCTCCCTGTATAACAAACGTCCCAAGAGACAGAAAACCAAGGACAAGAGGAACAAATGGGAAAGAGAAAAAGAGTAAGACATGCTGGTTAAAAACATGAGACATCTTTAGATCTGGGGTGCTCGGAAACTGATAATCACAAAATGATAATGAACTTGTCAGGGTGTCAAACTGTCTCCTGGGGAAATTAGGGTAGTGTCTAGGGGCCTTAAAGAGACTCCGTAACAAAAATTGCATCCTGTTTTTTATCATCCTACAAGTTCCAAAAGCTATTCTAATGTGTTCTGGCTTACTGCAGCACGTTCTACTATCACCATCTCTGTAATAAAATCAACTTATCTCTCTCTTGTCAGACTTGTCAGCCTGTGTCTGGAAGGCTGCCAAGTTCTTCAGTGTTGTGGTTCTGTGATGCATCTCCCCCCTCCAGGCCCCTCTCTGCACACTGCCTGTGTATTATTTAGATTAGGGCAGCTTCACTCTTCTCTCTTATCTTTTACAAGCTGGATAAATCCTCCTCTGAGCTGGCTGGGCTTTCACATACTGAGGAATTACATACAGGCAGAGCTGTCTGCACTCTGCAGGAAGAAACAGCCTGACACATCAGTGGAAGATAGCTGCAGGGGGAAAGAAACACACAAATGATCTCTTGAGATTCAAAAGGAAGGGTGTATACAGCCTGCTTGTGTATGAATGTATTTTCTATGTGTGGACATACTGTACATCAACCCACTTCCTGTTTTGGTGGCCATTTTGTTTGTTTATAAACAAACTTTTAAAAACTGTTTTTAACCACTTTTAATGCGGCGAGGAGCGGCGAAATTGTGACAGAGGGTAATAGGAGATGTCCCCTAACGCACTGGTATGTTTACTTTTGTGCGATTTTAACAATACAGATTCTCTTTAATTTCATCCTCACCTGCCAATTTAGTGTGTTCCATACATTGCTAGACATTAATAAATTTGTTCGTAATTGATTATTATAGAAACA
This sequence comes from Hyperolius riggenbachi, assembly GCF_040937935.1. Classification (NCBI taxonomy): domain Eukaryota; kingdom Metazoa; phylum Chordata; class Amphibia; order Anura; family Hyperoliidae; genus Hyperolius; species Hyperolius riggenbachi. The sequence goes on from NC_090648.1 coordinate 94,202,598, forward strand.
CTTTTTGTTGGCTGGCATCCAGAATCAGCCCAGGGAAAACCGTGGTGCTAATACCCGATCTACCCTCTCTGACATCCCATCCTTTGACTAATGCTGAGCTGTTTCCTCTTTGGAGCAATTGCTGGCAGAAAACAACGGCCAGATAGGACTGGACCATATACAACCTATTGCTTTTTCTGATACCCATTTTTATGCGGTACATACTAGGTCCAAACCTGTGGACCTCTTTCAGGATATAGTAGAGAAGCATCTGATATCCCTGGCAAGTTCCAGGGATAAATCAGTCAATCTAAAGGTCCGTACACACGCCGGACTTTTGGCAACGACGGGTCCGTCGTTGCCTCCCGCTGGGTGGGCGTGCCAGCGACAGTCCGGCGTGTGTACGCTCTGTCGTCAGACTGACACGGCTGTTTCTGAGCGATCCGCCGGGCGGATCGCTCAGAAACAGCCGTATCAGTCTGACGACAGAGCGTACACACGCCGGACTGTCGCTGGCACGCCCACCCAGCGGGAGGCAACGACGGACCCGTCGTTGCCAAAAGTCCGGCGTGTGTACGGACCTTAACTCTAGCCAAACGAGGCGCTATTCATAGTTTTAATCAAAGGACATCCATTGTCATCCCCAATGCGAATAAGGGAGGTTCAGTAGATGTATTTGGAGTGGAAGATAATCATTTAGAAGCCCTTAGGCAGCGTAATAATGAGGATACCTATTTGGTGCTTATCAGGGACCCTACAGCGACTTTCAGGGATTAGCTTAAAGAGCTCCTCTTGATTGGGGAGGCTGCGAGAATTCTCTCATGTAAGGGCAGATTTTTTGAAGGTACATGATCTGGTTATTCTGGTCTTTCACCACCTGCCTAAAGTACATAAACTGGAGTTTTCCCCAGAGGGCCGCCCTATTGTTGCTGGGATTGGCTCTCTGGGGAAGCACCTTGGTAATTGGGTTGACTCCAATTTGCAAATCCTTATTTGTGGTCTGCCTGGGTTCGTTCAAGACGCCAAGCATGTTTTGTCCAGATTGGAAGATTTTCGGAGGTGTGGAATTACATTTTGGTTACATTAGATGGAAGGACGCTGTACTCCTCAATTCCACATGAGTTGGTCACTGCGATTATAGTGTGTCTGAGCCCTATTAAAGCGCATAAATACATCTCAGATTAATACAGGGTTGCAGGCTGGACCGTGTTAGGGCTTATTCACACCTAGGGCATTTTTGTGTTTTTGTTTAAAGTATAACCAGGGCCGGTCCTGGACTTTCTGCTGCCTGAGGCAAAGATCGTAAAGGCGCCCCCTCCCCCAATATTTCTACATAACATTACATCCCCCACACAACCGACCGTGTCCGTGAAGGAAAGCCTGAGTGACGCAGCAAAGTGAGTGACTGACTCACCAGGGATTGGGTCTCCCTCCGGGTCTGGCGGCGGCGAAGGGCGGGCATCCGCATCCAGCATGCATCCTGCACTGGCAGGGGACAGACGGCTGCGGCGGGCATGCTCCATCTCGGATCTGAGGGATCTCCCGCTGGGCCAGTGAGCGGCGGCCGGCGGCAGCCAGCCAGCCTCATCATCATCATCGTCACGGTCACGCCGGCGTGCTCGCTGCTCAGTGACTGACCGTGACAATCAGCCGCAGCCAGGGCAGCAGAGCGGGCGGCAGCCGCCGCCATCAAATCAGCAGGCTTAGGCACTAGGCAGCGTCACCAGCGTGCAGCCTTGGAGGAGACAGGAGAGGCTGCAGAGCTCGGAGTCGTCGGACTCGGAGGCCGGCGGCAACAATGCAGTTTCTAGGCTAAAATGCACCCAGGGCGAGGGTGTAAAAATTAGGTAGCTGACCCCCAGTATAGGTTAGATAGGTAGCTGCCCCCCAGTACAGGTTAGAATAGGTAGGTGCCCCCCAGTATAGGATAGATAGGTAGCTGCCCCCAGTACAGGTTAGATTAGGTAGGTGCCCCCCAGTATAGGATAGATAGGTAGCTGCCCCCAGTATAGGTTAGATAGGTAGCTGCCCCCCAGTATAGGATAGATAGGTAGCTGCCCCCCAGTATAGATTAGGTAGGTAGCTGCTCCCCAGTATAGGTTAGATAGGTAGCTGCCCCCCAGTATAGGATAGATAGGTAGCTGGCCCCCAGTATAGGTTAGATTAGGTAGGTGCCCCCAGTATAGGATAGATAGGTAGCTGCCCCCAGTATAGGTTAGATAGGTAGCTGCCCCCCAGTATAGGTTAGATAGGTAGGTACCCCCAGTATAGGATAGATAGGTAGCTGCCCCCAGTATAGGTTAGATAGGTAGCTGCCCCCCAGTATAGGATAGATAGGTAGCTGCCCCCCAGTATAGATTAGGTAGGTAGCTGCCCCCCAGTATAGGTTAGATAGGTAGCTGCCCCCCAGTATAGGATAGATAGGTAGCTGGCCCCCAGTATAGGTTAGATTAGGTAGGTGCCCCCAGTATAGGATAGATAGGTAGCTTCCCCCAGTATAGGTTAGATAGGTAGCTGCCCCCCAGTATAGGTTAGATAGGTAGGTACCCCCAGTATAGGATAGATAGGTAGCTGCCCCCAGTATAGGTTAGATAGGTAGCTGCCCCCCAGTATAGGATAGATAGGTAGCTGCCCCTCAGCATAGGTTAGATAGGTAGCTGCCCCCCAGTATAGGTTAGATAGGTAGCTGCCCCCCAGTATAGGTTAGATAGGTAGCTGCCCCCAGTATAGGATAGATAGGTAGCTGGCCCCCAGTATAGGATAGATAGGTAGCTGCCCCCAGTATAGGTTAGATAGGTAGCTGCCCCCCAGTATAGGTTAGATAGGTAGGTACCCCCAGTATAGGATAGATAGGTAGCTGCCCCCAGTACAGGTTAGATTAGGTAGGTGCCCCCCAGTATAGGTTAGATAGGTAGCTGCCCCCCAGTATAGGTTAGATAGGTAGCTGCCCCCCAGTATAGGATAGATAGGTAGCTGGCCCCCAGTATAGGTTAGATTAGGTAGGTGCCCCCCAGTATAGGATAGATAGGTAGCTGCCCCCAGTACAGGTTAGATTAGGTAGGTGCCCCCCAGTATAGGATAGATAGGTAGCTGCCCCCAGTACAGGTTAGATTAGGTAGGTGCCCCCCAGTATAGGATAGTTAGGTAGCTTCCCCCAGTATAGGTTAGATTAGGTAGGTGCCCCCCAGTATAGGATAGATAGGTAGCTTGCCCAGTATAGGTTAAGTAGGTAGGTGCCCCCTCATAATGGCGGAGGGGGGAGCCGGAGCCGCGGTGAGGGCAGCCCGACCTCTCCCTCCCTCTCCCCGGGCCGCTCTCCATGCTCCCCCCTCGGACTGCAGGCAGCAGAGTTAGCGCGCAGGGAAGCCCTGCTGGTCTCCTCCGCTCTGGCTCCCTCGGTCCCTCCGCTATCACAGCCATGTCATCTGGTGCCGCCCCTCCACTTTCTGCCGCCTGAGGAACCCGCCTCACCCCGCCTCATTTGCGGGCCGGCCCTGAGTATAACTGTCGGGCATAAAATCAAAAATCAATTCTTTAGTTGTATCTGGTAAACAAGTAATACGGATGCTAACCAGGCAATCCAAAAGTTAAAATCACTATCACTTTTCTTTTTTATAAATGATCATTCCCCAGTTTACCTGACCCTTATATGGTACGTTGCCGCACAAAGGAAGTTGCAGGGCATGCTGGGTTGTCTTTTTTTTTGCTTCTTTATTTCCCCTCAGACTAACTAATGTACAGAAGCAAAAAATGACAACCCAGCATGCCCTGCAACTTCCTTTTTGTGTACCAAATTTTGTGTGTACTAAATAAGAGTCAGGTAAACTGGGGAATGATCATTTATAAACAAAAAAAGTAATAGAGATTTTAACTTTTATATTGCCTAGTTAGCATCCTTATTACTCGTTTACCAGATAAAAATAAAGAATTGATTTTTGATTTTATTTTATGCCTGACAGTTACACTTTAAGCGCTGGTGATTTCAGAAAAGGGCTTGTGCAATGATTCCCTATGAGAGTGTTCACACATGAGCGGTTCGATTCCAATCCGCTCACCAAATCGCTGCCTGTACCATTTTGTGGGCGATTTACCTATAATGAAAGGTATAGGGAATAGCGATTTCCAAAGCACTTTCATGAATAAATACATTAGGCTTGATTCACAAAGCGGTGCTAACAGTTAGCACCCTGGTGAAAAGCCCCTTATCACGCCTATACTCAGTTTAGGCGTGATAAGTTTAGGCGTGATAAGTTTAGGCATGATAACTATAGCACCAACTGGGTTAGCACCGCAGTGCACAGCTGATCAAAAGTTTTGCGCCAGCAAAGTCTGGTGCACTTCGCATAGAGTTTAATGGCGCTGCTTTGCGCGCGGGACTTTGCGCGCAATCTAAACTTATCTAAACTTATCACAAATCACACCTAAACTTATCACGCCTAAACTGGCTTTTCACCAGCGTGGTGCAATGGTTATCACGCCTAAAGTCTTTTACTGGGTTAGCACCGCTTTGTGAATGGAGCCCAATGTATTTATTCATTTCCGGGTACAAGAGTTCACTTTCTGACCGACGTCAGGAAGTTAAAAAAGAAATCCCTCTGCAAAAGCGCTTAAAAAAAGGGAAAGACGATTTTAAAAATGGAAAAAAATTGCTCAGAGCTTTAAAAAGCGCTGGTAATTCATGATGCGAACAAGATCTAACTGAGGAAGTAGTCAAGTGTTCATAAATGTCAGACTAAACAGGTGGCTTTTGAGTTTGGACTTAAATGCTTTCTGGGATGGAGATGTCCTGATTGGGTGTGGCAGGGAGTTCCAAGGTATAGGGGCAGCATGACAGAAGGCTCTGTTTTCAAAGGTTTTGAGGTAGATTCTGGGGGTGACCAAGTTATTATTTGACCTAAGATTGTGGGGGGTGTGATGCAGTTGCAACAAGTCCTTCAGGTATCCAGGGCCCAGATGGTGCAAGGATTTGCATGTCAATAAGCCAATCTTTAACAGATCCTGGTCATGGTCATGTGAGGCTTATGGGTCAGATGTAGGCCATTTTTAACGGTCTTCATCTTATCAGCATGTGAAATTTTAGTTACAACTTGCAGCCCTGACTCTCCATGTGAACATTTGGCTAGCATTGATCTTTGGTAAGACACATGAATAAGAGGTTACACACAGCGGGCCAGGCAACAGCTGCCACACTCTGGAATCTGTCACCATGCTTGTCCTTCTAGCCTCACATACCTCCACTCCAGCTGTCTTTTTGGCTGTTTGTCAACACTCTTGTTTAATGACACATTTAACAGCATTACCGCATTGCCTGAGACCCAGTGGGAGAGGCACAGACAGTGCCCAGGCACAAAGTTGCAAAATGAAAGCAATGCCGAGTAGCATGTTCCACTTCAGGTCAAGGGTAAGTCAACTAAAGAAACTGCCATAAAAGTTCTCTGAGAACCCTTTCACACTGAGGCGATGCAGTACTGCACCCCACTGTAGCCTAATGTCAATCTATGGGGAGTTCACACTCCGCACGTTGAGGTACGCTGCACCGGAAGTGCCCTATTTAACACGCTACAATACCTACGTTACCACGCCTCTCCAGCAGCGACCTGCGTCAAGCGGAAGTCATGTAAGTCTACTCTATGGTAACACATGTTCATTATAAAAACCCGCCGCAGTTATCTGCGTTGCACATGCACGGAAGCGTATTTTATATATACGCTTCCACATACGTCATCGAATGCCGAACAGGAAGTAAGCGTCACTTCCTGTTCAGCTGGATGCAACACAGGGATTACCATGTACTAACGTAGTAATCCCCGAAGGCCTGTTTTTGGTGGTGCGGCCGCCGCATCACCAATCTGCAGTGTGAAGCCGGCCTGAGGAACATCCAGAGTAGAGATGACCATGGGATAGATTTGTAAAGCTATGATTTGCTGGTCATAAACATGTGTTGCTACGATTTCTTCCCACTTGTACCAGACCACGTGCGGCGAACGGGAGCGGACAGTGTAGCGTCTGCTCCAATTGTCCGCCGTGGACAGCTGTAGCCCGGAAAAGATGCAAGTGCCTCAGCGCCGGGTGCCGAAACTAAGCGCCCCATAGCATCAATGTAATGCTGCAAGGGGCGCGTAAAGGCAATTCGGGACAATTCAAAATTACATCTCCCTGCGGGTTGCAACAACTCGGAGGGGGAATAGTATTTAATGCTGCCGGGAGTTTTGCGGCAGCAGGGAGAGCCATCATTCGGCTCTCCCGGCACCCAACTCACCGGCAACGCATACATACCTACGCAGATGCACTACTCCCATACGCTATAAGGGAGAGCGCATCCACCTGCCCGTGATTATCGTGGACTGCACAGAAGTGTGGTCTGCTTACTGCAACAGATCCCACGGAAATGTGGATCCCAAAAAATAGGAGCCGTTCCCTGTCCGTTTAGCAATGAGCGGAGAACAGACGCTCTAGTGGGAACAGAGCCTGAAGCAGGATATGATTACAGCAAATCAGAGTCTCATAAATCAATCACACGTTCTCCCTCATCACACTATTCTTCACAGGTTCTGTTACAGATCAAAACCTCAAGATTAGATGGTTGTGTCATGATAGCCCACCTATGCCGTCTCAATTTACTAATATAGTATACTAAATATAGTTTTGCATTCTTAAAACAGAAGGTATTTGCGATAATTCATCTTTAAGTAAGCAGATGTGGTTTCCCATGATGCATCGCTCCCAAATATACAAATCATCTCTTTATGCCCCTGAATCTAGGCACACATCCAGAACCACTGGTGAGCCTGTAGCTTATACATATTACAGCTGATCCTCATCAGTGCATGGCATGGATTGATATGGCTCTATGAGACTGGGCTTGGACCAGTACTACAGAGTACCAAGGGCATGACGTGAAGTAGGCGGGGCCCCCTGAAAAACTCTGCAGGGCAAACCCCTCTCCAAGGCTGGATTCACATTGCACAGATGCACAATGGTGCATTGACGGGAACGGGTAGGAAAATATCTATGTACCTCTGCTTTTAAACCTATTTTTGATATGTGGCCGGAACAATAAAGTTTTCTATAGATTGCATGTGCCAACTGCTGTTGCTTTCTCCCTTCATGGAACAATGGTGCATTGACAGCGTATCCACTCAGGATACACTGTGTTCCGTTGAAATGCCCAGGCCACATTCACACACACCGTTATGCATCTGGTTCGCTTGCATCACCACCTGTCCATTTCTGTCACATAACGTTCTGCTGCTACTGGCACTGCCGCTCGTGTCTACTGCATGGAAAAAGCAGCGGTATACAGATCAGAGCCCCAGCAGAAGCACATGAGACTCCGCACTGGATTGCAACAGAGCAATGAATGGGAATCCTCCCTCCAACATGAAGCATTCTTATTGGTTCACCACTCATTGCTTTGCATAGGATCCTTTCGTGTGCCTAACGATCTATTGATCTGCTCCATTAAGGGTACTGTCACACTAGTGCGCTGGGGTAGCACTGCCATTTGGATCGCCTCGCGGTTTGACTGAAGGAAAAAAAATGAACACGTGACTTACGGTGCGCTTCCAGAAGTCGCAGGGTAACCCACTTTTGCGTTTCTTCATTGCACCGCAGTCAGTGTGTCGTGTCTCATTGTCTTTAATGGCTGCTGCAACTAGCAGGGGAGAGTACCACGGCGTGGTAAGAGTAAAAGCGGCCTAAGTGGAACATTTTTCTTGCCAGTGTAAACCCAGCCTTACCTATTCGGTAAGGAGTCCTTGGGCAACACTACCTAATGCTTCAGTGTGGCCTACTGAGCACACCCTTTGCGGCTGCAGCTCTCAACCGCTTTGACTTCGGGCAGGAAAAAAGCACTAATTAAATGTTAATATTATGTATTACTTTTATTATTGATCAGGTTAGCAGAGGTGTCCATAACAAAAAGGATAGTAAACACAATCCGCTTTATCGGGAATAATTCAGTCCTTATTCCACGATATATGCAGGTGAGGTAGGGGGGGTCTCTTTAATACTGTGGTGGCACAACTAAATGCCGCAGTCAAGGCTGGGTTTTTTCATTTTCCAACCCACGGCCAACTTCCTTGTGGCTCCCCTTACATGTGCAGCAAGCTCACCTCCCAAACCATGTGCTGCCCCCTCTTCCATACATATGTAACATTTATGCACAGCTCTGTGGGCAGCAGGGCCCCTCCACCACGTGAGTTATACGGTGGTCATGGTTGCTGTTGGAGCCTCCAGCTGTCTAGCAGCCTTCCTGTACCTCCTCACAGCTTTCCCCATGCACACACGTCCACATCGGGTCAGGTGACATGCTGGCTTTCATACATCGACTCTGGAAGTCACTTGAAGCCCGCAAGGAGGTACAGTAAGGCTGCCAGATGTTGCTGGAGGATCAGTAAGTAGCTTATGCTGGGAATACACGGCTCGATTTTGAGCCATTAAGATGGTTTTAGATAGATCATTTCCGACATGCCCGATCACCGTTCGATCGTCTTGCCGCTCGATTCATCATTGAAGTGAATAGAAAAAAGATAAGAAAAAACGAGCGGAAGATAAGAGAATCGAGCGGGCAAAACAATCGGGTGCAGAATCGAGAGCCAGAATCGACCTGTGTATTCCCAGCATTAGATTTACCTGTTGGAAAAAAATCTACAGTATCTGGCAGGTAAATCTAATGCTGGGTACACACTATGAGATTTTATGGTCGATTTACTGTCAAATCGATTATTTTCAACATGTCCAATTTGCTTTCCGATCGATTTCCTTTAACCGTAATAGGAAATCTATCGGAAAGCAAATCGGACATGTTGGAAATAATTGATCTGACAGTAAATCGACCATAAAAACTCATAGTGTGTACCCAGCATTAAGGCAGCCATACATCAGAAGATTGTGGGCAGATTTGACAAAGAGACAAATTTATCTCTAATCAAATCTGATTAGAGATACATTTGTCTCTTGTCGAAGCTGCCCATATACTACAGGCCGATTCTCATCCGATTTCAGCATGACATCTTCAGGGACTTGGCTGAGTCGGCCACGTCTGCCCCATCGCTGCCCCCCCAATGTTTAAAGAGACACTGAAGCGGAAAAAAAATATGATATAATGAATTGGTTGTGTACTATGAATAATTACTAAAAGATTAGCAGCAAAGAAAATATTCTCATATTTTTATTTTCAGGTATATAGTGTGTTTTCTAACATTGCATCATTCTCTAATATGTGCAGATTACACAACACTCTGCATTCAAAATTATTCTTTCAGAGCAGTCTGTGAACTAATGACCTCTCCTCTGGCAGATAAAAAGAAAACTGTTCACTTACAGTTGAGATAATAAAAGTCAGAAGACAGCCCTCTCCACGACTTTGAAAGTCGTAGAGATTAATGGCTTTTTTGCATAGAGATAACAACTGGAGTTTCTTAACTCTTCCTGTACTGGAAACAATTACACTGATGTATCTGATCTTAATGTTTTATTTCTTAGCTGTGCTACACATACAAATCATAATATCATAAAAATGTTTTCGCTTCAGTGTCTCTTTAAATGCAAGTGTGTGTGTGTGCATTATACATTACCTGTCCTGTAGCAGCCTCCGCGCGGTGACCGTCCGTGTTGGGTAACAGCCGCGTACACGCTAGCGGAGCATAGGGTCTGACGTCAGACGCTATGCACTGCTAGAGTGTATGACTGTATGCAGAACCCGGCGAGATGGACAGAAACCTCGGGGAGGCTGACACCGGACAGGTAATGTATAAAGGGGCAACATTTATACATTGCAGCGGGGAGTTTCGTCGTTTGTTCCAATATCGGCCGCCGTACCGCCACGCACCTGACCAACCAACTTCAGCCCGACATCTTGCAGCATGCGGATCGACCATGCGATCAATTTCCGTCCTGAAACTGGTCGCTTTCTCGGGAAGGGCATGCACTTGGCGGCACCGATTTTCATCCAATTTGATTATAATAATCGAAATGGATGGTCAATCAGCCACCAAATCGCCTGATGTATGGCCACTTTAACAGAAAATTGTATGGTGTGTACCCAGCATTACAGCCTGCCAGCACCCCCAAAAAAAGACCTCACATAAAGGCCCCCTTTATACCTCAGGCATGCCGGTTAGTTGAGACTTCCGCTTTCCTGAATTCCGGGTAACGGGGACTCTGCTGTACGTATTTTTCCTACTTCGTTTAAAAATTGGAGATCATTTTAGCTTGTAAGATTTTATTTTTCTCCTTGTTAAAGTTAAACTTGAGTGAAAATAAACTGATGAGATAATTGTATCTATCCTCCTACTGCTAATGCTAGGTACACACGATACAAATTTCTGGCAGATTTACTTGCCAGACCAATTTTTTTCCAACATGTCTGATCTGAATTGTGATCGATTTTCCAATCGATTTCCTTAACAGTGAACAGAAAATTGGTGGGAAAAAATCGATCTGGCATGTAAATCTGCCAGAAAATTGTATAGTGTGGACCTAGCATAAAACTGACTTTCAGATATCCCACAGTTTTATGTTTAAAAACTTAAAAAAAACATATTTATTGTTTTCTCTCAGCTCAATGAAACAGTCTGTCCCTTATCTCTAAAGGCAGCCATACATCTAGCGATTTTGAGTCAATCAACAAAGCGATCAACTTTATTGGGGAATTGACTTCAGTATGGTTGATCAAAAGTCGATCGACTAGTGACCCACACATTACAAGCTATTCCTATGCGATTCACCTTGATCTGACCAATGTGTCTCCATGCTCTGAATGCAAAAATCAATCGAGTGATATGTGAACGGTAGCAGATTCCTGTGCGGTCGACCGATATCTTGCATCCTGCTCGGTCGAGTAAGTTGGTCAATTCGACATGATATCAGCCACTGTTCATCGATTGGTAATTCTGGAACACACTAGATTTTCTCTCAATTCCTTCTCGATTTGATAAAGTGATCCAATCGAATGGTCGATCGTACTGCAAAATTGCTAGATGTATGGCCACCTTAAGTGCTAAAATATATCAACTATTGACCTTTTTATCTATCCCTTGCTCTCAGAAGGAGAGGCTATTGTCTGACTGGGTCCCAAATGGAGAAACACTGTCAGTTGCATAGCTGAATATTAACTCTTTCAGGCAGAGAAAAAGTAAAAGCAACACAGCATATTTATTTGTGTGCTTGGCACTGTACAGACACATGTCTATCTCATCATGTCACATGTCACTTAAGCTTGCCTTTAAGTGTAAATAACACAATATGATTTTCTTACAAGTTTTATTATTTCAATTTACAAGATCGTTTAAATGTTGGGTGGGGCTGGTGACGGAATGGTGATGGGATACAGTTTGATGGGGAAGGTAAAGAAGTGTGACAGGGTGGGGATGGACCCAGGATGGAAGGGTGGGGACAAGGACAAAATTATGTATCCGTCACATGAGGTTAAAGTGAATGTTTACCATTATAAAAATCAAAAAGTCAGATACTCACCTAAGGAGAGTGAAGGCTCGGTCCTAATGAGCCTTCCCTCTCCTCTCCCAGTGCCCGGTCCCGCGCAGGATCCCCCGTGGCAGTATTCGACCAGTTCGGTCAAATACTGCCACTTCCGCAGCCGAAGGGAGCTTTCGGAAGCCTTCGGGAGCACTCAGGCTCCCGATGACACGGCCGCTCCATACTACGCATGCGCGAGAGCCCTCTATGACGCACTCGCGCATGCGTAGTATGGAGCGGCCCGTCTTCGGAAGCCCCAGTGCTCCCGAAGACCTCCGAAGTCCCTGCGGCGGTGGACGCGAACGGGGGAGCCAGCGCAGCACCGAGGGCAGCGGGAGAGGAGAGGGAAGGCTCATTAGGACCGAGCCTTCCCTCTCATTAGGTGAGTATCTGACTTTTTGATTTTTAAATAGGTAACCACTGGCTTTAATTGCAAGTACAGGTTTAGAAGACTGCTCTGATATCATATGTCAATTTTATATACAGTAAGCTTATGGAGAATTCTCAGACACCCAGGCAGATTTGAAGATGACACCATAGCTTCCATCTGCCCTCTTTTTGGAGGGACAGTTCCTCTTTGGGAACCCTGTTCCTCTGTCCCTCTTTCAAAACTGATGTACAGATCTCTGTAAATATCAATATTTTTTTTCCTTAAAAATGTTTTTGCTCCAAACTTTTCTTCCATCCTTTAACCACTTCAGGACCACAGTCTTTTCGCCCCTTAAGGACCAGATCCTTTTTCTCCATTCAGACCACTGCAGCTTTCACGGTTTATTGCTCGCTCATACAACCTACCACCTAAAGGAATTTTACCTCCTTTTCTTGTCACTAATACAGCTTTCTTTTGCTGCTATTTGATTGCTGCTGCGAGTTTTAGTTTTTATTATATTCATCAAAAAAGACATGAATTTTGGCAAAAAAATGACTTTTTTAACTTGCTGTGCTGACATTTTTCAAATAAAGTAAAATTTCCTATACATTTGAGCGCGAAAGTTATTCTGCTACATGTCTTTGATAAAAAAAAAACCATTCAGTGTATATTTATTGGATTGGGTAAAAGTTATAGCGTTTACAAACTATGGTGCCAAAAGTGAATTTTCCCATTTTCAAGCATCTCTGACTTTTCTGCGCACCTGTCAGGTTTCATGAGGGGCTAAAATTCCAGGATAGTACAAATACCCCCCAAATGACCCCATTTTGGAAAGAAGACATCCCAAAGTATTCAGTGAGAGGCATGGTGAGTTCATAGAAGATTTTATTTTTTGTCACAAGTTAGCGGAAAATGACACTTTCTGACAAAAAAAAGAAAAAAAAAAGTTTCCATTTCTTCTAACTTGCGACAAAAAAAAAATGAAATCTGCCACAGACTCACTATGCTCCTCTCTGAATACCTTGAAGTGTCTACTTTCCAAAATGGGGTCATTTGTGGGGTGTGTTCACTGTCCTGGCATTTTGGGGGGTGCCTAATTGTAAGCACCCCTGTAAAGCCTAAAGATGCTCATTGGACTTTTGGCCCCTTAGCGCAGTTAGGCTGCAAAAAAGTGCCACACATGTGGTATTGCCGTACTCAGGAGAAGTAGTATAATGTGTTTTGGGGTGTATTTTTACACATACCCATGCTGGGTGGGAGAAATATCTCCGTAAATGACAATTGTTTGATTTTTTTTACACACAATTGTCCATTTACAGAGAGATTTCTCCCACCCAGCATGGGTATGTGTAAAAATACACCCCAAAACACAATATACTACTTCTTCTGAGTACGGCGATACCACATGTGTGACACTTTTTTGCAACCTAGGTGCGCTAAGGGGCCTAACGTCCTATTCACAGGTCATTTTGAGGCATTTGGATTCTAGACTACTGCTCACGGTTTAGGGCCCCTAAAATGCCAGGGCAGTATAGGAACCCCACAAGTGACCCCATTTTAGAAAGAAGACACCCCAAGATATTCTGTTAGGAGTATGCTGAGTTCATAGATTTTTTTTTTGTCACAAGTTAGCGGAAAATGACACTTTGTGAAAAAAAAAACAATACATATCAATTTCCGCTAACTTGTGACAAAAAATAAAATCTTCTATAAACTCATCATACACCTAACAGAATACCTTGGGTGTCTTCTTTCTAAAATGGGGTCACTTGTGGGGTTCCTATACTGCCCTGGCATTTTAGGGGCCCTAAACCGTGAGGAGTAGTCTTGAACCCAAATGTCTCAAAATGACCTGTGAAATCCTAAAGGTACTCATTGGACTTTGGGCCCCTTAGCACAGTTAGGCTGCAAAAAAGTGTCACACATGTGGTATCGCCGTACTCAGAAGAAGTAGTATAATGTGTTTTGTGGTGTATTTTTACATATAACCATGCTGGGTGGGAGAAATATCTCTGTAAATGACACATTTTTGATTTTTTTTACACACAATTGTCCATTTACAGAGAGATTTCTCCCACCCAGCATGGGTATGTGTAAAAATACACCACAAAACACATTATACTACTTCTCCTGAGTATGGCGATACCACATGTGTGACACTTTTTTGCAGCCTAGGTGCGCTAAGGGGCCCAACATCCTATTCACAGGTCATTTTGAGGCATTTGTTTTCTAGACTACTCCTCACGGTTTAGGGCCCCTAAAATGCCAGGGCAGTATAGGAACCCCACAAGTGACCCCATTTCAGAAAGAAGACACCCCAAGGTATTCCGTTAGGGGTATGGTGAGTTCATAGAAGATTTTATTTTTTGTCACAAGTTAGTGAAAAATGACACTTTGTGAAAAAAACAATAAAAATCCAATTTCCGCTAACTTTTGACAAAAAATAAAATCTTCTATGAACTCATCATACACCTAACAGAATACCTTGGGGTGTCTTCTTTCTAAAATGGGGTCACTTGTGGGGTTCCTATACTGCCCTGGCATTTTACGGGCCCAAAACTGTGAGTAGTCTGGAAACCAAATTTCTCAAAATGACTGTTCAGGGGTATAAGCATCTGCAAATTTTGATGACAGGTGGTCTATGAGGGGGCAAATTTTGTGGAACCGGTCATAAGCAGGGTGGCCTCTTAGATGACAGGATGTTTTGGGCCTGATCTGATGGATAGGAGTGCTAGGGGGGTGACAGGAGGTGATTGATGGGTGCGGTTAGAGGGGAAAATAGATGCAATCAATGCACTGGGGAGGTGTTCGGAAGGGGGTCTGAGGGGGATCTGAGGGTTTGGCCGAGTGATCAGGAGCCCACACAGGGCAAATTAGGGCCTGATCTGATGGGTAGGTGTGCTAGGGGGTGACAGGAGGTGATTGATGGGTGTCTCAAGGTGTGATTAGAGGGGGGAAATAGATGCAAGCAATGCACTAGCGAGGTGATCAGGGCTGGGGTCTGAGGACGTTCTGAGGTGTGGGCGGGTGATTGGGTGCCCGCAAGGGGCAGATTAGGGTCTAATCTGATGGGTAACCGTGACAGGTGGTGATAGGGGGTGATTGATTGGTAATTAGTGGGTGTTTAGAGAAGAGAAGAGATGTAAACACTGCACTTGGGAGGTGATCTGATGTCGGATCTGCGGGCGATCTATTGGTGTGGGTGGGTGATCAGATTGCCCGCAAGGGGCAGGTTAGGGGCTGATTGATGGGTGGCAGTGACAGGGGGTGATTGATGGGTGGCAGTGACAGGGGGTGATTGATAGGTGATTGACAGGTGATCAGTGGGTTATTACAGGGAATAACAGATGTAAATATTGCACTGGCGAATTGATAAGGGGGGGGGTCTGAGGGCAATCTGAGCGTGTGGGCGGGTGATTGGGTGCCCGCAAGGGGCAGATTAGGGTCTAATCTGATGGGTAACAGTGACAGGTGGTGATAGGGGGTGATTGATGGGTAATTAGTGGGTGTTTAGAGGAGAGAAGAGATGTATACACTGCACTTGGGAGGTGATCTGATGTCGGATCTGCGGGCGATCTATTGGTGTGGGTGGGTGATCAGATTGCCCGCAAGGGGCAGGTTAGGGGCTGATTGATTGGTGGCAGTGACAGGGGGTGATTGATGGGTGGCAGTGACAGGGGGTGATTGATAGGTGATTGACAGGTGATCAGTGGGTTATTACAGGGAATAACAGATGTAATTATTGCACTGGCGAATTGATAGGGGGGGGGTCTGAGGGCAATCTGAGCGTGTGGGCGGGTGATTGGGTGCCCGCAAGGGGTAGATTAGGGTCTAATCTGATGGGTAACAGTGACAGGTGGTGATAGGGGGTGATTGATGGGTAATTAGTGGGTGTTTAGAGGAGAGAAGAAATGTAAACAATGCACTTGGGAGGTGATCTGATGTCGGATCTGCGGGCGATCTATTGGTGTGGGTGGGTGATCAGATTGCCCGCAAGGGGCAGGTTAGGGGCTGATTGATGGGTAGCAGTGACAGGGGGTGATTGACGGGTGATTGACGGGTGATTGACAGGTGATCAGAGGGGATAGATGCATATAGTACACGGGGGGGGGGGGGGTGATCAGGAGGGGGCAGTGGGCAGGGGGGGGGGGATAAAAAAAAAAATAGCGTTGACAGATAGTGACAGGGAGTGATTGATGGGTGATTAGGGGGGTGACTGGGTGCAAACAGTGGTCTGGGGGGTGGGCAGGGGGGGGTCTGAGGGGTGCTGTGGGCGATCAGGGGGCAGGGGGGGGGGAAATCAGTGTGCTTGGGTGCAGACTAGGGTGGCTGCAGCCTGCCCTGGTGGTCCCTCGGACACTGGGACCACCAGGGCAGGAGGCAGCCAGTATAATAGGCTTTGTATACATTACAAAGCCTATTATACTATTTCCATGCGGCGATGAGGGTGCTAGTAACCCGCCGGCGCTTCCGAACGGCCGGCGGGTTACTACGAGCGGTGGGCGGAGCCAGTCCCCGGCGGCTGATCGCGTCACGAATGACGCGATAGCCGCATAGCCACCCACGCAGCCGCCCCCGCCGATGGGCGTATTGCGGTCGTTTGGGCCCGGACTTTGCTGCCGCCCATCGGCTGGGGGCGGTCCTCAAGTGGTTAAAGCAAAGCTGAAGCAAAAATAAACTTATGAGATAATGAATTGTATGTGTAGTACAGCTAAGAAATAAAACATTTTTAGCAAAGAAAAGAGTCTTGTATTGTTTCCAGTAAAAGAAGAGTTGAAAAACTTCAGTTGTTGTCTATGCAAAATAGCTTCTCTGAGCTATTTGACCCAACTTGGGTCTAATACAGTCCTGTTTTCTGAAGCACTTAAAGGAGTGGTCCAAGGTAATTAAAAAACACAATTCTACTTACCTGCGGCTTCCTTCAGCTCCTGCAGCAGTCCTGTGCCATCGCCGCATCCCAACTGGTGGCCCGGGGTTCCCGCCGGTGTAGAAGACGACCTCGCCAGGTTGTCCTCTACTGCTCAAGCACTGATGTCAATCACGCTGACGTAGTCTGGACTCCAGATGACGTCAGTGTGACCAAGACAGGCTCTCGCGCAGGCACAGTAGATGAACGTCAGCATCTACACTGGTGGGGCCCCCGGGCCAGCGGATGATAGCGGAGCTGCGGCAAGGGATGTATCGGCAGCCAGTGGCTGGAGGAAGCCCCGGGTAAGTCGTTTTTTTGTTTCTATATACCTTGCATCTGTCCTTTAAAGAGACTCTGTAACAAAATTTTCAGCCTCATTTTTTCTATCCTATAAGTTCCTATACCTGTTCAAATGTGGTCTGTCTTACTGCAGCCTTTCCTAGTTGCACAGTGGCTGTATTTTCTCTGTTATATAATCTAATCTTTTTTCCTTTGACGGCTTTGTCGGGCTCAGGCAAGAATGTGCTGCTCTGCTTGTTATAGGCAGAAGCTATACACACCCTCTCCACGCCCCCTGCAGGCTCTGTATTATTATTATTATTATTATTTAGTATTTATATAGCGCCGACATCTTCCGCAGCGCTGTACAGAGTATATATAGTCTTGTCACTAACTGTCCCTCGGATGTGCACACACACACACACACGCACACACACACACACACACTCCCCCCCCACCCATATGCAATTAACCTTTTCTCCCGATTTACATTATAGGACAGTGGTTCCCAACCTTTTTGAAGTTGTGACACATCACGCCAAATGCTCAGATCTCCGTGACACATCACATATGTTTAATAGAAAAATGCTATTAATAACCACAAAATGGATGGAAAGAGTGCATTATCCTGAATACATTTAAAAATAAAGGCTATAACCTTTCAGGAATATTAATAATAACAATTAGTGGGACAGTTAGGTCCCCCCCCAACTGAAATGATAGCACAGCACCGACAACTTGCACCACGCGTTATAGCTGCAGTGCAGACTACTGTAAGTATAGGTAGGTAGCCAGGTATAGGTGCCCCCCAGTATAGGATCCCATGTGCAGGTGCCCTCAATATAGGTAGCCAAGCATAGGTGCCCCCAGTATAGGAAGTCAGGTGTTGGTGCCCTCAGTATAGGTAGCCAGGAGTAGGTTCTCTCCCTCAGTATAGGTAGCCAGCTATAGGTGCCCCCAGTATAGGTAGCCAGGTATAGATGCCCCCTCCGTATATGTAGCCGGGTATAGGTGCCCTCTTAAAAGCCGGTGCCCTGAGCGACCGCTCCAGTCGCTCAGGTCAACGGCCGGCTATGCACAACCAGGGAAGCAGCATTGGCTGTTACACAACCAGGGAAGCAGCATTGGTTGTTACACAACCAGGGAAGCAGCAGTTTTTAAAGTAAGGTCACCAATGACATCTTTAATAATCTCTCGGTATATTTCCATTCGATTTTGCTGTTTAGTGCTTAGGACTGCTGTCCAAGCGATTTCTAATTTGGTACAGTGAATATGTTATTCCACTGTTCTTCTACAACTGCCAGAGACTGCAGGATTTCCCAGTATTCTTCTCTCCCCGCCTAATTGGCTCTCTGCCGTTCCCTGGAATATGTACAAAGGACTAGATGCAAGCCTAGGCTTCCCTGGTGCTATTTAGCTTAGTGAAGTGAGTTTTTCTACTCTGTGGGCTGAGACACACTGCAGAGCGTTTTTCTATCCCTCAGGGCAGTGTTTTTAAAAACAAACTTCCAATGACTTGCATTAAAATCGCAGTTAAGTCGTTGCGCAATTTTTCGAAAAGTCTTCTATTGGGATCTCAGGGGAATCCAGTAAACAAGCTCAATTCTCAGATGAGACGGCCGTGAATAGCAAGCTCAGCTGAGTTTAGTATAGCATGTGTTCACAGCAGTGATGCAGCAATAGGGGGTGCAGAGGTAGCGACCACATCGGGGCCCTTGGGCCAGAGGGGCCCTCCCTCAACCTCAGTATTAGCTCTCTATTGTCCTGTACTGGTAATATTCATTAACAAGCTGTTCCCCATCCCCTTCTTGCACCTCTGACACTGTGGTTGCCATTGGCAGGTTTTGGTGCGCCATATGAATTGTTATGTATAGAGTGCTTGGGGGGCCCCATGTAAAACTCGCACTGGGGCCCATAGCTCCTTAGCTACGCCACTGCTTTTAAGCCAATATAGATGAGGGACAGTTAACCTATAATCGTGTTTTTGTGTTCTGGGAAGAAACCGAAGTGCCTGGAGGAACACTAAACCAGGAGGAGGACATACTCCATGCAAAAAGAGTCCTGGCCATGATTCAAGCATGGGATCCTAGCATTGCAAGGTCAGTTTCAAACACTTAGCAATTTGTTGGTGTAAATTGTCATGTATGCCTTGCACTGATGAAGGCCAAAATAGCTTAAAGTGAACCTGAAGGGAAAAAAGTGCTCCAAATGGGTAGTTACCACAGCAGAGGCAAGCTTCTGGATAATCCAGAGGCTTCCCCTGTCCTGCACGCTTCCACCCATCCAGCGATGGGATCCCAGGCTGGGACATAGAGTGTGTGGGGCTGCTCTCCGTGAATGAGCGCACTGTGCAGGGCGGGCTCTGTGCTGCTGTGAGATGACGCTTTTTCACGGACAGGAGTGCGGCTGGAAACTTCCAGAGGATCCTAACATTGGATCGCGGGCGGACCACCCTCTATCGAGGTAAGTATCTAAGTGTTGCTTTTTTTTACATTACGGGTTTACTTTAAAGGACAACTGAAGTGAGAGGGAAATGAAGGCTGCCCTATTTATTTCCTTTTAGCAATACCAGTTGCTTGGCTGTCTTGCTGATCCTCTGCCACTAATACTTTTAGCCAAAGACCCTGAACAAGCATGCAACAGGTCAGATGTTGCACCAAGCCTTGTAAGGGTTTTTCGCCTTCCTCTGGATCAACAGGGATATGTGAGGGAGCAGGCTGGAGTTGTACTTGTTCTCTGGTTGAACTCAATGGACGTATGTCTTTTTTCAACCCAAATAACTATGTAATTATGTGTTTCTGACATTGTCAGATCTGACAAGATTATCTGCATGCTTGTTGCTGGTCTTATTCAGACACTACTGCAGCCAAATAGATCAGCAGGACAGCTGGGCAAATGGTACGGCTTAGGAAGGAAATAAACATGGCAGCCTCCATATCCCCCTCACTTCAGCTGTAAAGATGCCTGCAAGATGAAATTTATAGCTACCGTATGTAAAATAAAAGTTATGGGTATGCTGGAAACCAGCTGTTCTGGATCAATGCCTGAACATAAAAGGATGATTTGCCTATTGTTTCCCAAATCTGAAGTGATGCATCATGGGAGAAACGTTTCCTCCACTTTTAGTTTTTTTTAAGATGGCAGAACTTTCCTAGAGCCACATTAGGGAGTTCAAGGAATTCTCCGGCGAAAGAGGAGAGACCCCCATGCTCACAGCTCCTGTTCTAAAGACAACAGTAAAATGTTGGATTTTATGCCCCTCTGTCCTTTCTGTCAGAAGGACAGGAAATCTCTGAGGATCAGACAGTAATAAAAACATAATGTATAATAGGTATAAATTGTACATAGACCACCTCTCTGTGTAGAGCAATACGCACAGCAAGAAACCAATACATGGAGCGAGGGTTTAGTAGGTCTGTGGTAAATCCAAATCCTGCGCCCATATGCAATTCACTTTTTCTCCTGAGTTTTCTCCTAGGAAATAATTTTTCATCAGTTTAGAGTAACTTTTCAGTACTTTGCAATTGAAAAAGTACCAAAAGGTAGGTGGAAAAGTACTATCAGAACTATAAGAAGTATTTTCTTGCTTTCTGGAGACTGTAAAAGTAATTTTATTGGTGAGTTTGAAATTATCACTTAGGAGAAAACTCAGGAGAAAAAGTTAATTGCATATGGGCCCTGATGTGTTGGATTTACTGGTCCCCAACCACCAGGCCGCGGCCCACTGCTGGTTCGTGGTCAGTTTTCAGCCGGGCCGCGGTGGGTACAGGGGCAACTATACTAGCTATACAGGGGCAACTATACTAGCAATACAGGGGCAAATATACTAGCTATACTGAGGTAACTATAATGGGACACTGGGGGCAACTATACCTAGATACCCTTTACAGGGGGTAATAATACCTGGTGGCTACCTACCTATCTATACACACCAAATTGGGTTGGGGGGCGCGGCTAACACCAACCCCCCCCCCTTCCCCCACCGCTAACCCCGACTGCGCCGCGCCAACCCGGACCCCGAAGAGAAGTTTGGTCTGGATAGCGGTCCCCGGACTGAAAAAGGTTGGGGATCCCTGATTTACCACAGATCGGTTCCTCACTCCTTGTAATGGGACCTTGCTGTGAGTAATAAAAACATGCCAGCTTCTAATATCCCATATTTTTCAAAACTGAAACAAAAAGTTTGCATTATAACTGCGCTGGAAATGGAAGGGGCTGAGCTGCTACATCCAGAGCAGTTTTGTAAGGAATATCTTTCCTATGGGTGAGGCAAGGGTTAAACTTGTTGAAATCACAGGAGTTTTGCTACAATGTGAACACGCATGTAATGTGTTCTTATAGAGGCATCTGAGAGGAAGACAACCAGGAACGGGATCATGCTACAGAGTTTAAGTCTCAGAGACCAATAATGAAAGGGGTGCATAATCATGTTGGATACAGTAGGGGGGAGAACCCTGGCTGTCAGAGGCTTACAACCTAAAGGGAGGGGGTAGGGACACGTTAGGTACGATCTTGAAGAGGTGCGTTTTGAAGGTGTTGATGGATGGGGTGAGCCTGGTGGAAGGGAGTTCCAAAAAAAGTGTGGGCACTGGGCAGCACAACCTGCACTACCTTTCTGTACACAAATGAGATTCCTGGCTACGGTTAAAAAAAGCCTGCGTTCAATTGCAGACAAATGCACATATTCTGTGGATAAACACATGGGTTAAATTGTGTGGGGTTCCCACAGTGGCTGGATAGTGCACTGATTAATGGCTCTGCCTCTGACACAGGAGACCAGGGATTGAATCTCTACACTTCCTGTTCAGTAAGCCAGCACCTATTCAGTGAGGAGACCTTGGGCAAGACCCCCTAACACTGCTACTGCCTGCAGAGCTTGCCCTAGGAGCTGCAGCTCTGGCGCTTTCAGTCTGCCAAGAGAAAAGCACAATATAAATATTCTGTGTCTTGGCACAGACACAAGTGTGACCCCCCCTCGGTGAACATTTGATGAAGATGGATTCTGGTTGGGAAGACGCAGATGAATACTTGTTATACCACAGAAGCAGTCAGGAAGTACAGGATCATTTCACTGAGAATCAAAGGATGGAAACGAGGCCTTCTCCAGATTCCTTCATCCTGCAGATGTATTTTCCATGTCTTCAGTGGAAACTCTGATTAGTCATGTTCCTTCAGTGCAAGGCCTTTGTTTCCTGTCAGGCTGGATGCTGGATGTACTCTTCACATGCTCAGCAGGAGACACTGCTACAGCTTCAGGCATCACATGGAGCCTCATAAACACTCTCTTGTGTAATGCTGAATACACACGTTGCGATTTCCCGCGCGATTCGCAGGATCGATTCAATCATTACCAACATGTTCGATCGTATTTCGATGGATACAGCCGTCCATTTTGCATACTTAATATGCAAATTCGCCGGCTGTATCCATCAAAACATGATCGAACATGTTAGAAATAATCGAATCAATCAAATCGATCCCGCGAATCGCGCGGGAAATCGCAACGTGTATATTCAGCATTACACGCAGCATCCAATCAACCCTTGCCTTGATTAAAAAAATAACAGGCATAAAGCTTGGTACACACTTTTAATTATTATTTAGCCAATCACTAGATTTTACCACTTCCATGTAGTATAAGGGTCAACAGATATTGAAAACTGTACTATGATCACTTTGTGTAGGTAAACATTCATACTACATGAAGGTGGTGAAATTGGTCAGTAATTGGCCAATCAGAATTGATTTCCTTGAAATTCTTCTTTAGAGCTGGTTCAGACATTCTCAAATGCTTTTCTGCTAGTGTGCGGAAAAGCATTTGCCAGCCTTCAGCAGCACTTACCACCATTTTGTTGCGTTTTGACCAGGGCTGTGGAGTCGGTACAAAAATCTTCCGACTCCTCAGTTTATGAACCACGACTCTGACTCCAACTCCAACTCCAGATGCCCAAATTTGCTCCGACTCCGACTCCTTAGTCTAATATTTAACAGGGCTGTGGATTTTGTACAAAAATCACCCGACTCCGACTCTCCAGTTTATGAAACCACGACTCCGACTCCAACTCCGACTCCGGATGCCCAAGTTTGCCCCGACTCCTCGACTCCGACTCCACAGCCCTGGTCTTGACCCCATAGGGGTACACAGAAGCGCTGCACTTAGGAAATGCTGGAGGCTACATGTAGCATTGTTTAGTCCTGTCTCGTTTACTCCTGGAAGCTAAATTCCAAGACTAGATGAGATGACGGGAGACAACAGGATTGAGCGTAGTGTTTGCAAGAAGGAGGGTAAAAGCCGCTACCAAGCACTGTCCATTCATTTGGATAGACAACGCTTGAGTGATGAGTGCCCACGACCATTGTTTAAAGGGAAGGTCCAAGGTATTTAAAAACAAAAATCTACTTACCCGGGCCCCTGGCAGCCGTCCTGTGCCCTCGCCGCAGACCCGCATCCATGCCGGTGGCCTGGGGTCCCCTCCGGTGCAGATGCCGATCTCGCCAGGTCGGCATCTACTGCGCCTGTGCAAGAGCTGCTCAGGGTAGTGCTGACGTCATCTGGAGTGTACTGCGCAGGCGCAGTAGTGCTGCGCCTGCACAACAACACTCCAGATTACATCAGCGTGACCGTCTGCGGCTCTAACGCAGGCGCAGTAGATGCCCGTCGGCATCTGCACCAGAGGGGACTCCTGGGACACCGGCAGGCAGTGGAGCTGCAGCGAGGGCAAAGGATGGCTGCCAGAGGCTGGAGGAAGCCCCGGGTAAGTAGATACCTGGAATCTGTCCTTTAAGGCCAGTTCAGGGCCCATCTGAACCGGCCCTTAATGTCCCTCATCGTAGTCCAGGCCTAAATAATTTATTTATTCTTCTTGATCAGAGGCCCAGACAACCATTTACTTCCCAGCAAATGCCTTTCGCAGAGTCACCCTATTGGTCCATTAATCTAGACCTGTGAGAATCTTTCCTGAGAAGAACTTTTTGTACACTGCCTCAATAGTAAAAATACGGAGAACCCCCACAAAAATATCTCTGAATCTACTTCCAGGAAACAAAAAGCATATGGTGACACCCACTTCTTTGTCCTTCATCGGTCGTAAGCTTGTCCAATGTAATTGATGTTTGCCACAACTATTCATCGTTATGAATTTGAAGACTTTTATATGATGAAAATATAAGTAAAGCTTTAAGAAGTTGCTCCATCTCTCTCTCTCTCTCTCTCTCTGTAAATTGCATTGGCTCCACCTCTTTATCGTATAGATGGAAAAGGAAGCACTCCTACTGAAAATATATGGTATATGATGGTAGTGGTTGTTCATTTGTGAAATGTGGACTATAAAGTACAATGGCCTACCTTCATCTTGAACAAAGGATGACCGTATTACAGTTTATTGCCAGACTCACATGTACTGCAGAGCTGGACTAGAGAAGCAGGGTCCTTATGTTTACGTGATCTAGTACATGGAGAGGTGCACATTGGGGGGAGCCATCTTCAATTAGAGTATCATGAGTGACTAAGTAAACCTAGACTGTATTAAGAAATATCATTTGCTAGGTGATACGCCTTTGCAACCTTCACCTGTCATATTGACAGTGAGTTTTCCTGTAAAGTAAGACCATCCTGGAATTATTCAAAATAAAACTGAAGCCAGCTAACAAAAAAAACTGTTAGATACTTATGTATGGCAAGGGAAGGCTCTGAATCCCATAGAGCAGAGTTCCCCAACCCTGTCCTTAAGGCCCATCAACAGTACATGTTTTGAAGAAAACCACAAACATGCACAGGTTGGGTTCTTAGTGTCTCAGCAGGTTTTCCACAAAAACATGCGCTGTTGGTGGGCCTTGAGGACAGGGTAAGGGAACACTGCCATAGAGCCTTTGCAGTCCTCTCTCCATGTCCTTGGCATCCCTGCCCCCCCCCCCCCCCTACCCCTACTGAAGTTATTCTGTCAACTGGGTGAAAACTCCTTCGGGAGTCCACCACTCGTGTCTCTGAGTGCGTCTGAAGACGAGTGGGTCTGCATTGCGCTCATGCGAGTGTGTGCGCATCCATGCGCAGTATGGAGCCGCCCATCTTTGGAAACACTGGGGACATGATGTCAATGGGGGACAGCAGTGGAACAAGCGGCCAGGGAGCGCATGCACGGAACGGCGCAAGTATGGTGGGAAAGCCGATAATCTCAGTAACGTACTTCCAGTCCAACCAGAAATACATCACTGGGCGAGGGGCGGCAAAGGGCGTGCGGGGAGTGGCACTATGCATATGACCCTGTCAGCTCACTCTGCTGCAGGGTCATATGAATCTTTTTTTTTGGTGGGGTGGCACATCACACCTCAATGCTTTCCCCAGGTGTAAAACCGGCCTAAAGCCATGACAACATGCAGAAATAATGCTGCCTAAAAATATTCATTCATGACAGCGTTGGGCGATAGCTTATTGTTGTAGATTCTGCTAGTAGGAGTGTCACCACAGCTCATCGTGGTAACTACAGCAGCAGTCAGCCATTTATTATCCATTTCACCACATTGCAGAAGGGAATGTGATCAGTGAGGGGCAGCTGCTCACATGTAAGTTTGTCACTCAGACTAATCACAGTCTAGCTCTAGCATTTTGTGAGACAAAACTCTCTTGCTTGTACACTGGAGAATCTTGTCCCCCCCAGCACAGTGCATCTCTATGTTTATAATAGACTAGCTTTCCTAGCTGATCTCGCCCTCTACTGGTCAATATCAGCATTGCGACACAATAAAAATTAACCCTGTCCAGGTCGGTGATGGAAGCTGGAGGTCAGCTCTTGTATAGCCTGGTTCTGGCTACGGATAGCAACAGTGTTAGCAGCAGTGTTGTGGTAATGAGGGCCGGTTCTAGCTACAATGGGGCCCTGGGGCAAAAGTAAGCCTGGGGCCCTCTGAACTTGGACAAAGTGTGTGCCTGTCCCCACGGCTTCCATAATGCTGCGGGGGGAGGAGGGAGCACGCGGAGCGAGGGGCTCGACCACATGATTTAGTGCGATGATGGGGACACTCGGGGGCCCCTATAGATGGTGGGGCCCTGGGGCAATTTCCACCTTTTGCCCCCATAGTAGCAGTAGCCCTGGCGGTAATGGACGCTCAGCTATACTATAGCCAAACCGCCCTTCAGCTCTGGCAGTTCAGACGAGTGGCTTTACAGTAATGGGCACTTGGCTATACTAGCCAAATGCCAGCAGGTTAATTTTGTCCAACACTCTGACTAGCGATCATTGGTTTGAATGGGCTTATTTCAGTTGTGCTGCTTTGCCCCCTATTCAACAAATAATTCCTGTAATTTGCGCTTCTGCCCGAATCTGCACAGCAGCCGATAGTGTTCTGGGCATGCATACTTGAGAAATGACGCTGATGTATGACCGGTACTTGTCAAGAATGCATAACACTGTACTGGCCATGGGCAGGAGCGAGAAATTGCAGGGAGCGCGAGTGGCCAGACAGAGCATGCGCTGCTTCTTTGTCCTCTGAGACTGGCTGCAGTTGGAGCCACAAACAGGTGGCAGGGCAGTACAATGGAGAGAAGCCCATACAAAACAGAGAACAGGTAAGTAGCAAACATCCTGTCAAGACCCACTTTGGATGTTCTGTTGTAATTAGAGTGGACCTCAACTCAGAACTTCCTCACTGCTCTAAAATATATGCAACAACATAACCTTCAAATAAAAACATTTCTTTGTTACAGCTGATACAAATCCTGCAATAAATCTGCAGTGTGTCTACTTCCAGCTTTTATGGAAGCAGACATATTTTTAACATCCTGTGCTTTCAAATGAGCTTAGATGTTGTGGCAGTCAGGTGACACAGTGTAGAAATCAAATTACAACTTGTGACACAGAGGAGGGGGAATTAGACAGGCTCTCAAAATACATACATGGTACATTTCTCTGTTTTCCTTCTGTCATGTGCAAGAGTTCAGCTCCACTTTAAAGCATCTGAATGACATTTATTTATATTTGCTGAAAAATCTATGCATCTTTTTTCAATGTTGAATGTACATATGGTGGAGTGCTCTAACATACTGACAGTATACTGGAACAAAGTCTGAAGAAGGCTTAGTAGCAGAAAGCTTACTCTTTTTCTTTTAAAGGACTTACGAGGCCAACCTATACAAAAGTAAGTTAAGTACCTGCGTCTCTTTAATAGACACGGAGGACGCCATCCGCGCCCTCCGTGTCGTTCCGCCAGGTCCCCGCCATTTAATAGCCCCCCCGGCCGGTCACGACCGCAGGGCCCGGGTCGGGCTCTCCTGCCTCTGCCAACATGGCCGCCGGAGCTGGCCGCGGCTGCGCAGTCCGCACAGCCGCGAGTGCAGCTGCGCAGCTCTAGGGCCAACCCCCCCGATCCACGCTACGGATACCCCTTTTCAAAATCCGGATTGAATTCGGATCCGGATACCTAGATATCCGATCCGAATCGGATATCCGAGTTTGAAATTTTGGAACCTGAATCCGAATTGGATATCCGAACCCAGTATCCCAGATATCTGCCCAGATTCAGATATCTGGGTAGAAAACCGTAAGTGGGTTTTAAATTGCCTTTAAAACGTTTTTTAGGGTAAAAGAGGCATGTAGCATCATGTTTTTTTAATGATGTGGGGACGCTGCTGGGGTCAGTGTCAAAGCTGTGAAAGAAACTAGCAGAGCTCACTGATGTTTGTGAATGCCTGCATTAAAACTCAGCGGAACTTAGTTCTATCTGCTTTGTAATGTAAATCTCTGGTATTTCTCACATCGATCTGTATGTCCTTCATACAGAGGAATTGATTATCAGTGACAGTTATGATTGATCCTGATTGTTTTAACATATCAGGAAGTGAGAGAGAGATGCAGGGATTGGGGAACTCTGGAATTCAGCTATTAGTGCAGAGCAGGGCGCTGGATGGCTGCGCTGTGGGACCAGAAGAGATGATTTACTTTGACATATGACCTCTTCTCTCTCCAAGTCATGCCTCCCTTCTTATCTTATCTAATTTTATCGCCCTAGGCTGTGGCCTTTCTGGCCTTCCCAGAAATCCGGCCCTGGTAATTAGTTCCGCCTGGAATTTGTGTGGCAACAGGATGAGCTGTCATTCAGCTCACCCTGTGCCAAAATGACGGCACCCACTAAGAATGTACACTAATTTGGGTGCTGGAAATAGCAGTGGGCAGTCGGCTATAGTAAGTATAGTAAGGCTGTGGCCTTTCTGGCCTTCCCAGAAATCCGGCCCTGGTAATTAGTTCCGCCTGGAATTTGTGTGGCAGCAAGATGAGCTGTCATTCAGCTCACCCTGTGCCAAAATGACGGCACCCACTACGAATGTACACTAATTTGGGTGCTGGATATAGCAGTGGGCAGTCGGCTATAGTAAAGACAAGCACCAGAAGTGCAAGATATCAGCATAGGCAGTGGTGGGCGTAAGTAACTGGGCACCCAGGATTTGGCTATTATTTTGCCAAGACCTTTTCCAGCTGTAGTAATATCACTCTTATAAGTCCTAATTACCAGAGGCATAACTACAAACCATAAGGTCCCCTTACAAAAATATCATGGGGCCCTGCTACCCAGGCTCCACCCTCCACCCATTGTGCTTACCATTTTAGCAACCCCCCGAGGACTCCATGCAGCGGTACCACACTCCGGGTTTAGAAAGCTGCTTCACATACTGCATAGAAGAGGAGACCCGGGGCCATTGGAGCAGGTATGAGTCCTCCACTGCACATCTCTGCATGTTCAGATGGGGAGGAGAGAGAGGCAGGCTCCCTGGGCCGCGTACATCAAAAAAGGGCGTCGGGAAAAAAGGGCGCGTGGTGTAAACGATAAGCAGTATTATCGTTTATAAAAATATTGTGTAGAATTTCGTTTACAAATAGTGTTTTAAGAATTTATAAATCATTAAATAATGTGTATGAGATCGGCAATTATTAAAACGTTAATCTTACCTGTTTCTAAACTGAAACTTATATTAACGTTTGTTAAAAACCCTCCCTGTACCTATCCCTAACCCCTAGACCCCCCTGTTGGTGCCTAAACCTAAGACCCCCCTGTTGGTGCCTAAACCTAAGACCCCCCTGTTGGTGCCTAAACCTAAGACCCTCCTGGTGGTGCTTAAACCTAAGACCCCCCTGGTGGTGCCTAAACCTAAGACCCCCCTGTTGGTGCCTAAACCTAAGACCCCTTTGTTGGTGCCTAAACCTAAGACCCCCCTGGTGGTGCCTAAACCTAAGACCCCCCCTGTTGGTGCCTAAACCTAAGACCCCCCTGTTGGTGCCTAAACCTAAGACCCCCCTGTTGGTGCCTAAACCTAAGACCCCCCTGTTGGTGCCTAAACCTAAGACCCCCCTGGTGGTGCCTAAACTTAAGACCCCCTATGGATAATAATGTTTTACAAACATTAATAAATAAAAAATGTAAATAAAAAAATGTAAATAATTTTTTGGGGTGGATAATAATGTTTTAGAAATAGTGATTTAGTATCTTTATAAACGTTATTCGTCACGGGCTCATTTTGTAAAGTTAAATCATCACAAGCACAGTTACAAAACCTTAAAAATCTCCGGGCGCCGTTTGTAAAACGTTAATAATCTCCGGTGCCTTTTTTTCCCTCTTCGGCGCCCATTAAACGATATTTATAATGGGAGTGAATGGGGCGCCCTTTTTGTCCACTTGTCTCATGCGCCCAACTCTCCTGCTTCCCCCTGGGCCACCCCACCATCACAGGGGCTATAGTTACTGGCCATAGCAATTCATACCCTGCACTGATGCAGGCTACAGCAGGTTGAAACCACTATCTACAAGTTAGATATTATGGCTTTGTAAAATGATTGGGCTACAGCTGTGCTACAAACCAGTGGTTCTAGATGTAGTTTTGGCTGTTCATATTCACTTACTGTCCTGGAGTAATTTATTATGTGGGTTATTTCTTACTGTAGAAAGCTGACCTGCAAATGCCTCCTAGTTCGGGAAGACAATATTGCACTAGTCATAACTTTTCCAGTAAAGAGGCTCTTAGAGTACTTCATAAAAACAACACAACAATATCTACAGTTGTCCTTTAAAGAAACTGAAAAGTCACCCTGAAAAAAAAAATTAAAGAGAATCTGTATTGTTAAAATCGCACAAAAGTAAACATACCAGTGTGTTAGGGGACATCTCCTATTTCCCTCTGTCACAATTTCACCGCTCCTCGCCACATTAAAAGTGGTTAAAACCAGTTTTAAAAAGTTTGTTTATAAACAAACAAAATGGCCACCAAAACAGGAAGTAGGTTGATGTACAGTATGTCCACACATAGAAAATACAACCATACACAAGCAGGCTGTATACAGCCTTCCTTTTGAATCTCAAGAGATCATTTGTGTGTTTCTTTCCCCCTGCAGCTTTCATGCACTGAAGTGTCAGGCTGCTCGTTTCTTGCTGCAAACAGCTTTTCCCTTGTCTGTAATTCCTCAGTATGTGAAAGCCCAGCTCAGCTTGTAAAAGATAAGAGAGCAGAGAGAAGCTGCCTTAATGTAAATAACACACAGGCAGTGTGCATAGAGGGGCCTGGAGGGGAAGTTCATAGCAGAACCACAACACTGAAGAACTTGGCAGCCTTCCAGACACAGGACGACAAGTCCGACAGGGGAAAGATACATTGATTTATTACAGAGATGGTGATAGTAGAAAGTGCTGCAGTAAGCCAGAACACATTAGAATAGCTTTTGGAACTTGTAGGATGATAAAAAAACAGGATGCAATTTTTGTTACAGAGTCTCTTTAATACCCACCTTTCACTCTTAGAGCATTCCCTGTCCCCTCTCCGTGCCCTTGGTGCAGCGCTGTCCATGTGAAAGTCTGCACCTTCCGGCATTCTCGGAAGGCTTCTGAAGTACTCGTGTCCCCAAGTGCTTCTGAAGACAGGCACATCCCTACTGTGCACGCACGTGTGCGCAGTACAGACCCGCTTGTCTTCCGAAGTACTCAAGGATGCATACATCAAAATAAGGGCACCAGGAAAAAAAGATTCGGGGAATAGCCTAAATTTGAAGTTATTGTCTTTAACAATATTTTTATCTTTTTTTTGTCTTGTCAGATCTGACAATAATGTCAGAAACATCTGATCTGCTGTATGTTTGTTCATGGTCTATGGCTGAAAATATTAGAGGATCAGCAGGGCTGCCAGGCAACTGGTATTGCTTAAAAGAAAATAAATATGGCAGCCTCCATATACCTCTCTCTCCAGTTGTCCTTTAAACGCTGTGTGAACATAAACATCATCTTTCAATAAACGTTGGTTTACACAGTATTTGGGAGAAGTGCACCACCAGGTGTTAGAAAGCAGCTATTACAAGCTATTGTATTGAACACTCATGGGGCTTGATCCCACTACTGCTTGAGATACAGAAGAGAGTGTTGTCCTTCTGGGCCCACCTACAGAGCAGCAGCCCTGACTCACCCCACTATAAAGCCATGCTGCACAATGAAGACCAAGAAAAATCATATGCCCTGAAAGAAGTGGTCAACTCTCTGCTCCCTCCAAACTCAGATCCACAAGTCCTATGAATAGCCCAGATAAAGCACGCCACAGCCAAGAGCAAAGAGGACTACGTAGATAAATGGAGGAACAAAATAAAACAGTCCCAAAAGCTAACCATATACCAGTCCCTACATAGATAATACAAAATAAATAATACCTGGAAAATCTCCAAAAGGCTCAAGAGAGGAAAATCCTGAGTGTCTACAGACTGAGTGCTCACAATCTCGAAATAGAGTCTGGGAGACACAGACAGACATACAAACCCAGGGAGGAGAGACTGCCAACACTGTGAGCAGAAGACCCTCGAGGATGAGAATCACTTCCTGCTGCACTGCCCCAAATATACTGCAACCAGGGAAACCCTCTTTAAGAAATTGAAGGGACTATATCCAGACTTTCACACATTAGAGGATGAGAGAAAACACTGCATACTACTAGGAGAAGATAAATCCACAGTGACAATGGCTGCACACTATGTCACAGCATGCCACAGACTGATAGAAGGAATCCACAGTAACAATCGCTGCACACTATGTCACAGCATGCCACAGACTGATAGAAGGAATCCACAGTAACAATGGCTGCACACTATGTCACAGCATGCCACAGACTGATAGAAGGAATCCACAGTAACAATCGCTGCACACTATGTCACAGCATGCCACAGACTGATAGAAGGAATCCACAGTGACAATTGCTGCACACTATGTCACAGCATGCCACAGACTGATAGAAGGAATCCACAGTAACAATCGCTGCACACTATGTCACAGCATGCCACAGACTGATAGAAGGAATCCACAGTGACAATTGCTGCACACTATGTCACAGCATGCCACAGACTGAGAGGAGCATAAATGAACTGTAAACTCCCCACCAAAAAAGTCCATGAACTGCTAACTTACTGCACCCCCACCCCACCCCATATCCCCCATCCCCCCCTGCTTTGGCAATGCCTGTATTGAAGCTTGGTCATGCCAATAAAGCTATCTTAGATTTGATTTGATTCACAAAGCAGTGCTAATGCAAAGCACGACTTTGCTATGCACTTAGCATGCAATGGGACACGCGCAAAGGTTTGTGCCAGTGCTGGGCGTAATGGAAAAAACTATGCTTACGGATCGTTACGCGTAATTTTACGCTATTACGGAATTACGCTTACGGCGTAGACATTCATTTACGGTACATGTCTGTAATTACGCATAGCCCTTACGCAATTACGCGTAAGAATACCGTAATTAAGGTTGTTACGTTATTGGCTTACGCGTAAATTCCTACTAGCAATGAATGCGGTCATGCTGCCAAGCGGAAAAGTTGACGCATGGATCAATGTTAGGTAGCCGCCGACTTTAAGGGTTAATAGCAAAGCCCCCTTAATTGCTAAGAGCCTCAAATTTGGAGAATATATTAAGGAGATCAGAAGGAATAAGAGGGAAAAAAATTTTTTCAAAAAGACCTTATAGTTTTTGAGAAAATCGATGTTAAAGTTTCAAAGGAAAAATATATACATTTAAAAACCCGCCGACTTTAACGGTTAATAGCAAAGCCTGCTTAAAATTTAGGAACACCAAATTCACAGGGTATATTAAGGGGATCAGTGGGAATAAGAGGAAAAATTTTTTTTCAAAAAGACCTTATAGTTTTTGAGAAAATCGATTTTTAAGTTTCAAGGGCAAAAATGTCTTTTAAATGCGGAAAATGTCAGTTTTTTTTGCACAGGTAACAATAGTGTTTTATTTTCATAGATTCCCCCAAGTGAGAAGAGTTTTACTTACTTCGTTCTGAGTGTGGGAAATATTAAAAAAAAAAACGCAATATCCTCGGAAATATACTAATCAGTTACAATGTAACAAAGTTGTTACAATGTAACAACTTTGTTACTTTGTAACTCCACCGCACCCGACGTCACTCGCCGCTCACCCGCCGGCCGCCGGATACACGCTAAGTCCCCGCCGGCTCCCGCCGTCCACTCCGCCCACACCTGTCACCCATATACATGCTGGCACCCATGGGTGCCAGCATGTATATAGGTGACATGTGGGAGAGGCGGGGAGGGCAGCGGAGCCGGCGGGGACTTAGCGTCCTGAACCCGACAGAGCTCTGAGCTATATAGCTCAGAGCTCTCTAAAGCATCTTTGTATTTGGGCTCCAAGGAGCCCCATTGGTCCTTAGCAGACCAATGGGGTTCCTTTTGATTTGAAGGAACCCCATTGGTCTGCTAAGGACCAATGGGGCTCCTTGGAGCCCAAATACAAAGATGCTTTAGAGAGCTCTGAGCTATATAGCTCAGAGCTCTGTCGGGTTCAGAACGCTAAGTCCCCGCCGGCTCCGCTGCCCTCCCCGCCTCTCCCACATGTCACCTATATACATGCTGGCACCCATGGGTGCCAGCATGTATATGGGTGACAGGTGTGGGCGGAGTGGACGGCGGGAGCCGGCGGGGACTTAGCGTGTATGCGGCGGCCGGCGGGTGAGCGGCGAGTGACGTCGGGTGCGGTGGAGTTACAAAGTAACAAAGTTGTTACATTGTAACAACTTTGTTACATTGTAACTTATTAGTATATTTCCGAGGATATTGCGTGGGAACTGGCTTTTAAAGAGAACCCGAGGTGTGTTTAAAGAATCTTATCTGCATACAGAGGCTGGATCTGCCTATACAGCCCAGCCTCTGTTGCTATCCCAAACCCTACTAAGGTCCCCCTGGACTCTGCAATCCCTCATAAATCACAGCCGTGCTGTGAGGCTGTGTTTACATCTGTAGTGTCAGTCTCAGCTGCTCCCCGCCTCCTGCATAGCTCCAGTCCCTGCCCCTTCCCTCCAATCAGCAGGGAGGGAAGGGATGCAGGCGGGGACTGGAGTTCTGCAGGAGGCGGGGAGAGCAGCAGACTGACACTATAGAGATAAACACAGCCAGCTCTGACAAGCTGTTTGTCAGCAGCGTGGCTGTGATTTATGAGGGATTGCAGAGTGCAGGGGGACCTTAGGGGGGTTTGGGATAGCAACAGAGGCTAGGCTGTATAGGCAGATCCGGCCTCTGTATGCAGATAATATTCTTCAAACCCACCTCGGGTTCTCTTTAAAGGGACAGGTAAGTATTAATGGTTAATTAAGAATATTAAAGGACTTTTTTCGTGGTTATGTTTTTTGTTCAATTAAAATACTTTTTCTATGTGTTTGTGTGTTTATTTACTTTTAACTCTTAAAGGAAATGGGTAAGGGGTACAAGTACCTCTATACTCATTTCTCCTGGGAGGGGGGGGTGGGCATCTGGGGGACCCCTTTTTAAAGGGGACTCCCAGATGCCACCATGAACCCCCCCCCCCAGGAAATCGCGGCCTCCACCTCCACCGCCCATCGGAGGTGGAGAAGAGCCCCTTGTCCTTGGATTGGACAAGGGCTCGGAGGGGGAGGGGAAAGCTTGGCTGCCCCTCCCCTTCCGAGACCCCCCAATCCATGGACCATGCGGGCTGGTATAGTCAGGGTGCGGAGCCCCACGCGGCCGGTGCTCCGCATTCTGGCTATCCCAGTCTGCATGGGGGACAAGGGGTTAAAGAGGTCTGGGAGGGGGGACCCCACGTCGTTTTTTTTAAATATTTCTCACACTCAGAACGAAGTAAGTAAAACTCTTCCCACTTGGGGGAATCTATGAAAATAAAACACTATTGTTACCTGTGCAAAAAAAACGGACATTTTCCGCATTTAAAAGACATTTTTGCCCTTGAAACTTAAAAATCGATTTTCTCAAAAACTATAAGGTCTTTTTGAAAAAAAAAAATTTCCTCTTATTCCCACTGATCCCCTTAATATACCCTGTGAATTTGGTGTTCCTAAATTTTAAGCAGGCTTTGCTATTAACCGTTAAAGTCGGCGGGTTTTTAAATGTATATATTTTTCCTTTGAAACTTTAACATCGATTTTCTCAAAAACTATAAGGTCTTTTTGAAAAAAAAATTTTCCTCTTATTCCTTCTGATCTCCTTAATATATTCTCCAAATTTGAGGCTCTTAGCACTTAAGGGGGCTTTGCTATTAACCCTTAAAGTCTGCGGCTTTTTTATATTATACGGGAGCGTAATATTACGCGATTACGGCAGACTGTGTAATTTCAATGGGAGTTTACTGTCTTACGCGTAATTTGGTACGCGTAATAACGTAACCTACGGTCTACGTGTAATTCATTACGCGTAATACCGTAACCTTACACGTAACGCTTACGGTGCATTTGTAGTGAATTACGATGCGTAATTACGCTAATGCGTAATTTCGGGCCAGCACTGGTTTGCGCGCATAAAGGTTAGCGCACGGGTACAGGCTAACTCGGCAAAGTGCGTGCATTACCTTCGGCTGGGCGCGCTCGCTAAACAATGTGCGTCACATTGCGTGCTAAATGCATAGCACGGTCATGCTATGCATTAGCACTGCTTTGTGAATCAGGCCCATGGAGTGAATGCTGAATTGTCTGATGGCACAGTCACTTCTTCCAAACAGATTATCCGCCATCTGGATGAGCTTGTTTTCCTATAAGTGCTGGATTTAGTAAGAGTGCATACACACATCCAATTTTATTTGGCCAATCACAGACCAATTTTACCACCTTCATGTAGTATGAGGGTCAACAGATAGTGTATACTATGAGCAAATTGTGTAGCATGGAAGTGGTAACATTGATCATCGATTGGGAATCATAATTGAAAGTGTGTACCAGGCTTTAGTTTCACCAGAAAACACCAACTTCTTTTGTGGAGCAGTGGGCTCACTACCATAGCCTTTCAGTAGCAAAACACTTTATAGATTCCTAGAAAGCAAAAATGCTACTGAAAGTGCTCGGGTTCTTAGCCTTGGGATTGGGGCCCACTACACCGCTTTCAGTAGCCATGTATGCTTTCCAAGACTCGCTGGCGATACCAAAAGCGTTTCACTACTGAAAGCTTATGGCCGTGATCTCACAGGAGTGATTGTGATTTGCTGCAGTTCTGATGCCATTTAGGGAATGTAGGGCCTAAAAATTGCATTCTCTGAAATTGCTCCAGAAATCGCTTGGCAAAATCACTTTCAAGAACTTTTTAGTGTTTTTAACAGTTTTGCAATCAGAAGTGGGTTCCGGGCCCTGTACCGATTTACCAGTGAGCAGATCACCACATCTGCATTACAGCAGGGAACTGGGACATCACAACTGAATAAGGCACAAAGGAATACAAGTAATGTCACGAGCCCTAAATATATAATTACCATATTTTTTGGCATATAAGATGCACTTTTCTTTCTACCAAAAATGGGGAGATGTGCCAAATACAAAGAGTCTGTGACTTACAAATGCCCGCCGATACGAACTGCCAACCCAGCATTATGTAGAGGACTCCCTGTATTGTCTCAATGTCACCTTTGCTCCCCATGTGTCCTCCTCCTCTACCCCTGAATAAATGAAAGGAGCATAAGCACAGCTCACCTAATCCCATGAAGCCCGTGATGATGAGACCTCTCCTTCACTGCACCCCTAGTGACAGCTTAGGGTAGCAGTGAAGGAGAGGTCTTTGATCTCCATGAGCTCCGATAGATAAGGTGAGCTGTGCTGCCGCTGCTTATAATTATACACAGGGAGTGGAGGAGGACACAAGGGGGGAGCGGAGGACACAAGGGGGGAGCGGAGGACACAAGGGAGGAGCGGAGGACACATAGAGGACAGAAGGGGACACATGGGGACAGAAGGGGAGCATAGGTGAACATATGGGGACAGAGGGGGGACACATGAAGGACACATCAGGTACACGGGGGACACCATAATTGGGGAGAACATCTACAAGACCTCCTGGATCATGGATGTGCCAGGATTAGTGTATATTTTTTCCCTGTTTTTTGCCTTCTATACCTAGGTGGCTCTTATAGTCCGGAGTGTATTATATGGTAACTACTGCATACCCTTTATACCCAGTCATTGAGATGGAAATTCGGTTCTCCATCAGCCAACTTCCATCCCAAAATTCCCAGCATGACCTCTGACCTGAAGTCAGGTGGCCACTGGCATTTGAGAAGCAGCATCTCCCTGTGTGTGAATGTGGGATTCGTGAACACGGTCGCCTATTGGCCAGATTACTTCAGGTCAGAGATCAAGCTGGAATAGAACATCACTGCTGACAATCCTGTGCCACAGCAAATTCCCTCCCTAATATCAACATCAGACAGAAAAACTGTTTGCATGTTTGACACTAGTGTGTGGGATGGAACGTTCCATGTCAGTGTATTGGTTTTACTTACATTTTTTAACTTTTTTCTTCTCTGATATTGATATGATTGTTATGAATTACTTATATACTGAAGGCCGTGGCATTATTCTTATGTGGTATATATCCCACTATTGCCCAGTGATAGCTGCTGAGCTACAGTATCTAGATTGTGTACTGGTTAAGGGCTCTGCCTTTGACATGGGAGACCAGCATTTGAATCTTGGTTAGGGTAAGCCCCTATTCGGTATGGAGTCTTTGGGCAAGACTTCCTAACACTGTATGGTGCCCTTTTGGGTGAAACAGGAGAAAAGCGCTATACAAATAACAGCACTGTTATTACAGCACTGTGGATAACCTGCACGTCAGCACCTCTCACTATATGATTGCTGTGATAGAGTGTCAGCTCTTCTCCCTCCTATGTCATAGAGCAGCACTGCCTGGTTCACGTGTGAGTTATCTATGGAATGTAGAAATCAGGTGTTAGATCTGACAGTTGGAGAGCGCATAATACACAGGCTATTCCAGTTACGCACACATATGGTTGAATGAAGGGAGCATGCATTGGCCTAAGGGCTCTATTCCGCTAGCAGCATTCTGTGATGTAATTCCGATAGCTATCGGATCACAAAACGCTAGGTACTCCCATACAGGTAATCTGTAACAAGGTCGGTGGGTTCCCCCTTCCCCCACCGGGGATACTTACCTCAGGAGGAGGAAGGCTCTGGATCCAATGAGGCTTCCCCTTCCTCCTCTGTCCCTAAATTCCAGCACTGGCTCCCTTGGAGCCACAGCCAATAAGGTTGTCAGCTGTGGCGCAGGCGCAATATCGTCTGCAATATTTACCTTCCCCTGCTCCAGCGCCGTAGCGCCTCTCCCTCGGGCTCAGGTGAAAATAGCCAAGGCAGATCAGGTCCGCTCTACTGCTCAGTGAGTCACGGCAGGTAAATATTTACCTTACCGATGTTCGGGGACAGCCAGTGCTGGAACCGAGAGACAGAGGAGGAAGGAGGGATCCCTCATTAGGATACAGAGGCCTCCCCCTCCAGAGCTAAGTAACCCCCAGGGGATGTTTTTTTCTTACATATTTAATTGATGGAAACCCTGCAGGGATCTTTCAATTAGTTTGAGGCGTGATTTTTCTCTTCCGTAATCCTCTTGCCTGCTGCATTTTTCGTGTGCTTGAGCTCTGCTCCCTCTGCTTGCAATGTCTAAGCATTTTTGGCAAGTTGTTATGTACTGTACTGAATATAGGTCACTTTGCTGGCATCCTTGTTTGGCTCATGGTCACACTGCAGACCATTCATTATGAGTTCTTCATAGTCTGCATAAATGAAGATGCATCGAGGGGGGGAGCCCTCTGCCTATACACGTTTGTGTGGGAATGAGTAACTATCAGGGCAGTATTAAAGGACACCCGAGGTCAAAATAAGCTAATCAGATAAACAATTGTATCTGTCCTCCTCCATCTAAAAATGACTTTTTTTTAGTAATCTCACAGTTTTATTTTAAATTTAAATCTGCTTTTTAAGTTTTTACTGTTTCATGGTCTCTTCTCAATGACACATTAATTGAAGTATGCCAGAGCTAAAATCTATGAATTATTGATCCTTTTTATCTTTTCCCTGCTCTCAGAACCTATTTACTGCCAGGAAAGTGTTTTATGGCTACAATTCCTTATCAGTGACGGTTACGCTATAGTCCGGCTCGGTCGCGACCAGACAGAAAATGTCACTTGCATACCTGATTTTTAACTCTTTCAGGCAGAGAAAGAAAAAAAGCAACACAGCCTAGTTATTTGTGTTCTTGGCACTGTACATACACATGTCTATCTCATCATGTCACCTCGTGGGCCTTTAAGCTGAATGCTCACCTTGCGACGAAGGAAGATGGATCACAGTGACGTCCCACAACAGTCTCTCCGCCGGCTGGTATGCACTGCAAGTGAATCCTGCTGCGATTTTACCTTGATTTTAATGAAAGTCAATGGGAGCCGTTTTTAAAAAATGCTCAGAAAGCTCTGATGGTCAGAAAAGCACTCAGAAAACGCTCATAGTGTGTCTACAGCCTCAGTCAGATTAGCTATTCTCTATTTTGCATGTTTTTTGTAGAGATTTTGCTTTGCAACTTCTCATTACGACTATCACACTGCCTTAATAAATCATTAAACTAATGAGTCATAGCCTCACCTGTACATGTACGGTAGGTAGTAGAGGCATGTTAGACTGTGAGCCTTTGGCAGAGCCCTCTTTTCTTGTGTATCATATGTGATTGTACACTCTATCCAGTATTATGTAAACATGTATTATTGGGACTATTGCTCCAGTGTGTGATCTGGCATTGTATTGCTATCAGTATTGTGTTGTGTATCTTATTGCTTACTACCTGTACTGTGCCCAGTGCACACCAAAAACCTCTAGCAGATCCGCAAAACGCTAGAGGCTTTTGAAGCAGATTTCAGAGCGATTCTAGCAGCGATTCTGCAGCGGTTTGGGAGCGATCGCAATTAGCGGTGCTATGCATGCTAATCGCAATTGCTAATTGCGAACCGCCGGCAAACCGCTGCATGTAACACGTTTGCAGTTAACGCTAACCGAAAACATGGTGTTGCATGTGCTAGCGGTTTTTAAAAACCGCTAGCAGTTTGCCTTGAGCAGGAATCATGCGATCCCTGCTCAAGTGAGAACGGACCCTTAGGCCTGGAACCCACTGAAATCAGCAAACGCGAAACGCTACCGCTAGCGTTTTTTCTGAGCGGTTTGCAAGCGGATTAATGCGCGTTTTCGGTCGCGTTTTGCAACATTGTATTTTTTTGCTCAGCGGTTGCGTAGCGTTTTGCGTTTCGCGTTTTTATCCTGATTGGTCCTGTGAATTATTTTTCATTTTGTTACAGTGAGCTGAACCGCAAAACGCTAGCAAAACCGTTCAGTTTAGGTTTTGCTGAGCGTTTCCGCTAGCGTTTCAATACTTTACATTGAAGCGCTAACGCTCCCAAAATGCTGCAGGTCCTGCGTTTGCGTTTCTGGGAAACGCAAACGCTCCTGTGGAAGTTGCCCCATCCATTAACATTAGCCCAGCATTTTGGCAAAGTGCTAGCGTATCGCAGCGCTGCCAAAACGCTGCCAAAAGCGCTCCTGTGGGTTCCAGCCCTTAGAGAGTTTTTCTAAACATGCCTAGCGATTTTTGGAGCGTTTTTTGTGTAGCAGATTTCATATATTATTACAGTAAAGCTGCTACTGAACAGCTTCTGTAACAAAAACGCCTAGAAAACCGCTCTGATCTAGCGTTTTTCAGAGCCGTTTTCCACTTTCCTATACTTTAACATTGAGGCAGAAACGCCTCAGAAATCTAAAAAATGCTGCAGCCCCCGAGTTTGCGTTTGTGGAAAAAACGAGCCGCTCTGGTGTGCACCAGCCCATTCACTTTCATTAGCCAAGCGGTTTTAGCCCTGCAAGCGTTTTAAAAAACGCTCCAGAACTGCTCTGGTGTGCACCAGCCCTTATTGCTTATTACCTGTACTGTGTTGTCGGTCTCCCGTTATCATTGTCTGTTTTTTTGGGGTTTTTTTGTACAGCACTGCGTAATATATTGGCGCTATATAAATCCGATAAACAATAATAATACTTCTAAAGGTATGTACACACGTCCAACAAAGTGGATGACCAACACCATGACATGACCAACCTCACGACAAACCGTTTACCTGCACCAACTCATTAACATACTGCGCACTAAGCAAAATGACGGACTACATGATATGGCCACATAAAAAAAAAAGTACAGAGTTCAAACGACATTGTACACACATGGCCAACTGCACAATATCCGCCTAACAGTCTAACTGATCCGCTGGATGTATCAGACAAACCGCCTGTTATCAGTCACTCGTCTAGTCGTTTGCCACGCGTACACACACCTGACTATAGTCCAACTGACCAAAATCAGTTCCAACATCTGACCAAAATCAGACGACAATCAGGCAGATTGGTTGAGCGTCTGTATGAATCTTTAAGAAAATTTGTTACAACTTCATTGTTTTATAAGTAAATGAGATAAAACTACAGAAAAAAGTACTTTACTACTCCGAAACAGTCTGTATTAATGTTGGATTATTGTGGCTGTGAAACATTAACAAGCTGACACGTCATTGCATTCCAGCGGATCTGGAGGTGTGGTTAGCTTTGAGGAACAACAAATGAGTG
Source organism: Hyperolius riggenbachi (assembly GCF_040937935.1). Classification (NCBI taxonomy): domain Eukaryota; kingdom Metazoa; phylum Chordata; class Amphibia; order Anura; family Hyperoliidae; genus Hyperolius; species Hyperolius riggenbachi. The sequence goes on from NC_090648.1 coordinate 94,244,544, forward strand.
ATTTGCATATTCAGCAGCAATGCATTGTGGAACACCTCATATGCTCACTCCAACCTGAATGATTGCAAATATCTTCTGCTTTAAGAAGGCAGATTTTTGTTTTGCATAGGATTTCAATAAAAGGAATGTTTGGTCCTTTTAGCCCCTTACTCACTCGTTCATCATGAGCTTGCTGGGTAATCTGTAACTCTGGGTGTTTCAAGTCCAACTCCATAGAGCAACCTTAATCCATGCCATGTACTGATGAGGATCAACCAGTTTGAACCAGTCAGTATGCATGTAGGATTAGTGTGGCTCTGTACAATTACCAAGCTGATATATCATTGCATTCCAGCGGTTCTGGAGGTGTGTTCTGCTATCAGGGACAACAAAGGGGTGATTTGCATATTCAGCAGCGATGCATTGTGGGACACCTCAGAGCTCACTCCAACCTGAATAATTACAAATACCTTCTGTTTCACAAGAAGGCAAGTTTCTGTTCTGGAAACATACATCATCTAATAACCAGCAGAATAATTGTGTTCATCTAACAAACTCTCTATAAGGTTGGGGGAAGGTACGTTTTATCTATCCGGTATCCTGGAGGTCGGGGCAGATCTCATACACAGGTGTGAAGTATTGGAGAACTGGACCTGCTGAACTTGTTCTGGGATTACCTGATAGGAAGGACTACAGGGAGATAAACAGAGCCTGTAATAGGTGATCTGTGGGAAGAGAGGCGGCACACCCAGTGACCCGAGACTATCACTCATCTGTCAATAGGAAAATACAGCAGGTACTGGAGCAGGTGCACATCCTGCTACAGGTGTGGTGAGCAGCCTGTGCTGTACGTTATACATACACCACCTGCCTCCCCTCCTCCCCCCCCCCACACACACACACTGAGGCCAGCAGAATAGCCACCTTGTCATGAGAGAAACGTGGAGACCTCCTTCCTAAAATCCTATTTACCTGGCTGTAATGAATAGAATACATAGGCTCTCTAGCAGCATGATTTTCTGCCCAGTCTTAGGCTGCTTTCACAGTAAGACGTTACAGGCACACGTTAGTGCAGCCTGTAACGCAGCCCACCACACAGCAATGAAAAATCAATTGGCTGTTCACAGTGCCCACGTTGCGTTACATTGTAACGCAGCAAGTTAAAGGTGGCCATACACTGGTCGATGTGCCATTAGATCGACCAGCTGACAGATCCCTATCTGATCGAATCTGATCAGAGAGGGATCGTATGGCTGCCTTTACTGCAAACAGATTGTGAATCGATTTCAGCCTGAAACCGATTCACCATCTGCTGAGCTGCTCCTGCCGCCTGTCCCCCCCCCCCCCCCCCCCCCGTATACATTACCTGATGCTGGCTCCCGGGCATCTTCTCCGCATTGCACGGCTCTGTTCCGGCTCCATCCCGGCGCTTCCTGTGTTACTCCGTGACCAGGAAGTTCAAATAGAGCGCCCTCTATTTGAACTTCCTGGTCACTGCAGTGACACAGGAAGCGCTGGGATGGATGGAGCCGGAACAGAGCCGTGCAGCACGGAGAAGACGCCCGGGAGCCAGCCTCAGGTAATGTATACTTGGATCGGCCGCCGCTAGCGACGCGCACTTTACCCGCGGGCGATCGAGGGTAATTTCCCGCACGGCGCGATCGACGGACCGATCCGATTTCGGGAGGAAATCGGATCGGCGGCTGCGTTTACCGCGAACGATTGGCAGCAGATTCGATCCCAGGATCGAATCTGCTGTCGAAACGGCCGCGAATCGAGCCAGTGTATGGCCTGCTTAAAAGAAAGTGCTGCATGCTGTGCGTTATACTGTTTGCACATGCTCAGTGATGTTGGAGGAGGAGGAGGTCTCCCATCCTCCTCCGCGGCCAGCCACATGGCTAATTAATATTCACTGCACTGTGACTTGCAGTGTTTACTTCCTGGAGCGGCCGCTCTGTGTGGCGATTGGCTGGCAGGACCACGTGATGCGTATTCACGTGGTCTCTGCATCGCACAGCACAAAAAAGGAGCACCAAGAGCTGCATAACACAGCTCTTGGTAGCGTCCTCCTCCAGCACCACCAGGCGTTGTGTTAGGGGCACGTTCTGCGACCTATAACGTCCCCTAAAACGCAACGTCCTGGTGGGAAAGAAGCCTTAGGGTCTAAAAGTGTGCAAAAAATTCCACCGCTTTTAGGGCATGTTCACACCCAGGGCACTTTGCGCTTTTTTGAGCGCCGGCGACTTTAAAAAACACCTTAAAATACCTTGTGCAATGAATCCTTATGGGATAGTTCATATCAGCGTGTTTCGTCTGCTTTCCATTCACAAAAGCGCTGCATGTACCATTTTCGGAGCGATTTTGCTACACTGGAAGGTATAGGAAAAATGCGAAACGCGCACAAATCGTTTTTTTATCCGGCGATTGCGTTCACGTTTTTAAAAACAAATACATTGTTTTTATTCTTTCCCGGGTCAAAGAGTTCACTTCCTGACTGATGTCAGGAAGTGTAAAAATGGAATCGCTTTGCAAAATCGCTTACAAAAGCGCTTTGCACAAGATCGTACCACGCAGTGGAGCGCCGTCAGCGATTTTGATTTTAGATGTGAACAAAACCTTAGACCATGAAATCCAGAAATAATCATACTGCCAAGGAGGTTAAAGGGAACCTGAAATGAGAAGTATATGGAGGCTGCCATCTTCAATCTCTAATAAAAAATGCCTGTTGCCATTTTGATTTAGGCTGGTTTTACACCTGGCCATAGCATTGCGATGCTCCTCCTGCATTGTATGGCAACGCCAAATACTATATTCATATAACCTTCCGGCAAAGTGCACCAACAGGGTCACATGGTCATATGCACAGCACATGCCCTTGGCCGCCCCTCGCTCAGTTACGTACTCCATGTTGGGCAGGAGGTACGTCACTATTATTCCCTGGTTCTCTGTCGGATTTGCGTTGTCCTGCGCATGTGAGCCGCACTGCCACCACCAACAAATATAAAATGTTTGTGTACCCCATCAACTTCTATGCATTGCGCTGTCGCTACGTCGCCACGGAAGTCCGATGGTAATGCGCTGTTGACTTTGCAGCGGGTGATCGGGAAATTCCGGCGCAATGCAGCACAGCAGGGTACGTTTACTAGGCCCCATAGACTTCCATTGCTGTTGCCTTATCCTGCGTGCAGAAAGGTTAACGCAACGCAATGAAATCGGCGTAGTGTAAAAGGGGCCAGACGAGATGGGATAGCCGGCTTGATGCTGCTTTCTAAAGGTGCCCACTAACGGTCCAATTTCTAGCGAAAAATTGTTTCAGCGATCAGAAATTCTGATCGGATTGGTTGTAAATAATCTCCATTAATGGGCACAATGGATTACAAATGATTATAAAAAAATTGTCATCCAATTGGATTTTGGTCTAACAAAAATTTGGATTTTCTTGTTGGTTGTGATAGATAGGAAGCAATGGTTGGTTTGTTGATGGTGTAGTGAACAATTTTTCTTCCGATCAGAATTTCTGATCGCTCAAACAATTTTTCGCTAGAAATTGGATCGTTAGTGGCCACCTTTATCTTATCTTGTGAGTTACAGCAGATCTCTGACGGAGGATAAACTGCACACAGGCACCATGCTTTGGATTTTCTCAGGAACACGTAGTTATCTTTTCTTTTTTTTTTTTTTTTTTTTTTTTTTTTTTTTTTTTTTTTTAGATAAATACTCACTCTACTTACATAACATATGTATTGCACTGTCCACGTTTTGATTTTTGTGATTTTTTTTATAGTAAAAACAGAAAAAAATCCTTCTTAGGATTCTCCATTTTAACTGTGTCTATCTTGAAGCCAATCCTGATGTAATTTCCTCCCATACTCTCCACTGCCTGATTGAGTATGCATTGCGCACCCTCCTTCTAGACTTCAGGCACTCCCACCCAGCTCTGCAGTAGAAAGTGCATTGTCTCAGCATGAGAAATATTGGCCAATCAGAGAGGAACAAAGTTGTGGGAGGGGAAAATAGGAGGGAAAGAGGCTTCAGCTAATCAGGCTGCATTAGTTAAGTCAAAGGGGAAAGTAAAGAAGCAAAAAATAGACAACCCAGTATGCCCTGCAACTTCCTTTGTGTGGCAGATGTACCAAAAAAGAGCCAGGGAAACTGGGGAATGATGTTTTGTGGATAAGAAAAGTAATAGTGATTTTAACTTTTGGATAGCCTGGTTAGCATCCTTATTACTTGTTAACCAGATAAAAATAAAGAATTGCTTTTTGATTTTATGCCCAACAGTTACACTTTAACACTTCATGGTTAATAAACAGACAACATTGTCATATGACTCTAGATCAGTGGATAAGCTGTATAAGGGCATATGAATCATGACATATCTTAACAATGCCTGTTGCCCAACTTTTGTGCTGATGCTCTGCCTGAAACACTGAGGCTGGTTTCACAGTGGGACGTTCAAGGCGAACGTTAGAGCAGCCTGTAACGCACCCCACCGCGCAGCAATGAAAAATCAATGGGCTGTTCACAGTGCCCACGTTGCGTTACATTGTAACGCTGCGCCATAACACAACGTACTGCATGCAGTACTTTACACGCGGCAGAGCCGCGTTACACTGCTTGCACATGCTCAGTAATGTTGGGGAGGAGCGGAGAGCGGCCGGGCACATGGCTAATTAATATTCACTGCACTCAGTGACGTGCGTGCAGTGTTTACTTCATGGAGCGGCCGCTCTGTGCGGCGATTGGCCGGGCGGGACCACGTGATGCCGCATGCGTCCAAGAGTACGCATCACGGATGCCAGAGTGAGCTGCACAACGCGGCTCACTCTGACGTCCACACCAGAGAGCACCAGGCGTTGCGTTAGGGGCACGTTATGCGACCATAACGTCCCCTAAAACGCAACGTCCTGGTGTGAAACCAGCCTTAAAGGGAAGGTCCAAGCAAAAAAAAAAAAATGAGTTTCACTTACCTGGGGCTTCTACCAGTCCCATGAAGCCATCCTGTGCCCTCGTAGTCACTCACTGCTGCTCCAGTCCCCCGCTGGCAGCTTTCTGACCTCAGAGGTCAGGGCTGAATTGCGTACATTTTTACACATTCCCGCTAGTGCAGGAACATTAACGCATACATTTTTACGCGTTAGTGGTGCAACGCGTACATTTTTGTTCCTGCACTAGCTGGAATGCGTAAAAATGTATGCAATGTGGCCCTGACCTCCGAGGTCAGAAAGCTGCCAGCAGGGGACTGGAGCAGCAGTGAGTGACTACGAGGGCACAGGATGGCTACATGGGGCTGGTAGAAGCCCCAGGTAAGTAAAACACATTTTTTTTTTTTGCTTGGACCTTCCCTTTAAAGTGTGCGAGAGATGAGTTAATCTAAAAGTTTTATACATACCTGGGGCTTCCTCCAGCCCCCTCTGCACGGATTGCTCCCACACTATTTCCCTCCGCCTTCTTGTTGTCCCGGTATCAGCCTCCTAAGTTTGGCGAGTTGGGGCAAGTCGGCACATGCGCAGTGCGGCTGTGCGTGCCCTCATCTCTCTCCCACGACTGGGAGCATTCTGTGCCAGCGTAGCAGTACTGCAGAGCATTTCCGGCCACAGGAGCACGGTGGGGCGCGCGCACGCGGCCAGGCTGAGCATGCGCAGTGTGCCCCTACTGGCCAAACTTCTGGGGCTGATATCGGGACCAGGAGAAGTTGGAGGAAGACGGCGTGGGAGCGATCTGTGCGGAGGGGGCTGGAGGAAGCCCCAGGTATGTATAAAATTTTTAGATGAACTCATCTCTGGCACACTTTAAGAGCATGCAGATGCTGTGACTCTGGTCTGACTCCATTGGCTGCATGTTTGTTGCAGGTGTGTGACTCAAACACAACGAAAGCTGAAAAAGCTCAGCATGACAGCCAGGCAACTGGCATTGTTTATAAGGGAATGAAGACGGCAGCCTCTGTGATCATCTCACTCCAGGTTCCTTTTAGGCCAGTTTTACACTAGGTGCAAGCCCCGTATCACACTACAGATATGAGGCTTCATATGACGCGGGATCACAGTGCAGTGACAGGGTCATATGCACATGCCCAAAAATGATGCCGGGATGAACAGGGCCTCCCACTACTACAGGGACCTATAGGAGCTGCTACAGCTACTATTACACAAGTGGCTGAGTCATCATCTTTATACTTTGACTCAGCATAACACCCAGACAAAACAGCCTTTTAAAAGAGAAATTCCACTTTCATTATCAATTAGCTATAAACACAGACAGGAGTTGTGCAAGACTTTTTATAATTTACGATTATTAAAAAGCATCTTTCCATTTCACTTGGCAGCCTTTTAAGAATTTCCAAAGCAAAATGCACTTCTTTGCAACCACGGCAACAGTACTCAGGTGTACATATTGTACATAAACCCCCATACCAGTAATCTGCTGGGCAAATCAGGAGTCACTGTTACTCATTTTCAACACCTGCAATAATTTATTAAGGCTCGGTTCACACTGCACGGATGAAAAACGGATCCACGAAAGCAATCAGTTTTCCATCCCTGCCCTCCGTTAGCAAGCGGTCAATGTGAAACATCCATCGCTCCGGTTTTATCTCCGCCTCCCCAAACTTGCGGTCCGTTTAGCGGCGCATGTAGAATGGATTCCTTCTAACGGAGTAATGTGATCAGATCCCATGGATTATCATAGGTTCCGTTCACATCCGTTAGAATCCAGTCTGTTTAGTTCTGCTAAATGGACTGTCTTTAATGCCAGTGTGAATTGTGCCTAACTGCCAGCAAACTTTATTGCTCTTGTGTGCTACTTAACGGGAACCTTTAGGCTAGGTTCACAGTGCTTAGTTGCATGCAGAAAAATGCTGCATGTCAACTTACTGTCCATACAATTCTATGGGCCTGTTCACAGTAACGGATCAAGTTATTCTAACTTTCTGCATGCAGGCTATGTATTAAAGTCTATGTCCAGTCTCAATTGCACTTCACACACATTTTAACACAAGCGTTATGCAACTGACCACTTCGAATTCAGCCTAAAACAAGGTTCACAGTGGTCAGTTGCAGAACGCACGCATTATAATGACTGTGAACTGCAATGGAGACTGGACATAGGCTTTAAAGCCTGCATGCAGCGAGTTAGAATAATGCGATTCGTTGCTGTGAACAGGCCAATAGGATTGTAAGGGCAGTGAATTAACATGCAAAATTATTCTGCAACTGCAACGTAACTGATCACTGTGGTCAGGGCCTAACTGTATTTTTAAAAAATGGGTTTAACTTGCCAGCAATCCTCTGGTCCCCCACAGGAACCCTCTGTCCGTGCGCCTCCTAATTGCGCTCCCGTGGATGGGAGCGCTCTGCCCATGCAGAGTACGAAAAATATCTACTGCGCATGCACAGAACACTACGGCAAGGGGAGCGTGATAAAGGATGCGCGCAGTCACGCGTGCACAGTGGCCCGTCGACTCGCCGGCCAGAAGTGGGTTGATGCGGATGATTGGAGGGACACTTAGTGACAGTGCGGGCACAGGGCAGCTGCAGAGGGCTAGTAAAAGCACCAGGTAAGTGAAAACCAATTTTTTTTCTACAATGAAAGAGAAGCCGTGACCAAGAATTGAACTTCATCCCAATCAGTAGCTGATACCCCCTTTCCCATGAGAAATCTATTCCTTTTTGTACATGGATCATCAAGGGGCGCTGTATGGCTGATATTGTGGTGAAACCCCTCCCACAGTGTGATGTCAGGACCATGGTCCTGACAGCTTCCTGTCTGTGAACCTCATTGCATTGTGGGAAATAACAGCTGTTTACAGCTGGGTCCAACTGCCAAAAAAGCCAACAGAAGCTACTTCCACTGACATCACCGCCATCAGTAAAAATGTCACCATGTGGTAAATGTCAGAATGTAAATCAGGGAGAGGAAAGATTTTACAATGGGAAAACATTGACTAAATCATTTATACATAATTATTGTAAAAATGAAGCACTTTTTTATTGCATTATTTTCACTGGAGTTCCTCTTTAAGGTTCCCTTCAATGTTCTGAACACGCTAAAACAGATGTGTTTTTTATATGCACCTAAATACAAAGTAAGCAAATACAATTTTCTGATAATAATTGCCAAATATACGTAGCAGCCAACATATTCCTCTAGCTTCCTTTAAAAGATCCAGATGCTTCCCTATTCATCATAGGTAAGTACCTCATTTTTTTGAATTAGGTTTGCTTCAGGTACACAGCAGTGTTCTCCCCAGGCTCTTTTAACCGGGTGCTCCACCCGGCTAGTTTTGGTGAGCACCCGGCTGTCATCAGCTCACCTCCTCCTATGCTGTAAGCAGAGAATTGCTGTTCCTGCATTCTGTCATCTCGCCCCACCCAGCTACTTCTTCATGCCACCCGGCTGGAAAACATTTCTAGGGAGAACACTGCTCAGGTAAAAGCAATGCCCACAGCTGTCACATAATTTGACTCAGAACGTATATGTGTTTGCTGCATGGAGGCTGGCATCTTTCAATTCTGTTGGATGTTGCCACTGAGCCACCAATAAATAAAGATTTCATGTCACCGTATTGCACGAGCTGCACTTTGATCTATGTTCCCTGAAGGGATTAGAGAGGCAGAATAAAGTTTTATGTTTTTCTTCAGCTCACAAAGTAATCGCAAACACTGAAATGACAGTTTACATAGCTTGTTTCCAGAGCTAGGAGCATAGTTAAAACACTGACACAAACAAAACCATCATTGCATCATCTTCTCATTTACAAGTCAAATGTCGCTCTCCACCGGCACTGGATGCAAACTGTGCATTGCAGTTATTATAAATCTGCCACCTTGCAGATTGGTTAAAGGACTGCAAAAATCATGAAATTTAAAATACACTAGCCGACCCGTGGCGTAGCATACGCCGCATAAGAAGGTAGAGGGCAGGAAGCGGCGGGGAGGGGGGTTGGACTCCCCTCTCACCTGGGTCCCTCATGTGCGCTCCCCCTCAGTAGCAGCCGCCATTATTAGTAAGAGGCAGCGGGCGGGGATGACTCACCTCTTCCGTGTTCCATCGTGCGTTCCACTGTCGTCACTTCCTGCAATGCCGCACATTGTATTGGTGTAATTTGCCTTTTTAAAACAGAAGGAAATCTGCAATAATTCAGCTATAAGTGAACATTTGTGGTTACCCACAAATAGCCTATAGCTTTAAATTTTACACAGCCATATCAAACCCACATGTGACAGCCTGTTTCAGACTTTTGGTCCTCATCTGTACATGGCAAGGATTGATATGGCTGTATGAGATAGGGCTTGGACCAGTACAACAGAGTAACTAAGCAGCTCAGGGTGACCCAAACCACTCGGAATGTATAGGGTGATAAAAGGGACCAAAAAGACCTCCTACTAAAAAAAAAATCAAAGCTTGGTGTAATTTGCCTTCTTAAAACAGAAGAAAATCTGCAATAATTCAGCTATAAGTTAACATTTGTGATTACCCACAATGCACCGCTACTGAATATGCAAATTATTCCTTTTCACCCTTGGTAAGTCAAGCAAGCCTATAGCTTTAAGTTTTACACAGTCATATCAAACCCACATGTGACAACCTAATTCAGCCATTTGGTAATCATCAGTACTTAGCAGGAATTGATAAGGCTGTATGAGATAGGGCTTGGACCAGTACAACAGAGTAACCAAGCAGCTCAGGGTGACCCAAACTACTAAGAATGTATAGGAGGATAAAAGAGACCAAAAAGCCCTCCTACTAAAAACAGCAAAGCTTGGTGTAATTTTCCTTCTTAAAACAGAAGCAAATCTGCAATAATTCAGCTATAAGTGAACATTTGTGGTTACCCACAATGCACTGCTACTGAATATGCAAATCATCCCTCTTTGCCCTTGGTTTGATATGACACTACTTCTTCTTCTTCTTTGGACAAGCCCCTTCTTGCTTGGACCGGCCCTGGGGGCAGGGCGCTACTTCTTCTTGCTTGAAGGTTGAGGCACTTAGTCTATTATATATATAGATAGATGTTAACACATACGAGTTAGAAGTACATTTCTTCCAGAGTAAAATAAGCCATAAATTACTTTTCTCCTATGTTGCTGTCACTTACAGTAAATAGTAGAAATCTGACAGAACCAACAAATTTTGGACTATTCCATCTCCTCATGGGGGATTCTCAGCATGGCCTTTATACTTTAGAAAGACACTCCCTGAAAAAGATTTGAAAAAGATGCTGGCCAGTCTCACTGGTCGCTGCTCACTTTTTTTTGCCAGTTGGACAGAGCAACTGCCATTCACTACGTGCTTTTGAAAATAAAGAAAACCATGAGAATCCCATATGAGAAGATGGGCTAGTCCAAAACCTGTCAGTTCTGTCAAATTTCTACTCACTACTGTAAGTGACAGCAGCATAAGAGAAAAGTAATTTATGGCTCATTTTACTCTGCAAGTAACATGTTTCTTATTTGTACGCTTTTACATACATTTTACATTTTATGATTTTCTTGATAGTGGTTATTTAAGTTTTCTTACATCTCAGATCCTGAACACCCCATTTCTGTCAGCCAGCGCTGACATCTGTGATGAGGCCTGAGCATGAAGCCATGTGCTGACAGGAGGCTGCCTGTGTGTGGCAGCATTGTCAGGCTGGCCTGGGGCATCAGGGCACAAGGCATGGCTGGTATGAGAGAAGCGATTGTATTCTTCATTAGATTACTGTGTTTGTTCCACTATTTCCATAGTACCAGTTATAATGCAGCATTGTCAGACCTCAAGGGTAGCTACTGATCCACAGATCCCAAAATAACCAGGCGTGCTGATGATGCTGCTTTGTGCCCGAAAGTGTCCACTTCAGCCTCTTTATATTGCATTCCCGGGCTCTCAAGTGTCATCACAGAAAGATCTCGGGGACATTCTTCATCTCATATTTGTGTGTATGTGACACATCTGAAGAAGTAAATGTGCCCATCAGTGGCGTAGCTAAGGAGCTCGGGGCCCCAGTGCAAGTTTTACATTGGGCCCCCCAAGCACACTATACATACAGTAACAATTGATAGGGCACACCAAAACCTGCCAAGGACAGTCACAATGACAGAGGTGCAAGAAGTGGATGAGGAACAGTTTCTTAAAGGACTTCCAATGAGACAAAATTTAAACAGATTTTACTCACCTTGGGCCTCTTCCAGCCCATAGCAGCTGCCTCGTGCCCTCGCCGTAGCCCTGGTCCTCTGCGTTGTCCCGCTGGTCGCTGGTAAGGATCGCGACCCCTCCGGTGGGTCGTGTCTTCTGCGCCTGCGCGGGCACTTCTTCCCCTCATGTTTACGTCATTTGGCTTGTACTGCACTTACACACAACTACTGTGCAGGTGCAGTACACGCCAGATGACATGCCAGATGACGTGGCCATTAGGGGAAGTAATGCCCACGCAGGCGCAGAAGACACGACCCGCCAGCAGGGTCGTGATCTTTACTGGCGGCTAGTGGGACAATGCGTCGGACAGGGGCTGCAGCGAGGGAACAAAACGGCTGCTATGGGTTGGAAGAAGCCCCAGGTGAGTACAATCTGTTTAAATTTTGTTGTATCGGAAGTCCTTTAAAGTGTACCTGAGATAGGAAGAAATTTTTTTTACATACCTGGGGCTTCCTCCAGCCACCTCCAGCCTCATTGCTCACACGCCGTCCTCCTCCAGTGCCTGGATCAGCGACAACTGGCCCCGGAAAATCCTCCAGTCGGCGCAGGCGCAGTCTAGCCACACCAGTCACAGAAGCTCCCGGCGATTGGGGCGGGCGTGTGGCCGGGCAGCGCATGTGCAGTTGCCCCAGACTGAAGGACTTTCTGTGGCCAATTGCAGAAGACCCAGGAGTCTGAGGAGGATGGCAAGGGAGCGATAAGCCTGGAGAGTGCTGGAGGAGGCCCCAGGTGTGTACTCTCCCTGCAGTCACAGGCACTCTCTCAGTCTCTCCTACAGGTCACAGGCACCAGTCATCTCTCACAGCACCCACAGCCAGCTTCCTGGCATTTTCTACAAGCTGCCACAGGCCTCGTTCACATTATACGTGCTGCTGTGCGCATTTCGGCAGCGCATATGATGTGCGATCAACAAATGCATAGAGAGCACTTCTGACATTCACACTATGCGCGCTGCTCAGCAGTGCAATGTGCTATCGCACTGCTGCACGCATTTTTGGCAAATCACATCGCTGATCCCGTTCACTGTAATGAATAGGATCAGCAGCGCAATGCACGGAAACACAAATGGCGTGCAATAGGGTGCACTTGCATCCCAAACGCACGGCCATATACGTTTCCTAATGTGAACAAGTCCTTCGTCTCTTCCAGCAGTTATAAGCATCCCCCTCCCCCATCTTTCCATGCACTCACAGTCAGCCCCATAGTATTTCCCAGCTATCACAGGCATCCTCTACCTCTACATCATGTGGCCCACCACGCCCTATACAGATGGTCATATCCCCATACAATCACATGGCCCACCAAGCCCTATATAGAAGGTCAGATCCCCATACAATCATGTGGCCCACCACGCCCTATACAGATGGTCATATCCCCATACAATCACATGGCCCACCAAGCCCTATACAGATGGTCAGATCCCCATACAATCACATGGCCCACCAAGCCCTATACAGATGGTCAGATCCCCATACAATCACATAACCCACCAAGCCCTATACAGATGGTCAGATCCCCATACAATCACGTAGACCACCAAGCCCAATATAGAAGGTCAGATCCCCATACAATCACGTGGCCCACCGAGCCCAATATAGAAGGTCAGATCCCCATACAATCACGTGGCCCACCAAGCCCAATATAGAAGGTTAGATCCCCATACAATCACGTGGCCCACCAAGGCCTATATAGAAGGTCAGATCCCCATACAATCACATGGTACCACCAAGCCCAATATAGAAGGTCAGATCCCCATACAATCACATGGCCCACCAAGGCCTATATAGAAGGTCAGATCCCCATACAATCACATGGCCCACCAAGCCCAATATAGAAGGTCAGATCCCCATACAATCACGTGGCCCACCAAGCCCAATATAGAAGGTCAGATCCCCATACAATCGCATGGTACCACCAAGGCCTATATAGAAGGTCAGATCCCCATACAATCGCATTGTACCACCAAAGCCTATATAGAAGGTCAGATCCCCATACAATCGCATGGTACCACCAAGGCCTATATAGAAGGTCAGATCCCCATACAATCACATGGTACCACCAAGGCCTATATAGAAGGTCAGATCCCCATACAATCGCATGGTACCACCAAGGCCTATATAGAAGGTCAGATCCCCATACAATCGCATGGTACCACCAAGGCCTATATAGAAGGTCAGATCCCCATACAATCACATGGCCCACCAAGCCCAATATAGAAGGTCAGATCCCCATACAATCGCATGGCCCACCAAGGCCTATATAGAAGGTCAGATCCCCGTACAATCGCATGGCTAACCAAGGCCTATATAGAAGGTCAGATCCCCATACAATCACATGGCCCACCAAGCCCAATATAGAACGTCAGATCCCCATACAATCACGTGGCCCACCAAGGCCTATATAGAAGGTCAGATCCCCATACAATCACGTGGCCCACCAAGGCCTATATAGAAGGTCAGATCCCCATACAATCACATGGTACCACCAAGCCCAATATAGAACGTCAGATCCCCATACAATCACGTAGACCACCAATCCCAATATAGAAGGTCAGATCCCCATACAATCGCATGGTACCACCAAGGCCTATATAGAAGGTCAGATCCCCATACAATCACATGGCCCACCAAGCCCAATATAGAAGGTCAGATCCACATACAATCACATGGCCCACCAAGCCCAATATAGAAGGTCAGATCCCCATACATTAGCATGGTACCACCAAGGCCTATATAGAAGGTCAGATCCCCATACAATCGCATGGTACCACCAAGCCCTATATAGAAGGTCAGATCCCCGTACAATCGCATGGCCCACCAAGGCCTATATAGAAGGTCAGATCCCCATACAGTCACGTGGCCCACCAAGCCCAATATAGAAGGTCAGATCCCCATACAATCGCATGGTACCACCAAGGCCTATATAGAAGGTCAGATCCCCATACAATCACATGGTACCACCAAGGCCTATATAGAAGGTCAGATCCCCATACAATCACATGATACCACCAAGGCCTACATAGAAGGTCAGATCCTCATACAATCGCATGGCCCACGAAGGCCTATATAGAAGGTCAGATCCCCATACAGTCACGTAGCCCACCAAGCCCAATATAGAAGGTCAGATCCCCATACAATCGCATGGTACCACCAAGGCCTATATAGAAGGTCAGATCCCCATAAAATCACATTGTACCATCAAGGCCTTTATAGAAGGTCAGATCCCCATACAATCACATGGTACCACCAAGCCCTATATAGAAGGTCAGATCCCCATACAATCACGTGGTACCACCAAGGCCTATATAGAAGGTCAGATCCCCATACAATCACGTAGACCACCAAGCCCAATATAGAAGGTCAGATCCCCATACAATCGCATGGCCCACCAAGCCCAATATAGAAGGTCAGATCCCCATACAATCACGTGGCCCACCAAGCCCAATATAGAAGGTCAGATCCCCATACAATCACGTAGACCACCAAGCCCAATATAGAAGGTCAGATCCCCATCCAATCACATGGTACCACCAAGGCCTATATAGAAGGTCAGATCCCCATACAATCACGTGGCCCACCAAGCCCAATATAGAAGGTCAGATCCCCATACAATCACGTAGACCACCAAGCCCAATATAGAAGGTCAGATGCCCATACAATCGCATGGTACCACCAAGGCCTATATAGAAGGTCAGATCCCCATACAATCACATGGTACCACCAAGGCCTATATAGAAGGTCAGATCCCCATACAATCGCATGGCCCACCAAGGCCTATATAGAAGGTCAGATCCCCATACAGTCACGTGGCCCACCAAGCCCAATATAGAAGGTCAGATTCCCATACAATCACATGGTACCACCAAGGCCTATATAGAAGGTCAGATCCCCATACAATCACGTGGCCCACCAAGCCCAATATAGAAGGTCAGATCCCCATCCAATCACATGGTACCACCAAGGCCTATATAGAAGGTCAGATCCCCATACAATCACGTGGCCCACCAAGCCCAATATAGAAGGTCAGATCCCCATACAATCACATGGTACCACCAAGGCCTATATAGAAGGTCAGATCCCCATACAATCACATTGTACCACCAAAGCCTATATAGAAGGTCAGATCCCCATACAATCACATTGTACCACCAAGCCCAATATAGAAGGTCAGATCACCATTCAATCGCATGGCCCACAAAGCCCAATACAGATTGTTAGATCCCCATACAATCACGAGGCCTACCAAGCCCCCATGCGTCACAACATCCTGCTTCTCTTGATGCCAAGTGCCTGAGCTGGGCGCCGCTGTAGCACTTATGCTATAGTGTGTACGCCGTACAAGGGTACTTCTGGGAATTTGAGTGGCAGCAGGGTGAGCTGCCATTCGGCTCAAACTGCGCCCAAATACCCGGCGACTTACTAATATATACGCACCAGAAACATTTAGATGCAGCTACTGCTCCTCGGGGGAGGAGCTTGCTGGCACACTGTCTACTAAGAGCAAAGAGTCCCATATGTTTGCTGCACAAAAATACATAACTTTGGATTATATTATTATCTTACATTTTATAGCACTAGCATTTTCCAAAGCATCTTACAAAGTACGCTAAATAATTCATGTCACTGAGGCCGGGTATCACACTACAAACTGGAGATGTGGCAGCCACACTGCACCGCCAGAAACAGGCCTTCTGGGAATACCACATTACTACGCGATATTCCCCATCTGGCCAAGCAGGAAGTGACGCTCACGTCCTGCCGGCCAAGCGATCATGTGCATGGAAGTGTATTGTAGGAAAGTGTTTAAAAATCCCTGCGTCGCCATAGACCAGTGGTCTGCAAACTTGGCTCTCCAGCTGTTAAGGAACTACAAGTGCCACAATGCATTTGCCTTTATGGATCAAGACCGTGGCTGTCAGACTCCTGCAATGCATTGTGGGACTTGTAGTTCCTTAACAGCTGGAGTGCCAAGTTTGCATGACTACCGGGCCGGCGCAGATCGCCGCAGAAGCCACGTGGTAATGTAGCTTTGGAGCCACGTCAGATTGAGGACTTCCCTGGCGGACCACACCGCAACGCAGGTAATGTGTTTTCCCCCATAGGTTTGCATTGAAATGGGGTAGCAGTGTGTCAATTTGACGCACCGCACTGCCCCAGTGTGAAAGGGCCCTGAGGGTGCATACATACATACAATTTTGATTGGCCAATGATTGACCAATTTTACCTCTTCCATGCAATATGAGGCCCAACAGATTTTGAATATTATCTGTTGGTAAGCTTTCATACTACATGGAGGTGGTAAAATTGGCCAATCAAAATTGGATTTGTGTATGCAACTTAAAGGACAACTGTAGCGAGAGGTATGTGGAGGCTGCCATATTTATTTCCTCTTAAACAATACCAGTTGCCTGGCTGACCTGCTGGTCTATTTGTCTGCAGTAGTGTTTGAATCACACCAGAACCAAGCATGCAAATAATCTTGTCAGATCTGACAATAAAATCATCGGATCTGCATATACTTGTTCAGGGTCTATGGCTAGAAGTATAAGAGGCAGAGGATCAGCATGGCTGCCAGGCAACTGGTACTGAACTGACCATGAGGGCTGGTTCCCACTGAGGGCAATTGCGATGCACATGCCGATCACTGGCGATTGGCAAAGCGCTAGTGCAGTATCTCCCTATGCGAGCTGTCACACTACAGCATTGTGATTACTATAAGGCCGGGTGCACACATAACAACATGAAATGCCTCGTTTTATGGCAAGTTTTATGTTAATGTTGTGTGAGTTTTTTCCCAGCATATGCGTTTTTCAAGCGTTTTGCGTGCGTTTGCGGTTCGCACAAATTTTGTATGCGTTTTCATATTTACATTTATGCAAATCAATGGGAAGACAACAGGAAGCGGAAATACGTAAAAAAATGATTTTGGGGAAAAATACGCATATAAAAACGCATGGAAAACGCATACCATTGCATTCCCATTGACTTTCATTATGTGCGTTTTTGATGCGTCTATGAATATTATGCAACAAAACCAGCGTTTTCAAAAACGCACGCATACAAAACGCTTATTTGTGTTTTTTATATGTGTTTTTTCCTGCGGCGGAGCATAGACTTCCATTAGGCTGGGTTCACACATACGACATAGCGTGAAAGGCTGCATTTTATGCCAAGTTTTATGTTAATGTTGTGCACATTTTTGGTACGTTTGCGATGCGTTTTTCAAGCTTTTTGCGTGAGTTTTAATGCTTTCACGTTTTTCATGCATTTTTCAATCATGTTTTATGCAAATTACTGGAAGACAACAGGAAGCGAAAATGCATCACTAAGCAATTTTTTTTAAAGCAAAAACGCATGGAAAACGCATACCATTGCATCCCCATTGACTTTCATTATGTGCATTTTGGCAACCATCCTGCATAATATGCAACAGAGCAAGCATTTTTGAAAACGCATACTGTAAAACGCATATATGCGTTTTTTTCCTGCGGTCCACAGATTTCCATTAACGGCAAAGTAAGTCTAGCGTTTCTGCTATGTGTTTCTGCTATGTGTACACCCAGCCTTAGCGGCAAAAACACAGCATTTTACGCAACGCTAGCATTTCTATGGCCCAGTGCACACCAAAACCGCTAGCAGATCCGCAATATGCTAGCGGTTTTGGGAGCTGATTTCAGAGCGATTCTAGGTATGTTTAGAGAGGTTTTCTAAACATACCTAGCGGTTTTGCGTGCGTTTTTGTGTAGCAGATTACACATATTGTTACAGTAAAAGCTGTTACTGAACAGCTACTGTAACAAAAATGCCTGGCAAACCGCTCTGAACTAGCGTTTTTCAGAGCGGTTTGCGTTTTTCCTATACTTTACATTGAGGACGAAACGCTTCCGAAAACCGCAAACGCGCAGCAGGAGGCGCGTTTGCGGCTTGGCAAAAACCGCAAACCGCCGGTGTGCACCATCCCATTGCAATACATTAGACAAGCGTTTTTAGAGGCGGATGCGGCCGGCGGATCGCTCCAAAAACCGCTCGGTGTGCACAGGGCCTATGTGTGCACCCAGCCTAAACTCGAGCAGCATTTTGGGGAGCGTTTATGCTGATTCTAGTTACCCAAACAAGAATCTTAAAGTGCAATTGTCCTAAAATTACTGTGCAAAATTGCAATGACCCAGCGTTTTTCACTGAGAATCAGGCATTGCAAGTTCAGCAAGTTACTGAACTAGTTGGGTTAGTTAGGAAGTTTGGTGGAAGTATAGAGGAGTTAGAGGCATGCCTAGTACCTCTCTTCCCATGCTCAGTATCAGTGGATGCGAGCAGTAAGTTCATGACACAGATTGCCGCAGCAGAATGAATCTGTCACTCACCCATTGCCTGGCTTGTGCTGCTGCTCTCTGTCAGGCTGCTGCCCCTTCCTCCGCTGGGACAGGGCACCCCCCATAGCGACGCACGGGGTGTCCCCAGCCGGTGAGTCCCCTGGGCTTGTCTCTGGAGCTGCAGGCAGGAGTCCGCTGCATTGCAGGGAGTGAGGAGACGCTGGCAGCTACAGCACGGAGCCAATCACAGCGCTCCCTCCCAGCCCTAACCTGCCTGCTTAACCCCTGGAGTGCTCACTCACTCTCCCCATGCCAGGTGCCCTGTCATTGTCACATGGAGAAGGAGACACTGTGCTGGACGCTGCAGCCTCCCCTGTGTGTGTTCCTTCAGTACAAGCTCTTCCCAGCAGTAGCAGCAGCAGCACTGGAGCAGCCAGAGAGGAGGGAATCGATGCACAAAACCACAGGGATGAACTTGGTGACTGAGGCACCCATAATCATTGAGTTTATATGAGGGACCTATGAAAAGTGCTGTTGTTTCTGCAGCAATAATGCCACTTTTGAGGCTTGTGTAAATTGTAATGTTTAAAATAGGGATGACTAACAAAAATGGCCACTACTTTTCTTTTCCAAACTATTTATTGAAGTTTTATAAGGGAAGAACTAAAACATTAGAAACACCGCCAGTCTGAAGTTATCATATGTGCTGCCCTTGCAGGGATTCATCAAACAAGTAATAAGTAATTGATATGTTTACATGAAAAAGACAATCTAGGAAATTTAGGCGCCCGCTATCAGCCATAGAGACCCATTCAAATAACGACCTTATAGAGAAATGTAGGCGCTTGTAGCGCATTAAAATTACCAGATTTTTAATCGGATTGGGAGCGGTCAGTTAAGGCTAGCTGGGGGGGCTAGAAGGTCTTTGGAGATTAAAGTTATTTATTGGTAAGGGGTTAAGTTTAGCTGTGGGGGGGTGGGTGGTGGTTAGCTGTAGGGGTGGTGGTGGGAGGTTAAGGTTAGCTGTAGGGGGGGGGGGGGGGGGGGTGGAAGGTTAAGGTTAGCTGTGGGGTTAGTGGGTGAAGGTTAGGCTTCGGAAAAGGGAGGGTTAAAGTAAACCTGAGATGGTGGCAAAGCAAAAATGTATTCATACCTGGAGGTTCCTCCAGCCTCCTTCGTCCTGATCACTCCCCGGCCATCCTCTGCTTCCTCCTCATTCGTCCACAATTCCAGGAGTCGTGGCTTACTGCGCATCCGCGGCCCTGCCGTGCACCCACTGGGAGCGTCCTGTGCCTCGTACTGCACCTGTGCCCCTTTTTTTTTTTTTTTGACAAATCAATTTTTATTGGCTTTCATTAAAAAACACGTACAAACAAGTACACGCAGGTACTCAAAGGACATTAGATGAGAAGGAAAAAACAGTGGTACACATACTGAATATACAAGAGGTAAATCTTACAAGAGCACTAGCATCAAGTATCTTATGTAGTATGAAGATACAGTTTTATAATAGTACATACATAACAGTTGAGTAGTAGATTATTGAGTGCGTCCAAAGCATGTCAAAACCGGTGCATATTCCTCAATTTGGACAGCATAGTCATGACTGTACCATCTGTTGGGAGAAGTTAGGAGAGGAAAGAAACGAGACGAAAAGGGGGAAAAAGAAGGAAGAGATAGAGTGTAATGGATGGAAAGGAGTGAGAGTCCAGTGCTTACCTCCATAGACCAAGGCTAAGGAAGGTATTGTAGAGTATAAATCGGAAAATAGCTAAGTTAGTACTGTGGCTCAGTCCTCTGGGCCTGCAGGAAGAGCTTCTACGTTGTTATACCAGGGAGCTCATATTTTATCGAATCTACGGGGGCAGTTACGGCTCTTGTACGTCAATCGATATAAAGGTAGGCTTTTCATAATAATGTATTTCCAGTGATTAAAAGAGGGGGGCTTATCTGATTTCCAGGTGTGGAGTATTTCTTTACGACCATAGAAGCATAATATTCTAGTTAGATATTGGGGGTGTTTGCCCGGTGGAGTATCATCCAGTAGTCCCAGTAAAAATGCCCTAGGGGAGAGTATCAGTCGTGTTTGCATAATTTCATTAATTAAGTCATTAATCTTAGACCAAAAGGAAAGCACATGAGGGCATTCCCAGAACATGTGAAAGAAAGTTCCTGGATCAGCAGTACATCTGGGGCAATTGAGGGTATTGGAAGTGGAGATTTTATGCATACGTACGGGTGTAAACAGAGGAACACCAAGAGCCCCAATAGTGTAGTATGTATTGACAAAGGGGGTAATGACAAAGAGTAATAGTTGTTATACTCACAATCATGGGTCACCAATAGGCAACCACTGTAAAGGCAGGTGGGGAGATTATCCTGTCCCCACTCAGGAATAAGAAGTCGCTCTCTGTAGATAGTAGAAAGGGTCGCAACCCTCCACCAAGGGTGGATACAATATTATATAAAAGAGAACAGAGGCGCCAAAAGGATAAAAGGGGTTTTAAAGGAGCTTAAAAGCCAAAACTTGGTAATTAGAGGAGGCAGTGGTGGACTTACCCCCTCCAAGCAGACACAACACGACTGTACATTCAGTCTATTTATTAACGAACTCCAGATAAAGCAAAGCAACGCGTTTCACGGGTCAGCGCCCGCTTCCTCAGGCAATAGAAAAACAACGCCTAGGCAGAGGCGCTGAGTGTCGTTTGTTTTTCTAGATGCTGTAACTCCTTTTTCTATTGCCTGAGGAAGCGGGCGCTGACCCGTGAAACGCGTTGCTTTGCTTTATCTGGAGTTCGTTAATAAATAGACTGAATGTACAGTCGTGTTGTGTCTGCTTGGAGGGGGTAAGTCCACCACTGCCTCCTCTAATTACCAAGTTTTGGCTTTTAAGCTCCTTTAAAACCCCGTTTATCCTTTTGGCGCCTCTGTTCTCTTTTATATAATACGGGTGTAAGGTAGGTACGATGAAGAAATTTAAATTGTATTAAGCGATCTCTGGCCGAGATAGGAACTTTAACAAAATTCTCTAGGATTTCTTCCCAATCCTTAGTGTCTAATCCAGGAACTTCCTCATTCCACCTATTTTGACATCTAGCGAGACTATGAGTGGTACTGTTCATGAGGGCAAAGTATATTACCGAGAGAGGTTTTTCTAGACCATCCACCATTAGTGTTTGTTCTAAGTCGCAAGAAACCAGTGTTGGACTGCCATCTTTAAATTGGGCATTGTAAGCGTGCCTGATTTGTATATATCTGAAAAACATTTTATTGGGCAAATCAAAAGTATTTTTGAGAGCATTAAAAGATAGTAATCCTGCATTCCCTGTAATATGCTGTATGGCTTTTATGCCCTGACGGGCCCATAGACCGGGGTCTGGTATTTGTGAGAAGTGAAGCAGATAAGGATTGTCCCAAAGTGGTGTATGAGGAGAGAGTTTATCTGCGTTCCCGGTATGAGTGAGCATGTCTTTCCATACTTTAGTTGTAGTGAACATGAGGCTTGTACATCTAAAATCCCCCCTGGTGCCTCTGAAAGCCAGCAAAGTGAGCCTCTCATAAGAACCCAATATGGCTGCCTCCACCGAAACCGCAGCATTATACTTATCTTGCGAGAACCACCATCTTATAGTAACTAAAACAGCAGCACAGTAATAGAGATACATATTGGGGAGAGCTAGGCCACCTTGATCTGCTGGGAGCTGTAAAGTGGCAAGGGATACCTTTGGTACACTACCCCCCCATATAAAGCTAGAGATTAAGGAATGTAATTTATTAAAGAAGGTTTTGGGGATGAGTATAGGCGTCTGGCGAAAAATATACAGAAATTTAGGTAAGAATATCATCTTGAATATATTAATTCTGCCAATTAACGAGAGAGGAAGAGCTTTCCATATTAAAGGGAAGGTTCAGGGTGGCTCTTAAAAAAATAAAAATGCCCATCCACTTACTTGGGGCTTCCTCCAGCCGTGGGCAGCCAGGACGTGCCCTCGGCGCCGCTCCGCAGGCTCCCGGTCCCCTCCGGTGGCCGACCCGACCTGGCCAGGCCGGCTGCCAGGTCGGGCTCTTCTGCGTTTCAAAATGCGCCTCACGGGGGCGCGCTGAGGTCATCGGACGTCCTCCGGGCTGTACTGCGCAGGCGCAGTAGTTCTGCGCCTGCGCAGTACAGCCCGGAGGACGTCCGATGACCTCAGCGCGCCCCCGTGAGGCGCATTTTGAAACGCAGAAGAGCCCGACCTGGCAGCCGGCCTGGCCAGGTCGGGTCGGCCACCGGAGGGGACCGGGAGCCTGCGGAGCGGCGCCGAGGGCACGTCCTGGCTGCCCACGGCTGGAGGAAGCCCCAGGTAAGTGGATGGGCATTTTTATTTTTTTAAGAGCCACCCTGAACCTTCCCTTTAAGGCATTTTGTTGAAATTTATCAACTACTGGTTGTATATTAAGTTTATGAAAATCCGTTAACTGCGTAGTAATTTGAATCCCCAAATATTTAAATTGTTTAACCCATTGCAATGGATTGGGATATAGACTAACATCAAAGTTATCCAGTGGTATTAAGACCGATTTCCCCCAATTGATTTTAAGGCTTGAGTACCTACCAAATTCATTTATTATGCTGAGAGCTGACTGCAAAGAGGTTTCCGGGTCTCCCAGGTATAACAAGGTGTCGTCTGCGTACATCGAGACCTTTTCAGTAAGAGATCCGACCTGTATGCCCACAACATCTGCTGATTCTCTCACCATAATTGCCAATGGTTCTATAGCTAATGCGAAAAGATAAGGCGATAGTGGACATCCTTGGCGCGTACCTCTGGACATTGAAAAAGGATGAGAAATATTATTGCCAGTTTTTATTCTAGCTATTGGGGAGCGGTATAAAGCTTTGACCCATGAGATGAAATTTATTCCAAACCCATATATATGCATTACTTGCCAGAGATATGCCCACTCTACAGAGTCAAAAGCTTTTTCTGTATCTAAGGAGGCAACAGTACGCCTACCTCCATCCTGTAGTGGTAGGGAAATATTGGTAAGGAGTCTACGTATATTAATATCGGTACTGCGCCCCGGCATGGATCCAGTTTGATCACAATGAATTACATCAGTAATAACCAGTTTTAACCTATTAGCTAGAATTTTTGCGAGGATTTTTGCATCGGAGTTAAGTAGCGATATTGGGCGGTAGGAGCCACACTGATTAGGATCTTTGTTGGGTTTTAGAAGCACTATAATGATTGCTTCATTAAACGTATTAGGCAGAGTCAGTGCTGGTCGTAATGGAAAAAGCTACGCTTACGGATCATTACGCGTAATTTTACGCTATTACGCATTACGAAATTACGCTTACGGCATAGACAATCAATTTCGGTACATGTCTGTAATTATGCATTGCCCTTACGCAATTACGCGTAAGAATACCGTAATTCAGGTTGTTACGTTATAGGCTTACGCGTAAATTCCTACTAGCAATTAATGCGTAAGGTCATGCTGCCAAGTGGAAAAGTTGATGCATGGATCAATGTTAGGTAGCCGCCGACTTTAAGGGTTAATAGCAAAGCCCCCTTAAGTGCTAAGAGCCTCAAATTTGGAGAATGTATTAAGGAGATCAGAAGGAATAAGAGGAAATTTTTTTTCAAAAAGACCTTATAGTTTTTGAGAAAATCGATGTTAAAGTTTCAAAGGAAAAATATATACATTTAAAAACCCGCCGACTTTAACGGTTAATAGCAAAGCCTGCTTAAAATTTAGAAACACCAAATTCACAGGGTATATTAAGGGGATCAGTGGGAATAAGAGGAAAAATTTTTTTTTCAAAAAGACCTTATAGTTTTTGAGAAAATCGATGTTAAAGTTTCAAGGGCAAAAATGTCTTTTAAATGCGGAAAATGTCAGTTTTTTTGCACAGGTAACAATAGTGTTTTATTTTCATAGATTCCCCCAAGTGGGAAGAGTTTTACTTACTTCGTTCTGAGTGTGGGAAATATTGAAAAAAAAAACACGTGGGGTCCCCCCTCCCAGACCTCTTTAACCCCTTGTCCCCCATGCAGACTGGGATAGCCAGAATGCGGAGCACCGGCCGCGTGGGGCTCCGCACCCTGACTATACCAGCCCGCATGGTCCCTGACTATACCAGCCCGCATGGTCCATGGATTGGGGGGTCTCGGAAGGGGAGGGGCAGCCAAGCTTTCCCCTCCCCCTCCGAGCCCTTGTCCAATCCAAGGACAAGGGGCTCTTCTCCACCTCCGATGGGCGGTGGAGGTGACGGCCGCGATTTCCTGGGGGCGGGGTTCATGGTGGCATCTGGGAGTCCCCTTTAAAAAGGGGTCCCCCAGATGCCCACCCCCCCTCCCAGGAGAAATGAGTATAGAGGTACTTGTACCCCTTACCCATTTCCTTTAAGAGTTGAAAGTAAATAAACACACAAACACATAGAAAAAGTATTTTAATTGAACAAAAAACATAACCACGAAAAAAGTCCTTTAATATTCTTAATTAACCATTAATACTTACCTGTCCCTTTAAAAGCCAGTTCCCACGCAATATCCTCGGAAATATACTAACCAGTTACAATGTAACAAAGTTATTACAATGTAACAACTTTGTTACTTTGTAACACCACCGCACCCGACGTCACTCGCCGCTCACCCGCCGGCCGCCGCATACACGCTAAGTCCCCGCCGGCTCCCGCCGTCCACTCCGCCCACACCTGTCACCCATATACATGCTGGCACCCATGGGTGCCAGCATGTATATAGGTGACATGTGGGAGAGGCGGGGAGGGCAGCGGAGCCGGCGGGGACTTAGCGTCCCTTCACCCGACAGAGCTCTGAGCTATAGCTCAGAGCTCTCGAAAGCATCTTTGTATTTGGGCTCCAAGGAGCCCCATTGGTCCTTAGCAGACCAATGGGGTTCCTTCAAATCAGAAGGAACCCCATTGGTCTGCTAAGGACCAATGGGGCTCCTTGGAGCCCAAATACAAAGATGCTTTCGAGAGCTCTGAGCTATAGCTCAGAGCTCTGTCGGGTGAAGGGACGCTAAGTCCCCGCTGGCTCCGCTGCCCTCCCCGCCTCTCCCACATGTCACCTATATACATGCTGGCACCCATGGGTGCCAGCATGTATATGGGTGACAGGTGTGGGCGGAGTGGACGGCGGGAGCCGGCGGGGACTTAGCGTGTATGCGGCGGCCGACGGGTGAGCGGCGAGTGACGTCGGGTGCGGTGGTGTTACAAAGTAACAAAGTTGTTACATTGTAATAACTTTGTTACATTGTAACTGATTAGTATATTTCCGAGGATATTGCGTGGGAACTGGCTTTTAAAGGGACAGGTAAGTATTAATGGTTAATTAAGAATATTAAAGGACTTTTTTCGTGGTTATGTTTTTTGTTCAATTAAAATACCTTTTCCACGTGTTTGTGTGTTTATTTACTTTTAACTCTTAAAGGAAATGGGTAAGGGGTACAAGTACCTCTATACTCATTTCTCCTGGGAGGGGGGGTGGGCATCTGGGGGACCCCTTTTTAAAGGGGACTCCCAGATGCCACCATGAACCCCGCCCCCAGGAAATCGCGTCCGTCACCTCCACCGCCCATCGGAGGTGGAGAAGAGCCCCTTGTCCTTGGATTGGACAAGGGCTCGGAGGGGGAGGGGAAAGCTTGGCTGCCCCTCCCCTTCCGAGACCCCCCAATCCATGGACCATGCGGGCTGGTATAGTCAGGGTGCGGAGCCCCACGCGGCCGGTGCTCCGCATTCTGGCTATCCCAGTCTGCATGGGGGACAAGGGGTTAAAGAGGTCTGGGAGGGGGGACAATACGTCGTTTTTTTTTCAATATTTCCCACACTCAGAACGAAGTAAGTAAAACTCTTCCCACTTGGGGGAATCTATGAAAATAAAACACTATTGTTACCTGTGCAAAAAAAAACTGACATTTTACGCATTTAAAAGACATTTTTGTGTGGCCAAGATGGCAGACTGAGCGGACGGGTTAGCTGGAGCTCCGCCGCCCAACTGACTCTATCAGTGTCCATCCTCAACACTAACGAGCTGATCCTTCTACCAAACACGTCGATTTGTCAGCACTGACACTGCGGTTCACCCTGGATTCCTGGCCGGACTCTCCGCCTTCTAGTTCCCTTATACTGGACGATTCTCTCTTGTCAGCCGAAGACTTCTGTGGACCTTCCCGCCCTCAGCGCTCGCCACGCAGATACGCTCCATACGAGAGAATGGGGGGTACAAAAAAGCAACAAAAAGAGAAAGGTGACGGTGAGGCTCCTGCTGAATCCCCTCCGGCAACATCAGCGCCTCCCAAAACCCCAGCACGAGCTAAACAACTCCCGGTGGCAGATGAGGGAGAACTCCACGTGGAACAGGCGCCATCATTGCCCAGCTCGGCGGAGCTGCTAGAAGCTATCCGCACTTGCCAATCCACTCTGCTGATCAAAATTGATCATATTGAGAGCAAGGTTACCTTGCTGCGGCAGGACTTTGCAAACATAAAGGAGAAGATAACGGAGCTGGAGCGCCGTACATCAGATGTTGAGGACCGTGTGCATCTGCATGGAGCGGCTCTTCCCCCCATACAGAAGAGACTCACGATACTTGAAAATAGGGCAGTTGATGCCGAAAACAGGAACAGGCGCAACAACCTCCGCCTCATCGGCTTACCTGAAGGTGCAGAAGGGGACGATGCTCTTGGTTTCATGGAAGACCTTCTAAAAAAAACTACTCCCTGCAGACACGCTTTCCTCCTTCTTTGTCATAGAGCGCGCCCACAGGATCCCTGCTCGTCGGGGCCCCCCGGGCTCGCTGCCCAGACCAGTCATTTTCCGCCTCCTCAATTTCAAGGACAGAGACGCCATCCTGTCAGCCAGTAGAAATATAGAGGAGCTTATGTATGAACACGTGAAGCTAATGATCTTTCCGGATTATACAATGGAGACACAGAAGTTACGCCGCTCGTTCCAGTATGCCAAAGCTAAGCTCCGAGAAAAACAGCTTAAATACGCTATGCTCTTCCCTGCAAAGCTCAAGGTACAGGACGGAGAGACTTTCCGCTTCTTTGACAAACCGGAGGATGTGCTGACATGGCTGGAGTCACTCCCTGCTAGGAATGGATGAGTATACTCCTTTTTCTTATTACTTCCATCTCTCCGATTTTATACAGGAACTTTGTTTCTTCTGATAATATAACTGTGGTGCTTGTTATACACCACGCTGTTACATGCCGTTTGCAGATACAGTTTATTTACGGATTTAATCCGCAGGACAGCTCCAGAGACTAATGTTCCTAAGCTACAGCTTCTGAAGATTTCCCCCCCTTTTTTCGTTATACAGCCTGCTGAATACTATAATGTTTATTGTGCAGCTACTCTGCTCTTTATTTGGAGGTTTGTGTTATTGGTTTTATCCTGGACAAATGCTCCGTACAAGCTTATACTGTTTTGGCTGGAATCCAACATATGCTGACTCCAATACACCTGACAGTTAACTTCTCTTAGTATGGCGGGAGTTAATCCCGCGCTCTGGCTGCGTAATCAACTATCTCAGGTCTCAGACTCTCCTATGCTACGAAACTGCTGTAGGGGAGCCCTTCGGGATGATCACAACAATATATGATGTGCTGTATATATAATAGTATGCGGGTATATGCGGCAGGTCAATATGCAAGGAGAACGCATAAGCTATAGTATGATTAATGTGTTTTATTTCGGTGTAAAGCTGATAAGATGCTGTATTCATGTTTCAGTGTGGGAGCAGTATTTAGATACTCTTTTATGGTTTATATGCCTTTAGTTCCCCAGAAGGGGATAACTAACCTTGCACATGTTGTGGGTTAACTGTTCTAGGTAAAGGGGGGAGTTTCGTAACATGCAGCTACTATGGGGCTGTGTAATCAACTGCACAAGCATGACAACTCATTAGCAATCGGCATTAAGCTCTCCTTGGCGGTAATAGCAAAACTGGCCCACTAGAGGGAGCCTGTTATCTATATAATGATATAACTAATACAGTAGCGTTAAACTCCCGCAGCTTTCAGCTCTTGTATGCTGACAGTCTCTATTCATAGTCCCCAACCTCTTCACCGCCCCTCTTCCTTCCCTCACCCTCCCTCTACTTCCCTGTCCCAACCCGGCCTCTCCTTTCCCTTAGTGTTGTCCGGATCATGAACGATTCGGATCTTTGATCCGAATCTATTCTATGAGTCGATCATCCGAATCATCAAAATGAGTGATTCGGATCGCAAAAGGGGCGGGGCCAGGAGCGACACGCCCCCTCTCAGCGGGCAGCGGGGTCTTGGAAGCAGAGCAGAGATGGATCGCTCTGTTAGAAGGGAGGCAGCCTTGCAGGGACAGGTAGATGGGAGAGAGGGGACATGGGTGCCACTGCCAGATATGTGTAGAGCACACATACTGGCTGAAATGTGCTGCTCCTTATAGGCTGTCTGTTCCGTAGTGCTGCACAGTGAACACATGGGAAGCTTTTGGCTCAGCACAGCTCAGTAACTTTGCAGACAGTGTGATTGAAAGGCAATATAATCCTGCACTCGGCACTAAACAGCTGCACTTCACTTCTGGGAATGCTTTCTTTCACTGTGCGACCTTTTCTTTCAAAGTGTACAGATGAACATATAGGTGAAATATATGTAAAGCATATGACTTCAGCATGTGGGTATTACGTGCAAACATTTCTGCTCTCTGCTCGTCCCTCCTCCCATCTCTGTCCACTCCCTGCCCTCTGTCCATCTTCTCCCCTTCTCTGTGTGTCCACTCCCTCCCCTTCTCCTGTCCACAGACCTGTCCTGCTGTTCATTTCACCCCCGAATGCTTCTGGTAGTAAAATGATCCGAGATTCGGATCAAAGATTCGGATCTCTTCAATGATCCGATTCGAATCATCCGGATCATTGAAAAGATCCGAACTTCCCATCTCTACTTTCCCTCCTTCCTCCCTCCTCCTCTACCTCTATTGCACAAGGATACGTACACTAGCACATGGGAATGCTAATACCAATATATGAAGAGGGGGCCCTCGGACAATGGTATTTTTCCTCCACCAACATTAGTAAGCTTATTATACTTCATACTGAAATGTTAAGCACTTATCAATATATATACTGTGTATACGTCATGGATATAAACATCTGCGATTTGCTGTTCTTATTTGATGCAAGCTGTTCCTGGTGTGTGTACACTAACACACGTAGGAGGAGTTGACTTATATATGATGTGTAAACATGCACTGGGCGACAGTCACTCTCTGGAGGCTGGACTTTATGGCTCTCCTCTTCCTAAATTTCTATTATAGATTCTAGCTAATGCATGCCATGATGTTACCTCCTTAGGGGGAGTAGGGAGGTCCGGTTTTATAACCTGCAGGATATCAGTCTGGAATTATGGGTTTCCTTTCGCCCTGCATCAGATAATTAAAAGCAACACGCTATGAGTGGCCACCCCTTGCTTACTCTAATATCTCCCCGTATGTCTCCACTTCCTCTCCCCCCCCCCCCCCCATTTCCCTCCCCTCCCATTTTTCTCCCCCCTTAGTGGCTTAATACATCCCCTACCTATTACAGGGATACACCCTTTATACCCGAACTATAATATGCTGGTTAACATGCAATACATACCCTCTCTGGTGCAGACTAAGGCAACGAGTTCCTTCTTCTATCCAAATACTCTATCACTTAACTTTAAGTGTTTGGTTGAAACCAAGCTTGTTGCTACCCCCCATGCTTATGGGTGCAGTTGGGCGGTGGAGCCCGCTCTTGGCCCTCCCATACTTCCTCACAGGGACACTATCAGTTAGATAGTTACTAGTGTCTCTGTTTAAATTAGGATAGTTAGGGTGCAGACACCTAAAGCGTCACTTGATGTATGGTGTAGGGTGGGGGGTTGGGAATAAAAGTTTGTTGGGTTTATGGTGGTGGTGCAGTTTCTCTGTTGTGATGCACTACCGCAGTTTTTTTGTGTACCTTTTCTGTCCCCTCTCTTCTTTCCTTTTCTTTCTTCTCTCCAGCACCTCCTCAGCCGGTGGTAACGACCTGCTCGTCAAACGTGAGTATGATCCAATATTTCACTGTTTTTCCTTAAATTATGACGACCCTTAAATGCTTATCATGGAACGTGAGAGGTCTCGGATCTAAAATTAAAAGGTCCTTGATATTTAACTATATAAAGAAACATAATCCACATATATGCATTCTCTTAGAGACCCACCTGGTGGGAAATAAAATGTTGTCCCTTAAACGCCCATGGGTTCTTCATCACTATCACGCGACGTATTCTACGTACTCAAGAGGGGTGTCAGTACTCATACATAAGTCCTTCCCAATAAAAATACTGAACACGTTTACTGACGATAAAGGCAGGTACGTCCTAGTGCATTTTCAGCTGTATGGGGTTAGCTATATACTAGCGGGTCTATATCTTCCACCTCCAGCGGATAAACAAATACTATATAATATATCCCTTAAAGCAGCAAACTGGCAATGCGACAAAATCTTATTAATGGGAGACTTTAACATGGTATTGGACCCCTCCAGGGATAGGTCTGCCTCCTCTTCTAGGGACAACAGGGATCTTTCCATGTGGGCGGAAACCCATCAGCTGCAGGATCTGTGGCGATGGAAATACCCAGCCCATTCTGATTATACTTGCTACTCTGCTGCCCATAAATCAATGTCCAGAATAGATATGGCCTTCGGATCCCCCTCTATGCTTCCACTTGTGCAATCGGTAGAAATTCTCCCTCTGGGAATCTCAGACCATTCTCCTATCATGGTCATCCTGACCTCTCATACAGCACCTAAAGACACATTATGGCGTATCTCTAAGTATTACATCCAAGAACCAAGCATACAAACTAAAATTGAACAACACATTACTGAGTACTGGGAACAGAATACTCATTCCACCTCAAGTGAGATAGTGTGGGATGCGGGGAAAGCAGTAATTAGGGGGTATTATATGTCTGCAGTTAAGATATTCAAAGCAGACTCTAGGAAAAATATTAATGACCTCGAAACAGAAATGATAGCAAGGGAACAGACATATAAACAGAACCCTACAACTGAAACATGGCGCTCTTGGCAAGGTGCTTTAAGACAATGGAAGGCGGCACTTATAGATAAGACTAAAAATTCTCTTTTGTGCCAATCACAACGAATTTTTGAATATGGGGATAAAAATAGTCGATTACTGGCTTGGCTGGCAAAAGATAATGCTACTGCTCCGGCTATACCTACTATTATAAATGATATAGGAGAGATATTGGTAGACCCTGAGGAGATAAACAAAACGTTTGTTTCCTTTTACAAAACGCTGTATACCTCTAAGGCTAACTATGATTTAGATCTCTTATCCTCTTATATCCAAGATGTGGATCTTCCCTCTCTATCAGAAGACAGCGGCAAAGCTTTAAACGTGCTTATTAGTGTGGAAGAAGTCCAAGGGGCTATCTCCGAACTCAAAACAAACAAGACTCCAGGTCCTGATGGACTCCCAGCTGAATTCTATCATACATATTCCAATCAAGTTGCAGATAAACTTTGCTCGCTGTTCAATGATATTCTTGCAGGGAAAAACTTGCCTCCTACTTTTAAAGAAGCTATTATCATAGTTATCCTAAAGCCGAATAAAAACCCTAATTACTGTGGTTCTTATAGACCAATATCACTCCTAAATGCAGATGCCAAAATACTCGCCAAAATATTGGCAAATAGGCTTAAGAAAGTCATAACGGAATTGGTTCATTGCGACCAGACCGGGTTTATGCCGGGTCGTAGCACAGACATCAACATAAGAAGACTTTTTACTAATATCTCTATTCCCCCTCAGGAGAATAGTAGACGTACAGTGGCCTCCCTGGACACAGAGAAGGCCTTTGATTCGGTGGAATGGCAGTATCTATGGCACTTGCTGAATAAGCTAGGTCTAGGGGATAATTTTATTGCTTGGGTCCAAGCCTTATACCATGAACCAATAGCCCGCATAAAAACAGGTAATAATATTTCCCTTCCATTCCCGCTGTCTAGGGGCACACGCCAAGGCTGCCCACTGTCGCCATATCTCTTCGCCCTTGCAATCGAACCTTTAGCAATACTAATAAGGAAGGCTGAAAACGTTAAAGGTATACAGGTGGGATCATTAGAGGAAAAGGTGTCCATGTACGCGGACGATACCCTACTCTACCTGGGGGATCCGGAGGCCTCTCTCTCTGAAGCACTAGAAATTATAAATACTTTTGGTAAATTCTCAGGATTAAAGGTCAATTGGGACAAGTCAGTGTTGATGCCACTGGACACTTTTGACACATCTTCTTATCCTTCTGCTCTCAGTTGGGTCACACAGTTTAGATACCTTGGAATAAATATCACCAATAATCTAACGGATTTCAGCCTCCTCAATGTCCAGCCTGTAGTTGATGCCCTTAAACTTAAGATTGCCCTTTGGAAAGCACTTCCTTTGACTCTTATAGGTAGGATTAACATTTTTAAAATGATCTTTCTCCCTAAATTCCTATACATCTTTAGGCAGGCCCCGGTGACTCTTCCTAAAAGTTTTTTTAAGAAATTACATTCACTGATTTCTGGATTCCTGTGGGGGGATCAGGTCCCAAGAGTAGGTCTTACTACACTCCAGTTGCCGGCGGACCAAGGGGGGTTGGCTCTACCGGATCTATATATATACTACTGTGCGGCAGTACTTGTGTCTGTGAGATGGTGGTTCTCCCAAGACAATTATAACGCAGCAGTCGCAGTGGAAGCAGCAAGGTTAGGCTCTTATGAAAGGTTAACTTTACTACCCTTCCGTTCCACTGGCTCTGATGATAGATGTACGACACCTATGGTAACCACAGTTAAAGTGTGGAAAGACATGAATAAATATACTGGGGATAAAGATAAGGTATCTCCTCATACCCCTCTTTGGGATAACCCCTCCCTGACCCATTTCTGCGGATACCAGACCCAGTGCTATGGACTAGATATGGTATTAAAGCATTACAACACATAGTAGATAATGATGGTTTGTTACAATTCAATACACTTAAACGTATATATAATCTACCTAACAAAATGTTTTTTAGATTCCTTCAACTGCGTCATGCATACAATGCACAATTTCCACAAGGTGGTCCACCCTTGGTCTCTGGCAATCTGGAAAAAACGTTAATGGTAGCAGAACTTGATAAACCACTTTCTGTCATTTACTTTACACTAATGAATAATAACACGCATACTATCTCTCGATGTAAAGCCCGATGGAATGAGGATATTATGGGGTTAGATGAGGCAGATTGGATGAAATACTGGAAGAATTTGTTAAAACCCCTATATCTGCTAAAGAACGACTAATTCAATTTAAGTTCCTACACAGAACGTATTTAACACCTGTGCGTATGAAGAAAATCTCTAACACGCACAGTCCCAACTGCCCAAGATGCAGGGTCACCCAGGGTACCTATTTCCATATGTTTTGGGAATGCCCCAAGATACTCAATTTCTGGCAAGAAGTTGTCACACTTATTAATGAAATCCTTGAAACTCATTTGATGCTCTCCCCCAGAATAGTATTATTGGGATTACTGGATGGTACTCCGGCAAACAAGTACTCGCAGTATTTAGTTAAATTTCTATGCTTTTATGGACGCAAGGAGATACTCCGAACATGGAAATCTGACAAACCCCCTTCCCTCAACTTCTGGAAGAGAACGGTTCTTAAAACTTTGCCATTATATCGTCTAACCTATAAGAGCAGGAACTGTCCCCAGCGCTATGATAAAATATGGGCCCCATGGTACAATAATGTGGATGCCCTCCCAACCGGTCCAGATGATTAACCTTATTTTCTTTCTGACAGCCTCTCACTACAATAAAATAAAATAGGCTCAGTGGCCACGGCTGGACGGGGGAGGTGCTGGAGAATCTCTTTCCTTTCTCTTTTTCTCTCTCTCTTCCCCCTTTCTCTTTCATCCTCTTCTCTCTCTTCCCATTCTCTTCCTCTCCCTAACTTTTCCTCCTTCTTCACGCGCTAAGATCCACAATGTTATCTGACTCCGTACTCTGAATAATCAGACATTGGTTACAGGAACACCATGTATACAGACTAAAAGTATGCACTATGCAATTTTACTTATAATTCTCTGGTATAACTGTATGATCAATACTGTTGTATATAAGCACTACATGTATGTATTTAAGTTGATAAGACAAATTGTCATACACTGTTTATTAA
This sequence comes from Hyperolius riggenbachi, assembly GCF_040937935.1. NCBI lineage: Eukaryota > Metazoa > Chordata > Amphibia > Anura > Hyperoliidae > Hyperolius > Hyperolius riggenbachi. Next base: position 94,279,240 of record NC_090648.1, read on the forward strand.
TATATGCAATGGTTGTCAACTATGCCCAGATTGCTGCCGGATCAAGGCGCTGTTTCTCTTTTTCACCTCCTTGTCTATGTTTATGCATTGTTAAAACAAACAAAACAATAAAAATTGATTTGTTAAAAAAAAAAAAAGACATTTTTGTCCTTGAAACTTAAAAATCGATTTTCTCAAAAACTATAAGGTCTTTTGAAAAAAAAAATGTTCCTCTTATTCCCACTGATCCCCTTAATATACCCTGTGAATTTGGTGTTTCTAAATTTTAAGCAGGCTTTGCTATTAACCGTTAAAGTCGGCGGGTTTTTAAATGTATATATTTTTCCTTTGAAACTTTAACATCGATTTTCTCAAAAACTATAAGGTCTTTTTGAAAAAAAAAATTTTCCTCTTATTCTTCTGATCTCCTTAATATATTCTCCAAATTTGAGGCTCTTAGCACTTAAGGGGGCTTTGCTATTAACCCTTAAAGTCGGCGGCTTTTTTATATTATACGGGAGCGTAATATTACGCGATTACGGCAGACTGTGTAATTTCAATGGGAGTTTACTGTCTTACGCGTAATTTGTTACGCATAAAAACGTAACCCACGGTCTACGCGTAATTAATTACGCATACTACCGTAACCTTACACGTAACGCTTGCGGTGCATTTGTAGTGAATTACGATGCGTAATTACGCTAATGCGTAATTTCGGCCCAGCACTGGGCAGAGTGTTACCCCTGAGGATATCATTAAAAAGAGCGCACAGTTTATCTGCTAATAGATTAGAGTAAGTATGGTAAAATTCAGCAGGAAGTCCATCAGGACCAGGAGATTTGATTGGTTTCAGTTCAGAAATGGCCTGCTGAACCTCTTCTATAGTGATAATCTTATCTAGTGTAGAGGTAGTTTCTTCTGAGAAATTAGGGATGTTAATATTGTGTAGGTAGTTGAGGAGATCATTGTCAGAAAATGTAGTTTTAGAGGCATATACGTAGTTGCTTGTAAAAGGAGACAAAGGCTTGGTTGATTGCCTCAGGATCAACTAATATTTCACCCAATTCATTCATAATGGCTGATATGGCTGGAGAGCTATTGCTCTCCTTGGACAACCATGCCAACAGCTTGCTGTTTTTGTCTCCGAATTCAAAAATTCGTTGCGATTGGTGGAGAAGCGTATTTTTAGTGATATCTACTAGTGCTAATTTCCACTGCCTTAAGACCACCTGCCAACCTGTGCCCTTTTTGCATAGATGCTGAAGAAGAGGTGCAAGGAAATTTGGGTGCTCAATTTGGCCTTGTAGCATATTGGTTAATATACCGATACTCTGTTTTGAAAGTGGAAATTACATTCCAATATTTTAATACAAATAAACCTAATCCTATTCTCATACAGAACCATCCCTCTACCAAGGCCTAACCCCAGCCCTCCAACACCATTAAAAACACCCCATACGCTTTACCTTAAGCCCCCCACACGCTTAACCTCTTGACGACCAGCTAACGCCGATTGGCGTAAACTGGTCGTCTGCGGGTTACCATGGAAACGGCCGCTCGATCGAGTGGCCTTTCCATGTCAGTTCACGGAGGGTGTCTCCGTGAACAGCCGGAGAGCCGCCGATCGCAGCTCTCCGGCAAAATGTAAACAGGCGGGGAAGAAATCCCCGCTGTTTACATCATACGGCGCTGCTGCGCAGCAGCGCCGTAAGGCAGATCGCCGATCCCCGGCCTCTGATTGGCCGGGGATCGCCGGCATATGATAGGCTGAAGCCTATCCTTCAATGCGCAGGACGGAACTCCGTCCTGCGCATTACGGAGAGAGGGAGGGAGGGAGGTAAGGAGGAAGAGGGCGGAAATGGCTGCGGAGGGGGGCTTTGAGAAGCCCCCCCCCCCCCCCCCCCCGCAAAACGCAGATGGCCGGCGGCGATCAGACCCCCCCAGCAGGACATCCCCCTAGTGGGGAAAAAAGGGGGGTAGTCTGATCGCCCTGCTGCACTCCTGATCGGTGCTGCGGGCTGTAGAGCCCCTGCAGCACCGATCAGTGAAAAATCCATTGGTCGGCAAGTGGTTAAAGACACCCATGCCTAACCTTAACCCCCCACAAGCCTAACCTTAGCCCCCTGTGACTAATCTTAAAAACACGCCACCCGCCCAAGCCTAACCTTAACCCTTTCCCCCATACACAAACCTAACAAAGAGAAACTCCGACTAAGAATTGAACTTTATCCCAATCAGTAGCTGATGCCCCCTTTTACATGATAAATCTATTCCTTTTCACAAACAGACCATCAGGGGGTGCTGTATGGCTGATATTGTGGTGAAACCCCTCCCACAAGAAACAAGAAAAGTACGTACTCTTGGCAGTTTCCTGTCTGTGAACCTTGCTGCATTGTGGGAAATAGCTGTTTACAGCTGTTTCCAACTGCCAAAAAAGCATGCAGCAGCTACATCACCTGCCAACAGTAAAAATGTCACCATGTAATAAATGTCAGAATGTAGATCAGGGTTTTAAAAGATTTTACAATGGGCAAACACTGACTAAATTATTTATACATAATTATTGTAAAAATGAAGCACTTTTTTTATTACATTATTTTCACTGGAGTTCCTCTTTAAAGGATACCTTAGGGCTCCTAACAACCCAACTCCACTGCGCCCAGTGGTTACTTTCTAAAGGGCGCCCACAGCACTTCCAGGTCGGTGCGCAGGGGGCTGCCCGGCGACACACGTCCATTATCACGTGGCTCTGCACATCCATCATTTTACACGGCAAGGTAATAGTACACTGACCAATGAATGGGAACACATCAATAAGATGACAGTGGTCATTGACAAAGTGAAAGTGAAAACACGACACACGCATTACTTCCCGTGTTCTGTACAGAACACAGGAAGTAATGCGTGTGTCGTGTTTTCACTTTCACTTTGTCATTGACCACTGTCATCTTATTGACAGGAATATAGTGGGGGGACATCTGGTAGCCAAATAGTAAAATTACACCTACAGCCATTAAATAAAAAAAATAAAAAAATCCCCACTTAAAGGACATATCGAAGGAAAAAAATAAAGATCTACTTACTCACGGCTTCATCCAGCCCCTGGCAGCCGATATGTCCCTCTCCACAGCTTCAGCAGTTGCGCCGGGGCATTCTGCGCAGGTGCACTAGCTCTGCACCTGCACAGAATGCTCCAGGCCGCGTGAGTGCGATTGGTGAAGCTGCACGCTCGTGCAGGCGCAGAAGATGCCGACCTGGCGAGGTAGATAGTACTAGGGACATATTTTAATAGTTGTAATAACTGTGACAAATGGGTAAATAAAATGTGTGGGTTTATCCACAGTAGCACGTTGTTGTATATGAAAGCTATAATGGTTTTAGTTATAAAACTGAGAAATAATGATTTTTTTCTTATCATTCCTGTTAAAATGCATTTAGACTAAAATAATTTTTAGCAAAATGTACCACCCAAAGAAAGCCTAATTGTTGGTTAAAAAACAAGATATAGATCATTTTGTTGTAATAATTAGTGATAAAGTTATTGGTGAATGAAAGGGAGGAGTGTTGAAATGTGAAAATTGCTCTGGTCCATAAGGGGAAAAACTCCAAATTGAAAGTGTGTACCAGACATTAGGCCTCTTTCACAGTGCGACATTAAAGTCGCACGATAGAAAAATGTTTCAATGCAGACTAACGCACAGCAATACTAAGTCTGTGCGACATTCACAGTGCACACGTTGCATTTGTGTGTAACGTGTAGCGTTTTTAGAAAGTGCTGTATGCTGTGCGTTATACACGTTATTACCATAACTGTGTTGGACTATTTGCACATGCTCAGTATTTACTTGGAAGCATACTTTTCATTGCCTGTATGCCCTACTGTAAGCGAAAGAGGTCTAAGAGATCCAGATCACTAAAGGAAGGTGAAGTGTATCCCCCATCCCACCACCACCTCCACTGATCAGTATACAGTATACTGCTTAGCTACAGCAAAGCACCATATCTGTACAGCACCCATTCCCTGAAGTGTCATCCTAACAACAATCGTTTTACGATCATTAAGCTTGACACTGATCTAGCTTGTGTAGGCAGGCTAAGGGCTGTTTTCCACTAGGAAATTGTGATGGCGGTTATGACTCCTAGAGCACCTGCTACACATGATTACGGCATGATCTGAGAGGTGACATGCTACAATTGCTGTAAACTGGAAAGCAAACACACAGAAAATGCAGCAGAACCGATGTTTGAGATCGGGTACAACTGCGTTGCAATCACATGACACTAATAAAAACGTTTTATCAGTTTTGCATGCCCTAACATTTTGCGATCTGCAAGTAATAGGAATCGGAATTCTGCTGTACTGGAAAACAGCCTCAAGCCTCTGAATGGATATCATGTCTCATTTCCGCTTCCTGTTTTAGCCTAAACAAAATGAAGAGGTGAAAGTGATGATCACGTGACTTGGCCCAGCCATTCACAGACCAAGTCAGTATCCTAAATGGGAATTTACATACATTACATTGATCATCGCTCCCCTGATTGATGGTGAAATTATAAAACGCATGACCCATACTACCTGCACACTTTACATTTTCCTCAGATGGAAGTTCCTGCAGTGTTGTGCCACTCATGCTCTTCAGAAGGCAGCCAAACAGCACATTTGTAAAACGATGGACCTGAACTCAGAACTTCCTCTCTGCAACAGCATAATAACCTTTAAAAAAATCATTTCTTTGTTACAGCTGATAGAAATCCTGCAATAAATCTGCAGTGTGTTTACTTCCTGCTTTCATTGAAGCAGACATAGGATTAACATCCTCTGTTTACAAATTAGCTGCTCTGCTGAGGCAACAGAGATTCCTGAGCTGACACAGCTGAGAGATCAAATGACAGTTGTAATTATTCACAGATGAGGGGAAGTTAGACAAGCTAAACTCTCTAAATACATACAGGATGCATTTCCCTATGCTTTCCTTCTGTCCTGTTCAGGTCCACTTAAAAAAAAACCTACTGCTTTAAATTTGTATGTTTTCAGCAATTTTCCAGCTTGCGTATTACATATCTGTCATCAGAATCACATATGTGCGCTCTGTTTTCTACATATCAGGCCTGAGAGAGCAAGGGCTGGACTAAGGAGAGGAGTGATCAGACTTTATTTGCAGATCACAGAGCTGTAAGTAATGCTGTCACACTAGTGATGGGAAGTCTGGCTCTTTTCAATGAATCGATTCATTCGATTCAATCCATTAAAAAGAACCGGATCATGAACCGAATCATTTGATTCATTTCACTGGGGAGTGTGTGGCTAGCAGTAGCTGGTTGCTAGTCACTCCCCTCCCCTGCTAATTGGCCCAGACATCTATTGTTTCTCCTCCTGGCTCCTTCTATTTCAGGTGTGTGTGTGTGTGTGTGTGTGTGTGTGTGTGTGTGTGTGTGTGTGTGTGTGTGTGTGTGTGTGTGTGTGTGTGTGTGTGTGTGTGTGTGTGTGTGTGTGTGTGTGTGTGTGTGTGTGTGTGTGTGTGTGTGTGTGTGTGTGTGTGTCTGTGTGTGTGTGTGTGTGTGTGTGTGTGTGTGTGTGTGTGTGTGTGTGTGTGTGTGTGTGTGTGTGTGTGTGTGTGTTATGCAGTGTGACATTGTGTGGCAGAGGTGTGTGGTGTACATTGTGTGTGGCAGAGGGATCTGTGGTGTGCAGCGTGACATTTCGTGGCAGAGGTGTGTGGTGTGTGTGCCCTTTTCCACTAGCTACGTTTTTGTCAAAAACGCAAAATACATGCGTTTGCTAATTCTTAAGGCCTCTTTGGCCCCATTCACACCTAAAAGTGCAAAATGCCAGCGATTACTGACAGCATTTTGCGGGAGTGATTTTTCCGTGATTACCGCGGGAAAAATCACTGGACACTGCAGCGATTTTTCCGCGATTGCGTTTAGTGCTTCTATAGCACTGAACTGCGATCGCCGGGAAATTGCCTGAAAATGGTGCAGGCTACACATTAACGGCGTGTTGTCGGGAATCTGTGGTGCGACGGCGAGTAGTGGCGGCAGTAATTATTAATTAACCCGACGCGGAATCGCCGGCTCCCGACGATAAAAAGCTCCCTGGTGCGTCGTACCGCAATGCATCGAAACGCAGCGTCAGGTGTGAAAGGTAAAATGAAAATCTATGGACTAAATTGACATATATTTTGGTTGACCATACGATAGTAGTATTAGGTGGCCAGGTATTTTGAAGTGCTACCAAATAGTATTCAAGTACCCAGAATTCAATCTACACAATATAAGGTTTCAAGAAAATTGAAATGAAAATATTCAAAATACCAATCCAGAAGATGAAGCTGATTATGCAATGCTGCCATCTGCTGGGCAAAGCACAAACATCAGTTTGCACTATTCACCTGGACATCATGGGCCTGATTCACAAAGCAGTGCAACACTTTGCACGCCTGTAAAAAGCCCTTTATCACGCCTAAACTTAGTTTAGGCGTGATGTGAAGAAACTCGCGCAAAGTTTTAACGCACCGCGCTTTGCGCGCAGCGCCCATTAAGCCCTATGGGACTTTGCGCGCGTGCGTACGCGTTTGCGCGCACAAAACTTTGCGCGCGGGAGCTTCGCGCGAGTTAGAGCACAAAGCGGTGATAACTTTGCTAGTGCAAAGGTTATCACGCCTAAAGTCTTTTAGGCGTGATAACTGAGTTATCACCGCTTTGTGAACCAGGCCCCATGAACTCATTGAACAGGAATAACATTTGTTATATTTTTGGAGGATAGTGTCCTTCTGACTTTTAGGCCTCTTTCACAGTAGGACGTTGCGTTTGATGCAAAGTTAAAGTCGCGCAACGTGCCCCTAACACAGCGCATGTAGCGTTATGTGTCTCTTGGTGCGCCGTTTTTTCGTCTCAAACTCAAGGAACGAAAACGGCGCATGCGTTACATTTTTTTAAAAAAAACCTTACTGAGCATGTGCAGCACACATAACGCAGCAAATGTATTGCTAAATGCACAGCATGCAGCACTTTCTAAATATTGCTACACATTACAGACAACGCTATGTGTGCACTGTGAATGTCGCACAGACTTTGTATTGCTGTGCTTTAGTCTGCGTTGGAACATTTTCTAACGTGCGACTTTAACGTCGCACTGTGAAAGAGGCCTAAAGCCTTTTATTAAAATCAATAAATGTTTATTAGAGAAGTCATAGCACAGATTAGTAGAGGTAGCATAAATAGAAGACTGGGTTCCTCCTTTAGATTGTAAGCCTTTGGCAGGGCTCTCCCTCCTTGTGTATCCTACCTGATCTTGCATCTTGTTTGTAGAATACATGAACTTGCTTGCAGAATACTTGGACCACTACTCCAGTGTATGGTCTGGCATTAGGTGACTTACTGCTTATATTCCACTGGCTGGATAGTGTAATGTTTAAGGGCTCTTTCACAGTGCGACGTTAAAGAGGAACTCCAGTGAAAATAATGTAATAAAAAAAGTGCTTCATTTTTACAATAATTATGTATAAATGATTTAGTCAGTGTTTGCCCATTGTAAAATCTGTCCTCTCCCCGATTTACATTCTGACATTTATTACATGGTGACATTTTTACTGTGGGCAGGTTATGTAGCTGCTGCTAGCTGTTTTGGCTGTTAGAGACAGCTGTAAACGGCTAATTCCTGTCTGTGAACCTTGTTACATTGTAACCAGTGGTGTACCTAGGGCATTTGGCACCCGGTGCTGGGTATTAAAAGACCCCCCCCCTAAAAATGGGCGTGGCCACAACCTGTGGCGTGCTTCACGGCTAAAAATGGGCGTGGTCATGACCGGATGAGGGCGGAGCTAACTGTAATTTAAAGTATTAGCTAGTATAGTTGCCCCAGTATAGCTAGTAGTTTCCCCAAGTATAGTTGCCCCCAGTGAAGCTAGTATAGTTGCCCCCAGTGAAGCTAGTTGCCCCCAGTATAGCTAGTATAGTTGCCCCCAGTATAGCTGGTTTAGTTGCCCCAGTATAGCTGCCCCCAGTATAGCTAGTATACCTGCCCTCAGTATAGCTAGTTTAGTTGCCCCCCAGTATAGCTAGTTTAGTTGCCCCCCAGTATAGCTAGTTTAGTTGCCCCCAGTATAGCTAGTTTAGTTGCCCCCAGTATAGCTGCCCCCAGTATAGCTAGTATACCTGCCCCCAGTATAGCTGCCCCCAGTATAGCTAGTATACCTGCCCCCAGTATAGCTAGTTTAGTTGCCCCCAGTATAGCTAGTTTAGTTGCCCCCAGTATAGCTGCCCCCAGTATAGCTGGTATAGTTGCCCCCAGTATAGCTGGTATAGTTGCCCCCAGTATAGCTAGTATAGTTGCCCCCAGTATAGCTGGTAAAGTTGCCCCCAGTATAGCTGGTATAGTTGCCCCCAGTATAGCTGGTATAGTTGCCCCCAGTATAGATGGTATAGTTGCCCCCAGTATAGCTGGTATAGTTTCCCCCAGTATAGCTAGTTTAGTTGCCCCCAGTATAGCTAGTATAGTTGCCCCCCAGTATAGCTAGTTTAGTTGCCCCCCCAGTATAGCTAGTTTAGTTGCCCCCAGTATAGCTGCCCCCAGTATAGCTAGTATACCTGCCCCCAGTATAGCTAGTTTAGTTGCCCCCAGTATAGCTAGTTTAGTTGCCCTCAGTATAGCTGCCCCCAGTATAGTTGCCCCCAGTATAGCTGGTATAGTTGCCCCCAGTATAGCTGCCCCCAGTATAGCTGGTATAGTTGCCCCCAGTATAGCTAGTATAGTTGCCCCCAGTATAGCTGGTATAGTTGCCCCCAGTATAGCTGGTATAGTTGCCCCCAGTATAGCTGGTATAGTTGCCCCCAGTATAGCTAGTTTAGTTGCCCCCAGTATAGTTGCCCCCAGTATAGCTGGTATAGTTGCCCCCAGTATAGCTAGTTTAGTTGCCCCCAGTATAGTTGCCCCCAGTATAGCTGGTATAGTTGCCCCCAGTATAGCTAGTTTAGTTGCCCCTAGTATAGCTGCCCCCAGTATAGCTGCCCCCAGTATAGCTGGTATAGTTGCCCTCAGTATAGCTAGTTTAGTTGCCCCCAGTATAGCTGGTATAGTTGCCCCCAGTATAGCTAGTTTAGTTGCCCCTAGTATAGCTGCCCCCAGTATAGCTGGTATAGTTGCCCCCAGTATAGCTGGTATAGTTGCCCCCAGTATAGCTGCCCCCAGTATAGCTGCCCCCAGTATAGCTAGTACAGTTCCCCCCCCAGTAAAGATGCCCAGGAGGGGGAGAAGCAGCGCTAGAAGAAGGGGCAGTGGGGGCAGCGGTGGGGAGGGGGGAAATATCCCCCCCTCCCTCACCTGGGACCCATCCTTCTGCCTCTCTCTCCCCCTCCAGAATAGCTGCGACAAAGTGCGGGGCGGCCGGAGGCGTATAGACAATTACTCACCTAATCTCCGCGTTCCCAGCGTCATGACGTTACAGGTCTCCGCCTCCAATGCCGCCCACTGTGCTTCCACTAATCAGGAAGCACAGTGGGCGGCATTGAAGACAGAGACCTGTGACGTCATGACACTGCGCTCCACGCTTGGAACGCGGAAATCAGGTGAGTAATTGTTCATACGCCTCCGGCCGCCCGGCACTTGTCGCCGCTATTCTGGAGGGGGAGAGAGGCAGAAGGAGGGGTCCCAGGTAAGGGAGGGGGGGGGGATATTTCCCCCCTCCCCACCGCTGCCCCCACTGCCCCTACTTCTAGCCCTGCTTCTCCCTCCTGCTGTGCTGCTGTGGGGGGTCGTGGTGACACCCCCCTGGGTGTCTGACACCCGGTGCGCCCCGCCCCCCTGCGCACTATGGTAGGGACGCCACTGATTGTAACAAACTGCCAAAAGTACCGCGGTACTCAGAGCTTCTTGTGGGAGGGCTTTCAGCACAAAATCAGTCATACAGCGCCCCCTGATGGTCTGTTTGTGAAAAGCAATAGATTTCTCATGTAAAAGGGGGTATCAGCTACTGATTGGGATAAAGTTCAATTCTTGGTTGGAGCCACTCTTTAAAGTTGCACGTTACAACAACATGTAACGCACAATAACTTACAGCAATGAAAAATCAATGGGCTGTTCACAGTGCAGACATTGCGTTGGTGTCTAACGCTGCACGTTAAATGAAAGTGCTGCATGCTATGCGTTATACACGTTTTTAGCTGCGGTAGACTGTTTGCACGTGCTCAGTAATGTTTTCTTTTTTTTTCTTTTTTTTTTTTAATGCATGCATCGTTTTCGTTCTATCACTGTGCGATGAAAGCAGCGCACCAAAAGCAGGGCTAAATAACGTCCAAGTTATAGTCTTTCAATGCATTGCATTAGGGGCATGTTATGCGACCTTAACGTCGCATCAAACACAACGTCTTACTGTGTAAGAGGTCTAAAGGAAACCTTAACTGAGCGGGATATGGATGTTTCATTTTAAGCAATACCAGTTGCCTGACTGCTCTGCTGATCTCTGTGGTTGCAGAGTCAGTAGTGGCTGAAACAAGCATGCAGCTCATCCAGTCTGACTTCAGTCAGAGCACCTGATCTGCATGCTTGTTCAGGGGCTGTGGCTAAAAGTATTAGAGACACAGGATCAGCAGGAGAGTCAGGCAACTGGTATTATTTTAAAAGGAAAAATCCATATCTTTCTCAGTTTAGGTTTCCTTTAAGGGCTCTGCCTCTGACACAGGCGACCAGCCTGGTCTAGACCAGGGCTCAAATCTCGGCTCTTCCTGTTCAGTATGCCAGCGCCTAATGACTGGCTCATGTTGGCTGCAGCTTAAAGTAGAGTGACCATATTTTTGTGGGTCCAACCTGGGACGGGGAGGGGGGCGCGCTGAAAAAATGGGCGTGGCCATGACATTGTATGGGCGGAGCTAACGTAATGATGTAACAGCGAGGCATAAGAAAGCAGTGTTTACGCCATGATGTGGACAAACGAGACTTTGCATCATGGGTGTGCAGAAACTGTGTGATGCTAATAGTATACCGTAACCACAAAGCAGCAAACATAGCCATCTATGACCATTAAATAATAAATGTAGTAACAGTTACCCCGGACACCAGAAAATAAACGCAATAGGCAACATGTCAGCACAAAATAACCGCAATGCGGGCAACATGTCAGTACAAAATAAACGCAATGCGGGCAACATGTCGGTACAAAATAAACGCAATGCGGGCAAACATTTCACCAGAAAGGAAACGCACTGCGGGCAAACATTTCGCTAGAAAAGAAACAATGCGGGCAAACATTTCACCAGAAAAGAAACGCACTGCGGGCAAACATTTCGCTAGAAAAGAAACAATGCGGGCAAACATTTCACCAGAAAAGAAACACAATGCGGGCAAACATTTCGCTAGAAAAGAAACAATGCAGGCAAACATTTCCCCAGAAAAGAAACGCAATGCGGGCAAACATTTCACCAGAAAAGAAACAATGCGGGCAAACATTTCGCTAGAAAAGAAACAATGCGGGCAAACATTTCACCAGAAAAGAAACGCAATGCGGGCAAACATTTCGCTAGAAAAGAAACAATGCGGGCAAACATTTCACCAGAAAAGAAACAATGCGGGCAAACATTTCGCTAGAAAAGAAACAATGCGGGCAAACATTTCGCTAGAAAAGAAACGCACTGCGGGCAAACATTTCACCAGAAAAGAAACAATGCGGGCAAACATTTTGCTAGAAAAGAAACAATGCGGGCAAACATTTCGCTAGAAAAGAAACGCAATGCGGGCAAACATTTCGCTAGAAAAGAAACAATGCGGGCAAACATTTCACCTGGAAAAGAAACCTAATGCGGGCAAACATTTCACCTGGAAAAGAAAGCATTTACTCACCTGGCAGAAGTGTCCGGCCTCTGGCGCGCTGCTCCGTCCCGGGACCGTCTTGTTCCTCCTGCTCTTCTCTCCCGCGCTGACAGGGCTACGGCAAGATGGCGCCCGAAGCCCTGTACTGGAGACACAAATAGGTCTCCAGTACAGGGCTTCGGCAGCCATCTTGCCGTAGCCCTGCTCGCCTGCCGGTGTCGGAAACAGACACCGGAAGAGGAGGCTGGAGCGGGGCTGCAGGCAATGAACTGGCACGGCGTCTATAGACGCCGCTGCCAGTTCATTGAGGAGAGAGTGGCCAGAGTCCCGAGGCCGGGACTAGTGTTGGGCGAACAGTGTTCGCCACTGTTCGGGTTCTGCAGAACATCACCCTGTTCGGGTGATGTTCGAGTTCGGCCGAACATCTGATGGTGTTCGGCCAAACTGTTCGGCCATATGGCCGAACTAAGAGCGCATGGCCGAACGTTCCCCGAACGTTCGGCTAGCGCTGTGATTGGCCGAACAGGTCACGTGTAGTGTTGGGCGAACATCTAGATGTTCGGGTTCGGCCGAACATGGTCGCGATGTTCGGGTGTTCGAGCCGAACTCCGAACATAATGGAAGTCAATGGGGACCCGAACTTTCGTGCTTTGTAAAGCCTCCTTACATGCTACATACCCCAAATTTACAGGGTATGTGCACCTTGGGAGTGGGTACAAGAGGAAAAAAAATTTAGCAAAAAGAGCTTATAGTTTTTGAGAAAATCGATTTTAAAGTTTCAAAGGGAAAACTGTCTTTTAAATGCGGGAAATGTCTGTTTTCTTTGCACAGGTAACATGCTTTTTGTCGGCATGCAGTCATAAATGTAATACAGATAAGAGGTTCCAGGAAAAGGGACCGGTAACGCTAACCCAGCAGCAGCACACGTGATGGAACAGGAGGAGGGCGGCGCAGGAGGAGAAGGCCACGCTTTGAGACACAACAACCCAGGCCTTGCATGAGGACAAGAAGCGTGCGGATAGCAATTTGCATTTTGTCGCCATGCAGTCATAAATGTAATACAGATGAGAGGTTCAATAAACAATAAACAGTAATTGGTGTTGTCCAGAATGCGCACAATGCGTGGGTCGCGTTCAATGCAGTCCTAGGCCGAAGAGGTCATAGCCTAGGGTCACAAAAACCTGTTTATTTGGGCAATTTCAATGGTGGCGAGTCTGATGTACATAAATCGCAGCAATGGCCGTTAGCAACGTCTGAATCTCACGAAATGTCTCATGCAGGTAGAAGACATATTGTTAGACTTGGGCTCCAAAGATGGGTTCCCTACATCTCTGCAAACCAGAGTTACAGGGCTCCAAATTTGGTAAAATCCCCCATAGGCTTTCATTGGGCCTCCTATTTACAGTTCCAAAATCTCACATCTTTTCAAAGGGCAATTGCTCAGCAGTGGCAAATTTTCTAGCATTGTAGGGACCCTTAGGGGGAACATGACTGGTGAGTTTCGGGCCCCTAGGCCAAAGAGATCATAGCCTAGGGTCACAAAAACCTGTTTATTTGGGCAATTTCAATGGTAGTTATGCTGGCGTACATAAATCTCAGCCATGGCCGTTAGCAACGTCTGAATTTCACGAAATGTCTCATGCAGGTAGAAGACATATTGTTAGACTTGGATTCCAAAGATGGGGTCCCTACATCTCTGCAAACCAGAGTTACAAGGGTCCAAAACTGGTAAAATCCCCCATAGGCTTTCATTGCCTCCCTATTTCACTTTCCAAAATCTCACATCTTTTCAAAGGGCAATTGCTCAGCAGTGGCAAATTTTCTAGCATTGTAGGGACCCTTAGGGGGAACATGACTGGTGAGTTTCGGGCCCCTGGGCCAAAGAGGTCATAGCCTAGGGTCACAAAAACCTGTTTATTTGGGCAATTTCAATGGTAGTTATGCTGACGTACATAAATCTCAGGCATGGCCGTTAGCAACGTCTGAATTTCACGAAATGTCTCATGCAGGTAGAAGACATATTGTTAGACTTGGGCTCCAAAGATGGGTTCCCTACATCTCCGCAAACCAGAGTTACAGGGCTCCAAATTTGGTAAAATCCCCCATAGGCTTTCATTGGGCCTCCTATTTACAGTTCCAAAATCTCACATCTTTTCAAAGGGCAATTGCTCAGCAGTGGCAAATTTTCTAGCATTGTAGGGACCCTTAGGGGGAACATGACTGGTGAGTTTCGGGCCCCTAGGCCAAAGAGGTCATAGCCTAGGGTCACAAAAACCTGTTTATTTGGGCAATTTCAATGGTAGTTATGCTGACGTACATAAATCTCAGCCATGGCCGTTAGCAACGTCTGAATTTCACGAAATGTCTCATGCAGGTAGAAGACATATTGTTAGACTTGGATTCCAAAGATGGGGTCCCTACATCTCTGCAAACCAGAGTTACAGGGGTCCAAAATTGGTAAAATCCCCCATAGGCTTTCATTGCCTCCCTATTTCACTTTCCAAAATCTCACATCTTTTCAAAGGGCAATTGCTCAGCAGTGGCAAATTTTCTAGCATTGTAGGGACCCTTAGGGGGAACATGACTGGTGAGTTTCGGGCCCCTAGGCCAAAGAGGTCATAGCCTAGGGTCACAAAAACCTGTTTATTTGGGCAATTTCAATGGTAGTTATGCTGACGTACATAAATCTCAGGCATGGCCGTTAGCAACGTCTGAATTTCACGAAATGTCTCATGCAGGTAGAAGACATATTGTTAGACTTGGGCTCCAAAGATGGGTTTCCTACATCTCCGCAAACCAGAGTTACAGGGCTCCAAATTTGGTAAAATCCCCCATAGGCTTTCATTGGGCCTCCTATTTACAGTTCCAAAATCTCACATCTTTTCAAAGGGCAATTGCTCAGCAGTGGCAAATTTTCTAGCATTGTAGGGACCCTTAGGGGGAACATGACTGGTGAGTTTCGGGCCCCTAGGCCAAAGAGGTCATAGCCTAGGGTCACAAAAACCTGTTTATTTGGGCAATTTCAATGGTAGTTATGCTGACGTACATAAATCTCAGCCATGGCCGTTAGCAACGTCTGAATTTCACGAAATGTCTCATGCAGGTAGAAGACATATTGTTAGACTTGGATTCCAAAGATGGGGTCCCTACATCTCTGCAAACCAGAGTTACAGGGGTCCAAAATTGGTAAAATCCCCCATAGGCTTTCATTGCCTCCCTATTTCACTTTCCAAAATCTCACATCTTTTCAAAGGGCAATTGCTCAGCAGTGGCAAATTTTCTAGCATTGTAGGGACCCTTAGGGGGAACATGACTGGTGAGTTTCGGGCCCCTAGGCCAAAGAGGTCATAGCCTAGGGTCACAAAAACCTGTTTATTTGGGCTATTTCAATGGTAGTGATGCTGACGTACATAAATCTCAGCCATGGCCGTTAGCAACGTCTGAATTTCACGAAATGTCTCATGCAGGTAGAAGACATATTGTTAGACTTGGATTCCAAAGATGGGGTCCTTACATCTCTGCAAACCAGTTACAGGGGTGCAAAATTGGTAAAATCCCCCATAGGCTTTCATTGCCTCCCTATTTCACTTTCCAAAATCTCACATCTTTTCAATGGGCAATGGCTCAGCAGTACCAATTTTCTAGCATTGTAGGGACTCTTAGGGGGATCATGACTGGTGAGTTTTGCCACTGCTGAGCCATTGCCCTTTGAAATGGTGTGAGATTTTGGAACAGTAAATAGTAGGCCCAATGAAAGCCTATGGGGGATTTTACCAATTTTGGAGCCCTGTAACTCTGGTTTGCAGAGATGTAGAGACCCCATCTTTGGATTCCAAGTCTAACAATATGTCTTCTACCTGCATGAAACATTTCGTGAGATTCAGACGTTGCTAACGGCCATTGCTGCGATTTATGTACGTCAGATAGCCCAAATAAACAGGTTTTTGTGACCCTAGGCTATGACCTCTTTGGCCTAGGGGCCCGAAACTCACCAGTCATGTTCCCCCTAAGGGTCCCTACAATGCTAGAAAATTTGCCACTGCTGAGCAATTGCCCTTTGAAAAGATGTGAGATTTTGGAAAGTGAAATAGGGAGGCAATGAAAGCCTATGGGGGATTTTACCAATTTTGGACCCCTGTAACTCTGGTTTGCAGAGATGTAGGGACCCCATCTTTGGAATCCAAGTCTAACAATATGTCTTCTACCTGCATGAGACATTTCGTGAAATTCAGACTTTGCTAACGGCCATGGCTGAGATTTATGTACGTCAGCATAACTACCATTGAAATTGCCCAAATAAACAGGTTTTTGTGACCCTAGGCTATGACCTCTTTGGCCTAGGGGCCCGAAACTCACCAGTCATGTTCCCCCTAAGGGTCCCTACAATGCTAGAAAATTTGCCACTGCTGAGCAATTGCCCTTTGAAAAGATGTGAGATTTTGGAACTGTAAATAGGAGGCCCAATGAAAGCCTATGAGGATTTTACCAAATTTGGAGCCTTGTAACTCTGGTTTGCAGAGATGTAGGGAACCCATCTTTGGAGCCCAAGTCTAACAATATGTCTTTTACCTGCATGAGACATTTCGTGAGATTCAGACGTTGCTAACGGCCATTGCTGCGATTTATGTACGTCAGACTCGCCACCATTGAAATTGCCCAAATAAACAGGTTTTTGTGACCCTAGGCTATGACCTCTTCGGCCTAGGACTGCATTGAACGCGACCCACGCATTGTGCGCATTCTGGACAACACCAATTACTGTTTATTGTTTATTGAACCTCTCATCTGTATTACATTTATGACTGCATGGCGACAAAATGCAAATTGCTATCCGCACGCTTCTTGTCCTCATGCAAGGCCTGGGTTGTTGTGTCTCAAAGCGTGGCCTTCTCCTCCTGCGCCGCCCTCCTCCTGTTCCATCACGTGTGCTGCTGTTGGGTTAGCGTTACCGCTCCCTTTTCCTGGAACCTCTTATCTGTATTACATTTATGACTGCATGCCGACAAAGGGCTGGTGCACACCAAAAACCGCAAGCAGATCCGCAAAACGCTAGCAGATTTTGAAACGCTTTTTTTTATTTTTCTATGGCGTTTTGCTAGCGTTTTGCGGATTGCTGCTGCGGTTTTCAGTATAGTAGATTTCATATATTGTTACAGTAAAGCTGTTACTGAACAGCTTCTGTAACAAAAACGCCTGCAAAACCGCTCTGAAGTGCCGTTTTTCAGAGCGGTTTGCGTTTTTCCTATACTTAACATTGAGGCAGAAACGCATCCGAAATCCAAAAAATGCCTCACCCAGGCATTTTTCGTTTCCGCAAAACGCCTCCCGCTCTGGTGTGCACCACCCCATTGAGATACATTGACCAAGCAGATCCGCAGCCGCAAGCGGATCTGAAAACGCCCAAAAAGCCGCCCGGTGTGCACCAGCCCAAAAAGCATGTTACCTGTGCAAAGAAAACAGACATTTCCCGCATTTAAAAGACAGTTTTCCCTTTGAAACTTTAAAATCGATTTTCTCAAAAACTATAAGCTCTTTTTGCTAATTTTTTTTCCCTCTTGTACCCACTCCCAAGGTGCACATACCCTGTAAATTTGGGGTATGTAGCATGTAAGGAGGCTTTACAAAGCACGAAAGTTTGGGTCCCCATTGACTTCCATTATGTTCGGAGTTCGGCTCGAACACCCGAACATCGCGGCCATGTTCGGCCTGTTCGGCCCCAACCCGAACATCTAGATGTTCGCCCAACACTAGTAGGTACCAGCTCTCTGCTTGCTAAGGTGTAGTATAAACAAGCCAATATTTAATTTTGACCTGACAAAGTCCAAGAATCTGCAGTGAATTTCATCTGGGGATTAAGTGGTTGCTGAGTGATTGGACCTGCCATTAAATATCAGTCCCACATGTTACATGCCTGTATGAAGGATCCACTACATGTGACAGGAGCAAGAACCTACTTGGACACAAAGGGTGCTAGTGTGGAGTAGAGATGGCTCTAACCTCCGATTTTAGGTTTGCGAACCTCGAACTCGAACTTCCTCAAAAGTTCGGGGTCGTACGAACTTTGCGAACCACAATAGACTTCAATGGGGAGGCAAACTTTGAAAACTACAAACATTTATGCTGGCTACAAAAGTAATGCAAAAGATGTTTCGAGGGGTCTAACACCTGAGTTTTTTCAGTGACTACAAGAGAATTTTTTTTTTTCAAAAAGACCTTACAGTTTTTGAGAATATCGATTTTAAAATTCTGCTTCTGATCGTGGGAAAATTAAACGCTCGCCGACTTTATCGGTTAATAGCAAAGTCCCCTTACACCAAATTTGCAGGGTATGTAGAGGGGGACAGTGACTAGAAGAGGAAAAAAAATGTCAAGAAGACCTTATCATTTTTGAGAAAATCGATTTTAAAGTTTCAAAGGAAATTCCCGCTGACTTTAGCGGTTAATAGCAAAGCCCCCTTAAAAGCTAGAAACACCAGAATGTTAAGAAGAACAGTGGGGGACAAGAGGACATTTTTTTTTTGAGAAAATCGATTTTAAAGTTTCAAAGAAAAAAGCCGATTCATTCGATTCAATTCTTCAAAAAGAACCGAATCATTCATGAACCGGTTAGTATAGCTTAGAATGTGTCCTGTGCAGGACGCATAGCTGCAGCTCCCGCTGTCTCTCCCCACCTGCCTTCACTGTCGAACCCCACCTAGGCTGGCACCCGGTGCACCCATGGGTGCACCAGGTGCCAGGTTAGGTGAGGGTGAGAGGTGAGGAGGCAGGGAGGACAGCGGGAGTCGGCAGCTATGCGTCCCAAAGGACGCATTACTCTGCTATGTGGGGGGCGGCGGAGATCTTCAATCAACTTAATTCAAGATCGCAAGATAAGAGGATACTGTAGCCGTGTGACATTTCTGAGGATTTTGGCGTGGAAACATTTTTTTTAAAGGTACAGGTAAGTATTTCTGGTTAGTTAAGAACATTAAAGGACTTTTTTCGTTGTGCTTTTATTTCATTTAGCCCTTTGTGGAAATGGGTAAGGGGTACTTTGTACTCCTATACTCATTTCTTCTGAGAGGGCGATGGGCATCTGGGGTCCCTTTCTTAAAGGGGACTCCCAGATGCAACCATGAACCCCCCCAGGGAGTCATCGCCCCCACCTCCTCCTGGGGCACCGGAGGTGGGGAAGAGCCCCTTGTCCATGGATTGGACAAGGGCTCGGGGGGAAAGGGGAAGGCTTGGCCGCCCCTCTCCCCCGGAGCCCCCCCATACTATGGACCATGCGGGCTGGTATAGCTCAGGGTGCGAAGCTCCACGCGGCTGGGGCTCCGCATTCTGGCTATCCCAGCCTGCATGGGGGACAAGGGGTTACCGAGAGCTCGGTAGGGGGGACCCCATGTCATTTTTTTTAGTTCAGATTTCCCACACTCCGCACATAAAATATTGTTTCCTGCTATCTTTTTAACATATCCTGCAAATTTGGTGTTGCTAGGATGTAAGGGACCTTTGCTATTAACTGCTAAAGTCGGCAGGTGATAACCAACCAGAGTTATGGGGGTGCAAAAGTTCCAAAGTGGGGTTCAGG